>NC_049242.1:3289192-3914192 GCF_011100685.1 Canis lupus familiaris
AATAGTCATTTGCAAATACCTTCTCCCATTCTGTAAGTTGTATTTTAGTTTTGTTGACTATTTCCTTTGCTGTGCAAAAGGAAACAAAACAATTCAACCTATGGGATGGGAGAAGATATTTGTTAATGTCTTATTAGATAAAGGACTAGTATCTAAAGCCTATAAAGAACTTATCAAACTCTACATCCTAAACTCAAAAAAAAAAAATCCAGTCAAAAAACGAGAAGACATGAATAGACATTATTCCAGAAAGTACATCCAGATGGCTAATAGACATATGAAAAGATGCTCAACATCACTCATCACCAGGGAAATACAAATCAAAACCATGATGAGATACCATCTCACACTTGTCAGAATGGCTAAAATTAACAACACAAGAAACAACAGGTGTTGATGAAGATGTAGAGAACAGGAACCCATCTTACACTGCTGGAAGGATTGCAAACTGGTGCAGCCACTCTGGAAAACAGTATGGATGTTCCTCAAAATGTTAAAAATAGAACTACTTGATGACCCAGCAATTGCACTATTAGTTATTTATCCAAAGGGTACAAACATAGTGATTAGAAGGGGCACATGCTCCCCAATATTTATAGCAGCAGTGTCCACAATAGTCAAAAAATAAAGAGCCCAGATATCCATGGGCAGGTGAATAGATAAAAAGAGATGTAAATAATGGAATATTACTCAGCCATCAAAAAGAATGAAATCTTTTGCAATGATTAGATGGACCTAGAGGATATTATGCTAAGCATCATTGTCAATCAAAGAAAGATAAACACCATATTATTTCACTCACATGTGGAATTTAGAAAACGAAACAGATGAACATAGAGAAAGAGAAGGGAAAATAAAATAAGATGAAAACAGAGAGGAAGGTAAATCATAAGAGACTCTTAATCATAGGAAACAAATTGAGAGTTGCTGGAGGGGAAGTGGGTAGGGGGATTGGGCAATTGGGTGATTGGTGTGATGAAGGGCACTTGGTGTAATGAGCACTGGGTGTTATATACAACTGATGAATCACAAAATACTACCCTTGAAATGAAAACGAAGGAGGAGGAGGAGGAGGAGGAGGAGGAGAAAATTCAAAGAGAGGGTTATTAGATGGATATGTCTTTAACTCCTATGAATATAATTAATTATACAAAAGGTCTCTTGATTAAATAAAGGACTATCTTCAAAATATTTCCCCATTCTTGAATAAAGCCACACATAAGAATCTCAATTTTTTGCCTTCCAGGATGTTTCCTGATATTATATTTCTAAACCTCCCTGTGCTCAGAGGTTGCTAATTGCTACAGGAATTCTGTCTCCAGAAAGTTCTTGATCTGCCTGCTTTGAATCTTCCATTTAGTGTAATTGTTCACTTAAAATAACTGATATACAAAAATAATTGATGCTATAGAGCAAATTATTTGACCATTTTATATCTACTTCCTACTAGAGGTTTGTGTAGAAGAATTTGATGTAAGACTTGCTTTTATAATAATTTGAAAGATATGTAAGAAACAGCTTCCATCTATAGCTGTACCTATTATATGTGCCTTATTGAATAGGCCTAATTCAGTTCTTGATTTGATCACATTGAATATAACTCACTTGGCAGTATTTTTGTTTTCTATCACAATATTTGATATGTGATTTCAGGAGACATCTCTTAGCCATTTTTATAGGTCTACCACCTAGTATAACATCAGACACATATTATAAACTCAGTTTTTGTTTATTTTAGATAAAATGGGTCTGTTGTTATCCATGCAAAGAAAATAGGAGTAAGATTTTTTAAATTTTCTATGAAACAACGTAAGCAATAATAATAGTGACTATGATAGGTGCCTAATATTATTTGCCATTTATTTTATGATTTATTCATCACCACCACCATCTCTACCCAAATAAATTTGTGTAGTAAATCGCCTAGATTCAAATCCAAGTGTATTTGATTCCCTAAACCATATTCTAATCCTATGTCCTTACTTCTTTTTTACTTTGCCACCAAATTACCCGATAATTTTAACTTGATAAGGTATAAGTATAAGAAGTTATTTTTCAGGGATGCCTGGGTGATTCAGCAGTTGAACATCTGCCTTCAGCTCAGGGCATGATCCCAGGGTCTGAGATCAAGTCCCACATTGGGCTCCTTGCAGGGAGCCTACTTCTCCCTCTGCCTATATCTCTGCCTCTCTTTCTCTGTATCTCTCATAAATAAATAAATAAGTAAAATCTTTTAAAAAAGAAATTATTTTTCACCATTCATTTTTCTATCATGTCAACCTGTTACCCAACTGGCAAGATCATTTAATGATATGTTGAGTATGTTCCAAAACTTAAATCAATTTCATTTATTGAAAGATCATCTAGGGGCACCTGGGTGTCTTATCCAGTTGAGTGCCTGATTATCCATCTCAGCTCAGGTTAGGATCTCAGGGTCCCGTATTGGGCTCAGCACAATGCCAGTACTGGCATTGGCAATCTCTACTAGTAGATTTCTTAAAGCCTCCCTAAATTTCCCCTAGCCTGAGATAAGCAAATGGGGGTGGGGTGCAGAGTAGTCTCTTTAAGAGTCACCACTCATGATTACTTTTTAGGCTTTTGTTTGAGTAATGCTATGGTTATCACACAGTGTGTAATCACCCCTTAATGGTAATAAAAGGAGGTAACCACAAACAATTTTTTGCAGCCGCTATTCTATATATCTCGTTATAAAAGGAAACATTTAAAACCTCATTTTTTCTCAGGTTTAGACCACAATAGACAATTGTTGGTTCCTTTGATTGTGTTATCACACACGGTTTCCCCGACGTGTGGAACAATAAACAGTTATCCACACCACTGGACAGGAATTTACCTTAATGACTTGTTTTCCCTCCACGGAGTAAAGAAATAGCATAGCTCACAAATGAGTCAATTTCTCTAGACCAATGATTGTCAAACTTTTCTGAATGGGACCCAGAGTACAAAATAATATTTACATCACAATCCAGTATATATTTAATCTATTGTGCTTGTCTATGTGTGTTTATGTAGGCATGTGTATGTATGTGATGTGTGTGTATATATACACACCCCTCATATATCACAAAGCATTTGCCTTAAATTCAATGCACACGGATATTTTTCTATTTTTAGATTTTCTGTAATATTCATTACCATCCAATACCAATGTCTATTTCCTGCAAATAAATAAAGCCTTTGGCAGGAGTAAAAAAAAAAGGAGGGCAAGAGAAATATCTCTTCACATTATCTTACATATGAGTACTACCGGTGACATGTGAGATTATGTGATACAGATAAATATTGGTATAATTTGTAATGATGATATATACACTTTAATACATATTAAAATAAATATAAATGGGACGCCAGGATGGCTCAGCAGTTAAGCTCTGCTTTCAGCTCAGGATGTGATCCTGGAGTTCTGGGGTTTAGTCCCACATTGGGCTCCCTGCAGAGAGCCTGCTTCTCCCTCTGCCTATGTCTCTGCCCTCTTCTGTGTGTGTCCCTCATGAATAAACAAATAAAATATTATAAATAAATAAATATATACATAAAATAATTGATATAGAAAACTCATAATTTCGTAAATATCAAAGCTTAGAATGGATATTTTGAGATTTCAGTTTTAAAGGAGTATTAAGAAACTATTAATAAGCATAGTAATTAAATGTTGCAAAAATTATAAAGATGACATGCAAATAAATGAAGGCCAATATTCCACAAGTGTTTTTAATATAAATCCAAAAATATTATTTTCATTAGAGAAAAAACACTTGATCTACCAGATTTTTAATCAGGCAAATCAGAAACATATGACCTACAAATAGACATTGTATATGCAACCTTATTTTTTTCATGAGAATAGAGTGGCAGTTTCTTATAATTCATATCCTTCAGTACATCCAAATAAAACTAAACAGAGATTTCTTTCTACAAACAAATCATAACAGGGATAGAATGTGAAATGATATTTTTATTTTCCAATATTTTAAATTAAAAAAAATCAATAGTTCTTGTAAATTATGACTAGTAACTCAAATCTCAGTAATGTGGTATCATTTTATTTTCATAGGGATTCAAGTGCACTTATACATATTACTTAAGAGGCAGTCATGGGGATATCTTTAATATGCAAAGCATAATTCCTGATACTCTGGAAATACAAACATAAATGATATAGGGTGTTTGCTTTCAAAAGTGTTTACATATCTCCTTTAAAAAGAAACCAAACAAAAACAAAAGTATTTACAATACATAGGGAAAAAATACAAGTTAAAAAAACTATATAAAAGAAAAAATGTGTAAAGGAAAGAAAGGTGAGGTTACAGAGGGCTTTTTGAAACTAAAATGGATGCATGAAATATTAATACTATTGCATGTTCTGTATTTACCTTTCATTCTGAGAGATTGATCAACATGAGAAATACCTCTTTATGTAAACACAAGTGGTGTAGAATAATCTAAGGAGCTATGACAAAAACATACTGACCTTATCTTGAGAAATAGCTTAAAATGATTATATGTGACTTAGAATGGTATAGATGATGATTAGAACACTGGCTAGAGAAATTCAAATAGATGTAGCACAAAATGAGAACATTAGACTGTTTATTCCTATATCAGAACCAGTGGACAGGCATGAGAGGTTCATGACCCTCTTTAATAATAGTAGATATGTCTAGAAGCAGAATATTCTGCTAAGAGTAATCCATTCTCTATTTTAAATTGATTCAAATGGAGAATGGATGAGTACTGAATTATAGGCACAATGTTGCTAGATTGATTTAGGCATGAGATAAGAGTGTGGTCTTAATGACCTCTAAACCTTCATCCATGTATTTGGCAATATGGTATTTCACTAGTTCAGCAAATAAAATAAATTAAAATATTTGCACCTGGAATTCTTGTGTGTGTATTTGTCTCTTAAATGTAGATTGGTATAAATATCACAGCCTAACAATGCCAAAATAGCATACATATTCCATGTACTCAGGAAAATATGGCTTATGAAGTGATCATTCACTTATTTAGCTGCATACCTACATATGAATATTTATGCCAATTTAATCAGAAACCTTGATAACACTAAAGCTGTGTTCAAAATAAATGTAAAACTTCCATGAAGAATATGATTGTAGTACAGCATGTGACAGATTTTGTTGAAATATCAAAGAAAAATTATGTGACAAGTCATTTTTGAGCTTTGTAAACCAGAGGAATGAAACCTTTCTGCCAAAGGCATCTGACCTCAATGAATCTGAAATGTAATTTAAAGTAAATTTACTGCAGCCAGAAGAGAACATGATGGATATCAGAATACAAACTGTATGACATGTAGTAAATAAGGAATAAAGAAGCCGGATTATTCTGAAGTATTAAAATAATAATTTTAGGTGAACAACTTCCATGAGAAAGTAAACTTATATTGAAACTTTGGAAATGAATAGAAGTGGATTGGGCACTGGTTCAGCCTTATGTTGGGGACTACACTGAAGACACAGACATGTGTAATGTCAGAAATGAGCTCCCTAAGCTCTGATTTGCCATAATGCATGAAAAGGCCATGCTTAAAATTCATCAGAAGTACAATGGATTTAAACATTTTGTGGAAGAGTAGTATAGAAATAAAAGAAATGTAAATAAAAAATTCATTGATCTCTTAAATCTCATAAAGTTAGACACTAAGCAGTTCAGCGATTTGGTTTCTTCCCTTCTCTCTTTTTTGGTTATACAATTTTACATCTGCTTGGAAATCTGTTTAACTATTTGAGTTATTAGTATACACGGAGCAGACACTCAATAGATATTTATTGTAATAACAATCGAATGAGTAAATGAATTATTAAATTATAATTTTGAAATTTACATATTTCTGTAACAAGTTTTATTGAACACTTATTTACTGTAAGAGGCCATAGCATAAACTATGAAGGTTATGAGAGATCAAGACAAACTTCCATCCTCTACTTAGGGAACAAAGACTTCATAACATACACAAAAATATTTTAAACAAGGCAGTATATTTTAAATTTGTACTGTGTGTATTGTGCAAAAGTGACTACCTACTTTTTCTAAAATTCTCATAGACAAGAAAATGTTAGAGTCCCAACAGATCATCCCATTGGTTTCTGCCCATCTAAACTTTTCCAATGCTTGTTAGTACTCTCTGTTATTCTAAACAGATAATCTAGTATTCTCTAATTTTATTATTAAATGATTTATTTGTGTTCATGGAAACTTGGCTCTGTCCTTAAAACTACTTTGCATACTCTTCTATAGATGCTGCTTAGATATTGGTATCATTCCTCCCCCCCCCCAAATTATTATCCCTTCACCTTTCTAAAACAATAAATTAAAGAGAAATAAAGATGGGAATGAGACATGGAGGAACAGAGACATAGAGAGTCAAAATAACTAGTGGAAGTAGGTAGAATTTAATTCCATCATAATTTGTAGTGACTTCTAAATCCCCAGATAACTCATCTGGCCTCCTACAATTATTTTTCTTTACCCTACTCAACTTTGTTTCTCCCAAATTTTGTAGGACCATGAATATAACTTTTCCATCATCAGAACAGAACTGTACCATCATTGTTCTACTACAGGAAAAAAAAACTTACAGCTGCCATAAATCCAATCATAATTAATCATCTGTTCAAATACGCTGCTGGATAAATAGGTAAATGGTTATTGAAGCCAATATAACTTTGCTTGATAGTCCTGATTATTTTCTAATCTCTAAATTATTGTTTTTAAGATTGATAAAAAGAAATAATGGATGGCAAAGAGCATGCATTATACCAACAGCCATAGCACATAACCATAATATTTGTACCCTCTTGTGCTGTCTTCTCCTAGTCTTGAGAGTTATACATGTTGTTTCTAAATGCTATCTAAATATTATAATGATTATATTTACTGAAATTACATAACAGTTATTTTATGTATATTGATTTTTTTTCCTTTTTTTACCTCCAGTTTTACTGTGGTGTAACTGACCAAAAAATGTATATATTTGAGGTATACAATGTGATGATTTAATGAACATATGTCTTGTGAAATGATACTGCAATTAAACTAAGTATCACATCCATCATTTCACATAGTTACCATTTTGTTGTGTGTGGTAAGAACACTTAAGATCTACTCTCAGTAACTTTCAAGTACACAATATTGTATTATTCATTGTTATCACAATGCTGTACATTATATCCTCAGAACTTATTCACCTTAAAAGTGAACGTTTATATTCTTGACAAACATTTTCCCATTTCTACCAATCCCCAGTCCCTGGCAAACACCATTCTACTGTGAATTTGACTTTTTTAGATTCTACATATAAGTGATACCATACAGTAGTCACCTTTCTGTGTTTGGATTATCGTCCTTAGCATAATGTCTTCCAAGTTTATCTATGTTGTCATAAACTGGAGGGTTTCTCTTTTTATAGCTGAATTATATCCCATTATATACATATATAATAATTATAATATAAAATATATATAGCATGTATACGTTTATATGTATATGTGTGTATATATGTGTATGTAATATTTTACCTATTCATTCATAAATTGGCACTTAAGTTAATGTCTTGGTTATTGTGAGCAATGCTGCAATGAAATTGGGAGGGCATTTATGTCTTTGAGATACTGATTTCATTTTTTTATATATACCCAGAAATGAGATTGCTGGATCATATGATAGCCTTATTTTTACTTTTTAGGGGAAATTTCACACTTTATTTTTTATAGTCTTACCAATATACATTCCTATTAACAAGGTTCAAGGAGTGTATTTTCTTCACACCTTTGCTAATATTTTATATATATATATATATACATATGTATATATAGTTCATTTGATTTTTTTTTGCTATGTAGTATTGCACTTATCCATATTGCACTTATCGACTATTGAGTCAACTCTTGTTGATGGACTTTAATGTTAGTCCTATTTTTGATACAAATATTTTTACATATCATATGTATAAATAAGATATTATTTAAAATAAATTCCCAAGTTTAGAACTCTGTGGCATTTAATATGAACATGTTTAACTTTATTAAATGTAGCTCACTTTTTCCTCAGAAAAATGAAGTTTATAAAGTGTATGGTGTTTTGTTTTGTTACTATGTTCTCAACACCTGAAGCAGTGTCTGACACATGGTAGAAACTAAATAAATAACTGCTTCCTGAATGGATGGATATTGACCATAAATGTGATTGTCAAAAATACCCCACCCGTTTTCTTGAATTAGGGCAGAAGTATAAATAAAATCTCACATTTCATATGTCTGAAAATTCAAGTTATAAATAAACTAATGAACTATTACATAAGAAAGGCTCTATTCTTCTATCTTGATAGATATATTTTTTTAAGTGACCTGAATGGCCAGATCTTTAGGTACATGGCTACCTAGAGGAAGAAAACTCTTTGCTCCAACTCCAGGTCAGTATCTTGTCCTACTTTGCTAATCAACTTGGTTTGTATACTTTAGCCTTTCCCACACATATATAGACTCCCTAGTCCAAAAATTCAAGCTCTTTTAATAGTCCCAGGAACATTTGCCTTTTAAACATATTCAGAGTAAGAGATGTACAAATAAGGGATGTGATTTGCCCTTGCCAGGTCAGACCAAGAGAAGAAGTGAGCAGAGGATTTGGAAGTGGTCTGGGAACTTTTTGGTAGGGAAGTTAAGGGTCTCAGTATCCATGGATTTTTGTTTAGCAGAGGAAGTTGTGGGTTTCTGGTGAGTATATTCTTCCTATATCTTACTAGAAAGTCTTTGGCAAGAGGAGGGCCTGAGCAGGTGCCCTCTCAGAGATTATTCTTTAGACATATATTCAAATAACAAACACCTGTGATAAACAGCCATTTTAAAAGTAATTTCCCATCTGTTTCATTTTTCTTATAACATAAAAAAAAACTACTTGCTGGAAAGCATGAGTTGAAAAACAGAAGACATACAAATTACAAGCAGAATTTTTTATTATAAAATTCTACAAAGAGAAAATTACACTTTAAAAACACATTTCTGTTAAATGCATTTAACAGAAAACTGTAAATATTGTTTTTGAAAGAGCATAAGCACATATAGGCAATTAATGGACGGAATCACTATGATACTTGAAACATTTCATTATTCTGCAATTATAATTGATCGCAAATTATAACAGAAATAATGACTCATCATATTAAATGAATATACATACTTTGAACAAACACTATGTGTCAATATTTGAAGTGGTTTAATATAATGATGAATTTGCTTTTTGTACATTAACTTATCCTGTCTTTGGTAGATTGATGACAATGATTTACAGAAGGGATAATGTATATCTAAACTGTTTCTATTTGTTTTACTGGCTTTCAATGAGAAGAAAGCATTCTCACATATATACATTGATGAGACTGGAAGAAGAAATTTAATGTAACTTAGTCACAAAAAAGAAAATGATGCTGTGTTTTCAAAATTAATATTTAATCATTTGTCAGTATCCACTTGCAGTTATTAAATTTGTAAATTATATTTAAATGTTTATCTTTCTAGGGAAAGAAATGTATCTTGGATCTATAAATTTTCTACATGTTTTCTTTTAATGCATATATGATTTAAATTTAAAAATTCTATGATTTCATAGTAATGGAAATATAATTTTAATATTTTATCAAATTTATAAAATGTTCACTGAGAACTTTCATAGATCGTCACCTACTTCTTTGATAATAATTGCTAAAAATTATGAAGCACATAGTAACAACCTAGAAAAATTCTGTTTTTCTAACTTTGGGTCCTTTTAATCTTACCTGTAGTTAAAAAATAATGTCCTTTACTTATATGGAAGTATAAGAATCATTAAAAATATGAAAGACAGACAACGAAGCAAATCTGGATGCCCAGTTCATATCATTAAAACATTAAGAACAAGTTTGGAAAAAAAAAAAAAGAACAAGTTTGGTTTCTTATTTTGCATAAATTAAATTGCATCAACTTTTCATAGTCCAAAAATATTCAAAATAAATTATCTCCTAAAAAGCCACTATTACACTGCATGTACCTCTATAAGTGTGTATGATTAGCTCTTACTTAATAAAAAAAATTAAAATGTATTAACTTTAAATAATTCACAAGTTTTATGTTACTAAACACTGTTTACTTTTACTCTTTCTTTCTTTCTTCTTTCTTTCTTTCTTTCTTTCTTTCTTTCTTTCTTCTTTCTTCTTTCTTTCTTCTTTCTTTCTTTCTTTCTTTCTTTCTTCTTCTTTCTTTTTCTTTCTTTCTCTTTCTTTCCTTCTCTTAGAAGTAGAAAAATGGAGCAGAGGGTAGGAGCAAAGTTTTCTCCATGAAAAAGCAATGATTGATTTATATTCCAGTAACTGCACTATCAGTACATACTTCTACAAGAACCTAAACCCTAAAGACTTTTACACAGACTGTGGGGAACCAGCTGGGGAACCCATCTGAGAACCAAATCTCGACATCCTCAGCACACTGGGGACACTGGGGACCTGAGTAGGCATCCTGACTCTTGGCCACATTGTTCTCCAGAATCAGCTCTTCTGGTCCCCCTCTTTGAGTTAATAGCCTACTCTTTTACCCTTTGAAGTAAACATGTTTTTCTCTGCTTCCCAAAGTTAATCATTCCTATAGCCAATCTGCTAGCTCTCTTGATAAAAGCTGGGTGAGGCAAAGCCTCAGGTCCAAGTCCGGTCCCAGTCCAAGACTCCGTCTCCCTGTTCACCGGATTAAAATTCAGTGAGACTCTGAGTCTTCCTTCATATCTTTGCCTCTGGCCATCCTGGCTCCTTGGCAACACATTAGGACTACGGCTGATGAAATGACATTAAAATATTAAATACTGCAAAGTTGTCTACTGTGATTGACTAATAAGCAGGTGATGTGCTCTACACTACATAATTTTTAACGAGTCCTAACTTCGTTTATCCTCAGGATGCCACAGCAATGGCAAATTACTATAAAATATTTAAACATTGTTCTCAAAATTTAGATGATTAAATTGGGGGGTGCCTGGGTGGCTCAGTGGTTGAGCATCTGCCTTCAGCTAAGGGCATGATCCCAGGGTCCCAGGGTTGAGTCCCACATAGGGCTTCCCTTGAGGAGCCTACTTCTCCCTCTGTGTCTCTGCCTCTTTCTGTGTGTCTGTCATGAATAAATAAATAAAATCTTAAAAAAATAAATTAAATTGGTTAAGAGGGTCATTTTGGACTTTAAACATAGATCTTGATTTTTTCCCTTTTATTTAATGACATAATTTTCATATACCAAATGTCACTTTTTTTCTCTTTTTTTAAAGATTTTATTTATTTATTCATGATAGAGAGAGAGAGTGAGAGAGAGGCAGAGACACAGGCAGAGGGAGAAACATGTTCCATGCAGGGAGCCTGATGTGGGATCCCAGGACTCCAGGATCATGTCCTGGGCCGAAGGCAGGCACCAAACTGCTGAGCCACCCAGGGATCCCCAAATGTCACTTTTTCATGTGTAACATTTGGTGTCTGTTAATATAGGTGAACACTGGATCCCTGGGTGGCGCAGCGGTTTGGCGCCTGCCTTTGGCCCAGGGCGCGATCCTAGAGACCCTGGATCGAATCCCACGTCGGGCTCCCGGTGCATGGAGCCTGCTTCTCCCTCTGCCTGTGTCTCTGCCTCTCTCTCTCTCTGTGACTATCATAAATAAATAAAAATTAAAAACAAATTTAAAAAAAATATATAGGTGAACACTGTAAAGTTTTATATAGTTCAGACTAGTTGCATTGGTCATGAAGACTGAAATAGCAATATGTCACCATTAAGAGTTTCCATGGAAGTGATACCTGTGCATTGCTGAGTAGCAATGAGAAATACTTTCCTATTTTTATTTTTTTTCAATGAGTTGATCTACCATATACTGGCTAGTTTCTGAATATATTAAGATATAAGTGTCACTGTAAACTGGCATTTGAACTTCCTTCTTTGCCACCCTTTCTTTCAATAATACTAAGAAAACATCTCTCATATAATACTTGACTGTTAGCAATTTATTATATAGATATTGATATAAATATTTAATCTCAGCAAGTGAAAGTAATGCTTTCAAGAAACCACAAATCACTGATGTTTTATGGAAAATATTATACATCTATTGGATGTTTTTAAAACAGATTTATTGAAACAATTCAAGTACTATATAATTACATTTAACATGTACCGTAAGTAAATTTTTAGTATATTCTAAGTTGTATAACCATTACAACAATAAAAATTTTAAAAATTGTTAGCACTCCAAATAGAAGTCCTATTTCTTTTAGCATCCTTATAAAATATCCTCACTCACTATGCTTATGCTTTATGTCATGAGAAATGTGCCTATTCTGGACTTTTCATATAAATGGGATCACAAAATATGCAGTATATTGTGACTGACTTCTTTTGCTTAGCATAATATTTTCAATATTCATCCACATTATATTATTTATGATTTTTATATCTATAACATATGAAGATACCATATTCTATTTATCCAATCAATTGTGAAACATTTGGTTGGTTTTTACCTTTTTGCTCTTATGAATAATCCTGCTGTGAACATGAGTGTAAACATTCTTGCATGGCTATTTGGTATTATTTCTCATGAGTAGAAATCCTGGGCTACATGTATTTACGTTTTGAGGAAGTCTCAACTTGTTTCCTAAGTGTTTGTATCATTATACATCCCAATTAGCAATGTATGAGTGTTCTAAATTTTCCACAATCCAAAAACACTACTTATTGTTTTTAATTATAGATGTCCTAGTGGGTGTGTTGGAGTGTGTCATTATGATTTTGATTTGCATTTTACTAATCAGCAGTGAGATTGATCATATTTTCAGGTTACTGGTCATTCATAGAACCCACTTTTTATTTGGATTCTTTGAATACTACTGAATTGCAAGAATTCTTTCTATATTGTAGATAAAAGTCCTTGTATAAACAAATATTATTTACATGTATTTCATTTCTTTCCTTTTATTGGCTTTTCATTTAATAAATGGTGCTCCTACAATTATATTTATTATTTTTTCCATTTAATTGTAAAACTTCTTTCACTTTAAATTAAATTAATTAGAATATAGTGTATTATTAGTTTCAGTTAAAATTCAGTGATTCATCAGTCTTACATAATACCCAGTGTTCATTACATCAAATGTCCTTAATGCCCATCACCCAGTTACCTCATCTGCCCACCCTCCTCACCTCCAGCAACCCTCAGTTTGTTTTCTATAGTTAAAAGTCTCCTATGGTTTGTCTCACTCTCTGATTTCATCTTATTTTATTTTTCCTTCTCTTCCCCTATGATCCTGTTTTGTTTCTTAAATTCCACATGAGTGAGATCATATGATAATTGTCTTTCTCTCACTGACTTATTTCACTCAGCATATACCCTCTAGTTCCATACATGTCATTGCAATTGGCAAGATTTCATTTTTTGATGGCTGAGTAGTATTCCATCTTCTTTTTATGTTCATCTGGTGATGAGTCTCAGGGATCTTTCCATAGTTTAGCCATTGTGGGCATTGATACTATAGACATTGGGGTATAGGTACTCCTTCAGAACACTACATTTGTATCGTTGGGGTAAATACCTAATAGTTTAATTGCTGGGTCATAGGGTAGCTCTATTTTCAACTTTTTGAGGAACCTCCATACTGTTTGCCAGAGTGATTGTACCACTCAATTTGCATTCCCACCCGTAGTATAAGAGGGTTCCCCTTTCCCTGCATCCTTGCCAACATCTATCATTTCCTGATTTGTTAATTTCAGCCATTATGACTAGTGTGAGGTGGTATCTCTTGGTTTTGATTTGTATTTCCCTGATGTTGAGTGATGTTGGGCATTTTTTCATGTGTCTACTGGCCATTCATATGTCTTCTTTGGAGAAATGTTTGTTTATGCTTATTCTTGATTAAATTATTTGTTCTTTCTGTGTTGAGTTTAGTAAGTTCTTTATAGATTTTGGATTTTAGTCCTTTACCTGATAAATTTGGCAAATATCTTCCCTCATTTGGTATGTTGTCTTTGGACTGTGTTGACTGTTTCCTTTGCTGTGCGAAAGATTTTTATCTTGATGAAATTTCAATAGTTCATTTTTGCCTTAATTTCCCCTTTTTAAAAAGACATGTCTAGCAAGAAGTTGCTTCAGCCCTGGTCACGGAAGTTGCTGCCTATCTTGTGCTCTAGGATTTTGATGGATTCCTCTCTCACACTCAGGCCTTTCATCCATTTTGAGTCTATTTTTGTGTCTAGTGTAAGAAAATGGTCCAGTTTCATTCTCCTGCATGTGGCTGTCCAATTTCCATAGCAACATTTGTTGAAGAGACCGTCTTTTTTCCATTAGGCATTTTTTCCTCCTTTGTCAAATATTAGTTGACCATAGAGTTGAGGGCCCATTACTGGGTTCTCTATTATGTTCCATTAATCTATATGTTTGTTTTTGTGCCAGTACTACACTGTCCTGATAAGTAAAGCTTTATAATACAGCTTGAAGTCCAGGATTGTGATGTCACCAATTTTGGTATTCATTTTCAACATTCCTTAGGATATTTAGGGTCTTTTCAGGTTCTATACAAATTTTAGGATTGTTTATTCCAGCTCTGTTAAAATTGCTGATGATATTTTGATAAGGATTTCATTGAATGTGTAGATTAGTCTAGGTAGGATAGACACTTTAACAATATTTGTTCTTCAAACTCAAGCATAAAACATTTTTTTACCATTTCTTTCTGTATTTCTCAGTATCTTTCATGAATGTTCTATGGTTTTCAGAGCACAGATCTTTTATCTTTTTGGTTAAGTTTTCCTTAGACAGGTTATGTTTTTGGTGCAATTGTAAATGGGATCAATTCTTTTATTTCTCTTTCTTCTGTCTCATTTTTAGTGTATAGAAACACAACTAGCATATTTGTATCAATATTATATCCTCCCACTTCGCTGAATTCCTGTATGAGTTCTAGCAACTTGAGGGTGGAGTCTTTTGGAGTCTTCACATAAGAATATCATGTCATCTGTGAAGAGTGAAATTTCTTCTCCTTTGTCAAATTGAATGCCTTTTATTCATTTTATTTATTTTTTTATTTTTTTGGTCTGATTGCTGAGGCTAGTGCTTCCAGTACTATGTTGAACAACAGTTGTCAGAATGAATATCCCTGTTGTGTTCCTGACCTTAAGGAAAAAGCTCTGTTTTTCCCCATTGAAAATGACATTTGCTGTGGACTTTTCATATATGGCTTTTATGATATTATTCCCTCTCTCACTATACTGGGAAGAGTTTTAATCAAGAAAGGATGTTGTACTTTGTCAAATGCTTTTTCTGCATTTATTGAGAGGATCATATGGTTTCTGTCCTTTATTTTATTTATGTATTGTATCACATTGGTTTATTTGTGGATGTTGAACCACCTGGCAATCCGTGAGTAAATCCCACTTGGTCATGTTGAATAATCTATTTAATGTACTGTTTGACCCTATTGCCTAGTATCTTCATGAGAATCGTTCATGTTCTTCAGGGATATTACTCTGTAATTCTCCTTTTTGGTGCAGTTTTTGTCTTATTTTGGGATCAAGGTAATGCTGGCCTCATAGTTTGGAAGTTTTCCTTCCATTTCTATTTTTTAAAATAGCTTCAGAAAGTGGCTACTAATCCTTCTTTAAATATTTAGTAGAATTCCCCTGGGAAGCCATTTGGCCCTGGACTCTTGTGTCTTGGGACATTTTTGATGACTGCTTAAAATTCCTTACTGGTTATTGGTCTGTTCAGGTTTTCTATTTCTTCCTGTAACAGTTTTGGTAATTTATAGGTTTCCAGGAATTCATCAATTTCTTCCAATAGCCTAACTTGTTGGCATATAGTTGTTCATAATATGTTCTTAAAAATTTTGTATTTCCTTGGTGTTGGTTGTGATCTCTATTTTTTCATTCATGATTTTATTTATGTGGGTCCTTTCTCTTTTCTTTTTGATAAATCTGGACAGGGGTTTATTGATCTTATTAATTCTATCAAAGAACTGGCTCCTGGTTTCTTTGATCTGTTCTACTATTCTTTTGCTTTCTATTTCATTGTTTTCTGCTCTAATATTTATTCTTTCTCTTCTCCTGCTGGTTTTGGGCTTTGTTTGCGGTTATTTTTTCCAGCTCCTTTAAGTGAAAGGTTAGGTTCTGTATTTGAGAACTTTTTTGTTTCTTGAAAAAGGCTTGTATTGCTATAAACTTCCCTCTTCAGACTGCTTTTGCTCCACTCCAAAGGTTTTAAATAGTTGTGTTTTCCTTTTCATTTGTTTCTATGATTCTTCAAAATTCTTCCTTAATTGCTTGGATGGCCCATTCATTCTTTATTAGGATGTTCTTTAAAGTCCAAGTATTTGGGATCCCTGGGTGGCGCAGTGGTTTGGTGCCTGCCTTTGGCCCAGGGTGTGATCCTGGAGGCCCGGGATCGAATCCCACGTCGGGCTCCCAGTGCATGGAGCCTGCTTCTCCCTCTGCCTATGTCTCTGCCTCTCTCTCTCTCTCTCTGTGTGACTATCATAAATAAATTTAAAAAATTAAAAAAATAATAAAAATAAAATAAAGTCCAAGTATTTGAGTTCCCTCCAAATTTTTCATGTGTTGAATTCAAGTTTCAAAGCATTGTGGTCTGAAAATATTCAGGGAATTATCCCAATCCTTTGGTATCAGTTGAGACCAGATTTATGAGCCAATATGTGATCTATTCTATAGAATGACCCATGTGCACTCAAGAAGAAGGTGTATTCTGTTGCTTTAGGATAGAATGGTCTAAATATATCTTTGAAATCCATCTGGTCCAGTTCATTATTGAAAGCCCTTGTTTCCTTGTTGAACTTCTGTTTAATACTCCATTGCTGAGAGTGAAGTGTTAAAGTTGCCTACTATTATTGTATTATTACCAGTGTGTTTCTTTAATTGTGTTATTAATTGGTTTACATTGCTGCTCCCGTGTTAGTGTTATAAATATTTACAAATTTTAGAACTTCTTGTTGGATAGATGCTTTAAATTATGATAAAAAGGTCCTTCCTCATCTCTTATTAGAGACTTTGGCTTAACATTTAATTTGTCTGATATAAGAATTGCTACCTTAGCTTTCTTTTGACTTCCATTAGCATGATAAATGGTTTTCCACACCCTCACTTTAAATCTGCAGGTATCTTTGAATCTAAAATGAGTCTGGGGGCAGCCTGGGTGGCTCTGCAGTTTAGCACCACCTTCAGCACAGGTTGTGATCCTGGAGTCTTGGGATCAAGTCCCACGTGTGGCTCCCTGCATAAAGCCTGCTTCTCCCTCTGCCTGTGTCTCTGCCTGTCTCTCTCTCTTTCTGCCTCTCATGAATAAATAAATAAAATCTTTAAAAAATAAAATAAAATGAATCTCTTGCAGACAGAATATTTTGATGAGGGCAATTAGTCCATTTACATTCAGAGTAACTATTGAAAGATATGAATTTAGTGTCACTGTATTACCTGTAAAGTCATTGTTTCTTATATTGTCTTTGTTCCTTTCTGATCTATATTACTTTTGGGCTCTCTGCTGAAAAGATCCCCTTTAACATTTCTTGCAGGATGGTTTAGTGATCACAAATTCTTTAAGTTTCTGTTTGTCCTAAAAGCTTTTTATCTCTCTTCTTTTGAATGATAGCCTTGATGAATAAAGTACTCTTGGCTACATATTTTTCTCATTTAGCACCCTGAATATATTATGCCAGTCCTTTATAGCCTACCAAGTCTCTGTGGCTAGGTCTATGCCAGTCTAATGTTTCCACCCTTGTGGGCAAAGGAACTCTTCTCGCAAGATTCTTTCAAAATTTTCTATTTGTTTCTGAGATTTGCAAGTTTCACTAATACCTGTCAAGATGTTGACTTATTTTTATTTTTAATTTTATTTTTTAAAATTTTTTGGTATATTTTTATTGGAGTTTGATTTATCAGCATATACTATAACACCCAGTGCTCATCCTATCAAGTGCCCACTTCAGTGCCCATCACCTAGTCACCCCATCCCACCACCCACCTCCCCTTCCACTACTCCTTGTTCATTTTCTAGAGTTAGGAGTCTCTCATGTTCTGTCACCCTCTCTGATATTTCCCACTCATTTTCTCTCCTTTCCCCATTAATATATTTCACTATTTCTTGTATTACCTGAATAAAGAAACCATATAATGTTTGTCCTTCTCAAATTGACTTACTTCACTCAGCATAATACCCTCCAGTTCTATCCATGTCAAAGTAAATGGTGGGTATTCGTCGATTCTAAAGACTGAGTAATATTTCATTGTATATACAGAACACATGTTCTTTATCCATTCATCTTTCGATGGGCACCGAGGCTCCTTCCACAGTTGGGCTATTGTGGACATTGCTGCTATAAACATTAGGTGGCGGGTGTCCTGGCAATTCACTGTATCTGTATCTTGGGGGTAAATCCCCAGTAGTGCAATTGCTGGGTCATAGAGTAGCTATTTTTAGCTTTTTGAGGAACCTCCACACAGGTTTCCAGAGTGACTGTACCAATTCACATTCCCACCAACAGTGCAGGAAGGTTCCCATTTCTCCACATCCTCTCCAACATTTGTTGTTTCCTGTCTTGTTAATTGTCACCATTTTCACTGGTGTGAGGTGGTATCTCATGGTTTTTATTTGTATTTCCCTGAAGGCAAGTGATACAGAGAATTTTCTCATGTGCTTGTTGCCCATGTCTGTGTCTTCCTCTGTGAAATTTCTGTCCGTGTCTTTGGCCCATTTCATGATTGGATTCTTTGTCTCTTGGGTGTTGAGTTTAATAAGTTCTTTATAGATCTTGGATACTAGCCCTTTATCTGATAGGTCCTTTGCAAATATTTTCTCCCATTCTGTAGGTTGTCTTTTAGTTTTGTTGGCTGTCTCTTTTGTCATGCAGAAGCTTTTTATCTTGATGAACTCCCAATAGTTCATTTTTTCTTTTGTTTCTTTTGCCTTCGTGGATGTATCTTGCAAGAAGTTGCTGTGGCCAAGTTCAAAAAGGATGTTGCCTGTGTTCTCTTCTAGGATTTTCATAGATTCTGGTCTCATATTTAGATCTTTCATCCATTTTGAGTTTACCTTTGTGCATGGTGTAAGAGAATGGTCCAGTTTCATTCTTTTGCATGTGGCTGTCCAATTTTCCCAGCACCATTTATTGAAGAGACTGTCCTTTTTCCAGTGGAGAGTCTTTCTGGTATGTCTAATATTAGTTAACCATAGAGTTGAGGGCCCATTTCTGGATTTTCTATTCTGTTCCATTGATCTATATGTCTGTTTTTGTGCTGGCACCACACTTTCTTGATGATCACGGTTTTATAGTACAACTTGAAATCCAGCATTCTGATGCCCCCCAAATTGGTTTTCTTTTTCAATATTCCCCTGGCAATTTGGGGTCTTTTCTGATTAAACACAAATCTTAAGATTATTTGTTCCAGCACTCTGAGCAAAGTCCATGGAATTTTGATAGGGATTGCATTGAATGTGTAGATTACTCTGTGTAGCATTGACTTTTTCACAATATTAATTCTTCCAATCCATGAGCATGGAATATTTTTCCACCTCTTAGTGTCTTCCTCAATTTCTTTCAGAAGTGTTTTGTAGTTTTTAGGGTATTGATCCTTTACCTCTTTGGTTACATTTATTCCTAGCTATCTTATATTTTGGGTGCAATTGTAAATGGAATTGAATTTGTTAATTTCTCTTTCTTCAGTCTCATTGTTAGTGTATTCAAATGCCACTGATTTCTGGGCATTGATTTTGTACCTGCCACATTATCAAATTGCCATATGAATTCTAGAAATCTTGGAGTGGAGTCTTTTGGGTTTTCTATGTACAGTATCATGTCATCTGCAAAGAGGAAGAGTTTGACTTCTTCTTTGCCAATTTGAATGCCTTTAATGTCTTTTTGCTGTCTGATTGCTGAGGCTAGGACTTCCAGTACTATGTTGAATAGCAGTGGTGAGAGTGGGCATCCCTGTCGTGTTCCTGATCTTAGGGGAAAGGCTCCCAGTGCTTCCCCATTGAGAATGATATTCGCTGTGGGCTTTTCATAGATGGCTTTTAAGATGCTGAGGAATGTTTTCTCTATCCCTACACTGTGAAGGGTTTTGATGAGGAATGGATGCTGTATTTTGTCAAATGGTTTCTCAGCATCTATTGAGAGAATCATGAGATTCTTGTTTTTTCTCTTGTTGATATGATCTATAATATTGATTGTTTTACGAATGTTAAACCAACCTTGCATCCCGGGGATAAATCCCACTTTGTCATGGTGAATAACCTTCTTAATGTATTGTTGGATACTATTGTTGAGAATTTTTGCATCCATGTCCATCAGGGATATTGGTCTATAATTCTCCTTTTTTAGTGAGGTCTTTGTCTGGTTTTGGAATTAAGGTGATGCTGGCCACATAGAACAAGTTTGGAAGTATTCCACCCTTTTTTTTTGGAACAGCTTTGGTAGAAGAGGTATTGTTTCTCATTTAAACGTTTGATAGAATTCCCCTGGAAGCCATCTGGCCCTGGACTTCTGTGATTTGGTAGGTTTTTGATGACTGCTCCAATTTCCTCCCTGGTTATTGGCCTTTTTCAGGTTTTCTTTTTTTTTTTTTTTTTCTTTTTCAGGTTTTCTATTGTTTCCTGTTCCACTTTGGTAATTTGTGGTTTTCCAGAAATGTGTCCATTTCTTCTAGATTGCCTAATTTATTGGTGTATAGCTGGTTATAATATGTTTTTAAAATCATTTGTATTTCCTTGGTATAGTTTGTGATTTCTCCTTTTTCATTCATGATTTTATTAATTTGATTCTTTTTCTTTCTTTTTAATAAAGAGAGCTAATGCTTTATCTATCTTATTAATTCTTTCAATGAACCAACTCCCATATTTGTTGATCTCTTCTACAGTTCTTCTGGTCTCTATTTCATTGAGTTCTGCTAGAATCTTTATTAATTCTCTTCTTCTGCTTGTTGTAGGTTTGATTTGTTTTTCTTTCTCCAGTTCCTTTAGGTGCAAGGTTAGCTTGTATATTTGAGTTTTTTCGAATTTTTTGAGGGATGCTTATATTGCGATGTATTTCCCTCTTAGGACTGCTTTGATGTATGCCAAAGATTTTGAATGGTTACATCTTAATTTTCAGTAGTTTCCATGAATCTTTTTAATTCTTCTCTAATTTCCTGGTTGACTCTTTCATTTTTTAGTAGGATGCGCTTTAACTCCATGTATTTGAGTTTCTTCCAAATTTCTTCTTGTGATTTAGTTCTAGTTTCAAAGCATTGTGGTCTGAAAATATGCAGGGGACAATCTCAATCTTTTGGTACCAGTTGAGACCTGATTTGTGACCCAGTATGTGGTCTATTCTGGAGAAAATTCCACGTGCACTTGAGAAGAATGTGTATTTAGTTGCATTTGGATGTACAGTTCTGTAAATATCTGTTAAATCCATCTGGTCCACTGTATCATTTAAAGCTCTTATTTCTTGGGAGATGTTTTGCTTAGAAGATCTGTCATTTGCAGAAAGTGTCATTTTGAAGTCCCCTACTATTATTGTATTATTATCTAAATATGTCTTTACTTTGGTTATTAATTGATTGACATGCTTGGCAGCTCCCACATTAGGGGCATAAATATTCATGACTGTTAGGTCTTCTTGTTGGATAGGCCCTTTAAGTATGATATAGTGTCCCTCTCTATCTCTTACTACAGTCTTTGGGATAAACTTTAGTTTATTGGATATGAGGATTGCTATCCCAGCTTTCTTTTGAGGACCATTTGAATTGGCAAATGGCTCTCCACACATTCGTTTTCAAGCTGGAGGTGTCCTTAGGTCTAAAATGAGTCTCTTGTAGGCAGCAAAAAGATGGGTCTTGCTTTTTTATCCAGTCTGAAACCCTGTGTCTTTTGATGGGATCATTTAGCCCATTCACGTTCATAGTTACTATTGAAAGATATGAATTTAGTGTCATTGTAACACCTATTTAGTCCCTGTTTTTGTGGACTATTTATTTGGGCATCCTCTTTCTCTACAGGGTCATCCTTAATATTTCTTGCAGATCTGGTTTGGTGGTCATGTATTGTTTCAGTTTCTGCCTATCTTGGAAGCTCTTTATCTTTCCTTCCATTCTGAATGAGTCTTTCTGGAGAAAGTATTCTTGGCTGCCTGTTTTTCTTGAATATATCCTGCCAGCCTTTTCTGGCCTGCCAGGTCTCTGTGAAGAGGTCTGCTGTTAATCTAATATTTCTCTCCATATAAGTTAGCGATCTCTCATCTTTTGCTGCTTTAAGGATTTTCTCTTTATCTTTGGAATTTGCAAGTTTCACTATTAAATGTCAAGGTGTTGAGCAGCTTTCTGATTTGGGGAGGGACCTCCCTATCTCCTGGAATTGGATGCCTGTTTCCCTCCCCAAATTAGGGGAGTTCTCAGCTATGATTTGTTCAAATATGCTTTTGGCCCTCTGTTCCTTTCAAGGTTTTCTAGAACCCGAATTATATGCAGATTCTTCTTTCTGAGGCTATCATTTATTTCCTTTAACCTTTCCTCATGGTCTCTTAATAGTTTTTCTCTTTTTCTCTCAGCTTCCTTCCTTGCCATAAACTTGTCTTTTATGTTGCTCAGTCTTTCTTCTACCTCATAAACCCTGTTATTAAGACCTCCAGTTTGGATTGCATCTCATTTAATTGATTTTTTTTTATTTCAGCCTGATTAGATCTAAATTCTGCAATCATGAATTCTCTTGATTCCTTTATGCTTTTTTTTTTTCAGAGCCACCAGTAGCTTTATAATTATGCTTCTGAATTGGTTTTCTGACATTGAATTTTAATACAAGTTTTATAACTCTGTGGCAGAGAGTACTGTTTCTTATTCGTTCAGTTGTTGTGATTTCTTCTTTCTAGTCATTTTGCTCAGTGCAGAGTGGCTGTATGAGCAGCCTGCATCAAGAATATCAACCACAACCTAAGTAAATTTCTCCCTAGATGATTCTGCCAAGGTCAGAGACCAGAGATTTAAAACAAAGATCAGAATGAAATAAAACAAAAGGACCACTATAGTGAAAAACTAATTTTAAAACAAAGTAGTAAAAAATAAAAGTCTTAGAATCCAAAAAAAAAAAAAAAAACTCAAAGAAAAAAGGCGGGGACTGGGAGATAGTGGTGGTGACAAACAGGGACTAAATAGGTGTTACAATGACACTAAATTCATATCTTTCAATAGTAACTATGAACGTGAATGGGCTAAATGATCCCATCAAAAGACACAGGGTTTCAGACTGGATAAAAAAGCAAGACCCATCTTTTTGCTGCCTACAAGAGACTCATTTTAGACCTAAGGACACCTCCAGCTTGAAAACGAATGTGTGGAGAGCCATTTGCCAATTCAAATGGTCCTCAAAAGAAAGCTGGGATAGCAATCCTCATATCCAATAAACTAAAGTTTATCCCAAAGACTGTAGTAAGAGATAGAGAGGGACACTATATCATACTTAAAGGGCCTATCCAACAAGAATATTTCAGGGCCAGGGGGACACAGCCCACAATCCTTCACTCTCCCTGGGACAGGCGGAGGCAGAGGCGGCACAGGACAGTGAGACCGCTCCTACCGCCAGGCGCCCCAAGCTGTACAGGTCAGCATCCCCTGCCCCAGGAGCATGTAGGCCAGGCAGACTGAGAGACTGTGGGTGGTTACTAGGGGAGCTGACTCCAGAGCTGGGGACCTCTCCGCCACCAGCAGTGTTGTTCCTCTTGGTGTCACCATGTGCTTGGGATGGGCGGGGCCCCCAAAGAACAGAGGCTTCATGGGGTCAACAGCACCCACTGAGCCTGGCACCTGGCGTGGGGCAGGCATCTCCCCCAAGTACACATACCTGACAGTCAGCACAGCAGATCTCTCCCCCAGAAGACCAGCTGGAAGGACAGGGGAAGAGCAAGTTCTTGACCAAGCAGCACTGGAAAGCTCCAGGGGAAGTCGAGGGATTTACAGTACATAAAACCAGGGGGTACTCATCCTATTTTTTTTCTTTCTTTTTCCTTACAACTTGTTTTTACATCAGACTGTAAATTTCCTTTTTTTTCTCTTTTCCCACCTTAACGACAATATTTTACCACCTCTTCATTTTTAAGTTTCTTCCTTTTTGACATTCATATTTCTACAATTACAGATCCTGGATATATATTCCACTTCTAGATCCCCTTCAACATACTCAACTTAATTTTGGGAGATATACAAGATATGTTTATTTTGTTTTGTGTTTTTTTTTTTTTTTTCTCTGCCTCATTTTGTTCTACAATGGTGGAAGTTAATACCTTCCAAAACATGACCAGCATGCACTCAGAACAAAGTGATACACCATGCTGGTTCATTCTGTGAGATTCCTCTTTCTCATTCTGCCCCCCCTCTTTTATCTCACTTATGTTTTGGTGGTCAATGTTGGGGCTTTCTACAAATATTTCTGGTTTATATAAATTTGGGACTAAGCATCTTCTAACATACAGAATTTAATATACTCAGAATCAAAAGGATAACCCACTAGAACCCCTCGGGTAGACCACTTTCAAGCTCCACTACAACTTTGTCACCACCACTATCTCCCAGTCCCCGCCTTTTTTCTTTGAGTTTCTTTTTTTCTTTTTTCTTTTTTTCTCTTCTTTGGATTCTAAGACTTTTATTTTTTACTACTTTGTTTTAAAATTAGTTTTTCACTATAGTGGTCCTTTTGTTTTATTTCATTCTGATCTTTGTTTTAAATCTCTGGTCTCTGACCTTGGCAGAATCATCTAGGGAGAAATTTACTTAGGTCGTGGTTGATATTCTTGATGCAGGCTGCTCATACAAGAAGACCTAACAGTCATGAATATTTATGCCCCTAATGTGGGAGCTGCCAAGCATGTCAATCAATTAATAACCAAAGTAAAGACATACTTAAACAATAATACAATAATAGTAGGGGACTTCAAAATGACACTTTCTGCAAATGACAGATCTTCTAAGCACATCACCAAAAAAAAAAAAAAAATGCCTTGAATGATACACTGGACCAGATGGATTTCTTTCACATATATAAACAGAACATTGCATCTGAACACAACTGAATACACATTCTTCTCCAGTGCACATGGAACTTTCTCCAGAATACACCATATACTGGGTCACAAATCAGATCTGAACCTATACCAAAAGATTGATACTGTCCCCTGCGTATCTTCAGACCACAATTCTTTGAAACTAGAACTCAATCCCAAGGAGAAAATGGGAGAAACTCAAACGTGTGGAGGTTAAAAAGCATCCTACTAAAAGATGAATGGATCAACCAGGAAATTAGAGAAGAATTAAAGATTCATGGAAACTAAGGAAAATGAAATTACAACCTTTCAAAATCTTTGGGATACAGCAAAAGTGGACCTAAGAAGGAAATACATCGTAATACAAGCATCCCTCAACAAACTGGGAAAAAAACTCAAATACGCAGGCTAACCTCGCACCTAAAGGAATTGGAGAAAGAACAGCAAAGAAAGCATATACCAAGCAAAAGAAGAGAGATAACAAAGATTAGAGCAGAAGTCAATGAAATAGTTACTAGAAGAACTGTAGAACAGATCAATGAAACCAGGAGCTGGTTCTTTGAAAGAATTAATAAGATAGATAAACTCCTAGCCAGCCTTATTAAAAAGAAAAGATAAAACACTCAAGTTAATAAAATCATGAATGAAAGAGGAGAGATCACAACTACCAAAGAAATACAATTGAATTTAAAAATGTATATGAAGGATCCCTGGGTGGCGCAGCGGTTTAGCGCCTGCCTTTGGCCCAGGGCGCTATCCTGGAGACCCGGATTCAAATCCCACGTCGGGCTCCCGGTGCATGGAGCCTGCTTCTCCCTCTGCCTGTGTCTCTGCCTCTCTCTCTCTCTCTCTCTCTCTCTCTGTGTGTGTGTGTGTGACTATCATAAATAAATAAAAAAAATTTTTTTTAATTAAAAATAAAAATAAAAAAATAATGTATATGAGCAGCTATATGCCACAAATTAGGCAATCTAAAAGAAAGGGACGCATTTCTGGAAAATTGCAAATGACCAAAGCTGGAACGGGAAGAAATAGAAAACCTGAACAGGCCAAAAACCAGGAAGAAATTTAAGCAGTCATTAAAAACCTCCCAGGACACATAAGTCTAGGGCCAAATGGCTTCCCAGGGGAATTCTATCAAACGTTTAAAGAAGAAATAATACCTATTCTACTAAAGCTGTTCCGAAGGATAGAAAGGGAGGGAACACTTCCAAGCTCATTCTATGAGACCAGTATCACCTTGATTCCAAAAGAAGATAAAGACTTCGCCAAAAAGGAGAATTATAGAGCAATATTCCTGGTGAACACGGATGCAAAAATTCTCACCAAGATACTAGTCAACAAGATCCAAAAGTACATTAAGAGAATTATTCACCTGACAAAATGGGATTTATCCCCGGGATGCAAGGGTGTTTTAACACTCCTAAAATAATGAACATGATAAATCACATCAACATAAAATCTTCTCATTAGATGCAAAGAAAACATTTGAGAAAAATACAGCATTCATTCCTGATCACAACTCTTCACAGTGTAGGAATAGAGGGAACATTTCTCAGCATCCTAAAAGTCATCTATGAAAGTCCACAGAGAATATCATTGTCAATGGGGAAAAATCAGAGTCTTTCCCCTAAGATTAAGAAAATGACAGGGATGTCCACTCTCACTACTGCTATTCAACATAGTACTAGAAGTCCTCGCCTCAGCAATCAAGCAACAAAAAAGAAATCAAGGGCATTCAAATCATCAAAGAAGTCAAACTCTCCCTCTTCACAGAAGACATGATACTGTACATAGAAAACCCAAAAGACTCCACCCCAAGATGGCTAGAACACATCCAGCAATTCAGCAATGTGGCAGGATACAAAATCAATGCCCAGAAATCAGCAGAATTTCTATACACTAACAATGAGACTGAAGAAAGTGAAATTAAAGAGTGAATCCCATTTACAATTGCACCCAAAATATAAGATACCTAGGAATATACCTAACCAAAGAGGTAAAGGATCAATACCCTAAAAACTACAAAACACTTCTGAAAGAAATTGAGGAAGACACAAGGAGATGGAAAAATATTCCATGCTCATGGATTGGAAGAATTAATATTGTGAAAATGTCAATGCTACCCAGGGCAATTTACACATTCAATGCAATCCTTATCAAAATTCCATGAACTTTCCTTAGAGTGTTGGAACAAATAATCTTAAGATTTGTGTTTAATCAGAAAGACCCCGAATTGCCAGGGGAATATTAAAAAAGAAAACCAATTTGGGGGGCATCAGAATGCTGGATTTCAAGTTGTATTATAAAGCCGTGATCATCAAGACAGTGTGGTGCCAGCACAAAAACTGGCACGCAGATCAGTAGAACAGAATAGAGAACCCAGAAATGTTCCCTCAACTCTATGGTCAACTAATATTCGACAAATCAGGAAAGACTGCCCACTGGAAAAAGGACAGTCCTTTCAATAAATGGTGTTGGGAAAATTGGACAGCCAGATGCAGAAGAATTAAACTAGACCATTCTCGTACACCAAACACAAAGATAAACACAAAATGGATGAAAGATCTAAATGTGAGACCAGAATCTATGAAAATCCTAGAGGAGAATATAGGTAACAACCTTTTTGAACTTGGCCACAGCAACTTCTTGCAAGATACATCTATGAAGGCAAGAGAAACAAAAGCAAAAATGAACTTCAGGGAAATACAAATCAAAACCACAATGAGATACCACGTCACACCAGTGAGAATGGTGACAATTAACAAGACAGGAACAGCAAATGTTGGAGAGGATGTGGAGAAAGGGGAACCCTCTTGCACTGTTGGTGGGAATGTGAACTGGTGCAGCCACTCTGGAAAACTGTGTGGAGGTTCCTCAAAGAGCTAAAAATAGCTACTCTATGACCCAGCAATTGCACTACTGGAGACTTACCCCAAAGATACAGATGCAGTGAAATGCTGGGACACCTGCACCCCGATGTTTCTAGCAACAATGGCCACAATAGCCCAACTGTGGAAGGAGCCTCGGTGTCCATCGAAAGATGATGGATAAAGAAGATGTGGTCCATATATACAATGGAATATTATTCAGCCATCACAAAGAAGGAATACCCACCATTTGCTTCAACATGAATGGAACAGGGGATATTATGCTGAGTGAAGTAAGTCCATTGGAGAAGGACAATTATCATATGGTTTCATTCATTCAGAGAATATAAGAAATACTGAAAGGGATTATATGGAAAAGGAGAGAACATGAGTCGGAAAAAAGTAGAGAGGGTGACAAAGCATGAGAGACTCCTAGCTCTGGAAAACAAACAAGGGGTAGTGGAAGGGGAGGTGGATGTGGGGATGGGGTAACTGGGTGACTGGCACTGATGGGGCACTTGACTGGATGAGCATGGGGTGTTATAGTATACGTTGGCTAATCAAACTTCAATAAAAACATATACATATAAAAAAAGAAACTTGGAGAAATTAGTATCTTCACTATTTTGACTGTAATGATGAGTATATTAATTTGTCAAAGCTTCTTAAAGAAAAAGAACCCTTATGTTCCTAAAAGTTTCACTAAATTATAGAAATATCTCCAAAGAATGTCCTCAGAATCCTTCAAAAACAGTGTTTCTTTCTCCCTTACTTTTGTGCTACTGCTCATTATGTGATAATTTATATTTTACAACTTATCTTCAAAGTCGTATTATTTTCAACTACTGTAGCTATTATTTCACCTGTTAATTGTCCTAGTTCTTCGGTTTGAGAATTCAGTACCTATTTATCTAATGTATTTAATTAGAACTTTAAAATGTTTAAGTATGGGACGCCTGGGTGACTCAGCGGTTAAGCATCTGACTCGCTCAGGGCATGATCCTGGAGTTCCAGGGATTGAGTCCCACATCAGGCTCCCCACATGGAGCCTGCTTCTCCCTCTGCCTATGTCTCTGCTTCTCTCTCTGTGTGTCTCTCATGCATAAATAAATAAAATATTTAAAAACTATAAATAAATAAAATGTTTGTGTTTTCAGATATCAAATGTTATTTGTTACTCATGAGTTTTTAATTATGAAGAATATTAACATACTTAGATTCTCTTTTTGATTAGTAGATAAAATTTCTAAATATAGATGTCATTTTATTTTATAAACTCAACTTAGTTTTCTTATTATTGTCTTTCTTATATTTTATTCTTTGATCTTATTATTCTATACTTTCATTGCCCATTAATGATTTATTGATATTACTTATAGTACTTTGTATTCTTATTGTTTTCCTGGCTATTATTATCTGTTATCATATTTGATATTTATGATACTATCCTGATTAAGATATTTTATCTTCATTTTGTAGATGAGGAAATTTATTTTATTTTATTTTATTTATTAATGAGAGATACAGAGAGAGAGGCAGAGACACAGGCAGAGAGAGAGGCAGAGAGAGAGAGAGAAGCAGGCTCCATGCAGGGAGCCTGATGTGGGACTCAATCCCGGATCTCCAGGATCACCTCCTGGGCTGAAGGCAGATGCCAAACCACTGAGCCACCCAGGCATCCCTAAATGAGGAAATTGAGGCTCATTATAGTTGAAATATTGTTCTTCTGTTGATATGCAGGATTACTAAATATGTAATACTTAGTTTTATTTGATTTGGAAATTAGGGCTTCTAAATTCGAGGGCACTTTTTATGCCATTTTAAATCCTTCTTGCAATGTTAAACTGTATTTCTTCTCTCCAAAACATTATCTTTCTTGTGATACCATGAATTTTTAATAGATTTCCTTCTGCTTTAAGATAGTACTTTTCAGTTTTTTAAAGCATAATCTCAGCCAAATGATCTCCAAAGTATTTTTCTATTGAATATTCATCACTATCAATGAATAGTCTTACTCTCCTATCCCTACCCACTTTCTATAACCTTCCCCTACCAGTTTTTTCTCTCATCCTTCTGAACATTCTACTATTTTTCTCCATGTGTTTGCTTTGTGAGAGTCTGGTTTCTTCTGAAAAATCTTTCAGCCTCTGTGTGATCTATTTTATTTTCTCTTTCTTCTTTTCATTCGATTGGATCAGGTTTTGTATTTTTCCTACTCTTTTCTACTTTACAAATTATCAAGTGTATAGTCCTCTCTGTCTTTACTTCAATATACCAGTTACCATAGTAAATGACTTTACTGTTTCTTTTCTTAAGATTTTATTTATTTATTTATGAGAGACATAGAGAGAGAAGCAGAAACACAGGCAGAGGGAGAAGCAGGCTCCCTCTGGGGAGCCAGATATGGGACTCAGTCCCAGGACCCCAGGATCACGACTTGAGCCAAAGGCAGAAACTCAACCACTGAGACACCCAGGGGCCTCAACATATTTTTCTTTATTCATGATGAAAATACTGAAATGAATGTAAGACTTACGTAATAGTTGTTATGAGCTCAGTCACTGTTTTAAGTGCTTCACACATTTTTTTTATTTTAAACCATTAGTAAGCTTATGAAAACAGATAGCATAAGCAACCCCAACTTAGTAAGTGAGAAAAATATGAGCAAATATACATATTATCCAAAAATAATCCTTCTAGTAAGTGAAATTGGGTTTGAATTCAAGCAGATGCCTCCAGATTCTATATGACTAATGTTTTTGTTATACTGATTCTCATTAATGGAAGAATTTTTTTAACCTATTGTCAATTTCTCTTTTTCAAAAAAATATTTTCAGAGCACTCTGTGCCTAATTTTGTAATAGGAAGGTAGAATTTAAAGGCTGTTTTACAATTTTTTCTGAGTTCTAAAGAAAACTGATATTAAAATATAATTTTCCCCACACAGATTCAAAAATGACTTCATCATATATACAAACACACTGAATTACAATCATGATATTAAAGCCTCTTCCTCTTATGCTAGTTGCCCCTCTTGATTGTGTCCTTGTTATTCCAAACAAATTTATCAGATTCTGCCTCTTTTTCCTTCCATTTATTGGAGCCAAACACATATAATACTCTAAAACACTAATGCCAGCAAATATATATTCTGCTTACCTTAATGGTGATTTTTGCAAACCTTCATTTAACAATATTTTTTTTCAAACTGTTTTTATTCTTAGTTTTGTAAACTATATGCAGAATTTTCACTATTTTTTATTCCATTTTTTTAAAGTTTCAAGATTGTTTCATCTCCATTGTTCCAGCTTTGATATGCTTATTAGACAATATCATTTCTTTTTAATCTTATTTTCTTCTATTACACGTTAAAACAATGACCATGTTCTTCAAAACTTTTTTTTCACCAAACCATCAGACATCTATAGAATTCAACATTGAGTGCTGTCAAAGGGGTGCTTCTTTTTGTCAATAACCATATTATTGCGCCAATTTTTAAACATTCAAAAGATTTTATTAAAAGATAAGAAAGAACAGTGGCAAGATAGGTCAATAGGCATTACAAAGCATTAGGGTATCCAGTTCACACCTTGTAGATCAGGCCTGAGAATTTCAGATGCCTCCCTCCAGTTTCCCAAAATGATTGTGTTACAGACTCTTAATAGCTGGGATGCATTTTTTTTCTGGAAAGTGTGCACAACTAGCTATACAGTCTCCTTATGTGACTGACTTACTTAGTTCCTAAACTATCTGCAAGAAGGTAGCAGTATTTAACATTTATGCCTCGCTGTGTGCTGACTAGACAATTTGACATTTCCACATCAAGAATAATCCCATTTTCTAGGCTACCTGATACATCTCCCTTCATTCTCAAAGTTAGACTTGTGAGACATACTGCTTTTTCAAGGTAAATATCACTCAAAACAAGTTACTCTTTGCTCTAAAAATTTAGAGTTGGCCATACTCTTAAATGATATACAATGTAATATTTATTTCTAACTAGAAAAGTTTTAATTTTGAATTATAAGTGAAATGCATCCATAGAGTTATGAGGAGAAAAATAAGATTATGACCTAATAATTCTATCCCAAGTCAAATTAGCATCCTTGTGCAAGAAAGATTGACACGTACAATGTAACTTGCACTCATTCAAAAGAACATAAGTATGAGATTCATGGTTAAATGAGTTTCTAATAACACAACTAGTAAATGTAGACTTAAGGCTAAATAAGATCATAATGTTTTGTTTTCATTTTTATAATAACCCTCCTCTGTATTTATGCTTCTTATTTTGATTGACTAGATATTTAAGTCAGGGATATCAGGAATAATTTATAATTCTTATTTTGTTACTATACTTATGGGAAAATTTTCATGTTTATTGTATTGTGTGATGTAGGTATAAAGCAAAAAAAATTATCACTTAAATGAATGATTTTATCTTCAATAAATTGATTTTCTATTGGTGTTCAATTTGCCAACGTATAGAATAACACCCAGTGCTCATCCCATCAAGTGCACACCTCAGTGCCCGTCACCCATTCACCCCCAACCCCCGCCTCCTCCATTCTACCACCCCTAGTTTGTTTCCCAGAGTTAGGAGTCTTCATGTTCTGTCTCCCTTTCTGATATTTCCTACCCATTTCTTCTCCCTTCCCTTCTATTCCCTTTCACTATTATTTATATTCCCCAAATGAATGAGAGCATATAATGTTTGTCCTTCTCCGATTGACTTATTTCACTCAGCATAATACCCTCCAGTTCCATCCACGTTGAAGCAAATGGTGGATATTTGTCGTTTCTAATGGCTGAGGAATATTCCATTGTATACATAGACCAAGCTTCTTTTTCCAATCATCTTTCGATGGACACCGAACTCCTTCCATAGTTTGGCTATTGTGGCCATTGCTGCTAGAAACATTGGGGTGCAGGTGTCCCAGCATTTCATTGCATCTGCATCTTTGCGGTAAATCCCCAACAGTGCAATTGTTGGGTCATAGGGCAGGTCTATTTTTAACTCTTTGAGGAACCTCCACACAGTTTTCCAGAGTGGCTGCACCAGTTCACATTCCCACCAACAGTGTAAGAGGGTTCCCTTTTCTCCGCATCCTCTCCAACATTTGTGGTTTCCTGCCTTGTTAATTTTCCCCATTCTCACTGGTGTGAGGTGGTATCTCATTGTGGTTTTGATTTATATTTCCCTGATGGCAAGTGATGCAGAGCATTTTCTCATGTGCTTGTTGGCCATGTCTATGTCTTCCTCTGTGAGATTTCTCTTCATGTCCTTTGCCCTTTTCATGATTGGATTGTTTGTTTCTTTGCTGTTGACTTTAATAAGTTCTTTATAGATCTTGGAAACTAGCCCTTTATCTGATACGTCATTTGCAAATATCGTCTCCCATTCTGTAGGTTGTCTTTTAGTTTTGTTGACTGTATCCTTTGCTGTGAAAAAGCTTCTTATCTTGTTGAAGTCCAAATAGTTCATTTTTGCTTTTGTTTCTCTTGCCTTTGTGGATGTATCTTGCAAGAAATTACTGTGGCCGAGTTCAAAAAGGGTGTTGCCTGTGTTCTCCTCTAGGATTTTGATGGACTCTTGTCTCACATTTAGATCTTTCATCCATTTTGAATTTATCTTTGTGTCTGGTGCAAGAGAGTGGTCTAGTTTCATTCTTCTGCATGTGGATGTCCAATTTTCCCAGCACAATTTATTGAAGAGACTGTCTTTCTTCCAGCGGATAGTCTTTCCTCCTTTGTTGAATATTAGTTGACCATAAAGTTGAGGGCCCACTTCAGGGTTCTCTATTCTGTTCCATTGATCTATGTGTCTGTTTTTGTGCCAGTACCACACTGTCTTGATGACCACGGCTTTGTAGTACAACCTGAAATCTGGCATTGTGATGCTCCCAGCTATGGTTTTCTTTCTTAAAATTCCCCTGGCTATTTGGGGTCTTTTCTGATTCCACACAAATCTTAAAATAAATAATTTGTTCTAACTCTCTGAAGAAAGTCCATGGTATTTTGATAGGGATTGCATTAAACGTGTATATTGCCCTGGGTAACATTGACATTTTCACAATATTAATTCTTCCAATCCATGAGCATGGAATATTTTTCCATCTCTTTGTGTCTTCCTCAATTTCTTTCAGAAGTGTTCTGTAGTTTTTAGGGTATAGATCCTTTACCTCTTTGGTTAGGTTTATTCCTAGGTATCTTATGCTTTTGGGTGCAATTGTCAATGGGATTGATTCCTTAATTTCTCTTTCTTCAGTCTCATTGTTAGTGTATAGAAATGCCACTGACTTCTGGGCATTGATTTTGTATCCTGCCATGCTACCAAATTGCTGTATGAGTTCTAGCAATCTTAGGGTGGAGGATTTTGGGTTTTCTACGTAGAGTATCATGTCAGTGAAGAGGGAGAGGTTGACTTCTTCTTTGCCAATTTGAATGCCTTTAATGTCTTTTTGTTGTCAGACTGCTGAGGCTAGGACTTCCTGTACTATGTTGAATAGCAGTGGTGAGAGTGGACATCCCTGTCTTTTTCCTGATCTTAGGGGAAAGGCTCCCAGTGCTTCCCCATTGAGAATGATATTTGCTGTGGGCTTTTCGTAGATGGCTTTCAAGATGTTGAGGAATGTTCCCTCTATCCCTACACTCTGAAGAGTTTTGATTAGGAATGGATGCTGTATTTTGTCGGATGCTGTATTTTGTCAAATGCTTTCTCTGCATCTATTGAGAGGATCATATGGTTCTTGGTTTTTCTCTTGCTGATATGATGAATCACATTGATTGTTTTACGAGTGTTGAACCAGCCTTGTGTCCTGGAAATAAATCCTACTGGGTGAATAATTTTCTTAATGTACTCTTAGATCCTATTGGCTAGTATCTTGTTGAGAATTTTTGCATCTATGTTCATCAGGGATATTGGTCTATAATTCCCTTTTTTGGTGGGGACTTTATCTGGTTTTGGAATTAAGGTGATGCTGGCCTCATAGAACGAATTTGGAAGTACTCCATCTCTTTCTATCTTTCCAAACAGCTTTAGTAGAATAGGTATGGTTTCTTCTTTAAACGTTTGATAGAATTCCCCTGGGAAGCCATCTGGCCCTGGACATTTGTGTCTTGGGAGGTTTTTGATGACTGCTTCAATTTTCCCCCTGGTTATTGGCCTGTTCAGGTTTTCTATTTCTTCCTGTTCCAGTTTTGGTAGTTTGTGGCTTTCCAGGAATGCGTCCATTTCTTCTAGATTGCCTAATTTATTGGCGTATAGCTGTTCATATGTTTTTAAAATCGTTTGTATTTCCTTGGTGTTGGTAGTGATCTCTCCTTTCTCATTCATGATTTTAATTTGAGTCTTCTCTCTCTTCTTTTTAATGAGGCTGGCTATGGTTTATCTATCTTATTAATTCTTTCAAAGAACCAACTCCTGGTTCTGTTGATCTGTTCCACAGTTCTTCTGGTCTCGATTTCGTTGAGTTCTGCTCGAATTTTATTAACTCTCTTCTTCTGCTGGGTGTAGGATCTATTTGCTGTTTTTTCTCTAGCTCCTTCAGGTGTAAGGTTAGCTTTTGTATATGAGTTGTTTCCATTTTTTGAATGGATGCTTGTATTTCGATGTATTTCCCCCTCAGGACTGCTTTTGCTGCATCCCAAGGATTTTGAACGGTTGTATCTTCATTCTCATTTTTTTCCATGAATCCTTTTAATTCTTCCTTAATTTCCTGGTTGACCCTTTCATCTTTTAGTAGGATGGTCCTTAACCTCCACGTGTTTGAAGTCCTTCCAAACTTCTTCTTGTGATTTAGTTCTAATTTCAAGGCATTATGGTCTGAGACTATGCAGTTGATGATCCCAATCTTTTGGTATAGGTTCAAACCCGATTTGTGACCCAGTATGTGGTCTATTCTTGAGAAAGTTCCATGTGCACTTAAGAAGAATGTGTATTCAGTTGAGTTTGGATGTAAAGTTCTGTGGATATCTGTGAAATCCATCTGGTCCAGTGTATCATTTAAAGCTCTCGTTTCTTTGGAGATGTTGTGTTTAGAAGAACTATGGAGTGTAGAAAGCGCTAGATTGAAGTCACCAAGTGTATTGTTATCTAAGTATGTCTTAACTTTGGTTACTAATTGATTGATATATTTGGCAGCTCCCACATTCGGGGCATATATATTGAGGATTGTTAAGTCCTCTTGTTGGATAGATCCTTTAAGTATGATATAGTGTCCCTCTTCATGTCTCACTACAGTCTTAGAGGTAAATTTTAGTTTATCTGATATAAGGATGGCTACCCCTGCTTTCTTGAAAAGAAAAAACCACGGGAGAGTATTTTCTGATTCTGTATACTTTAAGTCCCTTGACTTCCCCTGGAACCTGTCCGTCTAGCTGGTCTTCTGGGGGAGGGGCCTGTTGTGCTGATTTTCAGGTGTTAGCACTCGGGGGAGCTGCTGTGCCCCTGCCTGGTGCAGGGCTCAGTGGGGGTTGTTTACCCCGTGAGGCCCCAAGAGCAACAGTCCTAGTGGCGGGTCCAGCTCTGCAGCCCTGGAGTCAGCTCCCGCAGTAGCTCCGGAGCTCTCCGCCTGCAGGGCCTGGAGGCTCCGGGCGGGGCCGCTGATCTGCTCAGCTGGGGCAGGAGCGTCCTCGCTGTCCTGGGCCCTTCCGGCCTCTGCCTGTCCCGGGGGGAGGCCGGATCCTGGGCTGTGTCCCGGCGCCCTGTGCTCCGGAGCCTGCGCTGTTGGATTCGCGCTCCCGCCCCGCAGCCCCCTCCGCGGAGCCGCCCCCGAGCTCCCGGAGCTGCTCCCGCCCCGCAGCCCCCTCCGCAAGCCGCCCCCGAGCCCTCCGAGCTGCTCCCCCCGCAGCCCCCTCCGCAGAGCCGCCCCCGAGCCCCCCCGACCTGCTCCGGGTCCGCCGTGCGCGCTGCAGCCCTTAGGGAGCTCGGGGCGCTCTCCCGGGGCGCAGGTGCCTGTCAGTGTCCCCGGGAGCCCGAGGGCATCCCCGCCCTCCTGGGTCCTGCTCCCCTCCCCGCGAGCCCCTTTCCCCCGGGAAGGTCAGTGCAGCTCCTGCTCCTCCGGGACGGGGCTCTCCTGTCCTGGGGACACTCGCCCCGGCCTCAGCCCGGCTCCTCGCGGGGCCCCTCCCCCTTGGAGGCCTTTTGTGTCTTTATTTCTTTTTCCCCGTCTTCCTACCTTGATAGAAGCGCGAACTCTTCTCACTGTAGCGTTCCAGCTGTTCTCTCTTTAAATCTCAGGCCGAATTCGTAGACTTTCAGGGTGATTTGAAGGTTATGTAGGTAATTTGGTGGGGACAGGTGACTTGGGGACCCTACTCCTCCGCCGTCTTGCCCCTCCCTCTAGGTGTCATATTTTGAATTTATTCTATACTACTCTGTTTTTAATTATCTATGTGAGGATTATAAATGGTTTTGTTTTGAAATTTTTAGATGATTTTGAGGTAGAATTATTAGTTTATAGCACCCCCCTATCCCCACCACCACCAGGAGCTTCCCTGCTATATTCTAAAACTGGTCTCTATAATCAGAGGACAGAGAGAGACTGCAGAAGCAAGTGACTCCAGGTTGACAGGTAGTGTTGTTTTTTTAATAAAAAAACAAACAAACACACAGCAAAGTTACATGCAAGGCTTGTCTTAGGCAGCAGCAAGATTAATGGATCTATGCACCTGCTCACCAAGTCTTAAAAGTTTCTAAAAAGGCTTCAATCGGTTTCAGTCATATATATACTGCACAAGTGTTCTCAACACCACATCACTCTTTTAAGGCTATGTCCTTGAAGCAGCCTATGGGATGGAAAAGGCAAGTGAAATCCACATTCCAAAGACAGGGGTGTTGGTGGGGTGGGGAGAGTGAGGAGCCTTCCAATGCTGGGTCCAGCTTATTAGTCAATCAGTAGTCATGCAATTTTGATGATATTTCCCAACAAGAATATTGGAAAAAAAATGGTTGCAATAATGTGTCTGATCGTGGGTACATATGCCTGTTTGCTATGTGACTTTTGAGATCTTCTTATCAATAGGAAGAGTTTAATTCCCCATCACTTGAATTAAGGCTTAGCCATGTGACTTGTTTTAGCCAATAGGACGTTACAAAAAAGAGGTGCAAGCAAAGACTAGGTAAGTTCCTGTACTTTGAGCTTGCCCTCTCTTGCTGGTAGAAACCATAAAACATCATTTAAACAAATCAAGACTAGCTTCCGGTAGGATGAGACTGCATGGATAGAGGTCCCAGCTTTTCTGGGACCTGGGTTCAGATCACACTAGCAAAGGCCACAGACTTGTGAATAACGTCTTTCCTAGGTTTTCATCCACTAGCCAAGATAGACCAGAAAAATCACATAGGCATACTATAAAATCATGAGGAAAAAATATAACTTTCTTTTTTTTGTTTGTTTTAAACCACTGAGCTTTGAAGCATTTTATCACACAGTGAAAGTTCTTGATACAGAAATTTTCTATTATATTTTGTATTTTTTGAATTAAATCTTCCTATTCTATTCTTAGGATTTTGCTTTGTTTCCCTATGCTGGCACTTTTAGTTTCATTTTTATGATTACTTTATTATACTATAATAATTCATTTTCATTATTTATCTCTTTCTTCCAAATGTCAATTTGACTGCATGGATAGTCTATTTTAAAGTATAAGCTAATTTTAATGACCTAGACCTCTATATGACAGTTTTTCTTTCAAAAAAGGAGTTTTTCTTGCAAGTCCGCCCTGCTTTGAGTAGGAAAGATAAAATATTGTATAACAAGCAATCTATCATGTTTGGATCTATTCATTGGCATTAGTTTTATTTATTAGAACTTTCAATGTTTTCTATATTAACAATTTATTGTCAACTCCGTGTCTATCCATCCTCCTCTGTTTTTGGTGCTTTTGACTCTTTTTGCTGGCAACAAAAACTGATGAGAAAAATCAGGACAACATACTGCCACGTTTATTAGCAAATCAAGTCAAAATATTAAGAAAAGATCTGAGGAGAATGAGCTTGACCTCCTTTGTTATAAACTCAACATGTTACATGTGATACTCTATTTCTTTTTCTTTCTTATGTTTAAAACTGTGATATCTACTCTTTAGTAATTTACTATGTTTGAATTGATAAGATTAAATTTGTTTAATCTTTGTTCCATTTGTTCCATTCCCAACCCTCTTTTAAACCTTCTTCCCTTTAACTCAATATAAATATCTCTTTTTATAGATATGTCCTTCTTTCCTTTCTGCTTTTTTCAGCTCTATGTTACTGTCCTTTCCTATATTTCTAAATTTCCACAAGATTGGATAATTTTAGACTTAGAGTTATAGTGTGCTCATTATCTTTTTGTTTTTCCTCTACTCCATTTATTTGTCTAGGTGATCATTAACTATTTTTTATGGCCCTTAGACAAATATGATCTCTTTGTGTCAAGCATTTCTTTGTTACATAAAGGACTTCTTTACTGTAATGGTACATTATAGAACTTGTTCTCAAGATTTGATATCTAATTTAAATTTCTTGGTAGTTAATAAGGTTAAATTAATGTGTACATATATGTATATATATGAATATATGTATATATATGTGTACATCTATGTGTGTGTATATGACTTTCTATGTTTAGGGGTATAAAAGAAGTATTCCAGAACTATATTTTACTTATTTTGGAAATAATGACATGAATGGACTCTTTTCAATGTATATTTATAATGCCAGAGGTATATATTTCTCCAGGAGAAGTTAGAGTGCTCTGTTATACTTTCTAAATATCATTATACATATATGAAAAATAATATTTGGAACTTTTGAGGACAATTTTAAAAAGGCAGAGTGAAAGACAGATGATTGAGGGAGAAAGAGGAGATAAAATCACTACATAATGGAAAGTGGTGTGGTTATATCATGTCATCCCTCCTCCATGGTCTCCAAATAGTTAAGTCTAATAAACCTTTGAAATTCTTAATGAGTGTTTATATTATTTTAATGGAAGATCAGATGTGTAACTTAATTTCATCTTAGGTTGATATATTAAGAAATAAAACAGAAAACTGGAAAACTGTAACTTCAGAAAATAAAAAGGAGAAAATAAGCCAGTGTGAATTAGCATAAGTGATGAGGGATTATTCGAGGCTCTCTCTGTATATTTATACTTTGATCCCTGAGAGACAATGTAACTGCCAGATTATGTCTGGTTACATGTATAATGTGCATATTTTATATTCACATATATTAGGAAGTTCTAATAGCAATTACATTTACTTAGACATGTCATTCTAGGTCTAATCCAAACAACATATGAAAATAACCATAAAAATCTACTCATTAATTACAAATTAATTATTTGTTTTTCAAATGAGGGAATTAATGAAGATTTAATTACAAAGTTAAAGTATAAAAAAAACTTCTTTGTAATGACACAAGTAGGCAATTAGCAACTTAGTTACATGGATTTTCTCAGCATTATGCTTCAATATTTCTGATGAACAAATAATAGTAGCTGAGAATTGTCAAGAATATGTCTGTAGAGTCATAAATTTGAATTTAAAAATCTCAGTTTCTTTTAATTAATTGCACAAAATAGCAGAAGGTTTGTTAAATTTTCTTAGAGAAGCCAAATAAATAATAAAATGTTAAACTATTTCTTACTATTTTGAGTGCTAAACCTGTCACAGGACAATTTTATTTATTACATTTTGTCATCGGTTGTGCTGGTTATTCTTGTGTAATAAAAAACCAGCTCATTCTGCAGGGACTCAGGGGAGAAGCTGTGGTGAGTGTTTCTGTGCTTTGTACTTGGTAGTCCCCAAGTATGTGTATGCAAGTCTTGATCAGCTCTCTGAAACAGATGGGATAGAAACCAACCCATCTGGTAAATCCTGCAAAAGTTGAAGTCTTAGATGTGAAGCCCAACTTCTTAACTACTCAGGGAGCGTTTGGTAACTGAAAATTCCCTCCAGATCACAATGACAGGGTACCAGACGTGGAGATTTTGGTAAGAAAGTGTCTTCACTTGTTCCACTTGTTTCAGTGTGGCCGACTTAACACTTCCTAGGGGTACAGTAGCCTCCCAATTAGTTTCTGAAATTTTCATAAAGGGAATTGATCTATGTGAGGAGAGTTAAAAGCTGCCTATTCAGCCATCTTGCTAACCCTGGATAAATTATTTAAACTCTGTAAAATTCAGTATTATTGTGTGTAAAATGGCAACAATAAAAATAATAATAAAGCTTACCTCAGAAGGTTGATGTGGAGATTAAAGGAGCACTGAAACTATTTAAGGCACTAGGAACAGTGTCTGACAAATAGTAAGTGTTCAAGAAATATGAAATACTATTAGGTATAAGTATTGTTACCTAGTTAGTCCTTAAAATGTTAGCTCAATTATTAAAGCTTCTGAATCCCTACTGCAGACATATATTCTCTTAATGGACAGTAATGAACTGTTTCTTTTTCTTTCTATTTATGTTGAATCAGTTCCTCTCTATTTTTTCTGAAAAGTAGTCTGCTGTGTAAATGAGCAATCTGCCACCTAGTCCATTTTGTAGCTTCAATATTAGGAAATTCTGGGAGAAGAAATGTTTGGTTAGGGTTAATGTTGAACATCATATATTTCCTATGTGAGAAGTATGCCTTTTCCACATGTGCACAGTGTGAAAGGAGACAAAGGGTAATCTAACTGAAACAGACGGTGTACGACATCCAGATCAATCTAAGAGGTTTAAAGGTAAGGCAAATGTCCTATTGAATATCCATAAACTGCAGGAAGCTATTTAGGACAAGTTGGTGTGCAATATAGAAAAATATCCAAGTTTTCTTACCAAAATATGAAACATTTTATGCCAATACAAAGAGTTTTTCACTGTTACTGTGAAGTGAAGGAACTAATTTATAGCTAATTAGATTCAGAAGAAGCAGAGAGAAATCAGACACGGGATAAAAAAAAGAAAATTATATTTTTCTGAACTCATTAACCTAATGGGAATGGAATTCAATACAATCAAATTCCTTTAAAATTCACTAAAAAAAGAAGAAGAAGAAGAAGAAGAAGAAGAAGAAGAAGAAGAAGAAAGAAAAGAAAAACCACTAGAACAGACCAATGAAACCAGAAACTGGTTCTTTGAAAAATTAATAAAATTGATAAACCTCTAGCCAGAATTATCAAAAATACAGAGAAAGAACCAAATAAGTGAAATTACAAATAAGAGAGGAGAAAAACAAACAACACAATGAAAATGCAAATGCTCGTAAGAGAATATTATGAAAAACTATATGCCAAAAATTGGATACCCTAGGAGAAATGTATGAATTCTTAGAAATATATAACCTACAAAAACTTAAACAGGAAGAAATAAAAAAACTTGAACAGACCAATAACCAGCAAAGATTGAATCAGTTATCAATAAACTGACAAACAAAAATCCAGGGCCAGAAGACTTCATAGGCAAATTCTACCAAAATTTAAAGAAGAGTTAATACCTATGATTCTCAAACTATTTCAAAAAGATAGAAAAGGAAGGAAAACTTCAAAATTTATTCTATGAGTCCAGCATTATCCTGATACAAAAACCAGATAAATACTCCCCCCCAAAACCTGAAAAATATGAATGCAAAAATTCTCAAAAGGGGCACTTGGATGGCTCAGTTAACTGAGCCAAAACTAATTGACTCCTCTTAGTTTTGGCTCAGGTTCATGATTTCAGGTTTGTGGGATCAGCAGAGAGTCTGCTTGAGATTCTCTCTCTCCCTCTCCCTCTGCCTCTTCCTCCACTTGTGTTCTCTCTCTTTCTGAAGTAAATAAATAAATCTTTAAAAAGATACTCAATAAAATGCTAGTAAACTGAATCCAGGAATACATCAAAAAAGTCATTCACCATGATCAAGTGGGATTTATTCCTGAGTTGCAAGGCTGGTTCAATATTTACAAATCAATCAACATGTTACACCACATTAATAAAAGAAAGGATGAATAAAAATCATACATACATACATACATACTATATGAACATTTTAATACACGCAGAAAAGACATTTTACAAAAAAAAAAAACAGAATCTATTCTTGATAAAAAAAATCTTCAACAAAGAAGATTTAGAAGGAACATAGCTCAACATCATAAAGGTAATATAAGAAAAATCCATGGCTAATATCCTCAATGGGGAAAAATGAGAGGTTTTCATTTACAGTCAGGAACGAGACCGGGATACCCACTATCACCATTGCTATTTAACAGTACTGGGGGTCCTAGCTTCAACAATCAGACAACAAAAGGAAATAAAATATATCTGAATTAGCAAGGAAGAAGCAAAACTTTTACTATTTACAAATGACATGATACTCTTTATGGAAAATATGAAACACTCCACCAAAAAACTGCTAGGAATTGATAAACAAATTCAGTTAAGTAGGAGGATACAAAATCAACATACAGAAATGTATTCCATTCTTATACACCAATAATGAAGCAGTAGAAAAAATAGTTTAAAAATCCTATTTGCAATGGTAACCAAAATAAATCTAACTAAGGCAGTGAAAGACCTGTACTCCGAAAACTATAAAACATTGATGAAAGAAAATGAAGATGAGACAAAGAAATGGAAACACATTCTATGCTCATGGACTTAAAGAACAAATGTTGTTAAAATATCTATACTCCCCAAAGCAAGATACAAATTTTGTCCAATCCCTATCAAAATACCACCAGCATTTTTCACAGAGTTAAAACAAACAATCCTAAAATTTATAGATCCACAAAAGAGTCCAAATAGCCAAAGAAACCTTGAAAAGGAAAAGCAAAGCTAGAGGTATCACAATTCTGGACTTCAAGTTATATTACAGACCTGTAGTGATCAAGACAGTATGGTACTGGCATAAAGGTAGGCACATAGATCAATGGAACAGAACAGAAAATCCAGAAATGAATCCACAACTATATAGTCAATCTTCTACAAAGCAAGGAAGAATATACAGTGGTAGAAAAGATAGTCTCTTCAACAAATGTTGTTGGGAAATTTGGATAGCAACATGCAAAAAAATGAAAGTGTAGCTCTTTTTTTAACAAGCAAAAAAAGAATAAATTCAAAAAAGATGAAAGACCTAAATGTGAGACCTGACACCATAAAAATTCAGTCAGTAACCTCTTTGACATCGACCATAGCAAGATTTTTCTAGATATACCTCCTAAGACAAGGAAAATAAAAGCAAAAATAAATAATCTTGGGACTTCATTAAAATAAAAACCTTCTGTAAAAAGCAAAGGAAACAATCAACAAAACTAAAGGCAGCCCACAGAATGAGAGAACATATTTGCAAATGATATGTCTGGTAAAGGATTAGTATCCAAAATATATAAAAAAAACTTATAAAACTCAACACCCAAAGAGTAAATAATCCAATTTAAAAATGGGCAGAAGACATGAAGACATTTTCCCTAAGAAGACATGAAGAGGTGCTCAACATCACTGATCATCAGGGAAATACAAATCTAAGCTATACTGAGATATTACCTCACAACTGACAGGATGGCTGAAGGCAATAAAACAAGAAACAATAGCTGTTGGCAAGGATGCATAGAAAGGGGAACACTCTTGAACTGCTATTGCGAATGCAAATTGGTGCAGTCACTCTAGAAAATAGTATGGAGGTTCCTCAAAAAGTCAAAAATATACCTAATTTATGATTCAGCAATTGCACTACCAAGTATTTACCCAAAGTATAAAAAATGTTAATTCAAAGGGATACATACGCTCCTATGTTTATAGCACTGCCTACTATAACCAAATTATGGAAACAGCCCACGTGTCCATTAACTGATGAATGGATAAAGATGTGGTATATATAATCAATGGAATACTACTCAGCCATAAAAAGAATGAAATCTTGCCATTTGCAAAGACATGGATAGTACTAGAAAGTATACTAAGTGAAGTAATTCAGTCAGAGAAAGACAAATGCTATATGGTTTTGTTAGTATGTGTAATTTAAGAAACAAAACAGATGAACAATAAATAATAAAATAAAAAGTGAGAAGACAGGGAGATTGATTTTAAGGAATTGACTGACCTGATTGGTTGGTAAACCCAAAATCTATAGGGTGGGCAGCAGCCTACAGACACACTCAAGTCCAAAGACACTCTACTGGTAGAATTCTTGGAGAGGTCAATCCTCTTTTTGGGATTCAATCCTCTTTTCTTGGGGAGGTCAATCTTTTTCCTCTTAAGGCCCTCAACTGATTGGATGACATCCACAATATGAGGATAATCTACTTTACTCAAAATATGTTGATTTAAGGGATCCCTGGGTGGCGCAGCAGTTTGGCACCTGCCTTTGGCCCAGGGCGCGATCCTGGAGCCCCGGGATCAAGTCCCATGTCGGGCTCCCGGTGCATGGAGCCTGCTTCTCCCTCTGCCTGTGTCTCTGCCTCTCTCTCTATTTCTCTCTCTCTCTCTCTCTCTCTCTCTCTCTCTCTCTCTGTGACTATAATAAAAAAATTAAAATATGTTTATTTAAATGTCAATCTCATCTAAAAATGTCTTCACAGCAGCATCTTGGTCAAGTGTTTGACCAAATATCTGGGTACAGTGGCTTAGCCAAGTTGACACATAAAATTAACTGTTCCAGTAGAAATAGAAGGAAAGTATTTCATATGGACAGGTCATAACAAAAATATGGAAGGGCAATATATAAAGTTTGTTTTGAGGAAATTTTCTTCGAGGAAAAGAAACAAAGTATATTTCACTGAATCATAGTCCTATGTGCTATAAATCAGATAAACGGTTTAAAATAATGGCTTTGGGCAGCCCTGGTGGCACAGCGGTTTAGCGCCGCCTGCAGCCCAGGGCATGATCCTGGAGACCCGGGATCGAGTCCCACGTTGGGCTCCCTGCAGAGAGCCTGCTTCTCCCTCTGCCTGTGTCTCTGCCTCTCTCTCTCTCTCTCTCTGTGTGTGTGTGTCTCTATGAATGAATAAATAAAATCTAAAATAAATAAAATAATAAAATAAAATAAAATAAAATAAAATAAAATAAAATAAAATAAAGGCTTTTCTACTTGTTAAGTATATGACTTATAAAATTAATATTTATAAATTTATATTTTCCAGATATTGATATGACATTGATATGGGAATTAAGTGCATTTAAGTATGGAAATCTGTTAGCATGCTGCTAGGCACATACTAAGTGTTTAATAGTTGAAAGATAGCATAGCATACCATTGCAGTTAAAAATCCAGACTCTGTGGATCCCTGGGTGGCGCAGTGGTTTAGCGCCTGCCTTTGGCCCAGGGAGCAATCCTGGAGACTCGGGATCGAATCCCACGTTGGGCTCCCGGTGCATGGAGCCTGCTTCTCCCTCTGCCTATGTCTCTGCCTCTCTCTCTCTCTCTCTCTCTCTCTGTGACTATCATAAAATAAATAAATAAATAAATAAATAAATAAATAAATAAATAAATAAATAAATAAAAATTAAAAAAAAATTAAAAAAAATTTTAAAAAAAAATCCAGACTCTGGAACAAATCTCATCCGGGTCTATCATTTAGGTAGAACAACCTTGCACTAATTGATTATTCTCTCTGCACTTAATTTCCTCTCAAAAATAAGTATAACAGTAAAACACTCAGAACACAGCCAGTGTATAGTGAGGGCTATAAGTGTTAACTTAGTATTGATAGGGTGGCAGGATGATTTTTTAGGTTCATTTGTTATGTTTTCCATCATCAGCATTATTCCTTACTTTGTCTTGCTCATAGAGCTAATTGGAGATAAAAACATGAAAAGATGGCCAAGTCTTTGTATTCTGAATTGTGGGCTCACTGAATCCAAGGAAGTATTAGTGGTTTGTATATCTCAGTGCCTGAAACGAAGGTTGGCAGAAAACATTCTTCATCCAGTCCTCTATTTGGTAGTTTTACCTCATTTAAAGAGATAAGTGTACACTTGGCATTGAGATAGAAGATGAAAGGAGGCTAGAAGGATGTGGCTTTAGCCAAAATTAGATAGGAAGTGTGTTTGGGGGATATCTATGAGTGAGGTAGGTGGAATCTCAAAGATTACTGCTCTGTGCACCAGAGGAATAACTCCTGATACCACTTCCAGACAATATGAAGTCTTTATGTTAAATACGCTTAGTGGTGGCCACCTGGGTAGCTTAGTGGTTGAGCATCTGCCTTTGGCTCAAGTCATGATCTCAGGGTCCTGGGATTGAGTTTCGCATCAGGCTCCCTGCAGAAGGCCCGCTTCTCCCTCTACCTATGTCTCTGCCTCTCTCTGTCTGTCTCTCATGAATAAATAAATAAATAAATAATAAATAAATAAATAAATAAATAAATAAATAAATAAATAAAATCTTTTAAAAAATATGCTTAGTGGTGAGGAAAACAAACTGAACCCTTTTGATGCTTCCAATAGCAGCAGTCCTATATTGAGTGTAGAGGACAGAAGGACTAATGGTGAGGATGGAAACACAGGAGTTGATGTCATGCTACTTCCCCCATTTTTCAGGTATTACTTAAGTCCCAAGACCATTTCTAACCATTTCAAGGTGATGCTAATAGTGATAGTCCATGGGCCATATTTTGAGTAGCAAATTATTAGATTCTCATTTGTCCTTTAGGACATTCTTTTAATACCTAGATATTTTCTCCTCAAGTTCTCTAAATTTAACCTTACTTCTTGAAAAGAACCTAGAAAAAATGGTCTCATTAGCTGTACTATTAAGTGTTCATTCTGATGAAACCCTCTACAATAATATCTAGATATTTATCATTTATTCATTATCATACTTTATTAAATAATTAAATATTATTTAATCTCTTATGATGTGCCAGACAGTGTTTTAAGCACTTAAGTTAGAGTAAGGACAGAGAGAAGGAGTAAAATCATTGTTTTATTATTCTCTTTTTTCTTTTAGAGGGAGAAAGACCATGGTAGGAAGAGAGGGGAAGATGGAGAGAGAGAGAGAGAGAGAATCTTAGAGAGAGAGAGAGAGAGAGAGAATCTTAAGCAGACTGCATACTGGGCATGGCGCCCGAGGTGGAGCTAATATAATGACCTTGAGATTATGACCTGAGCTGAAAGCAGGTTGGATGCTTGACCAACTGAGCCACCCAGATGTCCCTAGAGTAATGTCTTTTGATTTAGGAATTAAAAAGATGACTTTTGGGGATCCCTGGGTGTCTCAGCAGTTTAGCGCCTACCTTTGGCCCAGGGCATGATCTTGGAGTCCCTGGATCGAGTCCCACATCAGGCTCCCTGCATGGAGCCTGCTTCTCCCTCTGCCTGTGTCTCTGCCTCTCTATCTCTCTCTCTCTCTCCCCCACCTCTCATGAATAAATAAATAAAATCTTTTAAAAAATAAAAAGATTACTTTTCAACAAGCACATAAAAAGATGCTCAATGTCATGAGCATGCAATTCAAAACCACAAGATACCACTTCACATTCACTAGAATGGCTATAATAAAAAAGATAAAAAGTTTTAGTGAGGATATAGAGAAATCAGAAATCTCATACACTGCTTGAAAGTGCGAATGATGCAAGTGTTTTAGAAGATGGTGTGGTAGTTTCTCAAATGATAAACCCAGTTACCATATAATATGCTAAATATTTCTAGTCTTTGGCATATACTTAAGATAAATGAAAAGATATGTCCACATAGAAACTTATACAAAAATATTCACAACATTATTCATCGTACTCAAAAGGTAAAAACAACCCAAATGTCTGGTAAGTCTCTTGCTGAGCTCCCTGCTCAGCGAGGGATCTGCTTGCCCTTCTCCCTCAGCCTACCACTCCACCTGCTGTGCTCTCTCTCTGTATCAAATAAATAAATAAAATCTTTAAACACACACACACACATACACACACACACACACACAAATAAAAGTCATTGGTCAAGGTGGTAGCAATGGAGATAGAAAAAAAAGTGAATTAATTCCAGATTTATTTTGGAGAAATAGCTAGCAAAACTTGCTAAAGGATTTGTTATTGATAATGAAAGAGAGAGAGACAGAGAGACAGAGATCAAGGTTGACTGACACTTTTTTGGCCTCAGCAGCTGGATAATAAGATGTGGTTACTGAGAAGAGATTTTCTAGGAATGAAGGCAAGGTAAAACAGGGTTGGGTTAGATATTCTACAGGAGAAATCTAGTTTACTATTTAATAATAACTAACCAGTTGAGTATGTGAATCTAAAACTCAAATAAGGGCAGCCCTGGTGGCTTAGTGGTTTAGCGCTGCCTTCAGCCCGGAGTGTGATCCTGGAGATCCGGGATCGAGTCCCGGGTTGGGCTCCCTGCATGGAGCCTGCTTCTCCCTCTGCCTGTGTCTCTGCCTCTCTCTCTCTCTCTCTCTGTCTCTCATGAATAAATAGATAAAATATTTTTAAAAAATTTTAAAAATAAACCTCAAATAAGATTAAGACTGGGAATATAAACAATTGTTTATTGGTTATTCATATTAATAATCTTTTCCACACATCAATGGAACACCACAGAAAACTAGATGCATTCTTGCCTTTAAGGAATTTACAATGAAGGACACATGATTCTCTTTATTAACCAAAGAATTAAATAAATGTGTGAGTACATTAAGTGTAATGCAGTAAAGCATTTGCTATTTAGGAATACTACATTTAAACTGAGGTCCATCAGGGACCTTGGGTCGCTTAGTGGTTGAGCATCTGCCTTGAGCTCAGGTCATGATCTCAGGGTCCTGGGATAGAGTCCTGCATCAGGCTCCCTACAGAGAGGCCTGCTTTTCCCTCTGCTTATATCTCTGTGTCTCTCATGAATAAATAAATAAAATCTTCAAAATAAAAATAAACTGAGCTTGGTTAAAAGATTCTACAATTTGGCACTAGAGATCTTTTTGGTGTGTAAAGAACTTGAACACTTTCAAACTCTATGCCTATTCTCTGGAGCTATGAGCAGGAATGATTGCACAAAGATCTCTCCTACAGCTGCACACATCACACAGAGATGAAAAGTAAATAACAACATTCAAGTCTACCTCTGTAACCACAGATCCAGATATCAGCTAGATACTCTTTAAAAAAAATGTGTGTGTGTGTGTGTGTGTGTATATATACACACACACTATATATATATATATATATATATATATGCATTTAATTTTTTAAAATCTCTTAGCCCCAACTGATTCTAATGTTATTTAGAGCTAAACAAACAAACAAACAAAAAACACTGGTTTAAGGAAAAGGAAATGATGTTTACAGAAGCCTGGGAAGCAAAGTTGAAAATTGAAAAAAAGTACCTACAGCAGAGTTGCTCTAATTCTACTTGAGATCTATTGTATCCTCTAAACTAATCACACTCCAAACTGCAGTTTCACCCTCTCAAGTAATATAAGGAGCTTGTTCCATGCCTGTTCCAGGAAGGGAAAATAAGAAGGCAAAGAAACATAAGGAGCCCATGATATTTTGAGCCTGCTTACTTATGGAGAAGAAAAACTAGAAGAGTACTGTGTACCCTAAGAAGAGTTTACCTGAACTCATTTATGTTATTTTCCTCTTAGCTAAAGTCTATTTTTATCCATTCAGAAAGAGCATCAATCCTGATACTGTCAGTGCCCTAAAGACAAAGAAGGGAAGGCAGTCATGTCAAAGTGGCAATGTCATCCCCATTGATAGTGTCAGTGACAGGGATGGATGTCAATGTGGTATGATGAGGATGACAGCAAAGGCAATGGAGCAAGTATCCAAAAGTATCACGGACTTGTTACTCTCCCCAGAGATGAAGTCTTGACTTCAGTGACATTGCTAGCAGAGAGAAGAGTCTCCTGAACACTGCCTGGATTTGTTTAGGGGATGACTCAAAAAACTGTCCTTTTTTGGTAGTAGAAAAGGAATCAGACATGACTTAGGGCTTATTGAACCATGGACACAGTGAACAATTTCTGTATTTCCAAGAGTTTTATTTTTTAAAGATAATTAGTATATACATGTTAGGAATAATAAAGACAAATGGCACTTCCTATATTGGTCCATATTTGAAGGTTCCAAATTATCAAATAATAAACATGCACTTAAAAAAAGACATAAGGGGCGTCTGGGTGGCTCAATGGGTTAATCTGCCTTTGGTTCAGGTCATGATCCCAGGATCCTGGATAAAGCCCACCCCCAGCCCTCTGTACTCTGCAGGGAAGATCCCCCACTCCCCGCAATGCACATGTGTTCTCTCTCCGTCTCTCAAATAAATAAATAAAATCTTTAAAAATATAAAATAAAAAATGAAAAAGACATAATTCAGTACTGTGCTTGAAAATATTGCATATGTATTTGAAAATATTGCAAAGAAAGTCATTGCAAATATTAATAAAGAAATAAAATGACACTGGATATTAAAATACCCTGAAAGAAAAAAATACCCTGAAAGTTTATTAATTTAAATATTATTTTCCTCCTGTTTTTGTCATTTTTTCAAAATTTTTAGTCAGTTATTTATTATTCTTTTCAAAAGTAACGTATTTTGTTTTTGGTTTTGCCATTTCTGCATGTTGTTTAACAAATGGATTTATCCCAGACATTATGATGTAAGGTTTTCACAGCTGTTCTTTACTAGGAAATATTACTCAGCAGTTAGAATTTTTAATTTCCAGATGGAAAATATTTGTTTATTTAGTTTGTTTGCTATCAATTTTATTATTAATTAGATGTTTCATTACACTATGATCAGAGAACACTTTCTGGATTATTTCTACTTTTTGAAATTTTTTGAGATTTTCTTTGTGGTCTAATGTATGGAAATAATAATAATAATAATAATAATAATAATAATAATAAACCACATCATCAAACATCAAAAAGAAGTTGCCTTTTTTGTGGGGGAGGGGAGTCATAGATTTCCACATATATCCATTAAACTGTCCAGTGAACTATGCCTTTGACATTTTCCCATGTGGGACTCTTAGTTGACTCTGTTGGTTTAAATGCTATCATCATCACTTCCACAATTTGGAGTTTGCATTTTCTTTTTTTGTTTCACCAAATATGTGATTTGTAATATGTTTTGGTTTTAGTTTTCCTTTAATCCTTGAAAAATGAAAAGACTCAAACCTAATATTAAATGCTTACTGAAAATCTAATAAGCTCCTGCTAATTGGAAAATTGCTAAAAAATGTGAACAGTGAGCTGAAGTTTAGCTATGGCTAACCTAAAGAACTATACAAATAATTTCCAAATTTCTTAAAACTACTAAGGTTGAATCATTTCTTGTTTAATAGGACTATATTGATAGGTTTATCTATATTGCTAAATTAATAAAACATGATTTGTTAAATGTTTTATTTATTTATTCATGAGTGGCACAGAGAGAGAAAGGCAGACACAGGCAGAGGGAGAAGCAAGCCCCATGCGGGGAGCCTAATATGGGACTCAATCCCAGGACTCCAGAATCACGCTCTGAGCCAAAGGCAGATGCTTAACTCCTGAGCCACCCAGGTATCACAACATGGGTTTATTTTTAAACTATATCCTATGATACAGATTTTTTTGTTTGCTTTTTTTGTTTGTTTTTGCTTAATTAAATTGCTTTTCCACTGATGATCCTAAAATAAGGAGATTTTCACCTTCATTTATTTATGATGGCTAAGAAGGCACATATCAGGGCATCATGGCTCTCAACTTCATAGACTCCATCAAATCCACATCTTGATAATCTAATAATCTGTGAGTTGACATCAGGTTTTTCAGGGAACTTTTCTTAAACTATATGGGAACAAATTTTCCAGTGTCCGTTGGTTACATAAACAAACATTAGCATTAAAAAGCTGAAGATATTCAAATAATTCTGTTCAATTATACTATGAATCAAAAATCAAGACAATACCTGATTCTCTTTTCTCTACTTATAATTACTGCCATCATTAGGAATACCAGTTTATGGGAAGAAATACCTTAGGACTTTAGATGCCATATTCCTTTTCTTCAGCTAAACAATTAGGGACAGCTCAAATTTGGCTGATTCAAGCAGGACCGATTCCTTAAATGACTTTCCTGCAGTTGCTATTTCTTTGCCCCTTGGCTGAGCCAGCCTTTGCCAGTGGCATAAGCACTTTGTTGCAGTCAGTGAAGTTGATAAATGAAGCACCCTTATGTAAGCAGGAATTATTAATAAAATTGCTCATAATGGGTGGTTTCACTGCTTGTACCATACAAGCTCATATATTGACATACAGGAAGAAATAAAGGACTTCTTCATCATCATGTTTTATTGAACAGCATAACAGTCTCACTTTGTTGACAAATACTAGAACTAAATTTTGTAGTTTACTGTCTTGGTCAAATGTTACCATCTTTCTAATAGATGCAATAGATCATTTAAAAAATAAAGGAAATGTACTTTACTTTGTCTATATGAGGCAATGATAGCATGTGATTTGTTGGAAACAATTGTTCGTTCATTCCTTTTTTTTTTTTTTTTTTTTTGCCAGTAGAGTAAAAGAAAAGGATTTATATATATAGTTCGGGCTTAACTTGGTGATTTAATAGCCAAACCCCACCTATCATTAAAACAACATATTCAATTACATGATGTATATCGTTTTATACAGTCCTTTGACTTACAGATTAGCACAGAGATGTAAATTCTTAATTTTAGTAACAAATTGACCTTTTTTTCCCCTGATAATTTTTGTGACTGTGTCTTGCTTCAAGACACTCCATTTACAAGGTCATAAAGATAGTCTCTTCCACTATATTCTATATATATATATTTTTTAACTTTCAAATTTGGATTTGTAATCCAAACTACAACAGTAGTTGTAGAAATTGTTTTATGACCAGAAAATGCCAATTCCTTAAATGTCCCATGTGTACTTGAAATGGTAATATCCTCAGCAGTTGCCAAGTATAGAGTTCTATTTAGGTAAATTCAGCCAAGTTTGTTAATTGAGTTGTTTAGAAATTCCACTTATTGTTGTATATTTATCCTATTAGCTAATGAGAGGTATAGTAAATTTCTGACTGTGGCCTTAAGTTTATTTCTTCTTCATATCTGTAAATGTTTTCATTATATACTTTGATGTTACTTTGTAAGAACATACATTTAGGATTTTGATATCTTTTTATAGATTGATCCTATTATTGCTATTAAATATCCCTCCTTTTATGTAGTACAGCCTCTTGGCTGCTAAACTGCTTTATTTGACAGCTAGTTTCCTTTTCATTAATGCTTGCAGAGTTTCTATCATTTCACTTTCAAATAATCTTTGTTTTATTTATTTTTTTATAATAAATTTATTTTTTATTGGTGTTCAATTTGCCAACATACAGAACAACACCCAGTTCTCATCCCGTCAAGTGCCCCCCTCAGTGCCCGTCACCCATTCACCCCCACCCCCCACCCTCCTCCCCTTCCACCACCCCTAGTTCGTTTCCCAGAGTTAGGAGTCTTTATGTTCTGTCTCCCTTTCTGATATTTCCCACACATTTCTGTTTTATATATTCAAAATGTGTTTCATAAAAATCAGTATATGGTGAGCTTTTGCTATCCAGTCAGATACTCTTTGTAGTTTGTTTGGATTATTTTCTCCTGTTACTTTAATGAGATTACTGATTTATCTATGCCTCAATCTACTATTTTTTTTGTATATACTTTTTATTGGAGTTCGATATGCCAACATATAGCATAACACCCAGTGCTCATCCCGTCAAGTGCCCCTCTCAGTACCCATCACCCAGTTACCCCATCATCCCATCCCCCTGCCAACCTCCGATTCGACCACTCCTTGTTCCTATCCCAGAGTTAGGGGGTCTCTCATGTTCTGTCACCCTCACTGATATTTCCCACTCATTTTCTCTCCTTTCCCCTTTAGTCTCTTTCACTATTTTTTATATTCCCCCAATGAATGAGACCATATAATGTTTGTCCTTCTCCAATTGACTTACTTCACTCAGCATAATACCCTCCAGTTCCATCCACGTCAAAACAAATGGTGGGTATTTGTCGTTTCTAATAGCTGAGGAATATTCCATTGTATACATAAACCACATCTTCTTTATCCATTCATCTTTCGATGGACACCGAGGCTCCTTCCACAGTTTGGCTATTGTGGACATTGCTGCTAGAAACATCGGGATGCAGGTGTCCTGACATTTCATTGCATCTGTATCTTTGGGTAAATCCCCAGCACTGCAATAGCTGGGTCGTAGGGCAGGTCTATTTTTAACTCTTTGAGGAGCCTCCACACAGTTTTCCAGAGTGGCTGTACCAGTTCACATTACCACCAACAGTGCAAAAGGGTTCCCCTTTCTCCGCATCCTCTCCAACATTTGTGGTTTCCTGCCTTGTTAATTTCCCCCATTCTCAGTGGTGTGAGGTGGGATCTCATTGTGGTTTTGATTTGTATTTCCCTGATGGCAAGTGATGCAGAGCATTCTCTCATGTGCTTGTTGGCCATGTGTATGTCTTATTTGGTGAAATTTCTGTTTATGTCTTGTGTCCATTTCATGACTGGATTGTTTGTTTCTTGGGTGTTGAGTTTAATCAGTTCTTTATAGATCTTAGATACTAGCCCTTTCATCTGATAGGTCTTTTGCAAATATTTTCTCCCATTTTGTAGGTTGACTTTTAGTTTTGTTGGCGGTTTCTTTTGCTGTGCAGCTTTTTTATCTTGATGAAGTCCCAGTAGTTCATTTTTGCTTTTGTTTCCCTTGCCTTCATAGATATATCTTGCAAGAAGTTGCTGTGGCAAAGTTCAAAAACGGTGTTTCCTGTGTTCTACTCTAGGATTGTAATGGATTCTAGTCTCACATTTAGATCTTTCATCCATTTTGAGTTTATCTTTGTGTTTGGTGTAAGAGAATGGTCTAGTTTTATTCCTCTGCATGTGGCTGTCCAATTTTCTCATCACCATTTATTGAAGAGACTGTCCTTTTTCCAGTGGATAGTCTTTCCTGCTTTGTCGAATATTAGTTGACCATAGAGTAGAGGGCCCATTTCTGGATTTTCTATTCTATTCCATTGATCTATGTGTCTGTTTTAGTGCCAGTACCACACTGTCTTGATGATCACAGCTTTGTAGTACAACCTGAAATCCGGCATTTGATGCCCCCAGCTCTGGTTTGCTTTTTCAATATTCCCCTGGCTATTCGGGGTCTTTTCTGATTCCATTCAAATCTTAAGATTCTTTGTTCCAACTCCCTGAAAAAAGTCCATGGAATTTTGATAGGGATTGCATTAAATGTGTAAATGGCCCTGGGTAGGATTGACATTTTCACAATATTAATTCTTCCAATCCATGAGCATGGAATATTTTTCCATCTCTTTGTGTCTTCCTCAATTTCTTTCAAAAGTGTTCTGTATTTTTTAGTCTTTACTTCTTTGGTTAGGATTATTCCTGGGTATCTTATGCTTTTGGGTGCAATTGTAAATGTAATTCACTCCTTAGTTTCTCTTTCTTCATTTCTCTTTCATTTTTAGCATATTCAAATGCCACTGATTTCTGAGCATTGATTCTGTATCCTGCCACATGGCTGAATTGCTGTATGAGATCTAGCTATCTTGGGGTGGAGTCTTTTGGGTTTTCTATGTACAGTATCATGTCATCTGCAAAGAGGGAGAATTTGACTTCTTTGCCATTTTGAATGCCTTTTATTTCTTTTTGTTGTCTGATTACTGGCGCTAGGACTTCTAGTACTATGTTGAATAGCAGTGGTGAGAATGGACATCTCCGTCGTGTTCCTCATCTTAGAGGAAAGGCTCCCAGCATTTCCCCATTGAGAATGATATTTGCTGTGGGCTTTTCGTACATGGCTTTTAAGATGCTGAGGAATGTTCCCTCTATCCCTACACTCTGAAGAGTTTTGATCAGGAATGGATGCTGTATTGTGTCAAATGCTTTCTCTGCATCTATTGAGAGGATCATATGGTTCTCGTTTTTTCTCTTGTTGATATGATCACATTGATTGTTTTATGAGTATTGAACCAGCCTTGCACCCTGGGGATAAATCCCAGTTGGTCATGGTGCATAATCTATTAATGTACTGTTGGATCCTATTGGTTAGTATCTTGTTGAGAATTTTTGCATCTGTGTTCATCAGGGATATTGCTCTATAATCCTCCTTTTTTGGTGGAGTCTTTGTCTGGTTTTGGAATTAAGGTGATCCTGGCATCATAAAACGAGTTTGGAAGTGTTCCATCCCTTTCTATTTTTCGGAACAGCTTTCATAGAATAGGTATTGTTTCTTCTTTAAGTGTTTGATTGAATTCCCCTTGAAGCCATCTGTCCCTGGACTTTTGTGTCTTGGGAGGTTTTTGATGACTGCTTCAATCTCCTCCCTGGTTATTGGCCTGTTCAGGTTTTCTATTTTTTTCCTGTCCCAGTTTTGGTAGTTTGAGGTTTTCCAGAATTGTATCCATTTCTTCTAGATTGCCTAATTTATTGGCGTATAGCTGCTCATAGTATATTTTTAAAATTGTTTGTATTTCCTTGGTATTGGTTGTGATTTCTCTTTTTTTCATTCATGATTTTATTAGTGTCTTTTCTCTTTTGTTTTTAATAAGGCTGGCTAATGGTTTATCTATCTTATTAATTCTTTCAAAGAACCAACTCCTGGTTTTGTTCATCTGTTCCACAGTTCTTTTGGTCTCTATTTCATTGAGTTCTGCTCGAATCTTTATTATCCCTCTTCTTCTGCTTTGTGTAGGTTTTATTTGCTGCTCTCTCTCCAGTTCCTTTAGGTTGACGGTTAGCTTGGGTATTTGAGTTTTTTCTAGTTTTTTGAGGGATGCTTGTATTGTGATGTATTTCCTTCTCAGGACTGCTTTTTCTGTATCCCAAAGATTTTGAACAGTTGTATCTTCATTCTCATTAGTTTTCATGAAACTTTTAATTCTTCTCTAATTTCCTGGTTGACCCATTCATCTTTTAGCAGAATGGTCTTGAACCTCCACGTGTTGATTTTCTTCCAAGTTTCTTCTTTGAGTTCTAGTTTCAAAGCATTATGGTCTGAAAATATGCAGGGGGCAATCCCAACTTTTGGTATAGTTAAGACCTGATTTGTGAACTAGTATGTGGTCTATTCTGGGAAAATTCCATGTGCACTTGAGAAGAATAGGTATTCAGTTGAGTTTGGATGTAAAGTTCTGTAAATATCTGTGAAATCCATCTGGTCCAGTGTATCATTTAAAGCTCTTGTTTCTTTGGAGATGTTGTGCTTAGAAAATCTGTCATTTGCAGAAAGTGTCATGTTGAAGTCTTCCAGTATTAGTGTGTTATTATGTAAGCATGTCTTTACTTTGGTTATTAATTGATTGATATACTTGGCAGCTCCCACATTAGGGGCATAAACATTCATGATTGTTAGGTCCTCTTGTGGGATAGATCCTTTAAGTATGATTTGGTGCCCATCTTCATTTCTTAAACAGTCTTTGGGATAAACTTCAATTTATCTGATATGAGGATTGCTATCCCTGCTTTTGTTTGAGGACCTTTTAAATGGCAAATGGTTCTCCCACCTTTCATTTTCATGCAGTAGGTGTTAGGTCTAAAATGAGTCTCTTGTGCACAGCAAATAGATGGGACTTGCTTTTTTATCCAGTCTGAAACCCTGTGTCTTTTGATGGGATCATTAAGCCCAGACATGCTCAGAGCTACTATTGAAAGATATGAATTTAGTGTCATCATAATACCTATTCAGTCCCCGTTTTCGTGGATTGTTTCCTTGGACTTCCTCTTTCTTTTACAGAGTCCCTCTTAATATTTCTTGCAGAGCTGGTTTGGTGGTCACATATTCTTTCAGTTTCTGCCTATCTTGGAAGCTCTTTATCTCCCCTTCTATTCTGAATGAGAGCTTTGCTGGATAAAGTATAGTTGGTTGCCTGTTCTTCTCATTTAGGACCCCGAATATATCCTGCCAGCCCTTTCTGGCCTGCCAGGTCTCTGTGGAGAGGTCTGCTGTTAATCTAATTTTCTCTCCATATGAATTAAGGATCTCTTGTCTTTTGCTTCTTTAAGGACTTTCTCTTTATCTTTGGAACTTGCAAGTTTCACTGTTAAATGTCGAGGTTTTGAATGGTTTTTATTGATTTTGGAGGGGAGGGGGATCTCTCTATCTCCTGGATCTGAATGTCTGTTTCCCTCCCCAAATTAGGGAAGTTCTTAGCTTTGATTTGTTCAAATATGCTTTCTGGTCCTCTGTCCCTTTCGGTGCCCTCTGGAACCCCAATTAAATGTAGATTTTTCCTTCTGAGGCTGTCATTTATTTCCCTTAACCTTTCCTCACGGTGTTTTAATTGTTTTTTTCTTTTTTCCTCAGCTTCCTTCCTTGCCATCAACTTGTCTTCTATGTCACTCACTCTTTCTTATAATTCATTAACCCTTGTTGTTAGGGCCTTTAGTTTGGATTGCATCACGATTATATGACTTTTTATTTCAGCCTGATTGGATCTAAATTCTGCAGTTATGAAGTCTCTTGAATCCTTTATGCTTTTTCCAGAGCCACCAGTAGCTTTACAATTGTGCTTCTGAATTGGCTTTCTGACATTGAATTGTAATCCAAATTCTGTAACTCTGTGGCAGAGAGTACTGTTTCTGATTCTTTCTTTTGTGGTGAATTCTTCTTTCTAGTATTTTGCTCAGTGCAGAGTGGCTAAAAACGAGATGTACTGGAAAAAGGCATACATAAAAAGAAAACACACACACACACACACACACACAAACAAGGATGGGTATCCTCTGGTTCTATATAGTGTAAATCCTCAACTTCCCCTGGAGCTTTCCAATGCTGCTCCGCCAAGAACTTGCTCTTCCCCTGTCCTTCCAGCTGGTCTTCTGGGGAGGGGCCTGCTGTGCTGATTCTCAGGTGTGTGCACGGCTTAGTGGGATCTGTTTATCCTATGAGGCTGTTCCCTGGTGACCCCACTCTGTCCCAGGCACAGGGTTACACCAGGAGGAACAACAACACTGGCATCGGCCAGATCTCCAGCCCTGTAGTCAACTCCTGCAGTAACTGCCGCAGTTTCCCAGTCCACAGTGGCCTGGATGCTCCAGGGGGTGAGGGGCGCTGATCTGCACAGCTTCTCCCTCTGCCTGTGACTCTGTCTGTCTCTCTCTCTCTCTGTGACTATCATAAATAAAAAAAATAAATAAGAATAAAATTCATTTTAAATAGTTTTTGATAGTATATAAACATAAAACTAAATTTTGTGTATTGATCCTTTACTCATTAAATTTTAAACTTCAATTAATTATATTTATTACTTGTAGATTCTTTTGGATGTTTGTTGTACACAATCATATTTTTTATTAACATATGAAACTATCCTGCTTCCTTTTCTATATATAATCTTCTTATTTTTTTAATACATTAATAGGAATTTCATCGAAGTTCAAGTTAGCATAATAGTAGCAAACATCTTTGTTTTATTCCAGACATTAGACCTCAGAGGAAAGTATTAAATTACAGCATCATTGAATATTATTGTAGGATTTGTGTAGATATTTGTTAGATTGAGTTCCATGTTTTCCTACATTGCTGAGAGTTTTCATAATATAGTGATCTTGAAATGTGTTAGATTTATTTTCTGCATCTAATATCATGATATAATTTTTTACCTTAACTACACTAATATGTTGTATTGATTGATCTTTTAAAAATTATAAACCATTCTTGCATTCCTGGGATAAGCATTACTGTTTTAGTTATCTTTCCTTTAATTTTTAACATTTGTTGTGCTACTGGGATGGATCCCTCTTGGAAATCAGTGTTCACTTAAAAAAAAATGTTTCTAATCTTCTTACTAATATTTTGTTTAAGGTACATACTTTTTGCATGGTGTTTGCCTGTGCTTTTCATTCTTAAAATATATTTCTTGTGCTTTGGTACTAGGGTTTTTCTAGCTACATAAAATTAATTGAAAGTGTTCCCCCTTTTTCTCTTGATTAGATATGTTGGTAAAAGACTGATGTTATTTCTCCCTTATGGATTTTGAAATATTTGCCACTGAAGCCATCTGGGCTTCAAATTTTACACTGAAAAGTTTTAAATTTAAATTTATATGTTCAAAATTTTAACAGATATGATTGCATCTATTTTTGTTTTAATTGCAGAATAGTTAACATACAATGTTATATTAGTTTCAGGTGTACAATATAGTAATTCAACACTTTCATACATCACCGGGTGCTCATCACAAGTGCACTCCTTAATCCCCATCACCTATTTTAGCTGTCCTCTCACCTACCTCCCCTCTGGTAACCATCAGTTTTTTCTCTATAATAAAAAGACTGTTTCTTGGTTTGTCTCTCTCTCTTTTTTCCCCCTGTGCTTGCTTTTTTTTTCTTAAATTCCACATGTGAGTGAAATTGTATGGTATTTGTCTTTCTCTATTTTGCTTAGCATTATACTCTCTAGTTTTATTCATGTCCTTGCAAATGGTAAATTTTCATTTTTTCTAATGACTGCATAATATTCTAGTACACACACACACAAACACACACAATGCCATTTCTTTTTAATCTATTAATCAATTAATGGACACTGGACTGCTTCCATATTTTGGCTATTGTAAATAATGCTTCTATGGACATAGGGGTGAATGTATCCCTTTGAATTAGTGTTTTTGTATTATTTGAGTAAATATCTGGTAGTCCAATCCAATTGGATCATAGAGTGTTTCTACTTTTAGCTTTTTGAGGACCCTCCATACTTTTTTTCCAAAGTAGCTGCACCACTTTGCATTTTGACTGGTAGAGCACAAGTGTTCCTTTTTCTTTTCACCAATGCCTGTTATTTTTTTGTTATTGATTTTAGCCTTTCTGACAGGGGTGAGGTAATATCTCACTATAGTTTTTATTTGAATTTCCTGATGGTAAGTGATGATGAATATCTCTTCATGTGTCTATTGCCCATCTGGATGTCTTCTTTGAATGAATGATCACATCTTCTGCCCAGTTTTTAAACTGAAGTATTCATTTTGGTGATGTTGAGTTGTATCAGTTGCTTATATATTTTGGATACTAACTCTATCAGAAATGTCATTTGCAAGTATCTTCTCCCATTCTGTATGTTATCTTTTAGTTTTGTTGATTGTGTCCTTCACTGTACAGAAGCTTTTCATTTTGATGTAGTCCAAAAGTTTTTTTTTTTTCCTTTGCCTCAGGAAACTTATCTAGAAAGAAGTTGCTATGTCCGATGTCAAAAATATTACCGCCTATGTATTCTTCTAGGATTGTTGCGGCTTCAGGCCTCACACTTAGGTCATTAATCCATTTTGGGTTTGCTTTTGTGTATGGTGAAAGAAAGTGGTCCAGTTTAATTCTTTTGCATGTTGCTGTCCAGTTTTCCCAACACTGTTGAAGAGACTCTCTTTTTTTCCACTAGATACTCTTTCCAGCTTTGCAAAAGATTAATTCACCATATATTTGTGGGGTTATATCTGGGTTTTCTATTCTTTCTAATCTATCCTATCCTATTCTATTCTATTCTATTCTATTCTATTCTATTCTTTCTATTCTAATCAATATGCCTATTTTTGTGCTAGTACTATACTGCTTTGATTACTACAGATTTGTGATATCACTTGAAGTGCAGAAATGTGATGTTTCTATTTTTTTTTTCAGAGTTCCTTTGGCTATTTGGGCTTTGTAGTGGTTCCATACAAATTTTAGGAATTGTTTTAGCTCTATGAAATATGCTCATGGTATTTTGATAGGGATTGCATTAAATGTGTAGATTTCTTTTCAGTAGTATAGGTATTTAAAAAAAATATTTGTTCTTCCAATTGATGAGCATGGTCTGTCTTTACACTTATTTGTGTCATCTTCAATTTTCTTTTATTAATATTTTATAGTTTTTAGGGATGCCTGGGTGGCTCAGCAATTGAGCACATCTGCCTTCGGCTCAGGTTGTGATTCTAGAGTACTGGGATTGAATCCCACATGAGGCTCCCTGCATGGGGCCTGCTTCTCCCTCTGCCTGTGTCTCTGCCTCCCTCTTTGTGGGTCTCTCATGGTTATATATATATATATTCTTTAAAAAATATTTTATAGTTTTCAGAGTACAGGTCTTTTACCTCTTCAGTTAGGTTTATGTTGGTTACATTTGTAAATGGTATTCTTTTTCTAATTTCTCTTTCTACTGCTTCATTATTGGTGTATGGAAATGCAACAGATTTCTGTACATCGATTTTGTATCATGTAGCTTTACTAAATTTATCAGTTCTAGCAATTTTTGGAGGAATTTTTTAGGTTTTCTATAAACAGTATCTTATTATCTGCAAATAATGACAGTTGTATTTCTTCCTTACTGACTTGAATACCTTTTGTTACTTTTATTTTATTTTTTTCTTATCGCTATGGCTAGGACTTCCAATATAATGTTAAATAAAAGTGATGAGGGTAAACATCCTTGTCTTGTTTCTGCCCTTAGGGGAAAAGCTTTGTTTTCTTTCTCACTAATGATATTGTTAGCTGTATTTTTTATGCACATATAACCTTTATGATATTGAGGTATGTTCTCGCTAAACCTACTTTGTTGAGGTTTTTTTTTAAAATTATGAATTAATGTACTTTATTGAATGTTTTTTTCTGCATCTATTGAAATGATTATATGTGATATGGGGCTCCTAGCAGATGGTCAAGAAAGAACTCTTGAGACATTTCAGTGCAAAAAGGTGCTTTTATTATAGCTTGGGGACAGGACCCATGGACAGAAAGAACTGTACTTTTGCTGTTTGAAGCCAGTGGTTATGTGCTTAGTTCTCAAGGAGGAGTGAACATGCAGGGACTTAGATTATAAATGTCTTCTTTGAATTTTTATTCGTAAAACTTCTTTTTACAAAATTTCTCTAGTGCTTATCATTCAGCTTTATAGTAATTATTGAGTTTTTTGGGGGGTCAGTCACAAGACCCACTAAAAATGTAGCGACCAGCACTTATTAGATCCTTATTGAAACAATGCAAGCTATAGGTCAGCTTTCTGGGCTAGAAGTGAACATTTTTTTTTCTGATTCTAACCCTCATCATTTCCACCCTGACTAAATTTTTGGCCCATGAATCTTTAAGTTTATTGGAAGGTGAAGAGCTCATCTTATGTAACATCTTCAAGCTGAGAGAGGGCATAGAGATGTCCGTACCTATGGACCAAAATTGGTCACTATCTATCCCTACAAGTAATTATCACTTGAGTGTTTTAGTCAATTAAGCATCCAAATCTTGGTTTTGGTTCAAGTCATGACCTCATGGGTTATGAGAATAAACCCCATGTTGGACTCTATGCTCAGTGGGGAGTATGCCTGCAGATTTTCTCCCTTTTCCACTTCCCATCGTGTACTCTCTCTCTTCTCCTCTCTCTTTCTCTTTATGAAATAAATAAATAAATCTTCAAAAACAAACAAACAGGCGAGTGACTATTATGGAAAGCCATTACTGTAGAATCAAGAGTGGTCACTGGGTTGAATTTGGTTCTAGTAGTATGGACCGTCTGTCGTCTCAGTGAAGAAATCAGGAACTGCATGCATGTCTTGGCAATAGGAGAGAACAAAGCAAAATATACAACATATTAGGATTAGTATTATAACAAAATAAAGGCAATGAGAAGCCCTTTCAGCATGGACCATAGTCCCCTTCCTGACCAAGAATATAACCAAACATTAAGTGACAATGTTGGGTCTTTAAGATCACCAACTTGGTTATTTATATCAGTAAATCATCCTGTTATATTTTTGTTGTAATCTGGAATGTAAACACAGCAATTCATTTTAATGATGACACGTGTTCCTTGTGCTGCTGTTAAAACACTCAATGTCATTCTATTTTGTAGAATTGCTTTACACATTTGAGTTACTTTAGTGTTTAATAGTGTATTGCTATTTTGAGAGTCATTTAATGTCTTCATTGTATATTTATCAAGGGCTCCCATGTGCCATATCCCGTATCCCATTTTCTTCTAATCCTACTGATAGAAGAAAAATAAATATCAGATCGTCCTATCAATGGAACACAGATCTTGTCCATCATTGTTTTAGATGTGGAAGATTAGCTGAATTTGTGATTCAGCCATGCATTTGGGAATAACCATTAGTACATCTTCCAGTCCACCCTGGTGTAACCCATGACCATAAATTTGACCCATATAACCATTGTGTTCCACTAGGCACTAGGCATTTAATGTCTGATCACCTGGTTGAGTCAGTAGCAAACCAATTGGTTGCCTATAAAATAATGGTATGTTCACAGGTTTCTGGGTGGAGCCATCCCGCATTTGATATAATCCTTCCTGAGTGTATTGATAAAAAAGACTACATAAGATTTTTGTCATGACAATATCTGTTGGTTGGCATATTTAAAATTTTGATAATTTGAGGATAAGAGAATGGCCTCTTATGGCCTGAACAGTACCATGTAACATTTACCATAAGCTAGCAAGAAAAATTTTTTAGCAATAGAAATATCCCTATATGTGTGATATTGTGGTAATGTATCATATCAGCTACTTATTGATATAAATAATTTCAATCTATACCTTTTCATGGAGAAACCCACCAGTGGAGGACTGAAGTGCTTCATATGGGCAATAAACCACAAATCCAGCATTAAGATAGGTTTCATAGCTCAGTGTGAACTTGTGCCCATTGTAAAAAAAGACTTAACCTCTTAGGTATGGTGTATATGTCTGCTAAAACTTTGGATACAGTATCAGTCATCTGGGATATATAAACAACGTTTAGTCTCAATATTAGCATGGTAACTTTTTCTTTGACTTGCAGTCAGGATATCAAGGACCATTAGGTTTTAGAGGGCCACTTTTCATGTTTATAAATGACTTCATGTTGGATATGCTGGGCTAAAACCATGACTTGTAATTTTACATCAATAGACATGACTCCCAAGACAGATATGGCTAAGTGGTAAAACCACTAAAAAGTCTTCTTTGCCTGATGTCTAGTCTTAATATCTTTTTTTTTTTTTTTTTTTTTTTTTTTTTTTTTTTTTTTTTTTTTTCTTTTTAGTCTTAATATCTTAATTATAAAGAATCACTTGCAAGTGAAAGATAAATTGTCCTGGAAGAGAAGGGCAATCACAAGTGTATTATCCAATCCAAAGTTAAGGAAGATGGGACCATCTATTATTTCTCTAAGTCCATAATTAACCACATGGAGTGAGGTATGCTTTGGTTTTTAAGGAGCAATTTTGTTATATCAGCCACATAGAATTGATCAAGGTGACACCTGAGGTATATAATTGCTGGGAAGTGCATCCTATTGTCCAGCTATTTAAATAATGATATGCCCATAGGATCCCTTTTATTTACCAACAAACAGAAAGATTGCCTACACATGAACTGTTAGGGCAACCTCTCTGAAATTTACCTCAAGTCTGGCTCAGGCAAACATTTAAAGGCAATAAAAACTAGAATCTAATATCCATAAGAATGCACTATTGAAACATAATTTTTCTCTCTAAATTCACCCTTATTTCCAGAGATAGCTAAATCAAGACTAATTTATAAAACAAGTCCAGTTTTAATGAACTTGGCCTAATCCTTTACATAAGTTCAGCAAGAATAATGATTAATCATATAGATCCTTTAAAATCTTCTTTGCTGGTATTTTTATAAGGAATATCTAGGTCGACATTTTAGTAGCCTCTTGAGGCTGGAGCCAAGCCAAATACTGCACTACCTGTTGAGTTTGTCTTCTCATGGTCCCCAAAGTATTTTGAAGTTCTTATACTTTCCAGGAAGTGATATTCTTTACTCACTTGGTAAGGCTGCTGGGAACTCTGTAAACAGATCAGACCAATATTTCCAAAGGGCTCCATTGGCTCCATAAACTCAACCTTAATTCCTTAAAGCTGTCTGGTCATTTCTGAGTCTATGCATTTCCCTCTCAAATATGACATTCCAGCCAATGTCTTGATAATATAATGAATATTTCCAGTGGTGTCCTGTTAAAAGGAGAACAAATTCTTTAAAAAATATATTATTTATTTATTTATTCATGAGAGACACAGAGAGAGAGAGAGGCAGAGACACAGGCAGAGGGAGAAGCAGACTCCATGCAAGGGAGCCTGATGTGGGACTTTATCCCAGGACCCCAGGATCATACCCTGAGTGGAAGGCAGAAGCTTAACCACTGAGCCATCCATGCATCCCAAAAACAAATTCTTATTGAATATATGCAAATAACTGTAACTGCCATGAAAGAAAATACTCACTGAGAATTTCTGAATTCTGGAGGGCTCAGATAGGGAGAATAGTTAAATGTTTCAGTTTGTTCACAAAGGAATATTTTATCATCTTTCTCAACTTACTCAGTCCTATGTTATTAATTTTTCTCTATTTGAATGCAGCTTTCTCATTAGTTCTGGAAATTTTTACCCAGTTCAGTTTTATGATGTTAAAGATATCAAAAACCTGTATTTGTTAAAAGTCCCTTTTATGAGTCTCCTTGAAGATGAAACACATCCTGTGAGACTATCAGAATAATAACTATAAATGATAAAAAAAAACAAAAAACAAAAATGGACGTGATTAAAGATCTGATATAAGAGTTCATTATAATGCAATTGACAAAGAAATCCATTTATTTCTGTGACACACAACATTTCAAGAATTCAAGTAATGACCTTATAGTACAATGTATTAAAACTTTAGGAATTTAATAGATTTTCTAAAATAGTTATAGCATTTACTTTTATAATACAACCTATGGCTTATCATTATTGGTTTAACAGTGCTTTCCAATTAACATACTAAATAAACAAACCTAATTAGTTAAAAAGACTTCATTTACCATTTAAATCTTAAGAATTTTTATTAAAAACCTATCTGTTTAAAACACATACCTAAATAGGATTATAGATCATTATAGATTTAACATTTAAATATCTATTTACCTAGCTGGAAGTAAGAGATTCTACAGAAGGTTATATAATTGTTAGCAAAACTTAGCTCTTTTATTTTTTATTTATTTATTTATTTTTTTTAAAACTTAGCTCTTTTAATAGTGAGAAGTTGCAGTCCTATTATATGATCAAAGATTTGATAAGGACAAAGCATAGAAACTTTGGTTTTGGGGGCAGATAAAAAAAGAAACAAAATGTTTATCTTTTCCAATGAAGAGCAGATCAACAATCCAAGAAAATTTTGTCAGAGAGAGAGAGAGAGAAGCAGCATTTCAGTCTTATACCATTGTTATTTTTAAAAAATCCATTCATTTCAACCTTATTCCTGGTCATACATAATTTTTTTCCAATGCTTTTCTTTCACAGGCCTTCCATAACTTTCTTTTTCATTCAGATTTTTTCCTAAGCTTTTTCTCTCCAAACCACCAGTCTCATTTTAGGACAAAATTACTTTCTTTTTCCTCAACAAAATGTATTCCCATTCTTTATATCTTTCTTATTAAAGGGATGTCTTTTCTTGCATATAGAGTTGCTTCTCTTATTTCCAACAGGCTTAATTACATTTGGCAGAGTTTTAACTTTTAGAAACCTTAGTCTCTGGTGAAAATTAAGTGGCAACCAATTATGAACTATCTGTTACATCAGAATTTTTCAGAACAGCAAATTTATAAATATATTTCATAATTTCTAAAAACATATGTTTTTTACATAGTACAATCTTTTAATGTAACATAAAGTATATTTACTTGAGTACCCTCAGCTTCAATAAGAAGCCAAGAGCATAAACCCAGTTTCAGTAACCAAAGCTTTACTATTTTATCTTATTTGGAAAAGGCTTTGATTGTTCAATAAATGTAACCCAATTTGTCATCTAACTTAGCAAAACCTGAAAGTTTCAGGTTACTAAAAATATTGAAAGCTAACCTAACTATTACCCAGGAGAACTTTATTAAACAGACAAAACTAACCATCATTTTAAGTCATCTTTTGCTGACAAATTGCAACAGAGATAACATGAGCTTATTTGACTTCTAGATAGTAGAATAAAAATATTATATTTAATGCTAATAACTCTAAAGAGATATCTACCTTAATTAAACAAACTTAAATTAGCTTTAATACAGAATATATTGCATCTACAACCACTCCAAAGTCAATCAATTTGTTCTCCATTGTCAATTTTTACATGGAGCACCAGTGGGGAAATCTTAACTGTTGTTTAAGTCCAGGGAGGGCTACTCTTTGCTCTTTGGTACCGACGTAGGAGGAGCAGTAGCTGATGGCACCAGAGGTACTAGAAAATAGTATAGGAGCTGGGGATCCCTGGGTGGCGCAGCGGTTTGGCGCCTGCCTTTGGCCCAGGGCGCGATCCTAGAGACCCGGGATCGAATCCCACATCAGGCTCCTGGTGCATGGAGCCTGCTTCTCTCTCTGCCTCTCTCTCTCTCTCTCTCTCTCTCTCGCTCTCTCTCTGTGACTATCATAAATGAATAAAAAAAAAAGAAAATAGTATAGGAGCTGGTTGTATAATCCTCGCTCATGATGGTGCAAAAACAGGAGGTGGCAGGTGGAGGCAGAAGAGGTGAGTTGCTGCCAACAAGGCTGAAGGCAGATAAAAGCTCAGAGGGCAGAGAAAGAGGACTTCTAGTCCTAAAGCTCATCAGATCATATAGACGAGCAGAAGCATGTTTTTTTTCTTTTTTTCCCCACCAACAGAGTGAAAATAGGCAGTCCATGTTGGACCAGAGAAGACAGAGGGAACTTTGCCCCCAAAAAGAGTTCTGGCAGCTGCTGGGAATATTCCTTAAAGTCTCTGTCCCGAAGTAGACTATACAGATAGTTGGCTCCAATTATCATAGCCACTAACCCAGGAGATGAATGAGGGAGAAGCCCCCACATACAAGAGTAACTTGGGTCTATTAGAAGGAGGAATAGTAAGAGAGTCAGCATCATCTTTGTTAGGGATGGCCTGTGTTCCCTCTGGGGTTTATTAGGAGAAGATCTACTGCAATAATCATTATCCAATATGTCAGGAGTGTCTTTGTTAGTTTGGTTAGTGGCCAAATATACTCTGCAAGAGGCCCTTAGAGCCAGAGGAATGCTGCCTGAGCAATCCCATGAAAGTGTTCCAATAAGACCCTACTCCTTGAAAACCTAGAAAGAAAGCAACCATGGTTTACAACAAATGCTTAAAGTCCAGATGAGAGGACAGGCCCTTCATTGGGGATCAAAATGATGTGGGGCTGCAAGTGGATGGTCAAGAAAGAATTATTGAGATTTTTTGGTGCAAAAGAAAAAGATGTTTTAATTATAGTGCAGGGACAACACCAGTGGTCAGAAAGAGCTGCATTTTGGCTCTATGAAGCTGTGGGCAATACACTCAGCGCTCAAGGGGGAAGGAATGTGAAGACAGTATTAAATCATAAATGTTTTCTTTGAATTTTTACTCATAAAACTACTTTTGCAAGATTTCTCTGATGCTTATCATTCAGCTCAATCTTAACTATTTGGGTGATTTTCAGGCAGTCATGAGACCCTTTAAGAATGTAGCAATCAGCATGTTTTTGATCCTTATGGAAAATATACAGGCTATAGTCAGCCTCTGAGCTAAAGGTCAACATTTTTCTGCTTCTATACCTCATCAATATGGTTTTTATCCTTTATCTCATTGATGGGATATATCATATGGATTGGTTTCCAAGTACCGAATGACCCTTCCAACACAGGAAAAAAAAATCCCACTTGATTGTGGTGAATGATTTTGTAAACATATTGTGAATTCAGTTTGCTACTATTTGATTGAGGATTTTGTATCTGTGTTCATCAAGGATATGCATGTATGTACATCCAGCCTGTAGTTCTCTTTTTTAATGGTGTCTTTATCCAGTTTTGGTATCAAGATAATGCTGGTCTCACAGAATGAATTTGAAAGTTTTCTTTCCTTTTCTATTTTTCTTTTTTTTTTTGGAATAGTTTGAGATTAGGTATTAACTCTTCTTTAAATGTTTGGTAGAAGCGATCTGTGAAGCCATTTCATTCTGGAGTTTTGTTTGTTGGGAAGTTTTTTGATTACTGATTCTATTTTTTGCTAGTTATCAGTCTGTTTAAATATTCTATTTCTTTCTGTTTCTGTAGTATAAGCTATATGTTTCTAGGAATTTATGCATTTCTTCTAGGTTGTCCAATGTGTTGGAACATAGTTTTTTCATAATATTCTAATAGTTTTTATTTCTGTGGTGTTATTTCTTGTCTCTCATTTGTAATTTTATTTATTTATTTTCTTTTTTCTTCATAAGTCTGTCTAAAGGTTTATTGATTTTTTTTTTTCAAACCAGCTCCTGGTTTCATTGATTATTTCTTCCTGCTCCTCCTCCTCCTCTTACTACTATCTTCCTCCTCTTTCTCCTTCTTCTTCTCCTCCTCCTCCTCCTCCTCTTCCTCCTTCAAGTTTCTATATCATTTATTTCTGCTTTCATCTTATCTTTTTTCCTTCTTCTGACTTTAGGTATGGTTTGTTGCTATTTTTCTATCTCATTTAAGTGTAATGTTGGGTTGTTTAGTTGAGATTTTTTTTTTTTTTTTTTTTTTGCTTCTTGAAGTAGTCCTGTATTGCTATAAAATTCCCTCTTAGAATCACTTTTGCTGCATCCCAGAAGTTTTGGACCATTTTGTTTCCATTTTGATTTGTTTTCATGCATGTTTGTTTTTCTTTTTTTAATTATTATTATTTCCTGGTTGACCGATTCATTGTTTATTGTTTAACCTCCTGTATTTGTGGTCTTTCAGGGTTTTTTCTTGTCATTGACTTCTAGTTTCATAGTATTGTTTTCAGAGCAGATCCATAGTGAGACTGAAATCTTTAATTTATTGAGACTTGTTTTGTGGACTATATGTAAATGTATTCGGGAGAATATTCAGTGTGCACTTGAAAAGAATATATATTCTGATGTTTTAGGATTGAATGTTTTGAATATATCTGTCAAGTCTATCTGGCCCAGTGTATCATTCAAAGGTATTATTTCCTTGTTGATATTCTGTTTGGACAATCTGCCTGTCAATGTAAATGGAGTGTTAAAGTATTCTAGTATTATTTTATTACTATCATTCCTGTTTTGTTATTAACTGTTTTATGTATTTGGGTTTGCCTATATTGAGTGCATAAATATTTAAAATTGTTATATCTTTTTATTGAATTCTCCCCATTATTATATAGTGTCTTTTGTTTCTTGGTACAATCTTTGCTTTAAAGACTATTTTGCCTGATAGAAGTATTGCTACTCTGGCTTTCTTTAGGCCTTCATTTGCATGATAGATGTTCCTCTATTCCCTCACTTTCAAACTGCAGATATCTTTAGGTATAAAATGAATCTTTTGTAGAGACCATATAGATGGGTCTTGCTTTTATCCATTCTGTCATGCTATGTCTTTTGACTGGAACATGTTATCCATTTACATTCAAAGTACTTATTCATAGATAGTATTTATTTTCATTGTATTATTTGTTTTGTGGTTGTTTCTCTTTTGTGAAGATTTTCTCTTATCCTATTTTCATTTTCTTTGATGTGTTGATGATTTTCCTTGGGATATATTTGGACTTCTCCTTATTCTTTGCATATTATTAGTGGTTGTTGATATATATGGTTAGCATTAGGTTTGCCTATAACTGTTCTGCATATAGCAGCATGTATTAAGTTGATGGTTCTTTGTTTGAATCCATTCTTTTCTCCTCTCCTCTCTACATTTAAGGTACATGTTACATTTTATGCCCTTTTATTTTGTCAGTTTCTTGACCAAATTTTTACAGAAATATTCATTTTTTTTTTACTGCTTTTTGTTTCTTATCTTTATAGCTTCCCCTTTCCACTCAAGCCCCCTTTAATATTTTTTGCTGGGCTGGTTTAGTGGTAATGAACTCCTTTAGTTTTGTTTGTTTGGGAAACTTTTTTATCTTTCCTTCTGTTATGAATGACAGCCTTATTGGACAGGGTATCCTGGGCTGCAGACTTTCCCACTCAGCACATTGAATATATCATGCCATTCTCTTCTGGCTTGGAAAGTTTCTGTTAAAAAATCTCCTGCCAGTCTTATGGGTTTCCCAGTGTATGTTAGTGTCTTCTTGTGTCTTGCAGCTTTTATTATTTTTTTCCTTTACAACTCCAATTTGCCAATTCAATTTTGATATGTCTTGGTGTGGGCCTGTTTTTGTTGATTTTGATAGGAGTTTTCTGTGTCTCCTGGATCTGGTTATCTGCTTCCTTCTCCAGATTTAGTAGTTTTTGGCTATTACTTATTCAAATTTTCTTTCCCCCTTTCTTTTGTGTGTCTCGTATAATTTGAATGACATTATGATTGATGGAGTCTCTAAGTTCCCTAAGTCTATTCTTGTTTTGCATAATTCTTTTTTCTTACCTTCAGCTTGATTACTCTCCATTTCTCTGTCTTCTAGGTCATTAATTCCTTCCCCTGTTTCTTCCATCCTGTTATTTATCCCATCAAGTGTGTTTCTCTCTCTCTCTCTCTCTCTCTCTCTCTCTCTCTTTTTTTTTTTTATTGAGCCATTCATCTATGCTATGTTATTCCTTATCTCTATGTTAAGGATCTCACTCATGCTTCCCCTCTTTTCTCAAGTTCTGTGAGTATTCTTGTGATTACTGATTTGAATTCTATATCAGACATGTTATTTATATCTCTTATACTTAGATCTCTGCTCATGGTCTTATCATATCCTTCATTTGGGACAGATTTCTCTGTATCCTCATTGTGTGTGCCTCTCTGTCTATGTGTGTTTAGAAAGTCAATTATGTCCTCTGCTCTTGAAAGTAGTGACTGTATGAAGAAGAGATTATGGAGTGCCACATGGTGCAGTTTTCCCTTTTCATCAGAACCTGGCACCTCAGGACAGTTTTTTAGGTGTTGAGTTATATGACATTAATTTATTATCAATTATATCATTTGCAAATATCTTCTATTCAGTAGGTTGATTTTTGTTTTGTTTTATTTTGTAGATAGCTTCCTTCACTGTGCAAAACCTTTTTATTTTGATGTAGTGCTAAAGTTTATTTTTGCTTTTTTCCCCTTGCCTTAAGGAGACATATCTAGAAAAAATATTGCTATGGTTGATGTCAGAAAAATTAATGCCTCTATTCTCTTCCAGGATTTTTATGGTTTCATGTCTTATGTTTAGGTCTTTGATCCATTCTGAGTTTATTTTTGTGAATAGTATTAAGAAATGGTCTATTGCAACCTTTTACATATAGCTGTCTGGTTTTCCCAGCACCATTTTTTGAAGAGACTGACTTTTCCTTGTTGTATGCTCTTTTTTTTTTTTTTTTTAAGATTGTATTTATGTATTTAAGAGAAAGAAATAGAACATGATTTGGGGAGAGAAGCAGAGGGGGAAGCAGACTCCCCACTGAGTGAGGAGCCAAAAGCGAGGCATGATCCCAGGACCCCAAGATCATGACCTGAGCCAAAGGCAGATACTCAAGCAACTGAGCCACCCAGGTGCTCCCTCATTGTATATTCTTATTTCCTTTGTCATAGATTAATTGATCACATAAGCGTGGGTTTTTTTCTGGACTCTATTATGTTCCAGTGCTCTGTCTGTTTTTGTACCATATGGTTTTGATTACCACAGCTTTGTAGTATATCTTTAAATCTAGAATTGTGATATCTTTTGCTTTGTTCCTTGTGAAAGCCTGATATAATACGTTCAATGAGAAGTGTGTAGAGAGAAAATAGAAATGAGTATAGCCAGACTTTAAAGCAGGGGAATGAGAGAATAGAAAGGATAAAAAGAAAAAAGAGGTTTTGTTTGTTTTAGGTTTGTGTATGGGGGAAGCAACATTATGTTTCTTAGTAAAGAGACAGTTGGGAGAAAGCTGATGATTAAAAAGAAAGAAGAGGGTTTATGTGTGAAAAATTTTTTGCATAGGCATTAGGAGTAAGATAATATTTCATTCATTTATAGTAACAAAGAAGATGAATATATAAGCAAAAATACAGGTAGTTAGGTAGATACAGTGGAGGAAGACTGTGGAAGTTCTGATAGTTGTTAGACAGAAGGGCTTTGTGGAATAGGCAAAATGAGTGAAAGGGGAGTGGGATATACAGACTTCCAATTATGGAATTAAAAAGTAATGGGAATAAAAAGTCACAACATAGGGAACATAGTCAATGATATTTTAATAGTGTTGTATGGTGACATATGGTAGCTATACTTGTTGTGAACATAACATAACATATAGAGAATTTAAACTACTACATTGTACACCTGAAAATAATGTAATCATGTATGTCAACTATACTAAAATAATTATTATTAAGACATCAGGCTTTCATGTTGGTATTCAATCAATTTTTTTCTTGTGAAAGTCAATAATAACCTCCCCATTGTTAAATTTTTCATCATCTTCATACTTGACATAGTAGATGTTTTTGATCCAGTTTTGCACTCTCCTCCTCTTAACTGAAAGTTTCCTTGATTTTCTTTCAGAACATCATATTCTTCTGGTTCTCCACATATGTCACTAGCATCTTCTTAGGCCCCTCTACATCTCTTCTCTCAAGCTTTTCGATTACTGGAGTTTGTCCTGCACTATCTGTAGACTTTTTTTATTATCTGAACAGACTTCCTTGTTTTTGTTTGTTTTGTTTTCTAGTTGTGTAGCTTCTGGTGCTATCTATTCACTGATCACTTTCTTATACCCAATTTTCTTATATATAATTACAACCTACATGTTTGTCTTTTACTCTAAAGTTGTATTTTCAACTTTCACTTTCATGTCCAAAAGCTGCTTTAAATATGTATTCGTATTAAATATGAAACTCCTGTTATTCTCCTCTAAATTTGCAATTCCTTCAGTCTCCTCCCACAGTTATTGGTAACTCACCGTTCCATTTCCTTAGATCAATAACATTTGGAGTCATCATTCATTTTTCTTTTTTTCGTCCTACATGCAATGAGCATATATTATTTCTTCCTTGTCCTTTCTTTTATTCGTCATCACCAACACCTCTGCTACTACCTTAGTATGAGACATCATTACCTCTCAACTAGATTGTTAGCATAGCCTAATATTTTTTCTCTCTACCTTTGACCATCTTGTCTGTTCTAATCACAATAGCTAGAGTCATACTGCTTCAAAGATAAGTAAGATTATGTCATTCCCACTCCTCTGTCTTAAATTTTCCTTTAGCTTTCCTTTACACTCAGTGTATTTTTTTTAATGACTTCTTCTGCACATCCAGTTCTATTACTTCTCTATCCTTATCTCCTACTACTTCCCTATTCACTTATCCACATAGGCTCCCTGGTATTCTCAAATGTACCAATATGCTTTTATCAAAGAATTGTTGCACTTACTATTTTATCTTTCTGGAATGCTCCTCTATCATATGTCCACATATCTCTCAGTTTCTTTTTTTTTTTAATTTTATTTATTTATTAATGGGAGACACACAGAGACAGGCAGAGACACAGGCAGAGGGAGAAGCAGGCTCCCTAAGGGGAGTCCATCATGGTACTCAATTCAAGGACCCCAGGATCATGACCTGAGCCAAAGGTGGACACTCAACCACTGAGCCACCCAGGTGTCCCTATCTCACAGTTTCTCCTGATTTGTACTTAGAAGAACTTATTCTACTTTCCTGCTTACATTTTCCTGGTACTTAAATTCTTAGTCATCTAAAAGTACACCCAAATGTGCATTGTCTACACTTAATTTATGTCCCCTCTGAGACAAAAGTAAATACCACACACTTGCAGAGATATGTACTTGGTTTGTTCACAGAAGCATGTCAGAATAATTTTCCAAATGAAGAGCAAGTTGCTCCACTGTGATCCTGTATCATTAGAAAAAGAGGTATGATGTGTATAGAGACTTTTGGATTTTTAAGAAAATATATTTGAGTGTGTCCTTCCAACTTACTTATAGATGATTTTTTTTAAAAAGGTACTTTAAGTGGGCTTATAGCAAAAACAAACAAACTGAAACCCACCACCACCGACAACAACAACAACAACAACAAAATAAGTGAGCTTATAGCAAGAAAAGTTTCACCTAGTCATTTTGTTGCAATTCTCTCACTCTGTCCTTCTGATCCAACAAGCTGAATGGTGCTGAAAGTTTCTATGATAGATTGAATGTATTGTGGTGACTAAAGAACCCTTACAATATGATGATGTTACTATTGGTTTGCTAAAGTTGCCATAACAAAGTACAACAGAGTAAGTGGTTTATGCAGCACAAATCTATTGTGTCACAGTTCTGGAGACTACAAATTCAAAACTAAAATGTGAAAAATTGCTTCCTTCTGAAGGTTGTGAGGGATGAATCTGTTCTAGGCTTCTATTTGCACCTTGTAGTTGGATGTCTTCTCTATCTCTTTATATTGTCTTCCTTCTATATGTGTTCAGATGTCCCCTTTATGTAAAACAACAATCAGATTTGATTAGATCTTACCTTAATAAATTCATTGTTAGTTAACTATATCTATATAACCCTATCTTCAGGTAAGGTCACACTCTGGGGTACTTGGGGTTAGAAATTCAACATATGAATTTGATGGCAAGGGGAACAGAATTAAACCTCTAACACTCAGAGATGTAAACTACTACCTAGGACCAAATTCAGCTTTTTAATTGTTTTTATCAATCAAGGTTAATTTTTTAAATTAATGTTATTTATTTATTTATTTATTTATTTATTTATTTATTTATTTATATTTATTTTCTTTTTTTGTGTGTGTGTGTGTTTTTTATTTTTTATTTATTTATTTTTTTTATTTTTATTTATTTTTATTTATTTTTTATTGGTGTTCAATTTACTAACATACAGAATAACCCCCAGTGCCCGTCACCCATTCACTCCCACCCCCCGCCCTCCTCCCCTTCCACCACCCCTAGTTCGTTTCCCAGAGTTAGCAGTCTTTACGTTCTGTCTCCCTTTCTGATATTTCCCACACATTTCTTCCCCCTTCCCTTATATTCCCTTTCACTATTATTTATATTCCCCAAATGAATGAGAACATATAATGTTTGTCCTTCTCCGACTGGCTTACTTCACTCAGCATAATACCCTCCAGTTCCATCCACGTTGAAGCAAATGGTGGGTATTTGTCATTTGTAATAGCTGAGTAATATTCCATTGTATACAGAGACCACATCTTCTTTATCCATTCATCTTTCGTTGGACACCGAGGCTCCTTCCACAGTTTGGCTATCGTGGCCATTGCTGCTATAAACATCGGGGTGCAGGTGTCCCGGCGTTTCATTGCATTTGTATCTTTGGGGTAAATCCCCAACAGTGCAATTGCTGGGTCGTAGGGCAGGTCTATTTTTAACTGTTTGAGGAACCTCCACACAGTTTTCCAGAGTGGCTGTACCAGTTCACATTCCCACCAACAGTGTATGAGGGTTCCCTTTTCTCCGCATCCACTCCAACATTTGTTGTTTCCTGCCTTGTTAATTTTCCCCATTCTCACTGGTGTGAGGTGGTATCTCATTGTGGTTTTGATTTGTATTTCCCTGATGGCAAGTGATGCAGAGCATTTTCTCATGTGCATGTTGGCCATGTCTATGTCTTCCTCTGTGAGATTTCTGTTCATGTCTTTTGCCCATTTCATGATTGGATTGTTTGTTTCTTTGGTGTTGAGTTTGATAAGTTCTTTATAGATCTTGGAAATTAGCCCTTTATCTGATACGTCATTTGCAAATATCTTCTCCCATTCTGTAGGTTGTCTTTGAGTTTTGTTGACTGTATCCTTTGCTGTGCAAAAGCTTCTTATCTTGATGAAGTCCCAATAGTTCATTTTTGCTTTTGTTTCTTTTGCCTTCGTGGATGTATCTTGCAAGAAGTTACTATGGCCGAGTTCAAAAAGGGTGTTGCCTGTGTTCTTCTCTAGGATTTTGATGGAATCTTGTCTCACATGTAGATCTTTCATCCATTTTGAGTTTATCTTTGTGTCTGGTGAAACAGAGTGGTCTAGTTTCATTCTTCTGCATGTGGATGTCCAATTTTCCCAGCACCATTTATTGAAGAGACTGTCTTTCTTCCAATGGATAGTCTTTCCTCCTTTATCGAATATTAGTTGCCCATAAAGTTCAGGGTCCACTTCTGGATTCTCTATTCTGTTCCACTGATCTATATGTCTGTTTTTGTGCCAGTACCACACTGTCTTGATGACCACAGCTTTGTAGTACAACCTGAAATCTGGCATTGTGATGCCCCCAGATATGGTTTTCTTTTTTAAAATTCCCCTGGCTATTCGGGGTCTTTTCTGATTCCACACAAATCTTAAAATAATTTGTTCTAACTCTCTGAAGAAAGTCCATGGTATTTTGATAGGGATTGCATTAAACGTGTATATTGCCCTGGGTAACATTGACATTTTCACAATACTAATTCTGCCAATCCATGAGCATGGAATATTTTTCCATCTCTTTGTGTCTTCATCAGTTTCTTACAGAAGCGTTCTATAGTTTTGAGGGTATAGATCCTTTACCTCTTTGGTTAGGTGTATTCCTAGGTATCTTATGCTTTTGGGTGCAATTGTAAATGGGATTGACTCCTTAATTTCTCTTTCTTCAGTCTCATTGTTAGTGTATAGAAATGCCACTGACTTCTGGGCATTGATTTTGTATCCTGCCACGCTACCGAATTGCTGTATGAGTTCTAGCAATCTTGGGGTGGAGACTTTTGGGTTTTCTATGTAGAGTATCATGTCATCGGCGAAGAGGGAGAGTTTGACTTCTTCTTTGCCAATTTGAATGCCTTTAATGTCTTTTTGTTGTCTGATTGCTGAGGCTAGGACTTCCAGTACTATGTTGAACAGCAGTGGTGAGAGTGGACATCCCTGTCTTGTTCCTGATCTTAGGGGAAAGGCTCCCAGTGCTTCCCCATTGAGAATGATATTTATTTTCAAGTAATCTCTACACCCAAAGTGGGGTTTTAATTCATGACCTCTAGATTGAGTCGGATACTCTACCAACTGAGTCATCTAGGCACCCCCTATAAATCACGTTTATTTTTAACATAGTTTAATTTGTTTATCAAAACGTTGTCTATGGCTTCTTTTGCACCACATGGGAGAGTTAAATAGTTGCAACAAAGACCATATGACACTCATATTCTAAAATATTCACTACTGGTCTTTTACAAAAAGAAAAATACTGACTCCTGCTAAAATATTGGACAGAATCATATCCTCTTTAGAATTTTTGTCTTTTTTTTATTTTGAGAAAATGAGTATTACGTTAGGCTGATCAAAGGGTATACATATTGAATAGCACCAGAATATAAAGTTAAATTGGTAGAGATGACACTTGACAAGAATCCAAGTTTTTATGTATAAATGATGTGAGAACCCTACTCAAATTCTTAGCAGGCTTGGTCCTGCCACATTAATGTCCTTCCCTCTGCTCGTACCTATGATAAGATGACTAAAGAAGGGGAAAATGTCTGAGCCTACATTAAACATGGCTCTGTATGAAATGCTGCTTTAGCCATAAGTGAGCTTCTGTGGCTTTGCAGACATTGTTAAGTTGAAGGTAAAAGACAATAGAGTATTCCTTGTCATGGTAGAACTTGGAGATAAATTTCTCCTTGCCTGGAAGAAGAGCTGTCTTCAGCAAGGTTTAATGTGGATTAATGGGGAGAGTCAGTGACTAGTTGACATGAATCTGCAATGCCCTCTCTTATATTTAATTTTACAAATACAATCTCATCTCTGCCATTGCTTTCATTGTCTTCCTCTTCTATGAATTCTATGCATACCATTTTAACCTGTACTGATCCTTCCTATAATGACCTCAGAGACACAGAAGGAGTAACATCACTGAATTGGTTATAAGAAGTTGAAGAAGATATGTGGGTAGATCTAACTACCACTTTTCATCCCATCTTTTTCAATCACTTCTTCTTCCCATTCGATCAATAGTCTCTTTACTGCTATGCCCAATAACTTCAAAGTTGCAGTGAATAGTCTTTATATTCCTTTGCTTTATATCCTTTTTAGAACATTGAAAAGTCACATAATAAATGATGAAAAACCCAGGATTAGACACTAAAATTTCATATCTCATTTCTACCCTTTATTTTTTAATGAACTTTATTTTTAGAGCAGGTTTAGGTTCATAGCAATAGTGGGCAGAAGATACAGAGATTTTCTTTGTATTCCCTGCTCCCACACCTACATGGTTTCCCTCTTATCAACACTCCCTACCGGAGTGGTACATTTGTTAAAAGTGATAAAGTTGACACATTATTATTACCAAAAGTCCATAATCTACATTAAAATACAATTTTGGTGTTAGACATTTTTGGGTTTTGATAAATTTGCAATAATGTATGTCCACTAATATAGTATCATATATAGATCATTTTCATTGCTTTAAACATTGGCTGTGATCTATCTATTCATTTCTTACTTTCCCTTAACTTCTTGTAACCACTGATCCTTGTATTGTTTCCATAGTTTTGCCTTTTCCAGAATGTCATACAGCCGGAATGATACAAACTGTAACCTTTTCAGATTGGCTTCTTTCATTTAGTAATATTCATATAAGATTCCTCCATGCCTTTTCATGCCTTATAGTTCATTTCTATTTAGTGCTGAATAGTATTTTATTGTTTGGATGTACCACACTTAATTTATCCATTCACCTACTGAAGGACATCTTAGATGCTTCCACACTTAGGCAGTTATGAATAAAGCTGAAATAAACATCTTTGTGTAAGGTTTTGTGTGGACATGAACTTTTAACTCCTTTGAGTAAATACCAAGGAACATGATTTTTCCTTCCTGGTAGCAGTATATTTTTAGTTTTATAAGAAACTGCTAAAATGTCTTTCAAAGTATCTATCATTTTGCATTCCCCTTGGCAATAAAGGAGATAATTTTTTATCCAAATCCTTCTCAGCATTTTATGTCAGTGTTTTGGATTTTGGCTATTTGAAAAGATGTGTAGTGGTGTCCTGTTGTTTTAATTTGCATTTTCCTGATGGCATACGATGTGGAACATCTTTTGATATGCTTATTTGAAATTGGTATATCTTCTTTGGCAAGATGTCTATTAAAGTCTTTAACCCATGGGACGCTTGGATGGCTTAGCAGTTGAGCGTCAGCCTTTGGCTCAGGGAGTGATCCCAGAATCTCAGGATCAAGTCCCGCATCCGGCTCCCTGCATGGAGCCTGCTTCTTCTTCTGCCTGTGTCTCTGCCTATCTCTTTCTCTGTGTCTCTTGTGAATAAATAAATAAAATCTTTAAAAAAAATAAGTACTTTGATCCATTTTTTTTAAAAAATCGGGTGCTGTTTTTTTTCTTTCACTGAGTTTTGAGAACTCTGCATATTTTGCAAAATATAGTCCTTTATCAGATTTATCTTTGCAAACATTTTTCCCAGTCTGTGCTTTTCTTTTTATTCTCTCAACTATGTCTTTCATAGAGCAGAAATTTTTAATTTAATGAAGTCTTCATTTAATTTAATGAAGTCAATTCTTACTTTCATGGATTGTGCTTTGATATTATATATAAGAAGTCATCACCAAACCCAAGGGCTATAGGTTCTCCTATTATCTCCTAGGAGTTTTATAGGTTTGCATTTTCCTGCCCTTAGTTTAAAGTAAGTTGTTATCACTAATGGTGAGTGTTTTTTACTTTTTTCTGCTAAAACAAATTTAAATCATACATGGAATACTTCATAAGTACTCAATATTCTGATAGCTCTTTGCTCAAAATCTAACCTTATTTCTCAGACTGTAAAACCTGTAATCATAGACAGTGATGAAAATATCTTCATTAGAGTAATAAGCATAGTCATACTTCATTTTTTAAAGGAAAATCAATAAAAAATTTGATTCTTTTTTTCTTTTTATTTTGGAGAAAGAGAGAGAGCACAAGTGAGGGGAAAAAAAGAGGGAGAAGGGGAGAGTGGAAAAGAAACAGACTACCCACTGAGCACAGAGCCCTATGCAGGGCTTGATCTCATAACCCTGAGATCACGACCTGAACAAAATCAAGAGTTGGATGCTTAGCCAACTGAGCCACCCGCATCCCTAAATACCTTGATTCTTTCATTCTGTCATATATTAATTCATTCATGCAGTCATTCATTTATTCACTCCATTACGTATACAACAAATATCTATCAAGCCAAACTCTGTCTAAACATAAGGCTATTGAGACACTTGGTGGCTCAGCGGTTGAGCGTCTGCCTTCGGCCCAGGGCATGATCCTGGAGACTCGGGATCGAGTCCCACCCACATCGGGCTCCCTGAAATGAGCCTGCTTCTCCCACTGCCTATGTCTCTGCCTCTCTGTCTCCGTGTCTCTCATGAATAAATAAAATCTTAAAAATAAAAAATAAATAAATAAATAAATAAACATAAGACTATTATTAATACACTATGTGTGACACACCATAAAGTCATCATTGCATATTATTATACTGTGATTCCTTGGTAAAGAATTTAAATAATATCATAATGACTAAGAGTTTAGAGAAGGGAGTAATTTGTATAAGGTGAAGTATGTGTGGATTTAGAAAGGCGCTTGGTTTGAAATTAATTATCTAGGCTTGATTAGGTTTGTATAGTCAGGGAGAAAATTATTTCCCAGGTTATCATAGATTATTTGATCCATAATAATTATTCATTCAACAATATGAATCTATTAATGTTGTTAAAACTTAGAAGAATAATCCACAGTTACAAGCTACTTTTTTTTGAATTATAGTTGACATACATTATATTAATTTCATGTGTACAGGGCAGTGATTTGACAACTGCATACATTATGCTATGCCTATCTTAATAAGTTATGCCCAGCATAGTTGCCAACTGCAACCATGTAACATTATTACAATATTATTGACTATATTCCTTATACTATAATTTTCATCCTGTGACTTATTTATTTTATAACTGGAAGTTAAAATGCAGAATCTTACTTAACAATTCTTATTTCTCACTATGGAAATTCAAGGCTTCAAGAGGCAACTCAATATAAAATTTTTAAACTAAAACTTTTTGTAAATGAACAAAATATAATCCCAGAGATCTGACTGCACAGTGAGACTAGAGTTAGTTTAATAAACAAACTATCAATTTGTCTAGTTTAGAATTTGAGTTACTAAGACAAGAAAAAGGGATGTCATATGGCTGACAGTTTCCCCCAAATGATCCTCATTAATAGGGTAATGCATGACATATGCAAGGCCATTCAAAGTCATTGCCCTGGTCTATGAAGACAAATATTCTTTGCTTCTTCAAATGTTGACATAAACCTGCCCAAATATTTCTGATTCTTTTTTGGTAGAGATTCTAAGCTGTTAAACTGTGACAAGTTTTGATATTACATTTTTGCGAAGAGTATAGTAAACTCCATTAAAGGAAAAATCGAAGCATCAAGACACCATAAGGGCTTACTAGATGTTTTCATAAATGTAAAAATTGCATATAGAGGAAACTATATATCTTTTATTCATGTTGATAACTAATTTGGCTTTTAATGTCTTAATTAGTTTTATTTTGATGGATAAAAATATTGAATATAAAACAAATAGGAAGACTCAGCTCTATTAGCTCAAGTTTTAATGCATTATTTCATGTAGGTTCAATGTCAATGATCAAAACATTTCATATAAAGCAAAGTTCTGAATCATGTGAATTTAATTAATAATAATGGCATCACTGTGTTAGTGTGCCTAAAGAAAATGGTGGTCAACCATTTAATTAACATCTGTAATTAAAATGGTAGCAAATATTTCTTAAACATTTTATGAAATTATTTAGAAATTAGCTAGTAAAGATACTATAAGAATATCACGTAGAAATTTTAACAATAATATTAAATCCTGAAATTTAAAAAAAACTTTAATTCATTTCATGTGTATAGAAATTATTGACAGAACAGGAAGAATTTTCTATCAAGTCATAAAATGTATCAGGGAAACCAAACCAAAGGATCAGTTTGAAAAACAAACATATATTGAAATCGACCTGGCATCAGCTTTATAATATAATATCAACTTATACATATATGGATATATGTATCTATAATACACACATCTATGTATACAGGGCTTAACCATGACATAAATCTTTTATCTGTGCTGACTTATGTTGAAGCATGAAAAAAATCACTTATATGTCTATGAGTCAAAACTTTCCCATCATTGATGATAGAAAACAAATTATTAAGAATGTATTACCTTTTATTATTATCTAAATATTACTAGGCAAATAGTTATCTTATGAAGCTCCATAAAGTTTTAGTGAGAAATTAATCATTGTATTTAGGAAACCCAGAGTTTCTCACAGTCTCTAATTCTCCAACCTGGATAAGTAAAAGACAGTTATGGGAAATTGTACAAATTCAGCTTTCTGGACTCAATTGCACAACAAAGTGATTTGAAAATCTAGTGTTGGGTCTGACTAGTCGTACTTTACCTTTTAAGCCCAAGTGTTTCATATTGCAGATAAGTTTACAGACATATGTAATAATTTAAGTCATATACAGTCTAATCTTAAAATAATTTAAGTTCTCTCTTAAAGGTTTGCCCTATTTAATTATCACATAAAAGATGAAGTTAATGTAGTAGAAAGGACAAATGTAGGCCCAATCCTGGCTGTGCTATAATAATTGTGTGACTATGGACCAGATACATAAATCCTTATAGCATCTTATTTTATTATTTATAAAATGACAATCTTAACATTAATCTCATGTTATTGTGTTGAATTCAATGAATTTATAAACCTAAAGGTAAGATAATACTTTGTATTTAGGAGCTTCTAAATTCAATTCTTGAATTTTAAATGAATTTGGAGTACATTTTATTTGATTAAGAGGATTTTTCAGAAAAGTTTATTGCTTCTTGATAGATTATTTCTGATTATAATAATAGGGTAAAAATCTTAGTTTCTGTAATCCAAAGGCCTAGTCAGTTTAATTTTGTCATCTTTGTCTCATAATAAATAAACATTATTGAAGGTTAAAAAATAGTTTCACCTAACATTTTGGTACAATATGGTTATGCTTGCTTCATGTAGATCTGGATATAAACAATAGCATGGAATTAACCTACATTTGAACCTTACTATAGATCATATATGCTAGTAGGCAGTGATTAGTTGCTAAGAGGAAGATTTATTATATTTGAGTAACCCCAGTGGACATTCTGAAGCCTGGGCTCTGGAAAACAACTCAGTGAATAATCAGAAGAACATAACAGGACAGTCAATAAAATACTGCCTCCATTTATATTGTTGAGAGAGGTATAATAATTGCTAAGGAAAAAAAAACTCACTGACATATATATTTATAAACACTCATATATATCCTTGAACAGATTGAGTAAGTAAATGTATTTATTCAACACATATTCATAGGTGTCAGGCATAGGTGTTATGCAGTGTTATAGATACAGAAATTGCTAGAACAAAATGAAATGGATTCAACAAAAATTCATATGCATACCAATAATAACACATTTGAATTACACAAATAATATACCTAAGTAACAAAATAGTTATAGTGCTGAAGTACCCAAATCTGGCATTGCATTAGAGTAATCTAAAGATTTCTGTTTTATTTTATAAATTTCAAATTTCTTATTCCTTGATCACAGGTCCACGTAATCTGAAATACAGCTTCAAAGTCTGCATTTTTTAAGGTTTCTTTTGAAAGTGTTGTAGATGAATATTTGAAAATTACTGCTGGTGGATGTCAGAAGTTGGAGGTTTCTTGCTAATGGTCCATGGGGAGTTCTTTGTGGTTGTATCAATGTCAGATATGGAGTAACATGATGATTGCCATTGTTATTGTTGTTTGTGCTTGGATGTTCTATATATGAACATACATTGCTTTTCCTCCATTTCCAATGAGATGTTGTATTGTTCAGTTATATCTTAATTTTTTAAATCACTTTTTATGATCCATCTAAGAATGAAATACTATTTCTTTACTTTAACAATTTTGCATTTTTTTTCATATCCCATTTAAATATCTAAGAAAGAGACACCTGGGTGGCTCAGTGGTTGAGTGTTTGCCTTCAGCCCAGGGTGTTATCCTGGAGTCCTGGGATGGAGTCCCAGATATGGCTTGCTGTATGGAGCCTGCTTCCCCCTCTGCCTGTGTCTCTGCCTCTGTGTGTATGTGTTTATATGCGTGTGTGTCTCTCATGAATAAATAAATAAAATTTTAAAAAATATGTCTAGGAAAAAAAGGCTGCATTTTTTGTTATGCTTAGAGTGAACTAGAATCTTATACCGGGCTAATCTATTTTAGGAGCAATTAATTTCCAGTGATGTGCAATTAATATTTTCTACCTATCATTGTTTACAACTTTATCTTTTACAGTGCTCCAAAGAGCAAGCACTGTTACACTGATACAGAATGACTTAGTAGTCTTCAAATATGCCATGTTATCCCAAGCCACTGAGTTTTTGCACGTGCCATTCCTTGTGATAACTCCGTTTATTACATTAATTCACATTTTAATACTGAGCTCTTGGAAAATATGCATGACTCAGAGATGCACAGTTTCTCCATATATACATCTAAGTACCCTGCTTATCATACTGTATTACAATTGCCTGTAATTCCTTGATAGAATACATGTGTCTTTTTAATCTTCATTCTGGAACTCAACACATAATTTCATACACATAAAATATGTTCTTAAATGAAAAAATAAATACATATTTGAAAATATGCTTTTATTTCTAACTAAAATAGGATTGCAATGAAATACTCTCAAGTGCTTTCTAAAATATGTGTTGTTTTCATTTCCTTGTGGAATAAATCAAACATGATGTTAATAAAAATTAAGAATTCCAAAATCAAGGGTTAAACACAGTTAATATGTGTCTCATGTTTATTCATACTGAGGTAAGCTTGGGGAATAGTGTGTATTTTGAAAAGTGAAATAAAAGCTTTAGCTTAAAGTTAGGAATGTGGGTTCAGACTGTTGAGTTTTCTACCACACTTGTAGAAACCCTGATTCCAGTGTTTATGGCTATATATACATTCACTTTCAACAAAATACAAATAAATGCCTTCACATAAGAAATTGTTTAAAGACAAAAGCCTATTTTTCATAAATAATATAATTAGAATTACATTGCCTTTATTTATTTTTTTTACATTGCCTTTAAAGAATATTACTGTACCTCGTTTCTTCAGAAAGATATATGGAGAGGTTACCGACCCAAGTCCATTGCTATCCTGATACGAATGACTGCCATATACCGGCGTGCTAAAAATATGGATTGTTATTAATTTATATACTTTTGCTTTCTCCATTTTCCTTTCACAATATGAAATTAGAATGCAATGAAAGTAGTTTTTTTTTTCCTCAAGTCACAAGCATTTATTAATCTGACTTTACTCCTTAAATGTTATCAACTGACTCTATGGCTTTGTCTGAATGTTAGTCAAGTAAACATTTGACAGCTATTCCCTGAGGCTGAGGAAAATTTGGTCTAGAAATAGAATTTGGCAGCATTTGACTTGCATGACACTCCAGGGGCTTTTTCACAGGCAAAACTTTTACAATGTGAAGGATTTCATTATTCTTTTTAAAAATTTGTATCATTATTATTTTATATTTCTTTTGATTGAGAACAAAGCATTTCATGCTGTTAAAATCACTAAAAGTAAAATCCATAGTTCTTGGTTCCATACCTTAAAGCATTCTATACTTAGCAGTTCTGACAACAGAGCTGACAACTAATATTGCCTCTATGTTCTTGTATTTCTGTCTTGCTGTTTCTACTATTCCCTAATAAGTTCAGTATTCCAAACACTACCTTAGTATTGAAGAAGACCTATCAGACATGATTGCTTTGGGTGACTAGTAAACCAGTGGCAGCTTAGGAAGTGTCCATGAAGCAGCTGTCGGATTTTGACAGCAGCATTGTTTTCAATAAAATCCTAACTTCACTTTGCTGATTTGAATGCATGTCTACCTCCATGCTAGGAAAAATGAACTTTTCTTGCTTAACATTATTATTTTGTAAGTCATTTTTCTCTTGTTTTTGTTTTAAAGTTTTACTTACACTGTAATTCATAAAACTTTGCAGGTAAAAATAAGGAATGAGAAAATTAAATAAATTACCTGTTACAAAACTACCAAATACCAGAGCTATTGTTAGATCTCTTGTTTTCTGCCGTTAACCTCAGCTGTTTATTTAGCCAAAAGTTACTTCACTAACCCCTCACACAAGAAAAGAACCCTAAATTATATATTATAATACTCTGTACATTGCCTGCACACCATTTACCACAGTATTATTTAAATATTATTTTTTTAAAAAAGTATTTTAATTATTTATTCATGAGACACACAGAGAGACGCAGAGACACAGGCGGAGGGAGAAGCAGGATCCCCACAGGGAGCCCGACATAGGACTCGATCCCAGATCCCAGGATCACACCCTGAGCCGAAGCCAGATGCTCAACTGCTGAGCCACCCAGTCATTCCTAAATATTTGTTTATATTTTCCCTCCAAACATAGAAAATATGTTTGAGAGGAATGTTCTGTGCTGTTCACCATTAGAAACACAGTACCACTCAATGATATTTGTTGACTGATTCACAGCAGTGGAAAATAAGCAGCTCAAACATATTTCTTGATATTGATATTTAAGCTGCTCAAAACATTTTTCTTGATATTGTACTGCTAGACAGCCTTGCTTTTCCAGCTGGCACACCCACATATATCTATCTGGCTGCAGTCTGTCTGTCTCCCTAGGTCTTGCTTTTAATATTCTGTTTCTTTTTTTCTCATCTCCCCTACTCCTAATAGTCTCATCCCTGCAAAAAATACATTCAAAAATGACTCTTTGTTGTGGCTTCTCCTTTGGACATGCCGAGTGAACTAGCACTAAAACAAAAACACATCAGTTCCTATCTTCATACTACCAAATTCTCTCTGCCCAGAAATGATATAGTTGCAGCCTAATTATAAACTTATACCCAAAGGAATAAACATACTGAAGTGAATTCATAAAGGCATTGTGGACAGACAGATCTGTATTCAATTCTCGGTGAGCCTCTGGCCTCAGTTTCCTCAAATATAAAATAAGAGTAATAATATATAACTCAAAGTGTTTGTAAGAACTGACTATATCAAGCACCTGATGTATAGCATGTGGTTGTTCTCCATCCTTTATTTTCTACATTGGCAAATCACAACCTCTTTTTCTAACAAAGCTTCTTCTAATCTCCACATTCAAATCTTTTTTTGTACTTTTCATTTCCACAGAATGTATTCCCACCATGAGTGCCCTCTCAACTGCTAGCACTTCCCCATACGAACTCCAGCCTTCTTTGTTGATTTCCTTGGTTCACCTCTAATTGCAACCACAACTGCAGTGCATGGATTTGTGAGAACTCAGACTTGTGTCATACTGTTAGCAACTAACTTCTCCATTTTATCTCAAGGTCTTCTACATACCAGGGAACATACTTGACCTAGGGGAAGCACAGCAAAGATATGTAGAGGAGTTAATTCCCTAGAAGTCTCCACAACCACTGATGGATTAAAACTAACAGAGAAGCACTCCAGTCTCCCACATCTTAAATGCATACTTCTGGAAAGCATCCTTGACAATTCTCAGGGGTTCCCTGGATCAAGCCTCCATTGCTCACACAAGCGACTTAAAAAAAATTCTGATGTTGAGTCTTTCAACTTCCTGGTTCCAATTTATTGTTTCCTCACTTTGCTTTTTGAGATCGTTTCTCAAATAAATTACCTGCTCTTATATCCTTGATATGAGTTCTGCAAGAAGAATACAAACTACAATGCACATACCACCCTCAAGGATGTATGTAAATCCATTATATTTATTTCTATTTTTCCATGCTATTACATTTCTTTTAGGCTACTAACATAATTAAGTACATTCTCTAGTCTTTCCTAATTTTTTTGTTGTTATTGTTGTTAAAAAAGAGCTCCAAACTTCACTTTCTGTTTAGGTATATTGAAGAAGTAGTTGCATAGTAATATTTGTTACTTCTTGACCACTTGGAATCCAGTTTTCTCCCTTGCTACTCTGAAACTGCTTCCTGAAAGTTATCAAATGCATTCTAGTTACCAAATTCTATGTCATTTTTCTGTTCCTATTGACCTTGACATTTGGGGGTTTTGATCACCTAAAGTTGAAAGGCAGGCTGCCCCAAGATGGGCCACTTTGGCATGATGATGATTTCTAGTTAAAAACAATGAAAACTTAGCAAATGCAGGAAAAGCTCTCTGACTGCCCCTCAACTGCCTAAATGTATTGAATAGGAGAGCCTGTATCTTGAACAAAATACTAACACTCTCCTTTACCTAACAAACTTATCTGCATAATAGAGCAACCTTTGTTTTTCTAAACATCTCTTTTCACTTTCCTGCTAATGAGTCTAATTTATTTAATATACCTATCAAATTTTAGGGACTACTTTACCCATATGTATTGCTAGGAATTACTTTTGGATAGGTAATTTAATGAATGTGTGAATGACTTTAAGCTTAACCACTTTACTTTCTTAAATAATAGGTTCATTTGAAATTGACCAAGTTGCAATCTGTCTAGACTGTAGTTTTTTTTTAATAAAAAGACTTTGGTGGGATATTTCTGTGTTCTAGTTTTCAAATAATCTACTGTTCTATTAATTTAGGATTCTATTGCTAGCTATAATTTATTGAACAGTACTTTTGTGCTAACCATTGGGATGGGTTTGTGGATTATATTGTCTATTTAATTCTCAGAAAGGGTGACTCTAATGCTGAGGTTAAGGGCATGAAGTTGGGATCCAGACTATTAGGAACAAATCCAAGTTTCATTACTCAATTAATCATGATTGCCAGTAAATTAATCCCTCCAATTCTCATTCACTCAGTATAAAATTAAGATAATAATACGCTCATTGCAATGTGTTGTATGAATTAAATGAAAGATGCTTAGACAGTGCCAGGTACTAAATAAATGCTTGCAATTTTGAGCTATTAATTTAATAGTTGTCATTTAATACTGATTACCTGATGAAAATGGTGATTAGAAAGTGGATTTTTCTCAGGGTCTTAGAGTTTTAAATGGAAGAGTGTAAATTCAAACCAGATTTGCAAAGGTTAGAATATTTATGCTGTATTCTTCCAACTAGATTTTTGTGCTTCTCCATTTTTGAAGCAGATAACATTGAGTCTATTAATTTTTCCATACCAAGCATCTAGTATAGTGTCATAGATAGGAAGTAATAACATCAGAGGAAAATCAAAGATAAAAGAGATTGATTTTCTCATACTATTACACAAGAAGATATATGAGGCAATGCTTTATAATATGCACAAGACTCACTGAAATGATGTTTAATTATCTTGTGTTCCCCAAAACTCCTCAGAAAAGACTATGAGAGAAGTGGGAAAACTCAGCCTTCCAGTGAATGATACAAAGAGGCCCAATGGGCATCCTTACAAATGTTTGGTGCACAGTACTAAGGTAGAGAGAAATTCAGTGTTGCAAGTTTGCCATGGTTGATGAAAATATTTCCACTATGAAGAAAGACAATGTGAATATTTTAAGTGTAGAATGCTGGGTAAAGAGGAAAAATCAAGAGTGGAACTTAGTATATAGATTAGGCATACACAAATAATTTCTGGTAGACAAATCAATCCAAATATTGGGTGGGGAATTGAACAAATATGTCATGAATAACCTTGATTGATAAATTGAAAGTGCCAGTTCAAAGAATCTAATTCTGATTGTAAATTACCATGAAACTTCCCTCTTGTCAGCCTATTTCTATGAATGCCAATCATTTTTTTTTTCAAAAACTATACTTTTAGGAGGGCGTCTTGGTGGCACATTTAACTGAATGTCTGACTCTTGATTTCAGCTCAGGTCATGATCTTAGCGTCTTGGGCTTGAGGCCCGGTGGGGACCCAACGCTTAGTGTGGTGTTTGCTTGGGCTTCTTTCCATCGGCCCCTCCCTGTGCTCAAGCTCTATCTGTTGCGCTCTCTCTCTCTCTCTCTCTCTCTCTCTCTTAATACCAGGGACTTAGCATAAGAAACACCATCTTGTATATAGCCACTATTTTTGTAACCTTGTATTTGTTTATACCGCAAAATATCCCAATACCGGGGTTTCAGGAAGTATACCCTAGACATTCGCTTTACCCAGGTTTTGGGCTTCTGCAGAATGCTTAGCAAGTGTCTAAGGCTCAACAGAAATTGTCAACAGGATGTGGTTTATGCCTTTATTAACCTATCCTTGAGCTTACACTGGGCTGCGAGATTTTGGAGTGCATGTCTCCTAGCAGCTGCCGGCTTTTAATAAAGACTCCTTAATTTGGCTTTCTGAGTGTGGCGTCCATCTGTATAACTCCCTGCTCTAGATATAGCTCTCGCTCTTTTTCCCTCTCTAAAATAAATAAGTATATATTTTTTTAATTTTACTTTTAGGAGGAGCATGTGGTTGGCTCAGTTGGTAGAGCACGTGACTCTTGATCTCGGTGTTGTGAGTTTGAGCTCCACCTTAGGTGTAGAGGTTACTTTTGAAATTTGTACTTTTGTTATTTACCTACCTTCCCAAAATTTAATTTCCAAAGAATTACATGAGCAGAAAAGAATGATTTGACTTTGATTAATTACCCATTATTCAGTGTTTCTTCATATGACCAAATTGTAAAACAAATAAGTATAATTATCAGTAAGGAATGCCCAACTTTAGCACAACTTAAACCAAATTTTACTTAAAGAATTTTATGTTTTCCTTCTTAGCATTTATCTGACATTTTTTCTACTGTTACTCATATTATTAGTGGATTACCCTTCATTTATTAATTCTCTAAGACAATGGTAAATGTACTTCAGTTGTTATTTTATTAATTTTTAGACATTCTGATATATGTGTAAATATCACTTAAAGTATAAAATGACCCATATATTCAAAGAATTATTAAAATAATTTACAGTATTCTCCTTATGGTAAAGAAAAGTCAAAGATCAACCATGAGGAATAAACATTTCTTTGGCCATGGCTAATAAGCATTCTATTATGAGAAGATTTCATTTGGCATATATAGAGTTCACTTTCCCTACCACTTTCTCAATATCCATCATGTCTTCACTTCCCTCCTAATACAGTTCAGAATCCGGGGTATGTTACTAAAATCAATTACCTGCAAATCTTTAACTCCCCAACTCTTCTCTCTTCATTGTACTAGTCCTTCTCTAAAATTCCAACTGTTGTTAGGTAAGTACTAGGAATGTAATCATGAAGCTGAATGCTGCCATCTTTTTTCTGTGGGGAACCTATCACAGTTGCTGTCACACTAAGTTGCTGACATCTTGCTCTCATTCTGCTTTTCTGCTAAATATCTAAGAATTCTCTATTTTTCCATCAACATTTTCTTCCTAGATATTTCATCTAACTTCTTCAAACTGTACTCTCTATAGAAAGGCTTCTATATTTTTCCATTAATTTCTGCTTTCTTAAACCCTTACATACTTTTTAATTCACATATCCACTTTGAAATCTAAGAACTATCCTATACTTATTTATCCCCAAGAGCCACATATGCTCTCTCCCTTCCAAACCTGATTATCCCTAATATTCCCTATATCACCAATTGCTCAAGTTATAAACCTAGGAGCCATTCTTGATTTTTAATTTTCTTTCACCACCTACCTAACATATTAGTAAGTTCCATTGATTATAATTTCCTTCTTTCCAATGTCATCTTTTTTCAAACCTGTATCACTGCTTACTTACTTTCTTCTTAGACCCTCTATTTGTTCCCTTTGCTTCCACTCTTGCTTCCTTGCAATGCATTCTCCACAAAATAGCTATAGTAGTTCTTTAAGCACTGCCATAATTAAAAATATTCAAAGACATCTGTTCAACCATAGAATAACACCATTATCATGACCTTTAAGACATGGATACAATAGGAATTGAGCATTTGCCTTCTCATAAGACTTACAATAGAAGCCAAAAGTCTTTACAATTGTCTCAAGCAGGAGCCAGAAAAGAGCCTGATGATAGTATTTTATACTTTGTAGGCTGTATGATTTCTGTTGCAAGTACTCAACTCTGTTTTGTAGTGTGAAGTCAGCCAGAGACAATACAAAGCAAAAGGGCATGGCTGCATTCTACTACAACTTTACTTAACATAAATAAGTGGGTGGTCTCCAGGTGTACTTTGTTGACCCTGGCCGAAAGGACTATATATATTGGATTTCTTCCCATGACACATACACACACACACACACACACACACACACACACACAGCCTATCTGACATACTCCCTACTCTTAACTCACTTGCTTCCTCTATTCCAATGATACTTGCCTCTATGTTGTTGCTAAAATATGCTAAGTACATTCCTGACTCAGAATCCTTGCAATTGTTGCCCTTTTCTGGAATATCAGCATGATTTTCTCTTTCAATTCCTTTAAAACTAATTCTTATCTCCTCAGTGAAGCCTCTTCTGATCATCCTATTTTAAATAGTACACGTACTGTCTTAACTTGCTACTTCTAATCCTCTTCCTTGTTTATTTTCTTTACATCATATATCAACACTTGACATATATTAGTCTACATCTTTATTTGTTTATTATATTTATTCTTGCATTGAGAGTAGGGCCTTTGTCTTTTGTTTTGTTTTGTTTTTACTATTACATTCCCACATCCTGGAAGAGTGACTAGCATATAATAGATGTCCAGTAAATATTTTCTTCTTTTCTTTAAATTGTAAAGTTTAAATTTTAGAAAACTATATATACAGTAGAAAGTACTTCAGTAGAGAAGAAGCTGACATATTTGGTTTCAGGTAATAGTAAGAAATTAGCAAGGGAAATAGAAAAAAAAGTGTAGTAAAAATATATAGCAGTCCCCTCTTATCTGTGCAGGATGCATTCCAAGAACTTCAGTGGATCCTGAAACCATGGATAATGTCAAACCCTTATATACTATGATATTTTTATACATACATACCCATGATAAAGTTTAATTCATAAATTAAGCCCAGTAAGAGATAAACAACAATAATTAATAATAAAACAATTTAACAATATATTGTAATAATAGTTATGTGTGTGAGATTTTAGCTTTTATGCCTCCCAAAATATCTTATTATACACATTTTTCTTCTTGTGATGATGTGAGATAAGATGGCATGTGATGAAATGAAGTGCGTTGAGTGACATAAGCATGGTGACATAGCATTAGGCTACTACTGACTTTCTGATAAGTCAGAGGAAGGATTGTCTGCTTCGGGACCACAAATGGCCATGGGTAACTGAAACCAATGGAAATAAAATAATGGATAAAGGGAGACTACTGTTAACCTGAATAAACTCTAAACTTTGAAGTCAACTTTATTTGATCCCAGGTAATTCCCACTAGGCAAGCTAGTGCATACTTTGGGTGCTTCCATATTCCTTGTTCCCTATTCTGTTTTTGCAAAAATTTTGTTGCACTTTCCAGAGAGGGTAGTCATGAGTCCTTTGTCCAGTCCTCTATGATCACTGAATTCATTGATAATCACACTCCAGCCTTTACCAAGAAATTAAGGAAAAGCATTTTTTGCTTAACTCATTTCATTAACCTTTTGTTAAATTTCATTCTTAAAATTGTCAATATGTACTTATTGGTTAGTATTTTAAAAAATACAAGAAAAAGAGTGAAAATATCCACTATACCTCCTTTTGTTCTTCTCTTTAGTGATAATTAATGTTATTAGTTTGATGTGTAGGCTTCTACAACTTTTTTTCTCTTGTGGTTACAAATATATATTTTTCATAAATAGAATCAAGCATTTATATATTCTATGATTTACCTTTTTACTAACCACATAGTATAAGCATCATTTCACATTAGTACTTATGAACCTATTTCATTATTTTTACTTTTTAAAAATTAAATCCTATATAATGGATAAACCATGCATATGTAAGCATTTCTTACAGAACAATTTTTCCCTCATATTTCAATAATTCAAACATCACAAACAAGTGCTTTGAACATGTTATCATTGCAATTATATATTAGTACTACTTTGGCTTAGATTCCTATAAGTAGAATTGCTAAAGCAAAAAGTTTATACTTTTTAATAAACTGTCACTTCCTCTAAAACTATTTCTATTATAATCTCACTATCAGTTACAAGAAAATTCATTTTTTGACAACTCAGGGTTTCTTAACATTTTTATTTGCTGAGAAGGAAAATTTGAATTTTACTATTGAATTTCTCTGATTCTGAAGGATATTGATCATCTTTTCTTATGTTTATTTCTGTTTTAAATATTTTCTGCGATGAATATGCTATTCATATCTTTGGCATATACTGTTTTTTTATGATACAGATTTTTGATATTGATTTGTATATGTAAACATTAAAAATTTGTTATGTACAAATAATTTTTGACCTTTAATTTTTTCTTTTGTTTGATTTATTTGTCTTTGCAAATTTTTTAATTTATATAATATCAAATCATATATATACATATATAATCTTTAGTGTTGCAGAAAAAGATTGCTCTCTCTATATATAATATATGTAAAGTGCATGTGTGTGATTTTTACTGTTGCAGTTTGGTTAGATTTACATGATAATTTTAAATTTTACAGAATTTGGTTATTCAGAGGCACATGATTGAATATAGGAATCTATCATACAGATGTATGGGTTATAATTTCTTTTAAACATAAGAGTTCCTTTGAAACTCTTCTTAGGCTTCTGGTTTATATGCATAAACATTATGAAAAATTGAATATTTTTGATACATTTATTTTAAAATTTTCTGATTGTTAATATATAATGCAATATAAATAAGTAAATGCATAGAAAAAACATTGGTGGAAAAAATAAAAAGAAACATTATTGGTGAGAATTGTGTTTTATGTTTTATGTAGTTTTGATTCAAAATCTAGGTAGGGCTAGGAATTTATATTTTAACAAGCATTCCTGACCTTTTTTTTGTATTCATTTCTAGAAATCTCTAACTTACACACAATTTTGATTATTAATGAGATTACATTAGCTCTTGTACAAGCAATGAAAAGATAATTGTATAAAATGTGTATCCAATATTCCAAAGAAAACAAAATAATAAGTAGGAGACAATACACAAGAGTCATAAACATGTCAGAGATTTTTTTCCTGTTTTTGTAATAGTACACAACAAATGGGTCTGTCTTTTTTAAGGTTTTATTTTTAATTCCAATTAGTTAACATGGATTATTATATTAGTTTCAAGTGTACAATATAGTGATTCAACAGTTCCATACATCACCCTGTACTCATCAGAACAAGTGCATTCCTTAATCCTCATCATATATTTATTCTTCCTCCTACCTACCTCCTTTCTGGTAACCATTAGTTTGTTCTCTATGACTAAGAGTCTATTTCTTGGCTTGCCTCACTCTCTTTTTCTCTTTCTTTTTTTTTTTTTTTTTTTTAATTTTTTTTTTATTTTTTATTTATGATAGGCACACAGTGAGAGAGAGAGAGAGAGAGGCAGAGACACAGGCAGAGGGAGAAGCAGGCTCCATGCACCGGGAGCCCGACGTGGGATTCGATCCCGGGTCTCCAGGATCACGCCCTGGGCCAAAGGCAGGCGCTAAACCGCTGCGCCACCAAGGGATCCCTTTTTTTTTTTTTTTTCATTCCTTGTTTATTTTGTGTCTTAAATTCCACGTATGAGGGAAATCACACGGTATTTGTGTCTTAAATTCTTTTGTGTCTTAAATTCTACATATGAGGGAAATCACATGGTATTTGCCTTTCTTGGCCTGAATTAATCTGCTTAGTTTTATGCTCTCTAACTCCACCCATGTCATTGCAATTGGCAAGATTTCATTCTTCTTTATAGTTTTTATTTTATATAGTATATATACATTGTATATATATTACATATCTTTATCCACTCATCTATCGATGAATACTTGGGCTGCTTCCATATCTTGGCCATTGTAAATAATGCAGCCATAATCATAGAGGTGCATTTATCTCTTTAAATTAGTATTTTTAAAAATATTTTATTTGTGCATTTATGTATGTATGTATGTATGTATGTATTTAACAGAGAGAGAAATTAAGTGAGAGAGCATGTTAGCAGGGAGAGTAGCAGGCAGAAGGAGAAGGAGAAGCAGGCTCCCCACGGAGAAGGGAGCCCAACACCAGACTTGACCCCAAGATCCAGGGACCATGACCTGAGCCAGAGCCAGATGCTTAATTGATTGAGCTTTAAATTAGTATTTTTGTATTCTTTGGGTAAATACCCAGTAATGAAGTTGCTAGCTTCCAGGGTAGTTCTATTTTTAACTTTTTGAGGAACTTTCATATGGTTTTCAGGGTGGCTGCACCAGTTTGCATTCCCAACAGTGCAAGAGGGTTCCTTTTTCTCCACATCCTCACCATCATCTGTTGTTTCTTGTGTTGTTGATTTTAGCCATTGTGACAGGTGCGAGGTGGTATCTCATTGCAGTTTTGATTCATATTTCCCTGAAAATGACTGATGTTGAGAATCTTTTCATGTGTCTGTTGGCTGTCTTCTTCAGAGAAATGTTTGTTCATGTCTTCTGTCCATTTTTAAATTGGATTATTTGATTTTGAGGTGTTGAGTTGTATAAATTCTTTATATATTTTGGATACTAATCCTTTATTAGATATTCCATTTGCAAGTATGTACATTTTTTCCATCCTGTACATTGCATTTAATTCTATTGATTGCTTCCTTCACTATATAGTTCTTTTTTTTTAATTTATTTTTTATTGGTGTTCAATTTACTAACATACAGAATAACCCCCAGTGCCATCACCCATTCACTCCCACCCCCTGCCCTCCTCCCCTTCTACCACTCCTAGTTCATTTCCCAGAGTTAGCAGTCTTTACGTTCTGTCTCCCTTTCTGATATTTCCCACACATTTCTTCTCCCTTCCCTTATATGCCCTTTCACTATTATTTATATTCCCCAAATGAATGAGAACATATAATGTTTGTCCTTCTCTGACTGACTTACTTCACTCAGCATAATACCCTCCAGTTCCATCCACGTTGAAGCAAATGGTGGGTATTTGTCATTTCTAATGGCTGAGGAATATTCCATTGTATACATAAACCACATCTTCTTTATCCATTCATCTTTCGTTGGACACCGAGGCTCCTTCCACAGTTTGGCTATCGTGGCCATTGCTGCTATAAACATCGGGGTGCAGGTGTCCCGGCGTTTCATTGCATTTGTATCTTTGGAGTTCTTTTTATTTTAATGTGGTCTCAGTGGTTTGTTTGCCTTGCCTCAGAGGGCCTATCTAGAAAAAAGTTGCTATGGCCAATGTCCAACGAGTTACTGCCTGTGCTCTTTTCTAGGAGTTTTATGGTTTCAGGTCTCACATTAGGTTTTTTTGTTTTGTTTTGTTTTGATTTGGTTTAGTTTGGCTTTTTTTAGATTTTATTTATTTAATCATGAGAAACAGAGAGATTGAGAGAGAGAGAAGCAGGCTCCATGCAGAGAGCCTGACAGGGGACTCAATCCTCAACCTTGAGGATTCTGGGCCTTGAGGATCATGCCTGGAGCTGAAGGCAGCGCTAAACCACTGAGCCACCCAGACTGCCCCACATTTAGGTTTTTAATACATTTTTAATTTATTTTTATATATGGTGTAATAAAGTGATTCTGTTTCATTCTTTTGCATGTTACAGTCCAGTTTTCCTGGTACCATTGATTAAAAAGGCTATCTTTTTCCCATTGCATATTCTTTTCTTCTTTGTTGAAGATTAATTAAACACAAAATTGTGGTTTTATTTCTGTTTTTTTTTTTTCTATTTTGTTCTATTGATTTATGTGTGTGTTTTTGTGCTAGTGCTATACTGTTTTGCTTACCACATCTTTGTAATATAACTTAAATTCTGAATTGTGATGCCTCCAGCTTTTTTATCTTTTCAAGTTTGCTTTGGCTATGTGGTGTCTTTTTTGTTCCATAAAAACCTTAGAATTGTTTGTTCTATCTCTTTGAAAAATGCTTTTGGTAATTTGATAGAAGTTGCAATAAATGTCTAGACTGCTTTGGGCAGTAAATACATTTTAATCTTATTTGTTCTTCTAATCCATGAGCATGGAATGTTTCCATTTCTTTGTGTCATCTTCAATTTCTTTCATTAGTGTTTTATAGTTTTCAGAGTACATGTCTTTCACCTTTTCGATTAGGTTTATTCCTAGGTATCTTAATGTATTTGGTGAATTGTAAATGAGATGGTATTCCTAATTTCTCTTTCTACTGCCTCTATTGAAGAAGTATAAAAATGCAACAGATTTCTGTAAATTGATTTTGTATCCTGCAAACTTAGTGAATTCTTTTATCAGTTCTAGCAATTTTTTGTTGTCTTTTGAGTTTTCTATATATAGTGTCATTTCATATGCAAATAGTGAAAATTTTACTTCTTTCTTGCTAACTTATATGCCTTTTACTTTTTGTTGTTGTAGTCTGATTGCTAAGGCTAGGAGTTACAATACTATGTCAAATTAACGTGATGAGAGTGGACATCCTTGTCTTGTTCCTGACCTTAGAGGAAAAGCTATGTTTTTCTCCATTAAAATGATGATCACTGTGAGATTTTTATAGATGGCCTTTATTATTTTGAGGCTTTTTATCATCAAATGATGTTGTACTTGGTTAGATGATTTTTCTGCATCTTTTGAAATGATCATATGGTTCTTATCCTTTCTCTTATTGATATGATGTATCACATTGATTGATTTCAGAATATTGAATCACTCTTGCAACCTAGGAATAAATCCCACTTGATCAAGGTGAATGATTTTTTTAATGTATTGTTTGATTTGTTTTGCCAGTATTTTGTTGAAGATTTTTGCATCTACATTCATCAGAGATATTTACCCGTAATTTTCTTTGCTTGTGCGATCTTTATCTGGTTTTGTTATCAGGGTAATGCTGGCCTCATAGAATGAATTTGGAAGCTTACTTTCCTTTTCTATTTTTTTAATTGATTGAGGAAAATAGGTATTAACTCTTTTTTAATCATTTGGTAGAATGCACATGTGAAGCCATCTGGTTGTGGATATTTGTTTGTTGGGAGATTTTTGATTACCTATTCAATGTCTTTGCTGATAATTGGTCTGTTCAAATTTTCTGTTTCTTCTTGTTTAAATTGGTGGATTACATGTTCCTAAGAATTTATCCATTTCTTCTAGGTTGTACAATGTGCCGGAAGATAGATTTTCATAATAATATCTGATAATTTTTTGCATGTCTGAGGTGTTTGGTTATTATTTCTCTTTTGTCTTTTGTGATTTTATTTATTTGAATGCTTTCTGGTTTTTTTCAGTTTTTTTTTTTTTTTTTTTTTTTTAGTATGGCCAGAATTTTATCAATTGTATTGATTTTTTCAAAGAACCAGCTGCTGGTTTCATTCATCTGTTCTCTTGCTTTTTATGAGGTTGCTGTTGTTTTGTTTTGATTTTTGTTCATTTCTCTGTCATTTATTTCTGTTTTAATTTTATTAGTTCTTCCCTTCTGCTGGTTTGGAGTTTTGTTTGTTGTTTTTTCTAGCTCCTTTAGGTGTAAGGTTAGGTTGTTTATTTGAGATTTTTCTTATTTATTGAGGTAGGCATGTATTGCTATAAATTTCTATCTCACACTGCTTTTGCTGCATCTCAAAGTTTTGGATTATTTTGCTTTCATTTTGATTCATATCCATGCACACTTTTAGTTCTTCTTTTATTTCCTGGTTGGCCCATTCATTGTTTAGTATCATGTTGTTTAATCTCCATGTATTTGTAGTCTTTCTAGATTTTTTCTTGTGGTTAATTTCTAATTCCATAGCACTGTGGGAAGAAAAGATGCATGGTATGACTTAAAACTTCTTTAATTTGTTGAGGCTTGTTTTCTGGCCTAATATGTGGCATATTCTGAAGAATGTTCCATGTGCATGTGAAAAGAATGTGTATTATGCTGTTTTAGAATGGGATGTTCTGAATATATCTGTTAAATCTGTCTGATCCAGTGTCATTCAAAGCCATAATTTGTTGGTTTTCTGTTTGGACCATCTATCATTGATGTAAATTGAGTATTAAAGTCTTCTAATATTATTGTATTACTACTTATTAGTGTGTTTTTTTATATTTGTTTTTAACTATTTTATTTGGGTGCTCCCATGTTGGGTACATAAATATTTACAATTGTTTTTATTTTCTTGTTGAGTTATTCCCTTGATTATCATGTAATGTCCTTTTTTGCTCTTATAGTGTTTGATATTTGTTTGTTTACTTTCACTCTTCAGATGTTTTTAGGTCTAAAATGATTCTCTTGTATTCAGCATATAGATATCTTTTTAAAAAATCTACTCAGTCACTCTATGTCTTTAGGGTATTTAGTCCAATTACATTCAAAGTAATTATTGAAGGATGCCTGGGTGACTCAGTGCTTGAATGTCTGCCTCAGTTCAGGGCATGATCCTGGATCCTGGGATTCAGTCCCACATGGAGCTTTCTTATATGGACCCTGCTTCTCCCTCTGCCTCCATCTCTGCCTCTATCTCTCTCTGTGTCTCTCATGAATAAATAAATAAAATCTTTTTAAAACAGTAATTATTGAAAAATATGTATTTATTGCCATTTTGTTATTGTGTGTGTGTGTGTGTGTGTGTGTGTGTTTCTTTTAGTATCTTTTCCTGATCCTTTCTTCCTTTATTTCATGCCTTGCTGGTTTTTATTAGTGATATACTTGTATTTCTTTCTCCTTATTCTTTGCATATCTATTGATGCCTTTGATTTTTGTTATCATTAGGCTTGTATATAATACATAACTTGATGGTCTGGTCACTTAAATTTGGACCCGTTTTTTTATACCTTTCCTCCCACATAGAGGTATAAGGTGTAAACACCTTAGGTATATGATGTAAACATCTAGAACCTTTTATTTCTGAATCCCTTGACTAATTTATTATTAAAACATAAATATTCGTTTTTATTGCTGTTGAATTTTCTACTATTCATATTCACACTTATGGTCTTTCAGTTCCACTCAAAAGGTCATTTTTTTAGTATTTTGTGTAGATTTGTTTAGTGGCCATGAACTCCTTTAGCTTTTGTTTGTCTCAGAAACTCTTTATCTCTCATATTCTGAATGACAACCTTGATAGATAGAGTATTCTTGGCTGCACATTTCACTCTTCCAGCATTTATATGAATATAATGACACTTTGTGCTGAAAAATCAGTTAATAGCCTTATAGGTTTCCTTTGTATGTGACTGTCTTCTTTTCTCTTGCAGCTTTCAAGATTCTTTATCACTATTTTTTGTCATTTTAATTACTGTGTGTCTTGGTGTGGACCTCCTTGGGTTGAATTTGTTGAAGGATCTCTGTGCCTCCTGAGATCCTCCTGAAGGACCTCTGTTCACTCCCCTCCCCACCCAGATTTGGTAACTTTCCAATTATTATTTCTTCAAATACGTTTTCTGTTCCTGTTTCTCTTCTCCTCCTGAGACCCCTATAATGAAAATGCAATAATGCTTGAGTTCTCTAAGTCTATTTTTATGCAATATTTGTTTGTTTCTCACCCATTCATCTTGATTGATTTCCATTATTCTATACTCTAGGTCACTAATTAGCTCCTCAGCTTACTGTAGCCTACGATTTATTCTATCTAGTGTATTTTTAATTTCATTTATTGAGTTCTTCATTTCTGATGTTATTTTTTAATCTCTTTGTAAGAGTCTCACTGATGTCTTCCACCCTTCTCTCAAGTCCAATGAATATCTTTATGATCATTATGTTAAATTCTGTATCAGGCATATCACTTATATCCATCTTGTTTAGATCTCCCGTTGTGAATTTATTTGTCTTGTTCTTTCATTTGTGACATATTTCTCTGTCTCCTTGTTTTGTCTGCTTTGCAGTGTCTGTTTCTATGTATTATGAAAGTTAGCTATGTCTTATGCTCTTTAAAGTAGTGACTTTATAAAGAAGAATTAGTGGAATGTTCCGCAGTGCAGTGTCCCCTGTTCATCAGAACCTGGCCCTTCAGGAAAGTATCCTTTGTGTGTTACATGTGTCCTGCTCCTTGTGTCTGAGTTACTTTTCCTTTCAGTGTAGTTGTTGGCACTGACTGTTTGCCTGTTGTGGATTATGCTTGCTCTCTGTGGGACAGATACAGAACATCTCTGAGGGGGCATGCCAACAGGGAACTTAGGGATAGAGCAGCAATATTAGCAAAATTTGCACTAGGCAACCAGTCCTAGACCTGATCCCTAAATCACAGTGGCTGTTATGGGCTGTGTATGGGATGTCTATAGACACTTTCCTGGGCACAGAGTATGTTGCTGGATGGTCAGGCTGCAGCAGATGGGTGTGGTGTGGGGTGGCAGCTGTACACTGGATGGCTGGGCAGGGTGCATGTACACTTTTAACAAAATTTGCCCTGAGCCCAAGGCTGAGGCTAGCAGCTTTGGAATGGGTGAGTCTTCAGGAAGAACTCATGGGCTTGATGCACTGCCAGCAGGTTATGTAGCCAGTGTCAATGCAACCCTGCCTCCTTCAGATGGCCCTAAGTTTATGCTGGAGGACAGGAGAGAAAAATGGTGCATGCCGGCTCCTATGTTTTCTAGAAGTCCCCTAACCACTCTGCAAAATCAGTATAAACAGATCTGTTTCCTGTTCGCCCTTGTGTTACGTAAATTGCCATTTTTATGTTGCCTCTCCACACAGTTGTTCTCTTTAAGGACAGTGACCTAGCTATCACTCACCCTCATGGCTTGCCCAGGGCTGAGTCAGCTGACTTTTAAAGCTCTGGGATCCAAGTGCCACTGGCTATACAAACCCATCCTCTCTAGTTTTCAAATGTTATGAGAAATAGTCTTCCCCATGTGGTTTTGTTGATGCAAGGTCCTGTTTCTCTGCCCTTTCCATGCACAGTTCCTTCCCTCCTGTGGGCAGCTTCCTTCCACCTTTCTGATCTTCCTTACCTTTCAGATGCAGCATCTTCTCTATATTTAGGTGTGGAGTTTGTTCTGCTAGTCTTTGGATCACTCTCTGGTTTGTTGACTTGGATGTGGACGATATCTGGTTATAAACATGGGATGGGGAGACCTCAGGATCCTCCTACTCTGCCATCTTCCCAAGCTCCTAAAAACACTTAACAAGTCTGAACTTTTTTTTTTTTTTTACTTTCCTATATATAAACTAAATTCTTCCTCTTGAAAATATAGGTCAAGTGTAGAAAAAGAACTTACTGCTGACTGTGATATTGTTATTTTGCTATTGTCTGGCTTGCTTTCTAAAACACATATAGAAAGGAGGAGAGAGAGAGATCTATGAGAATCTTGTAAGTTTTATTAAAAGAGTAGATGTGTGGGAGTGCATGTTTTTTTTTTTCCTTGACAAAGTACTGCTGGAGATATCGCAGATGATATTGTGATAGGTTTAAATTATTATAGCCACAGCCACAAATAAATTATGAGATGTAGAAGTAAATCCAGAAGAGAGATATTAAACTAGTTGGAGATAATATCATTTGATTTTAAAATGTGTCTCCATATTATGATTCTAAAAAGCTATAGGAAAAGAGGAACGTGAAACTCAAGAGATATTAGTGTGATTTGAAATAAAGTATGTTAGGAAATAAAGCAAGGCCTTCTTGAATGGGCTAATGGACCATGCAGTTCTGCTTCTTGTCTCTCATATATCTAATAAGAAAAATAATAAAACAACAGAAAAGTAAAGTGATTTTTAAAATAAAACTATACAATGGAATTTGTTGTCATTTTCCTCATTTCTCATCCTGATTGTACCCAGTTTATTTTTAGATATACATGAGATATGGTAATTAATAAAGTAATGATACCTTATATTCTACTTTTATTCCTCATAATGATTCAATGAAGCTGGTGATTTTAAGAAAGGTTGGAAATGGAAACTCAGGACAATTGGGGCACCTGACTGGCTCAGTTGGTTAAGCATCTGCCTTCAGCTCAGGTCATGATCCTGGGGTTCTGGAATCAAGCCCCACATCAAGCTGCACATCAGGCTCCTTCCTCAGCAAGGAGTCTGCTTCTTCCTCTCCCCTTGCCTCTCCCCCTGCTCCTTCTCTCTCTCTCCCTCTCTCTCTCTCAAATAAATAAATAAATAAATAAATAAATAAATAAATCTGAAGAAGAAGAAGAAGAAGAAGAAGAAGAAGAAGAAGAAGAAGAAGAAGAGGAAGGAAGAAGAAACAGCAGCAGCAGCAGCTAAGAGCAATTAAGCAACTAGCCTAGTCTGGTAAATGCTAGATCCACTATTTTTATTAAATTATGCCTGATTTTCAAACCTATGCTTTTTTAGAGTAAGATAGACTTTTAAACATAGTAATTGTCCAAATTAAAATAATACTCTATAAGTCAGTCAGAGAAAGACAAATATATGATTTCACTCACATGTGGAAGTTTAAGGAACAAATAAACAAAAGATAGGAGATAAACATGACATTAGGGGGAGAAAAAAGAGAGGCAAAGCAGAAAATGGACTCAACTACAGAGAACAAACTAAGGGTTGCTGGAGAGGAAGTAGGGGGAGGATGGGCTAAATGTGTGGGATATGAAGGAGGGCATGTGTTGTGATAAGCATTGGGTGTTATATGTAAGTGATGAATCAGTAAATTTTATTCCTGAAACTAATATTACATTGAATGTTAACTTGAATTTAAATAAAAACTTGAAAAAAGAAAAAAATCGTATTAACTTTAAAAGTTTTAAGTTTGTGTCTTTTATAAATTTATTCATCTAATTTTCATTAATGTACCCTTTAACAAAGGATCTATAAATTAGGCAATATGTGTTCAATGTATTGAAATTATAATTCTTAAATATTATGCTTCACTATAATAATATGCCCCCCTGATCTTTGTAAATGTGATATCTGTTCTCTAGGTTTTAGTTCCTTCTAAAGTAATACAATATATAAATCAATAGTCCATAAATGTAATTCCTAATCTTAGATTTTCAGTCAAAATATAATACAAGAAAGGAGGAAACCTCATCTTGTTTTGACATTCTTTATTTCTAAGATATTACTGATTACTCATACAGAGAATGGTATACACATTTAACATTTCTAAGGATTTTACTTTTTAATTGCTTTGTTCAATTTTTTTTTTAGATTTCTGAAGAATCCTACTTTAGCAATTTTAATATCAAAATTCTTTTTTTTAAAGATTTTATTTATTTGTTAATGAGAGGCACAGAGAGAGAAAGAGAGGCAGAGACACAGGCAGAGGGAGAAGCACGCTCCAGGCAGGGAGCCCGACGTGGGACTCGATCCCAGGTCTCTAGGCCCTGGGCTGAAGGCGGCGCTAAACCGCTGAGCCACCCGGGCTGCCCTCAAAATTCTTAATTACATTTAAACTTCATTATGTTACTGTGAGTAAACAACATATCTAAAGTGTAACATGAGGTTATCTTACTTCCATACATATTTAATACTAAAAGCTTTATATATTCTACAAGGCAAGAAGGAATACAGAAATTATAACAAAAATTCTCACTAATGACATGAGGAACATTTAAATTTGGAAGAACATTGAGAGCTGACTAAATAAATCCCTTGAGCTAGAATCCCCATGTTGGGTTTTTCTCTTAGGAACTTGACCTAAGCAGTAGATAGCAGAAAAAGATTCTCAGGGATTCTACAATTGTATAAAAGTTCCTCAACTATATTCAGATGCTGTGGGGTTATGAATTAACTTAAAAGCTGACTGACATTGTTTCCACCAAGTGTATCCATTTGAAGGAATTTAAATGTGGAATTGCTGTAGGCAATGAGATGTTTCTTTTTGGATACCATTGAAAAGTTAAATTTCAATTTTCTTTAGAGTCATATTGCACATTATAGTCTTAAAGAATAACTATTAGTACTTTTGTTGATAAAGCTGACCATATGGGATGCCTGGGTGGCTCAGCAGTTTGGTGCCTGCTTTTGCCCTGGGGTGTGGTCCTGGAGACCCAGGATCGAGTAACACATTGGGCTTCCTGAATGGAGCCTGCTTCTCCTCCTGCCTGTGTCTCTGCCTCTCTCTGTGTCTCTCATGAATAAATAAATAAATAAAATCTTAAAAAAAAAAAAAAAAAAAAGCTGCCAAAGAGGCTGCCTTACTAGCCTCAAATAAAAGTAACAATAGTAATAAAAATAATACATATTCACTATTACTACATGCCAAGCAGGTTGTAAACATTATCATCTCCTTTAAAAGTTATAACAACCTTACAATTTAAGGAATTATGAAAGGAAACATACATGTATAGATCCATAGATTACCTTTTCTTAAGTTAGAGGGTATTTAGGTTCAGACAAATAGTAAGCTGCCAATTTAAAATAAAATAAATTATACCCTCTGGGATATTAAAATACATGCATATTGCACTAATCGAGGTTATGAATTGTTTTGTTTCAATAGATAATAAATTCTATCTACTCACCCCCTCATTTAATCTCCCCCTGTATTGTTTGTTTATATATATGTGTGTGTGTCCACTCATCCATCCATCCATCCATCCATCCACTTACTCACCTATCTCCACCAGAAACTGTATTTATATGAATTAAATCTCCTCAAGAAGTACAGAAGATAGTGTTTAATTCTAGAAAAATGTTCTAATTAATAAAAAAAAATAATGTGGGGCTTCCATCCTTGTTTTCTGATGCTAAGCAAAAATCTAGCAAGTTAAATTACATGACCTGACCTGTTTACAAAGCATAGCCATTTGGTTGCTCAAACAACTGAAGTTAATGAGGCTCTTTTCTTATCTCTTTGTCTTCTACAGGTTTTTAGTTCAGATTAAGCTGGGTAAAATCAATTGAACTCCAGCTTTGCACATAGGAACATAAATGTATAAAAGACCAGACTATATTACGTCAGTCAGAGAAAAGAGGAGCAAACTGTAATGCTGCAAAACTTATCAAGGAAGATAATAGGGCATGAGGCTGAGAGGTAGCCACAGCTTGCTGAAGTGGAGGCTTACATACCACAGTAAGTATTTCAGAGTTCATCTAATTATGACAGGAAGCCAATGGAAGGTTCTATACAGGATGCGAGTGACAGGTCTTAATTTATATTTTAAAAGGATGAACAACCATGATAACTGCTGTTGATTACTTCAGTAAAATGTTTGCAGAGAATCCCATGTGGCAAAAGAGGTAACTGCCGACCTAGACATGAAATGAACGTGTAGCTGGAGCAGTGTGGGAATCTGAGTTTCCTTTTGTTCTGTTGTTGTTGTTATTATTGGTGGTGGTGGTGGTGTTTTAAGATGGGAATTTTAGGGCAGCCCTGGTGGCTCAGCGGTTCAGCGGTCAGCCCAAGGCGTGATCCTGGAGACCCCGGATCGAGTCCCACGTCACGCTCCCTGCAGGGAGCCTGCTTCTCTGTCTGCCTGTGTCTCTGCCTGTGTCTCTGCCTCTCTCTCTGTGTCTCTCATGAATAAATAAATAAAATCTTAAAAAAAAAATGGGAATTTTATGGTTGCCTTATGCCTCTACAGAGAGAGGCAAAACTGTGCAGTTTTTTAGGTCAAGTAGAGTATCAAGCTACATAGCCTGGGCTCAAATCCAGACTTAATTTTCTTTTGTATAAAATGGGTTTGATAATAGTAAATTGTAGGATTAAGTGAGGATGAATGAGTCAGGATATGTGTAAAACACTGAAACATTTCCTCATGCATTGTAAGCAGTATGTTATTAGCTGTACAAAGGGAAAGGTTTTGATACAGGAGACACAGGAAAAAACAGCCAGAGAAAATTAATTGAATGGGAGACAAAAGATGAGTATCAATGTACAGTTAAGGATTTAATATCAGGTTGGAAGAGATGCAGCTATCCATTTTAACAGGAGGAAAATGAAAGTGTGTGTGATGTGGTATATAGGTTGGTTCTCTCTTCCTTGAGAGATAATTTATGAGGATAAAAAACTCTTGTCTTATATTTAAGCATTTATTATGTATATCTTCCCATAGAGTAGAGCTATTTAATTTATTCAGGGCATTTTTATTTGGATGAAAAAACTAGAACAAAGTATTTTTTAACTTTATATGTTTATATTGGCCTTATTCCAAAATATATTTTTTCTGCTATTTTCTGAAAAATAAAGCACATGTCTAAAATGTCTACTATGAAAAAGTAAAGTAGGCTAATTTTATGACTTTGCTAATCTTCCATCTGTTTTAAATAATTTCATTATAGTATAAATAATAATTGAAATGAACACATAAATAAGTGTGTATGGTCATTCAGTCCTTTAAGGATAAATCCTTATATTTGTAATTTATTAAATAAGAAGAAAAGGACATTAAAGCCAACTATTTTTTTCCTTAGTGGTTACCTTAAAACATCCACAGATGCACAATCAAATTAGCAAAGCAATTCTTATTGTGTTTTTTTTCATACACAACTGTAAGAATATAATGAAATAATGATTAAATACACCAGTTCATTTAATCTGAACCTTTTTATGGATACTTGTGTTTTGCTGTGGCAACCAAAATTAGAGATGCTTTCCTTTCAAACACCTAAATCAGCACTTGACTCATGCCGTTATGGTTAGGTAGTATTTCCAAGTTGAGCAAAGATGTCGTTAAGTATTAGACAATAAAATATGAGGGAGATATTTTGATATTTCTTTTAATGTCAATAATTATGGTTAATTTTATGTAATCCTTCACCTATGATTTGCAAGGTAATTGTTTTATACCCATCTGAAGAAGTGGTTGTGAACATTAAAAAGAGAAATGTCATATTTCCAATTCCAGGTGCTGTTCAGAGGATTAGCATATGGTTTGAAGACAGAGAGATCTCTAGGTTTCTCATGATTTATTTGGGATCATTAGCAGCTTGTTGTTAGAAATGCTTATAGAAAATATTGCAAATGCACACTAAACCATGAGATTACTAGTATGATATTGCTCCAAAATATGCTTACTGAAAATAAAAACATGAAGCCTACAGCAAGCAATTCTATATTAAGTGCTATAAAAGCAAAGAAAAAAATGAAATACTATTATGTCATTTGTTATAAATAGGAAGAAAATAAAATCACTTTAGTACACAAACCAGTGTGAAAAGCAAACTACAGGTACAATTTTGAATCTGAAGTGTTACAACTGAAGCTAACTTACATAACCATAATATATTTTTTATTAGCATTATCTAGTAAAAGAGTTGGTGGACTTTCACTCTAAAGCGGAAGGGAGTAAATTTTGCAGATTTGGGGTCCATATGGTCTCTGATACAACTACTCCATCTATGGTTGTACTGTGAAAGCAGCCATGAGCAAAATATAAGTGAACCAGCATAGCTGTTTTCCAATCAAATTTTGTTTACAGAATGATGCAGAAAGCCAGCCATAGTTTTTCTATTCCTCATCTATTAGAATTTCAAAATGGATAAGTAATTTGGAAAATTTGATTACAATGCTTTTAAGAATCTGAAAAACAATAACACAATTAAAGCTGCTAGGAAAAATAGGACTTTAGAAATGTATCTATATATAGATATAATTGTAGATTTGGCTATAGCCACAGATTAAGACTTTATTGCCAATATTATTTTGCACAATATAAGGGTAAGCAGAAGTCTTTTACTTATTTGTTTCTTTTTATTTACTTTACTGCACCTGACTAGTCATCATATAGTTTTCAAAATAATTATGCTGTGGGTAAAAATTTTGAGGCTTGCCATCTAAAGTGAAATTGTACAAATAGTTGCCTGGGAAACACATACACACTTACACACACATGTACTTCAATTAAATATATCTATCTTATCACTTATCTTTCAATTCTTCAAAACTTGCTGCCTTATATGTAGCTATATTTAGCAAGAATTCAAATATTTCCTTAACAAAAAGGAATTAGAAGTTATATAACAAATCTAAATTTAGATTTAGTTATTCTACATTAATTACTTTTCTGTCTTCCTAAATTCTTTTTTTAAGATTTTATTTATTTATTCATGAAAGACAGAGAGAAAGAGAGAGAGGTGCAGAGACACAGGCAGAGACAGAAGTAGGCTCCATGCGGGGAGTCCAATGTGGGACTGGATCCTGATCCTGGGTCTCCAGGATCATGCCCTGGGCCAAAGGAAACGCTAAACCGTTGAGCCACCCAGGCTGCCCTTTCCTAAAGTTTTTAAAGGAAAATAATCCATAGAGTATGATAAATATCATAGTTATCAGCACCAGATGCTTACTTCAGATTCTGGCCTCTGTCAGCACTTTTCTTCTGTGCACTTGGTAAGGAAGCTGGTTAAGTTACCTCCAGCTGGACGCTGAGCTCATGAACCCTTCAAACTAAATGGACCATGCCCAGAAAGTAAAACTTTCAAACGTTGTTTACCAACACTGTTTCCAGGAGTTTTATTTACCATAGGTAATATATCAACTAAGATGGAGAATTCACAAATTAGAAAGATGTAATTTGTATACTTAAGGAATTTATAATTCTATAGAAAAAGCAAGGTAGTGAATAGAATTGCTAGGTTTCAGATTCAGATTCAGCAGAAAGAGGGCTAAGCATTTCCACATGAGTTGTTTCAATTAACCAGGATTCACGATATCAAATGCCGATAATGCCAGGTGGTACCACATGAGAATGATGTTAGTTGGGTAACTATAGTAATAAAGGGTAAGGGCTATGCTCCTGTAATGGGAACAACCACTGGGATCCCTGGGTGGTGCAGCGGTTTGGTGCTTGCCTTTGGCCCAGGGCGCTATCCTGGAGACCCGGGATCAAATCCCACGTCGGGCTCCCTGCATGGAGCCTGCTTCTCCCTCTGCCTGTGTCTCTGCCTCTCTCTGTGTGACTATCGTAAATTAAAAATAAAATAAACATAAAGAGAGTAACCACTACTCAACCCCAGTCTCGTGTTGTCATATATTCCTGTAATTCAACTGAAGTCAGATAATCATGATCTTTTACCCAAAAATAAATGAATACTGTGCAGGACAAATGAATTTCATCTTAGAGCTGGAATCAGTTTTAGGCAATATCTTCATCAATGGTATTGACATATCAATTTTGTATAATCAGTTTCTCATATAGGATATAACTATGAATCATAGACATTAGGGGATATTCTCAAATTTACACCAGTGTCATAACAAAGAGTTCTTGTGATAACAAATATAGCATAAGACCTGACTAATAAGGAACCTTCAGGGAACACTAAAGATACTAAATTAAATGTACCAACATCGATGTGTCAGAGGAATGGCCAGAGAAACATTCTAATTTTCTTGTATGTCTTATTAGTGATATAATGCATATATCAACTTATTTAGACTTGGCATTAGAAACCAGTATTACATATTCTCTGTTTGTTCTCTGCCTAAGCTTGATTCCTGTACTAATAGTTCCCCAGAATATGAAGCTCCCCTTTGTTTTTTGATATGACTTTCCCCAGCCTACCTGTGGGCGACCACGGACTAGCTGGAGTAACTGAACCAAACCAGACCCGGACTTGCGTCCCTCATTCACTCAAAGGGCTGGGGAGCCTAAAGGGTGAATAGTTGGTAGACGCTTGAGAAAGGGCTTGAGCAATGGTTCTCAGGGCTCGCTTGTACGTGATCGCCCACATAACACAATAGATACAACTTATTCTGACCTGGTCATGAATATAAATGAGTCTGTCTGTCCTTGCTGGTCTGTTTTCCATACCTAATATTCCTTTGAAGTATGCACATCTGGAGCAACAAGCTTATCTATTTACCAAGGTCTTCTGGCACCCGTGAGTCTGTCTTGCATGCTGAGAAAGGGAAACCTTGGAGGGTTTCACAAACATGCTAAAAATAAGCACTTTCTTGGCTTTGTTTTGCTCATGCCATAAAATGTTGTAAAACCTTGAATAAAGCTGGCGCTGCTTGGACATCATCCGCTGTGTCCCTCCTGTCCCCATCTCTTTTATTTTCCTCATCCCCTTATCCTCAGGACCCTGATCGTGTTGCCGCAGCGCGCGCAACACCTACCTGGGATCATTCTATGACCAATCAGAGCGCATTCTGTTAATTTTGAACTTGGAGATTACACAGTCTATAGGTCAATCCCATCTGAGTAGATGTTGTCAGATGTGAAGTCACAAACCTCTTGGGGACAATGTTTTTTACTATACGAGAAAAGCCAATCTGCAGAGAGAAAAAAAATTAAAATGATCCATTGAGAGAAGCACAGATTAGATACATAGAAAGTGCTGGCATTATTCAGCTTCCTGAGACCCAGTCAAATTTCTTTTTCTTGAACTTTGGTTGATGTACTCCTTTTTTAATTGCCAATATACTCCCTCACACTTTCAATAATCCCCTTCCATGTTTGTCTAAAATATTTAGAACTCTATTTCTTTCACTTAGCGGTCTTGTTAAACACTACATATACACTTTTTTCCTGCCATAGGAAGACATATTTTCTCCAAGATCTTAAAAAAATGTGACTTCAATGGAAAGTTTTGATGAAATGAAAATTCAAACTAAATTGATTATTTTCTGCCATGTCTTTAATCTAGATCTAGTGACCATGTAATAACTAAACTTGGTGGAAATGGCAGTGTGAGATAAAGAGGAGTGTGGAGGAAGATTGCAAGGAAGGGAAAAATATTAGTACAGAACTCTCATAGATCAATGTCTTATGCTCTATGGGTATCTTCTTAGAGTGTGGGCCTTTGCTAATCAAAATCTTCTGAAAAGAGGATGGTCTTTACTCTCCTCCTCAGGGACATTAAGGAAAAACACCGTCTTAAGTCTTCCTCCATCATTTGCCCTATAGGCAAAAGAGGGCCAACTACAATGGTTTGAGAAGAGGTTGCTTTGTTAATTCCCAACAATGAGATCTGCAATAGCCTGGTGGGTTGATCGCATTTGGCAACATATACCTTTTATTATCAGGAACAGCTATCATTATTTTGTTTTTCTATTGTACACATAGAGAATATAGAGAGAATAGTTCAAAGATTACCAAAGGAGATAGATTCTACAAATACTAAAAGGATAAGGATATATTATGAAGTAGTCAACAAATTAGATGAAATGGGAAAATCCCATGCCAGTAATGCTCAGAAAGAAATCTATTACCAAGATAACACTATTTTTATTAAAGCAGAAATTAGCTAATGAGTCTTTGAGTCTCTAATTCTCTACAGTTCTGTGTCCTGGATGCAAGTCTTGTTAGTTTTTTAGCTACACAGTTTGAAGGCTCATCTTTCTGGTGCCAGTCCCAAGGGATGAGATACCTGATGTGAGGCACAAATGCTTGCTCTTCAAGGAAAAACTCCATATTGGTGATGTGCTTCCCAATCATGTGTCTCTGTGCCAGGGGAGAGGGCTGGGCTTTTGGTGAGACCTTGTTTCTGCCTCTCCTACCCTTTTCATTGTGGCCCTTTTGTCCTTTGTTGTAGAGATGCTATTCAGCTTGTTTTCAGGTCTTTTTCATAGGTAATTTTTCCATTTGTAGCTTTAGATTTGTTGTATCCATGGGGGGAGGTGATTTCTACATCTTTCTATGCCACCATCTTGAACTGCTTCCACGGCTTCTGTCAGTAAGCAGAGTATTTATTAAATGACCACTATATTCTAAGAACAGTGATAGGTGTTAAAAGATTATTTGTTACAACTCTATGTGAATTGACATTGTGAATTTAAAATGAGCGTGTTGTTTGTATTCCATGTGTTTATTTTTATTGCCCCAATAATTTGTGTCTGATTTTATTTTATAAAAAATCAGAGTATAAGTCTTCTATACTTCACCATATGGCATGTAGTTCTAGTCAATAAATGTATATGCACTACATGGAATGTAGGAGTCTGGAAGTGAAGAGTCACAGCTTTTGTAGGGTCCCAAATTAGTGCAAAATCCCTCGCATTGAGGTGAGACCTGCAGGTTTGCACACAGCTGCAGAGTACGTTTGAGGTATTTATTGGAGAGAAATCTCACAGGGAAAAAAACGAATGTTGGCCAAATGCCTGCTGTTTTATACTGAATTTTTAAGGAAAAGTTGCAGGACACCATCTCTGTATCACTGCTGCCTTTTGAAATTAAAAAATAATAATAATAATTAACTATCCTAGTTTCAGTAAAGGATCATAGAGAGGTCATGGGATGAAAAGTTGTGTTAAGATCCCAGAGCATTTTTCTTTAAAGAGCTCTAAGCACATTACATGGATGATCTAATGAATCCCTGCAATGGTTATATGAAATAGATATGGGATGAGTATTGTTATTCTTTTAGTGCTTTGGAGACGAAATATAAAAATCATCAAATAACATTTTTAAGACCCTCACTCAAAGGGCTTCAGTGTTGGATTTGTCTTCTTAGCTTTGGAATGCTCCCCCAGATGTCAGGAAGAATGATCTATAATCTCCCAGGGGCATGTTTGAAGTGATTCATGTAGGGCAGAATGGATTGCAGAAATTTATAACCTCTTTGGAGGAGAAAATAGAAGGTATATTCAACAAGAGATAGAGGAAAGTGAATGCTATTGAGCAATAATCACCAGCAAGCTGAGAACTGCAAAGGCTTTAACTCAGACTCCTGAACAGAATAATTTTTGATCATACACAAGGTAAAAATAATTCTTAAGAGCTATAGAGAAACTTGAGAGAAGCATCTAAGATCTTGAAATATAGATATAGAAACTCCCCCAAGGAGGGAAAAAAAAAAAACCTGTGTGCTTAAACCATATTAGCAGAGCAGACAGTTCCTGGATTTTTAAATTTTAACAAAAGCATATCTTCCATGTTAAGAAAAGGGTATCAATTTTTATGTGATGATGAAACAGAAAGAAAAATAGAAGGAGTATAATGACTGCCAATTCTAATGGACTGTATAATTGAAATAGAGTTTCTAGTCTGGTTTCAAAATGAATTCTGTCTAAAAGGGGATGTTACCTTGTCTTCCTTTCAAAATCTACTTATATGTTTTAAACATACCACTTAACGCACTTGTACAGAGTCATATTACACTGTAATGTATTGAGTATATGGAGCAATTTCTATGTGCTGGTCATGTATTTGCCATTGTTATGTGTATTTCCTTATTCTACCCCTATACTAACGTAGAAACTCATTTTAACCATTTTGAAGTTCCATCAAGTCATTTAACTTGGCTGAATTAGCTACAGTTTGGATATTATTGATGTAACAACATGTGATCCTTATATTCAGCACTGTATATCAAGGTAATTTAGGTTTATAAACATCCCTGTGTGGTTTCCACACTCTTCATCTTTTTTACTTTTTATTTATTTATTTTTGCCAACTAGATAGTTTTTTCCTTCCTATTTGTCATAGTCATTTATCCTCTTTGCTTAAATACAATTTTGGAGAATCCATGTTATTACTATTCTGGTTATTAATTATATCTGGATGGCTGTCATTTCTTTTCCTGAGCCTACTCATACAGCATTATTTGGAGGAGACCACAAGAAAGGTGTGACTAGTTTACTAGTCAGCAAGAAATTCCTGTTTTCTTTCTTTTGAAGCTCTACTGTCAGAGAAAGATTAATTTCAGGGCTAATGGAAAATTTTGCCACTCACCATGAAGATGCTTAGCCTCAGATTTATGCCTAAGAATATGTGTATGTCAATTGTTTCTTCTCCTGATCAGGAACAGTTGCTGTGGAGCTAATTGTTAATCTTTTTTCTCCACACAAGACTTGTTGAGTTAATATTTTCTCTATCGGTCCTATTTCCTGCCAAGGGAAAGAAATGACCATGGACATTTTGCAATTACTCTAAACACTCAGGCTGCTGCTTCCAAATAGATGTTTTGGTTTGGTTTTTAATCCTCAAGATGTTTATCCTAATATTGTGTACCTTTGCCTGCAGCAAGAAATCTACCCCATCATGTGTTCACTCTCAAATTCATGTTTCAACAAATTTGTACCTTCATTTGGTAGACATTTATGGAACATGTGCCATTTTAAAGATACTGTGTGCGGCACTGGACACTCTACAGAGAGGTAAAATGTTCATTTTTATTGTAAATTGACTTCTTTTTATTGTCTAGGATTATGGTTTATAAATGCTTTCTAGTTTGATGTCAGAACTTTTGATACTTATTTTCAATGTCCTGATTTCTAAAGGCTGCTTTTAGTGTAGAAATAGAATCAAGCTGTTTATTCTGCACCATGGTCTATGTGTTATTTCCATCATAGATCATAAACAAGCCAGAATTTTTTTAAAGATTTTATTTATTTATTCATGAGACACACACACACACACACACACACACACACACACACACAGGCAAAGACATAGGCAGAGAGAGAAGTAGACTCCATGCAGGGAGCCCGATGTGGGACTCGATCCTGGGACTCCAGGATCATGCCGTGAGCTGAAGGCAGACACTCAACTGCTGAGCCACCCAGGCATCCCCAAACAAGAATTTTAATTTGAAAGGGAAATAATATTGAAGTAGTTGAATAATTTCCACAATGTAAAATACTTGGATTTTGAATCAGATGAGCCTGGTTTCTCTCCTCGAGTTACCACTTAACAAAACTTTTAAAGCTGATTTAACTTACTTAAACTGATCTAAACTGATACTTAACCTGTGGCTCTGAAGTATCTAGATAAAATGTTTCAGACTACTTAATAATACAGAGAAATGTATTAAAATTGTCCACTATATTGTCTATATGCTTTATCTGTAAATTCTTTTTTAGTAGAGTTTTAAACTTTTTGGATATTTCTTGTGAATTTAACTTCTATCAGTATATGAATAAAATATTTTCTTTATAAATAGCATATAATTTGATTAATTTGATCTTTTTGTTTCTTTCTTTAAAGAATTATTTGTTTGTTTTACAGAGAGAGAGAGAGTGGGGTAAGGACAGAAGGAGAAAGAAAGAGAGAATCTCAAGCAGACTCCCCACTGAGCATGGAGCCTGCAGTGGGTCTCAACTTCATGACCCTGAGATCATGACCCGAGCCAAAACACAATCAACAGAACCACCCAGGAATTCCATAATTTGATTTTTAAACTTCTGGACATAGCCTCTCTTGAGTGTTTAACCATTTATTCTGATAGCTGATGCAGTTGAAGTTTCTTTTCCTATTTCAGTAATATATTTATATGTCTGATTTTCTTCTGTTTATCTTCATCTATCATCTGTTTTTGAGAGTAATGATATTGTCATATTATTTTTCTCCCTCATTTTAGTTGTTCATCTCTACTAACTTGAAGTTGTAAAGTAAAAGGCACTTAGTCTAATTGTCATTTTTAAAGCCATCTTCTCTACCCCTACCAACTCTCTCCACGACTGCTTTTTAAATTTTTCTCATTTTCCTATTTTCATTGTCTCTACAGTGTGGATCCTTTAAAAATTACCTGTGAGATTCATTGGGTTTCATACCCTGAAGACTAGCATTGGGCCATTAATTAAATGGTCTGCATCTGGGGCACCCAGGTGTCTTGATCCTGGGGTCCTGGGATCCAGTCCCACGTTGGGCTCTCTGCTGAGTAGGGAGCCTACTTCTCCCTCTCCCTCTGTGATCTTTCTCACTCTTGACCTCTTTCTAATAAATAATAAAAACTTTTAAAAATAATACTAAAATAAACTGTCTGCCTCTAATACCAAACCTTTGTTTATTATTACAGCTTTGAAAAATCTTAAAGTGAGTTCATGTGTTTTCCTACATTGCTCTTTTTTATTTATTTAAATTCAATTAGCCAACATATACAGCCAACATTATTCCCATTAAGTCATTTAGATTGTTCTAGATACATTGAATTTCCATATAAATTTTAGGTTGAGCTTAGAAATTTCAATAGAATCCTGCTGGAATATTTTTATTGAAATTGAGTCAAACTGTAGATCAGTTTGGGAAGAATATAACATCCTAAAAACAGCAAGTCTTCTGATTTATTTATTTATTCACGAGAGACACAAAGAGAAAGGCAGAGACACAGGCAAAGGGAGAGCAGGCTTCTCACAGGGACCCCAATATGGGACTCAATCCCTGACTCAGGCTTGGGCTCAGAGGTGAAGGCAGATGATCAATCACTGGGCCATCCAGGCATCCCGGAGTGTTTTTTTTTTTTTTTTTTTTAAGATTTAATGTATTTATTCATGGGAGACAGAAAAAAAGGCAGAGACATGGGCAGAGGGAGAAGCAGGTTCTCTGCAGGGGATCCCAGGATCCTGGGATCACTCCCTGACCTGAAGGCAGACTCTCAACCACTGAGCCACCCAGGTGCCCCCACAATTGCTTTTTGTAGTTGATCTTGTGGCCTGTAACCCTGATAAATTCAGTTACTAAGTCTAGTAGCTAATTGTAGATTTAATAGATATTCTTATAGAGATGGTCATGTTTTATTTATTTTTATGTCTTATTTCTTTCTTATATCTTTTGTCTTTCCAATTTATATCTATCATCTATCATGTATTTATTTATTACATCGGCTAGAAACTCCTAAATGATATTAAATAGAACTGTTGAAGCAAGTCATCCTTGCCTTGTTTCTTATCTTAGGGGAATGTATTCAGACTTTCTTTCACTTTGAATTCCTGGGATAAAACCAAATTGACAATGATTTAGTACATTTTCAAATATTGTTGTATTTAATTGGCTAAAAATTAGAATTATTTTCCTTTATGTTTATGAGGGATATTGTTCTATAGTATTCTTTATTTGTAATATTCATGCCTGGTGTTAATATCAGGAAAATTCTGGCCTCATAAGATTAGTAGTATATTCCTTCCTTCTCAATTTTCTGGAGATTTTATAAAATTGATAATTTTCCTTAAACATTTGGTATAATTCACCAGTAAAGCCATCTGAGTATAGAATTTTCTTCATGAAAATATTTTAAATAAAAGTTTATTTTCTAGAGATAGAGCTATTCTAGTTTATTACATACATTTGTTTCTTTGCTTGCTAAGAGAATCTTGATATTAACTGGATATGAAAACACACCCAGCTACACCTATTTGACCTCCCAGCTTCTTTTAGGTAAGAATGATTCCCATGAAACTTTTCTCACAGGTGAAATGCAAGAAGTCTGCTAGGCATTTTAGGGAAAGGCTTTTCTTTCATAATACAAATTCTACTCCTTCACTTACTCCATGTACATTCTCCAAGGACAAAATCTAAGTTATATGCATGATGAAACAAAAAGAAGAAATCTAAGCCTTTGGTGATATATGTCATCAACTATAATATCTCTGGATTGGCTAAACTTTATATTTCTTATATGAGTTAAATGAGCTTGAACTTTTAAGCCACTGCTGAAAACACAGCTTTTTAAAATCTGATTTTTTACTTAATGATACATTGGTTATACATAAACACTCATATCCAATACTTTAATTGGATTAATTCTATAAGCTATTACTCTTCATTTTAAGTATTAATCTTTCTTTGTTTTTATTCCCAGTTGCATGTTGAATAGAGTTTTATCACAAACTAGTAGTTTGATCTTTTCTATAATAGCACTTTATAATTTCAATATTTTGCCAATTTTTTTGCATGTGGTCTAGCCATTTGTTTTTCTATTATCAAAATTTAAAAACAAATAATTAAATAAATATTCAAAATACATACCATTCTCTGACATAGTAAACAAGTACTCAGGATCACCTAAAAATCTTAGAATCACAATATATTATTTAAAGCTGTGACCATTTATAAAATAACAATATTGGTTTTCATGGGCTTGAGTATGTCTTCGTTATACTGATGGCAGAAAATTATAACCAGCTGAATTTGAGGAAACTTATTGGATTTGTATATATAAGTATAAATTCACTGAGAAATACAGGTAAGGATTGTTATCTAATTTTGTACAAATTTTTAATTTTAATTTGTAATAATTAATGGAATTAATTTATGTAACACATGCTATATTATAGTATATAAAAAGAATAGGAAATTATGTAGCCTTTAAAATAATATTATAAATCTATGTTCATTGTCATAGAAATATGTCTGCAAAAAAAAAAAATCATTAAGGGGAAACATCTGCTCTTGGCTCAGTTCAAGATCTCAGGGTCCTAGGATCCAGTCCTACATCAGTCTCCCTGCTCAGTGGGGAATATGCTTGTCCCTCTGTCCCTCCTCCCACTCATGTTCTCTATCTTTCTCCTACTCTTTCAAGTAAATAAATAAAAGCTTTTTAAAAAATCATTAAATGAAAAATCAGGTCACAACTGGTATGTTTCATATAATTCTATTCTTAATAAAAATATGATATAAATGTATGAAAATTAAAGTTATACAAGTAAAATTATATCATATAATGCATTTTGTTATATTATTTATATTAGGTTATAAAAGAGAACATCAAACATATCTGGGAGAAATTTTACCAAATTGTCAAGTGGTTCATTTGGTTCTTTTTCTTCTTGTTCTTTTTTAAATTAGGCTCCATGCCCAACATGGAGCTCAGTGCAGGTCTTGAAATCACAACTCTGAGATCAAGACCTGAGCTGAGATCACGAGTTGGACACTTAATCAATTGAGCTACACAGGCACATCTATTTTTCAATTATTTAGATTTTGGTATTATCCACTTATATATTTTAAATATGTTACTTATTAATCATCCAAACAATGGGGTTAAAACATTCAAATGCACTTTAATGTTGTCACCAAAAAGATTAAGCCTAAAGTGAGTCCATTCACTATGTTGCTGATTTAAAATGAAGTCAAGGAGTACTGGAGTTGAACATGTAAGTATCTAAAAGCATGGATTTTAGACGGCTCAATAACTATTGGAAGGGTATAAGGCAATTTGCTTAGGTGTAATTGGCTTCCAGAAGGCACAGAGGAAAGTTGACATAGAATGAGGTAGCAGAAGAAATAAGACCAAACTTGTCCAATGGAAGGATGCTAGAGATAACTGATAGCCAGAGAAGCAATGAGAAACATGGCTTGCTATTGATCAAACTAAAATTCTCACTAGAATTTCATTATAAATCAATTTTCATTCTGATTCACTTAGACTTTCTAAATGACTGTTATTATTGGTAGTTCAATCAGTAATCTAGCCTTTTCTGTCTTGTCTCTCACTACCTGCCCAACAAACCCCACCACACTGATTCATCATAATTTTATTCAGCTCCTGCCTTGTTGTGTCCAACCATACTGTCTTTCTGAAACCTCTTTAACCCCATTTCTAGCTTCTAAAGTTATATCTCTACTATGAAGACTTTCCTATCATCCTAATGATGAATCATTTATTTCCTTCTCTGCACTTCAGCAGGATTTGCAGAGTCCCTTGTTATAGAAATTGTATATTAAGTCATGTTACAGTCTAGGGAAAATATGGCACTTGTTGAGAGTCTACAATTGTACCAGGCAGGCACTAACCATTTTAAATAAATAATCTCATTTAAATAAGTAGTAATTCTGCACTTATGGACTAATGCATTATGTCAATTCTGCAGATGATAAAATGAGGCTTAGAGAGTTGCATAAACCTGCTCAAAATCACAGAGATGATTAACGGTAAACAAGTATTTAATGTCAAATTCATTTGCCACCAAAGTCTAAGGTTTTTATAATCTAATTTCCTCAGATACATATCCACTAACTCTGAATAATTGTAGGTCTTTCCAGGATAGAGGTTTGGTCTTTTATTTTTTTAAGATTTTATTTATTTATTCATGAGAGACACAGAGAGAGAGGCAGAGACATAGAGGGAGAATCAGGCCTCCCTGCTGGGACCCTGATGTGGGACTCGGTTCCAAACCTCGGGATCACACCCTGAGCTAAAGGCAGATGCTCAACTACTGAGCCACCCAGGTGCCCCTAGGGGTTTGGTCTTATTCATCTTAATATTCTCAAAACTTGACTTAGGATCTTGAACATTGTCGTTGCCCTATTTTTTATTTTTTTTAAATGAATAAATGATTGAATTCCTATAATGACTGTAAGATTTTTGTTTTGCTTTTCTGGATACTTTAAGACCAAATAATAATTCATTTAGTTCTATAAGTAAACACAAATAATAAATAAATATAATTTAGTACTATAAGTAAACACAGATAATAAATAAATATATCTATAGTTAAATTTTGAGGCAAAAATCAATTTACAGGCATTGTGTCAACGAATGTAGTTCAACGTGAAGCATGGATAAATTGTGTGAATAGAGAAATAAATCAAATTTTTAAATAAAAATACATTATTTATTTGAAAATCACACATTTCTGGTTTTAAAATAAAAAGTTTATTAAGACCATAGATTAATTATCTCTTGTTATATTTCCTAAAAATGACCAAATTTTTATTAGTAAACTAAATTATATTTTTAAACAGATCATGAAGAAAGATCTAGTATATATCATATTACATATCTATCTGCTTTAAGACATATCTTGAAGATAGTTGGAGTTTCTTTCTTTTCTTCTTTCTTAACTGCTATATTCTATATGTTGCCTTATAAAAATAAAATGTCCTTTTAGAAGATAGCTTCAGGATCATAATAATGTGCTTATAGTGGATTGAAACATCTTGACTGATGGAAAGCAAGATGAAATTTTCTTTATTTGATTATCCAGAGATGGTATAATAGCAATAAACATAGAAAAATAATGCCAAATTAATAATTCTTTTTTTAAGACTTTATTTATTTACTTACTTACTTACTTACTTATTTATTCATGGAATAGTAAGTAAACCTGACACAGAGAGAGAGAGGCAGAGACACAGGCAGAGGGAGAAGCAGGCTCCATGCAGGGAGCCTGACGTGGGACTCGATCCCAGGTCTCCAGGATCACGCCTTGGGCTGAAGGCGGCACTATACTGCTGAGCCACCCAGGCTGCCCAATTTAATAATTCTTATAAAACTTTTAAACTTTTTTTTTCTTCCTTTTCAACCCCAGGTCTGATACTATGCACTAGGCAGGGGACAGAAAAGAAGTATAGAATAATGCTACCGAGTTTCTTAAAATGACTTACCTTCATTCTCTCCAGTCTATATTGACATATGAAAGAGAAAGGGATAGGAAGGAAAACAGACATGTTAAAATGTTATATGTAGGGCACAGTCAGCTCAGCTTAGAGATTAGCAGTATTGTGAGGGAGGTTTATTACTTGCATGAGAAAACTGAAGCATTAAAAATTATATGCAATTTATTTTAAAAGGTTTGACTGAGATAATAAAAATTGAAAAAACATATAGTGAATAACTCTAATCTCCATTAACTCATCTATATTTTAGAAAGTACAAATTCATAAATTTATATGTTAATGAAACTACATGAAATAGTAACCTTTTTTTAAAAAAATGGTGATAGCAAAGGAGAATGAATATTTAAGTTCACTATAAATTAAAAAAAATAAAAATTTTCCAATTATTTTTCCAAACACTGAGTTATTGTCCTAAAAATGTTTTTCTGTTGAAAAACACAGATGATTTATAGTAGTGCATGCCAATTGATTACTAGAAAATATTATCGTCTTGGGGCTACATTGTTTTGTTATATTTTCTAAGGCCACAATATGCTACCACATATTTAGAATGAAAGAGGAAATTTATTCTAAGACTAGCAACAGTTATAATTTTGTCAGGCTGACAGCATATAATTGGTTAAAAGCATCCATAGATTAAATAAATATTGGATTTTGAACAGAAGTGTCAAACCAGGCTTTCTTTATGAGGATTTTTTTTTCTGGGTATTGGTTATTTATTCATATGAATATCAGAGTTATCATGCATTTTCTTAAACTTTTTCTCCACTTCCTGGCCTTATAAACGTTGACAGTTTACTTATAGCAGACAGAAATTCATTGACCAAATCTTTTTTTTAGAAGGGCCTTTATAGCCAACTGGGAGGAATGTATTAACAGCCTCTTATGTCCTTTTGGTTTACCTCTGCCATTGAACGTAGATTACCCTCTTCTAGGGGTGGCCCTAACAAATGACCAAAAAGGATTGAAATACAAGTACTGGCTATTAAGGCAAATGTGATATCCTTTTATGAGCAATCTTTAACGAAAAGTGCTCCTTTGATCTAGGAGAGACTATGTCAGATCTACTACATGATCCAACAGCTCTTCCTGCCAAACTTGCTTTCTCTCTTTTCTTTTTTTAGTATATTCCCTAATAAATCTTGTATATTCTTAACTTCGATGTTGAAATAGACAAACACAAAAGACAAACCTGACAGAAATTCAGGGAGTAAGAATTCCAGGGCTTGGTGATTCATCTGCCTGGCAATGATTATGTGAGGTAGGGGTGATCTTGGGAACAAAGTGGCAGGTCAACTGCTAAAACTTTCACAAATGGTGAGTTGAGGGAATGTCTCAAGAAAAGAAAAGAACTTGGTCTGTGCAATGATACAGGCAATAGAAAAATATGGGGAGGTAAGAGAGAGCAGAGGAGGAGATAGGGAAGTTACGTTGTATCAATGCGTATACAAGGACAATGAAAAACAACAACAACAAAAAAGTAAAGTAACTGAGAAGGTCAGAGTCTTTCTCCCATTGTTCACAAAAGAGAAAAAAGAAGCTAAACAGCAAAATATGATTTAGTAACTGAAGTGGGTTAATTTCAAAGGTTATATAAGGGTCCTCTAAAGCACATGTATAATGACAAAGTCTGGGCCTGAGCCATGGCCAAATGTCACCTGGAAAAAAGTGTAAGTATTGCACAAAGTGTAAGTATTTTAGTATTACATTTTAATGTCCTCATGATATATACACCACAGAGAAAGCACTAAGCAGCCAAGTAGATAAAGTGAGATGAGCCGGTCTTTGTCATCAGTCACTACAAAAGTGAAACAATGCATTCATGTAAGGAGTGGCTACAAAAGGGTCCGCAATTCATTTTAAAAGGAATAGATTGCTGTTTCTAGTATATGTTTACCTTTCCAATTGGCGGAGCTTCAACCAGGATTATTATTTGAGCACTTATAGCATTTTACACCTCATAACATTCAATCAGGAGACCTCTTCACAGAAAAAGAAGCGTGGGAGTGGAATCAACTGGTCCTATGACATGCTGCAGCACCCTGAAGCAGCTGGCCTTATTTAATGCTGGGACGGCCTTGTAATTATGCAATTGAAACGACTGCTCAGAGAAAGCACTCAGGATTTATGAAGTGGTATTTTTTAGGTCACAATGTATTTATATAACCAGATTCTCAAATGGTGTTGTATTCCCAAGAAGAAGCATATATGGGGCAAAGAACAATTACGTAGAAACATCATTTTCAGTGACCACTGGAGAATTATTGTCTCCTATCACCATAAATCTGTATTCTATTGGGATGAAGTTTCTGGACCACAAAGGGAGCACACTCTTGCTAGGCATTGCAGAAAATTTCCAATTGAAACTGCATGCTCCAGTTGTTGCGAATTCACTATGAATCTTACCAGAGAACAGCAGATAAGAAGAGTATCACTATATTGACAAAATTAATTGGCCAGGGTCAGAAAAAAGTAGAGTTGATTTTCACATTGATGACAGAAAAGAACATATTTTGAAACCAGATGATCCCTTCGGGTTCATCCTACCATTCCCATGTTTCATGGTAAATGTCAATAGAAAGACTATACTTTCAGGGATCACTTCTATAGTTTGTAAATGTCCATAGATGCATGCAAGAACTTCAAACTAGGAAGCTATGATTTAAAGGCTTCAGATGCTTTAGAAATGAAGATTTGGATCATATTGCCAAATAAGCTACCAAATAAGCTATTATCTGAGGGTGAGGAGGTTTAGAAAATATTGTGGAGGGGATCCCTGGGTGGCGCAGCGGTTTGGCGCTTTGGCCTTTGGCTCAGGGCGCGATCCTGGAGACCCTGGATCGAATCCCACGTCAGGCTCCCAGTGCAAGGAGCCTGCTTCTCCCTCTGCCTATGTCTCTGCCTCTCTCTCTCTCTCTGTGACTATCATAAATAATAAATAAAAATTAAAAAAAAATAAAATAAATAAAGAAAATATTGTGGAGGAGAAAGAATATGAGTACAAGTGGTGGCCCTGAGATCAACTGCAGGAATGGGGACTGTCATTCATATCACTATGCTTCCACTTCTAAGTTTCCCTTTAGAAAGAAAGACCTACAGAAAACATGGAAGAGCTAATTCTTGAAACTGTGCAGAAAAGATATGCTTTGTATAAAAAGTTGGCTGAGACGGCCATGAGAATATATATCAAAAACCTCAAAATTTAGGGTTATAATTGATAAAGTATCCTAGCTGCTACACTCTGAAATTCACCTCCATTTTTACATTAAGGCTGCACTTGCCACTGATTGCTGCCAGTCAATGACTGAATGTGACACAGAGGAAGCCCCATTCCTGAAAGAGATATGACTGTTTTAATGGCTGATTGGCTTGAAGACCCCACACAATCTTGTCAACTTCCTTCAGGTCTCCATGACAGTGAAGGACATTTCTATCCAATCTTATTTTCTTCTTTCCTTCACACTGGGTCAGATTTGCATCCATTCTGTCAGTTTTTTACCTTCTAAAACTCCATCCTCAATTTTTCTCACAGAGGCATTTTCCATAATAAAACACTTGCATGTTTAATTTGATCTTGGTGTTATTTCTTGGAGTGCCCAGACTAACTATCCATTCTATAAGACCAGACTATCCACTAGAGCATCATGTTCCATAGAAAAGCTCAGAGGATACAACAGTCAACACAACATCAGAAATTTGCTGGTGAGAGACATACAGCCATCACTACAAACTTCAGTGGTGGCTTTATTCTGTAGGCTACGGTTGATGTAATGAGAAGTGGGGTCATGGAAAGTGGTTTACTGATTATAATTGGAATGATGAAACCATTATGCAATAGAGGCCAGATTCCAGAAGGCAGAGAAATTGGAATTTATGATAACCAAGTTGATTTTAACTTTAGAGATTTTGGTGATGATTAACAGAACACAACATTATTAGAAGCCAATGGTGGTATGGTATAGGTAGATAGATAGATAGATAGATAGATAGATAGATAGATAGATAGATAGATAGATAGATAGATAGATAGATAGATAGATAGACAGACAGATATAGATAAATATAGATAATATAACATAAAAGTTTGGGATTTTTTGTCCAGTTTTCAGACAAGAATCAGCTTTCAGACATTGATTCTGCTGTTGATTGAAAAACTAACTAGATTCTAGAAATACATCGGTCCTTACTACATCATGGCAGGTATACACAGTTTTATTCATCCAGTCTTACCTTAAAGGGACCAACAGGCAAAACTGAATATGGAATTTGTGGGACCCAATAGTAAGTAAATATGAAGAAGCCAGTGTTCTAAAAGTATTGATATTTGAAGACAGTAACAGCATAAAACCAAGTGCAAGACCCTCTGATCATAGGCTCTGTGTGACTGCACAGGTCACATGCCCATATAATTGACTCTGCTCACAATTCTTAACTTGCACAACTCTACTCTGAGGAATGGTGATAATAAGACAATTTTAGGACTATTATTTTTTATATATTTTTTAAAGATTTTATTTACTTATTCATGAGAGATGAGCTAGAAAGAGAGGCAGAGACACAGGCAGAGGGAGAAGCAGGCTCCATGCAGGGAGCCCAATGTGGGACTCGATTCTGGGACTCCAGGATCATGCCCTGGGCCAAAGGCAGATGCTCAACCGCTGAGCCACCCAGGCGTCCCAATTTTAAGACTATTAGATGAAGAGTCTGACTTGCTATTGATACTCAAATCCTAACATGTCACATGGGTCACTTGTTTGAGTGGGAAAAATTGAGATTAGATAGTAAGTGGAGGTCCAGGTCCCAAATTCAGCATACAGTTTGTCTACTGGGTTCTTGATCTACCTAGTGATCATTTTACTAAAAGTCACATCTTATATAGCTTAGTATTTTCTGTCATTCATTACAATCAGTAGTTAGATGGCAAATTTGGTGAAGTGAGGAACCAGTGAAAATTATATAAACTTGTTCTTATTTAATTATATCATAAACTCTGCATACATTTAAACATAGAAAATAACCCAGGACACTCACAGTTTGAGGGGAGAAGGATATAAAGAAGGAGAACATAAAATTTAGCTTAAGGCACCTATTTATCAGTTGGACCTTTCATTGAAATATTAGGAGAATTGGGGACTCCTGAGTAGCTCAGGGGTTGGACATCTGCCTTGGTTTTGGAGCGTGATCCTGGGATTCCTGGATTGAGTCCTGCATCGGGCTCCTGACATGAAGAACCTGCTTCTCCCTCTGCCTCTTCTCTCTCTGCCTCTCTCTCTCTCTCTGTGTGTGTGTGTCTCATTAATTAATAGGTAAAATCTGTTTTAAAAAAATATTAGGACAATTGTAAAATGACTTTTATTTTATTTTCTAAAGATTTTATTTATCCACAAGAGAGAGAAAGAGGCAGAGACACACAGACAGAAGGAGGAGCGGACTCCCTGTATGTGATGTGGGAATCAATCCTAGGATCCCAGGATCATGACCTGAGCTGAAGGCAGATGCTCAATTTCTGAGCCACCCAGGCATCCCTTTATTGTCATTTTTATTTTTTTTTTAATTTTTTTTATTTATTTATTTATTTTTTTTATTGGTGTTCAATTTTATTGTCATTTTTAAATAGAAACTTCTTACAATATTTCATTTTTCTTTTTTACTCATTTTATTCTTTCACATGCATGTGAAAACAAATTTTCCCATTTTAGTAATAATTTAAAAAAGTTTTTTACTAACTGCATAATTTTTTTTCCCAAGACACTATTCTTTAATATGTTATCCATTTGAACTATCCAGAGAAAAATCTAGGGTCAATCTACAGGAGTTATTCACAAGGGATCCAAAATATGGAAGGCACAAAATTGAGGACTAGATTTCAAAAGAAAATACAAATATAAAGGATTCCTTGTCTGGAAAAATTCCCACACTACTTCTCTTGCCATTTACTTTACTTACTTACTTATTTATTTATTTACTTATTTATTTTTATTGGAGTTCGATTTGCCAACAAATAGCATAACACCCAGTGCTCATCCTGTCAAGTGCCCCCCCTCAGTGCCCGTCACCCAGTCACCCCAAAACCCCGCCAATCTCCCTTTCCACCACCACTTGTTCATTTCCCAGAGTTAGGAGTCTCTCATATTCTGTCACCCTCTCTGATATTTCCAACTCATTTTCTCTCCTTTCCCCTTTATTCTCTTTCACTATTTTTTATATTCCCCAAATGAATGAGACCATATAATGTTTGTCCTTCTCCGATTGACTTACTTCACTCAGCATAATACCCTCCAGTTCCTTCCACATTGAAGCAAATGGTGGGTATTTGTCGTTTCTAATGGCTGAGGAATATTCCATTGTATACATAGACCACATCTTCTTTATCCATTCATCTTTCGATGGAAACCGAGGCTCCTTCCACAGTTTGGATATTGTGGCCATTGCTGCTATAAATATCGGGGTGCAGGTGTCCCGGCGTTTCATTGCATCTGTATCTTTGGGGTAAATCCCCAACAGTGCAATTGCTGGGTCATAGGGCAGGTCTATTTTTAACTCTTTGAGGAACCTCCACACAGTTTTCCAGAGTGGCTGCACCAGTTCACATTCCCACCAACAGTGTAAGAGGGTTCCCTTTTCTCCACATCCTCTCCAACATTTGTGGTTTCCTGCCTTGTTAATTTTCCCCATTCTCACTGGTGTGAGGTGGTATCTCATTGTGGTTTTGATTTGTATTTCCCTGATGGCAAGTGATGCGGAGCATTTTCTCATGTGCTTGTTGGCCATGTCTATGTCTTCCTCTGTGAGATTTCTGTTCATTCTTTTGCCCATTTCATGACTGGATTGTCTGTTTCTTGGGTGTTGAGTTTAATCAGTTCTTTATAGATCTTAGATACTAGCCCTTCATCTGATATGTCATTTGCAAATATCTTCTCCCATTCTGTAGGTGTCTTTTAGTTTTGTTGGCTCTTTCCTTTGCTGTGCAAAAGCTTCTTATCTTGATGAAGTCCCAATAGTTCATTTTTGCTTTTGTTTCTTTTGCCTTCATAGATATATCTTGCAAGAAGTTGCTGTGGCCAAGTTCAAAAAGGGTGTTGCCTGTGTTGTCCTCTAGGATTTTGAAGGATTCTGGTCTCACATTTAGATCTTTCATCCATTTTGAGTTTATCTTTGTGTTTGGTGTAAGAGAGTGGTCTAGTTTTATTTTTCTGTACATGGCTGTCCAATTTTCTCATCACCATTTATTGAAGAAACTGTCTTTCTTCCAATGAATAGTCTTTCCTGCTTTGTCGAATATTAGTTGACCATAAAGTTCAGGGTCCACTTCTGGGTTCTCTATTCTGTTCCATTGATCTATGTGTCTGTTTTTGTGCCAGTACCACACTGTCCTGATGATCACAGCTTTGTAGTACAGCCTGAAATCTGGCATTGTGATGCGCCCGGCCCTGGTTTGCTTTTTCAGTATTCCCTTGGCTATTCGGGGTCTTTTCTGATTCGATTCAAATCTTAAGATTCCTTGTTCCAACTCTCTGAAGAAAGTCCATGGTATTTTGATAGGGATTGCACTGAATGTGTAAACTGGCCTGGGGAGCATTGACATTTTCACAATATTAATTCTTCCAATCCATGAGCATAGAATATTTTTCCATCTCTTTGTGTTGTCCTCAATTTCTTTCTAAAGTGTTCTGTAGTTTTTAGGGTATAGATCCTCTAACTCTTTGGTTAGGTTTATCCCTAAGTATCTTATGCTTTTGGGTGCAATTGTAAAAGGCATTGACTCTTTAATTTCTCTTTCTTCAGTTTCATTGTTAGATTATTCAAATCCCACTGATTTCTGGGCATTGATTCTGTATCCTGCCACACTGCTGAATTGCTGTATGAGTTCTAGCAATCTTGGGGTGGAGTCTTTTGGGTTTTCTATGTATAGTATCATGTCATCTGCGAAGAGGGAGAGTTTGACCTCTTCTTTGTCAATTTGAATGCCTTTTATTTCTTTTTGTGGCCTGATTGCTGAGGCTAGGACTTCCAGTACTATGTTGAATAGCAGTGGTGAGAGTGGACATCCCTGTCTTGTTCCTGATCTTAGGGGAAAGGCTCTGAGTTTTTCCCTATTGAGAATGATATTTACTGTGGGCTTTTCGTAGATGGCTTTTAGGATGCTGAGAAATATTCCCTCTATCCCTACACTCTGAGGAGTTTTGATCCGGAATGGATGCTGTATTTTGTCAAATGCTTTCTCTGCATCTATTGAGAGGATCATATGGTTCTTGTTTTTTCTCTTGTTGATACGACCTATCACGTTGATTGCTTTATGAGTGTTGAACCAGCCTTCATCCCAAGGATAAATCCCAGTTGGTCATGGTGGATAATCTTCTTAATGTACTGTTGGATCCCATTGGCTAGTATCTTGTTGAGAATTTTTGCATCTGTGTACATCATAGATATTAGTCTATAATTCTCCTTTTTGGCAGGGTCGTTGTCTGGTTTTGGAATTAAGGTGATGCTGGCCTCATAGAACGAGTTTGGAAGTATTCCATCCCTTTCTATCTTTCTGAACAGCTTTAGTAGAATAGGTATTGTTTCTTCTCTGATAGAATTCCTCTGAGAAGCCATCTGGCCCTGGACTTTTGTGTCTTGGGAGACTTTTGATGACTGCTTCAATTTCCTCCCTAGTTATTGGCCTGTTCAGGTTTTCTATTTCTTCCTGTTCCAGTTTTGTTAGTTCGTGGTTTTCCAGAAATGTATCCATTTCTTCTAGATTGCCGAATTTATTGGCATATAGCTGCTCATAATATTTTTTTAAATTGTTTCTATTTCCTTGGTTTTGGTTGTGATTTCTCTTTTTTTCATTCATGATTTTATAGTGTCTTTTTGTTTTTAATAAGGCTGGCTAATGGTTTATCTATCTTATTAATTCTTTCAAAGAACCAACTCTTGGTTTTGTCCATCTGTTCTACAGTTCTCTGGTCTCTATTTCATTGAGTTCTGCTCGAATCTGTATTATCTCTCTTCTTCTGCTTGGTGTAGGTTTTATTTGCTGTTCTTTCTTCAGTTCCTTTAGGTTGGCGGTAAGCTTGGGTATTTGAGTTTTTTCTATTTTTTTGAGGGATGCTTGTATTGTGATGTATTTCCTTCTCAGGACTGCTTTTGCTGTATCCCAAAGATTTTGAATGGTTTGTCTTCATTCTCCCTAGTTTCCATGAATCTTTTTCATTCTTCTCTAATTTCCTGGTTGACCCCTTCATCTTTTAGCAGGATGGTCTTTAACCCCCACCTGTTTGAATTTCTTACAAATTTCTTCTTGTGATTGCATTCTAGTTTCAAAGCATCAAGGTCTGAAACTAGGCAATCTTTTGATATTGGTTAAGACCTGATTTGTGACCCAATATGTGCTCTATTCTGGAGAAAGTTCCATGTGCACTTGAGAAGAATGTGTATTCAGTTGCATTTGGATGTACAGTTCTGTAAATATCTGTGAAATCCATCTGGTCCAGTGTATCATTTAAAGCTCTTATTTCTTTGGAGAGGTTTTGCTTAAAAGATCTGTCATTTGCAGAAAGTGTCATTTTGAAGTCTCCTACTATTAGTGTATTATTATCTAAGTATGTCTTAACTTTGGTTATTGATTGATATACTTGCAGCTCCCATATTAGGGGCATAAATATTCATGATTGTTAGGTCCTCTTGTTGGATAGATCCTTTAAGAATGATTCGGTGTCTGTCTTCATCTCTTACTACAGTCTTTGGGATAAACTTTAATTTATCTTATATGAGGATTGCTACCCCTGCTTTTGTTTGAGGACCTTTTAAATGGCAAATGGTTCTCCACCTCTTCGTTTTCAGGCTGGAGGTGTCCTTCTGTCTAAAATGAGTCTCTTGTAGGCAGCAAAAAGACGGGTCTTGCTTTTTTATCCAGTCTGAAACCCTGTGTCTTTTGATGGGATCCTTAAGCCCAGACATGTTCAGAGTTACTATTGAAAGATATGAATTTAGTGTCATCATAATACCTATTCAGTCCCTGTTTTTGTGGATTATTTCTTTAGGCATTCTCTTTCTTTTACAGGGTCCTCCTTAATATTTCTTGCAGAGCTGGTTTGGTGGTCACATATTCTTTCAGCTTGCTGCCTGTCTTGGAAGCTCTTTATCTCCCCTTCTATTTTGAATGAGAGCTTTGCTGGAGAAAGTATTCTTGGCTGCATGTTCTTCTCATTTAGGACCCCGAATATATTCTGCCAACCCTTTCTGGCCTGCCAGGTGTCTGTGGAGAGGTCTGCTGTTAATCTAATATTTCTCGCCATGTAAATTAGGGATCTTTTGTCTCCTCCTGCTTTAAGGATTTTCTCTTTATCTTTGGAATTTGCAAGTTTCACTTTTAAATTTCAAGGTGTTGAATGATTTTTATTGATTTTGGGGGGGGATCTCTCTATCTCGTGGATCTAAATGCCTATTTCCCTCCCCAAATTAGGGAAGTTCTCAGCTATGATTTGTTCAAATATGCTTTCTGGTCCTCTGTCCCTTTCAGCACCCTCTGAAACCCCAATTAAATGTAGATTTTTTTTTTCCTTCTGAGGCTGTCATTTATTTCCCATAAGCTTTCCTCATGGTCTTCTAATTGTTTTTCTCTTTTTCCCTCAGCTTCCTTCCTTGCCATCAACTTGTCTTCTATGTTGCTCACTCTTTCTTCTACCTCATTAACCTGGTCATTAGGACCTCCAGTTTGGATTGCAGCTCATTTAATAGATTTTTTATTTCGGCCTGATTAGATCTAAATTCCTGCAGTCATGCAGTCTTTTGAATCCTTTATATTTCCAGAGCCACCCATAGCTTTACACTTCTGCTTCTGAATTGGTTTTCTGACATCGAATTGTAATCCAAATTCTGTAACTCTGTGGCAGAGAGTACTGTTTCTGATTCTTTCTTTTGTGGTGAATTCTTCTTTCTAGTCCTTTTGCTCAGTGCAGAGTGGCTAAAAACGAGTTGTACTGGAAGAAGGAAGAAAAAGAAAAAAAACAAACAAAAAAAAAAAAACAAAGAAAACCAAGGAGGCGTATCCTCTGGTTCTATATAATGTAAATCCCTTGACTTCCCCTGGAGCTCTCCAGCACTGCTCCGCCAAGAACTTGCTCTTCCCCTGTCCTTCTGGCTGGTCTTCTGGGGGAGGGGCTGCTGTGCTGATTCTCAGGTGTGTGCACCTGAGGGAGCTCACCCTGCCCCCTGCCAGGTTCATGGCTCAGTGGGAGCTCTTTATCTTGTGAGGCCCCTGTTGTCAGGCGTCCCCACCTCTCCCAGGCACAGGGTGACACCAGGAGGAAGAACAAGACTGGTGTCGGCCAGATCTCTAGCCCTGGAGTCAGCTCCTGCAGTAACTACCACAGTCTCCCAGTCTGCACTGGCTTGGGTGGTCCTGGGGGCGAGGAGCGCTATCTGCACAGCTCGGGGTCCCCGGCGGCAGGACAGTCCTCACTGTCCTGTGTCCTCCCAGCCTCTGCGTGTGCCAGGTGGAGCGCAGGATCGTGGGCTGTGTCCCCAGCACCCTGGGATCCGGGGCCTGTGCTGCTGGAACCGTGTCCTGGGGCCGCCGCTCCCGAAGGCAGCAGGGGCAGCCCCCACCAGCCGGAGCCGCAGCCCGAGCCTCTCGCCAGGCCCCGCGGGGGCTCCAGCCCTCTGCCAGGCTCAGCCCACAGTCGGGCGCACCCTTCCCTGGAAGCGCTTCCTCTGTTAGACTCGGGAACTGGAGGCTCCACTGCCCTTCTCCGGTTCTGCCCAGTTTCCCTACTGAGTGCCTTTCCCTCGCGAAGATTCCAGCGCAGATTTTTAAAGTCCCTGCTTCTTCGGGACTAGGTTTTCCTGTCCTGGAGGCTTTCACGGTTTGGCCTTAGCTTGGCTCCTCGGTGGGCTCCTCCCCAACTTGATTATTTTTTATTTATTTTGCCACCTTCGTACCCTGCTACAGGCACAAACTCTTTTCTCGGTGGCGTCCCCGCTCTTCTCTCTTTAAATCTCAGGTCAAAAACGTAGGTTTTCACGATGATTTGAAAGTTACCTAGGTAAGTTGGTGGGGACAGGTGACTTGGGGACCCTCCTCCCCCACCATCTTGCCCCACCCCCTGTTTCTTTTAATCTACATTAATATAGTTTAGTTTTTAAATAAGTGAAACCATACATTCTTTATTCTGTATAACTTCTGTGATTTAACTGGATGTATTTACATGTCCTAAATTTGTGCTGAAAGTTATTTCAGCTTCTTTTTCTGGAAATAAATATAACATTCACTAAATGCTCATTTAAATTCATAAGTCTAAATATTTTACTACATGATAACATAATTATTGATACTATTGATTCTTAATATTTGCCATTTTTATTTGGAATTATATTATATTTTATTTTTTAAATTATATTTTAAATAAGAATGTAATGACTTCTTTTTTACCTGAATTTTGGGCAATTTTGATCTGTATTTTCTCTTGTTTTCCTTATTTCCTTTATCTATAAAAATTAATAATACTAAACCATTCTAGTAATTCTTTCCTGACATTGTCCTTACACCTTCAAATAATTCTTGGCATACTGCTTCTTAGACTGGGGGGTTATACTAAAAGTACAAAATCCTATGATGCTTGGTGGCTCAGTTGGTTAAACATCAGACTCTTAATCTTAACTTAGGTCTTGATCTCAAGGTCATCAGTTCAAGCCTGCAAAAATAGAAAAAAACTACAAAATACAAATCTAAAATTCATAATCTCGTTTTTGAATTTTGGTATAATCAGCATTTTCTAGTACATATAAAATGTTAATGCCTTTTAATTATATAGTTATATGTGTTCATAAGGAATAATTCAAAATGTCATTCTTCAGAAAGTTTGCTATTAAGTTTCAAACAAAAAGCATGGTAAGTATAGATATACTTTGTAATAAAAAAGAAAAATATTGAAATAAAAACACTATTTGAAAACAAACAAATAAAAAAGGGCAGCCCTGTGGCTTAGCAGTTTAGCGCCACCTTCAGCCCAGGGCGTGATCCTGGACACCTGGGATCCAGTCCCATGTCAGGCTTCCTTCATGAAGCCTGCTTCTCCCTCTGCCTGTCTCTCTCTCTCTCCCTGTCTCTGTCTCTAATAAATAAATAAAATCTTTAAAAAAATAAATAAAACAAAAAAATAGAAAAGGAGTCTCTTCATTATTTTAGATTTTAATATTTTTCAGATTTGAACAGTAAGAGAATAATAGTTCATGTCTTTTCATTCAGACTTACTGAACCAAATTTATTGTTTTAATCAGGTACAAAAGAAATAAGACACAATAGATAAATGGGGAAAAAACATGATAGATTCTTTAATGATGTAAACACCTCACTTCAAATTCGTATTAAATATGAACATGTAAACAAAGTTTAATGGATGAGAACCATTTTCCAAAATGAAGAAATGAAAACTTGAGTTCAAAAACACTTAACTTTGCATATTTAAATACCAATAGTCCTCTGTCCTTCTCCTTGACAATATTTTCATACAACTTAATTTACTCTGCATTTGAGGGGCTTGTTCTCTCCTACCTAAATTGGATTTTCTCCATAAAATGGGAAACTGTAACAAGATACACCAAATGATATAACCTGCTTATGTCATCCTAGTCCCAATCTAACCACAGTAAAAATCACAAGCCTCTCTTCTTTCTCAAGCCTTTTCACACCTGCCTTGGGGGACTGCTTTTCTCTCCTCAGGAAAGCCTCAATTATGGAAGTAATAAACCTTTCATATCTTCCTGGCGTGTGTGTGATATCATCAATCTTGATATCCAAACCAAATATTGATTAATATCTCTCCTTAACGCAAAGTGAGAATCACATAGTCTCTTATGCCATATATATATTTGGATTCAAGTTATTAATTTAATTTTGTAGTAGAGAAGAATTCATTTTCTTGTTGGTCAATTAAATTGATAATACCATGACATTAAAAAAAAACACACACACACAAGAAAGGATACTTTCTGAGCCTATATTTTGAAATGTATTCTTACATTTTCTTCAGTTGGCTTTTAATTTTCTCTTTTATCTGAATAATGGAAAACCACTGTGTCTGCTCACTATTGGCATATAATTTTATTAATCTTTTATAGGTAGGTTAGATACTAAAAATATTTTTCTTCTAATTTGTAGCTTTGTTTTCTCCATTCTGCATTGAAAATAAAATCATTCGGGATCCCTGGGTGGCGCAGCGGTTTGGCGCCTGCCTTTGGCCCAGGGCGTGATCCTGGAGACCCGGGATTGAATCCCACGTCGGGCTCCCGGTGCATGGAGCCTGCTTCTCCCTCTGCCTGTGTCTCTGCCTCCCTCTCTCTCTCTGTGTGACTATCATAAATAAATAAAAATTAAAAAAAAAAAAGAAAAAATCATTCTGAAAAAGAAAAACATTACTTTATTATTTTTGTTTTATTCATAATTTTTGTATCATTTTTAAACAATTTTTTCCAGATTCCAAAATAATGTCTCTGTTTTCATAGGAGAAAATTATCCTATATTAATAAATTCATTTGAATTTACTAACTTGGTTTCATTTCTCAACATAAATAATCACAAAGACTTTTATGTTTAATGTTGCCTCCTAAATCCCTAAAATGACATGGTCAGTTTGAGGTTTTACTACTTTTTAAAAATTCGTAATACTTTTTACCCTGAAGTAAGTTTATCATTGCTTTGTTAATTTTCTTAATTAAAAGTTCTTTTATTTTGACGTGTGGCTTGGGAATTATCCATGTACAATATGTGCTAATTAAAAAATAGCAAAAGCAGAATTATCTTTCAAAGTCAAATAAATATTCAGCATTTCTATTATGAAATAGAAAAAATATATTATTGGCAATAAAAGCAACACTTATTTATAGAGAAGAAATTATAGGAACTGCTTTCCATCTTTAGGAAATCAAGAGTATCCTCCCACTCATGAATCAAAATAAGCTCTTTCTCCTCATCTATCTCTCCCGGCTTCCTCTGGAGATCTCCTGTTAGAACCCATTGAATATTTGAACTGTCAGAGATCTCTCACTCCTGTTGCAATTAACATTAGCAAATCTCTATAGGAGTAAGCAGCAATTTTCATGGATAACTTAAGAAATCACTGTTTAAGTCATGCAAAATCTTGTTCTTATCTCATTATTTGTTCTTTTAGATTACAAATACTCACTAGGCACCTAAGATGTTTCTGAAATTTTGCAAAAGGTGGTTGGACTAGATCTGAGAAGTAAAGGTCATCATGAACCTTCTCCTCAATTGAACACCTGCTGCAGGAGAGGTGGGTTGGAGGATGGAGAAGCACTCTAGACAAATGAAGTATCCTAGATCAAGAAGTTAATAGTATTACATGCAGTAGAAACATGAGTCAGAAAAAAACCCTAGGGTACTGGGATTTCATTGGCATGGCTTAGGAAAATTCAAAAGGAAATATTTAGTTAAGATATAAACTAAAATAATATATGTGAAACAACACTGATCAGCTTATGTTAAAGAATACACTATTTTTCACAAAGAATTATTGCAAATGAGTTTCAGAAAAAGGCGTATGCTAGAAAATGTAACCATCATTTTGGCCAACACTTTGAACTATTTACTGTGTGATGCTTTTCTAATTGCTTTTATCTGTCAATTGATCAATCTATAGATAATAGTTCATTTAATTTTTATTAAATATTATAAGGTATGAAATATTGATAAGAACTAGTGTTATCCACATATTACAACTTAATAGAAAATAAGGCTGGGGTACCTGGGTAATTCAGTCAGCTAAGCATTCAACTCTTAGTTTCAAATCAGGCTATGATCTCATAGGATTTGAGCCCCAAATGGGCTCCATGCTCAGTGGGGATTCTGCTTGAATATTCTTTCCCTTCACGCCTCCCCCTACTCACATATGCTCTCTCTCTCTCATTAATATGAATAAATGAATCTTTAAAAAGTGATAGAAAGTAAGGCAAAGAAAAGTTGGGTGTATTGCCAAATTTACACAGACAATATTGTGTAGAACCAGGACTTGCAATTGATGTAATTTATCTGGAGTCTAAACAGTTAATTACTAAACTCTACTTTCTTGGAATTTTAAAAGCTATGATAACATGAGGAAAATAATTATTTTGACTATACAATTAATAGCATTCAATATAAAGCACAGAATATTTAAACTTTATTAGCTTATTTTTTTCATTCAGATATTTATTCATGTTATCTCACTTGCATGTGCCAAACATCATGTAGGTAAGACATTAGTAAGTTGAAGTCCTTGGCCATCATATGCTTACATTAAAGTAGGAGAAAACCCTAGTCAACAAATAAGTAAAATAAAAATGTTATCCAAGTGTTTTATGATATAAACAGAATAGATGCTAAACAGTCATCTTTGCCATTGCTACTGTTCTTAATTCTTAAGACAAGTTTAGCCAAATGTCCCTCAGGAAAATAAATATTATGAGGAGTAAATGACTATTAGAGTTCTAGTTCTAAACTCTTATGTAGTCTTCTCTGTAAATCAATTTGTCTGGTTTCCAATTATTAGCCACAAGAATTTATATTAATTTAGATGAAGGCAAAAATCTTAGTAAAGTTAGGTAAACTACTGCGAGTCTCTTTTCCCCTAAATATCTATTCATTTTCTTTTAATCTAAATGAAATAGGAGCAACTTCTAATTTGATTCTGGGGTTTAGTATTAGGGTGCTCACTTGTCCACACATTGATAGAACATATCTCAACATTAATATTCTTTCATTTGCCTCAAACTTTGATACACCTGCCTCTCTTCCAAAAATTTTTCAATTCCTGCTTTTTGGCTCCTCAAATCCCAATAAATCATACAATAAATTAAGTAAATTATAAAATACATGTTGCTGAGTGACTATATATATATATATATATATATATATATATATATATCTAGATAAGTGGATACATTTTATGTGTACTATCAAGCAGGTGGATGCATGGAGATAGGATGACCTTTATCTTAATAAATACAGTGTTCACCAGGGTGAATTTCTGTCAAGATGCTCACAGAGTTTAACAAAAGTCCTTATTTTAGAGCTTAGACCAAATTGCTTGTTCCCATTAAGAAAGACCTTTATGGCCTTTCTACATTTTCTTCCACAAAACTCAAAGCAGACTAAGCATTGGTGACAGCACTTGGTAAAAGTGATTGTAGTGACATTTTAGATCTGTCAAGTCTTTCTGTAACTACTGCGCCATAGGTAGCTTAATGAGACACAGTGCATAGTAACACAGTAAGAAAAACCCTTTAGAACTCTTGTTACAGTCATTTGAAGGGGGTTATAACTCTGAAGGCCATCATTTCCTGCTGGGTAGTGGAATCTTTTGGTAGCTACTATATTGTAACAAAATGTCTTGAAAGCAATTCTCTTTCAGTCATAACCACACAAAGATTTAGATACACTGAGCTTCTGTTGATGGATACAAGCTTGGAATCTCTGGAACTGGAATTGAAATCCAGGGCAGTGATTTCTAAAAATTCAAAGGTTTATTTACATAACATTTCTCCTATGCATGTAAAGTATGAATTTACTGTGAATGAATTCAAACTATTACTTAAATCAGTTAACTTTTTAAGACCATAACCTTGCATTTTATGGCACAATATGGTTGCAACTATTGAGAATGGTGCTGGTGATTGGACATTTCCTATAGAAAGATGATTGCAAAAAATTATATTCAGAATAACTGAATATGCAAAGTTTCTGATTTGGGGAACTCGGGAAAAATTTTGTCCTGCCATCTCAATAAATATTTATTAAGAATTAACTTTATGTAATCCAGGCACCATGGTAAGGATACTTATTAAGGCATGATTGCTATACCAAAATAGTTCAAACTATAGTGGAGAAATAAGATATAATGTAGTTTAAGACAAGGCACAATAGAATAAATGTGAAAATTTAAATATCACATTTAAACATCCATTATTTGTTACTGTTATTCCATTTGTTTGTAACCCCTCACTTTTCAAAAAGTATTCAAGAAAACTCACTATATATGAATTTGTATGTGTTTGTATGATAGAATGTTTCATTTGTCTGTAAGATTCTTATAAGTCTGGAATAAAAGGAAGATGCAAGGGTTTAAATAATTAATTTTATCTTAAGGAAAGAGTTTCTTGCTATTTACTTCTAAAAGGAAATATCCATGTAATCATGTAAGATCCTATGCCAGATATTGGTTATCTGAGTGAGCAATATCTCCCATATCTTTGAAGTTAAGTTAAAAGCAATTTTATTAAGATTCATTTCTTTATTATCTCCAGAAAATCAATGCATATCATTAAACCATAACAAGTCTGTATGAACTAATTTAAGGTAGACTATGAATGAATTTTTCTAGTGAATTTGGCATGGTGGGGAATTGGAGTGGTAGTGAAAGAATGCTGTATATACACCATTCAGAGAAAGAAGTGAATAGATCATGTCTGCAATGGAAAAATTAAGATATGATGTGGATTTGATTTCATAATAGGATTTTTTAAAACAATTTTTTAAATTTTATTTATTTATCCTTGACAGACACACAGACAGAGAGAGAGGCAGAGACATAGGCAGAGGGAGAAGCAGGCTCCATGCAGGAACCTGATGCGGGACTCCATCCCGGGACTCCAGGATCACACCCCGGGCTGAAGGTGGTGCTAAACCGCTGGGCCACCGGGACTGCCCTATATTAATTTTTTAAAAAAGAGAGAATGTGTTTTTTCCTCATGGATGGTAATTAGTAAATTCTGTAGGGTTAGAAAATGGACTACATCTTGTACTATAACATTTATTATACTATTTAGCTTTTAAAAACACAGGACAAATGATACTTTAAATATATTTATCACTACATTGGATATCTGATTCTCCAAATCAAATCCTATCTGGATTGTTTTTAATTCTGAGATTGTGTGTCCTCTGCATCCCCTCTACCATTTAAGAACAAACTCATCAAAACCAGGGAAAACGTATTACTTTTGTTTTCAACATACCTCAATCAAAAAAAAAATTAAAGTGAGTGAAGGGAAGTGGGAGGTACATGCTTCTAGGTACAAATGAATAAGTCATGGAGATAATAGGTAAAGCCTAGGGAATATAGTCAATGGTTCTATAATAGTGTTATATGATTACAGATAGTAGTTACACTTATGGTGAAGATAGCATAATGTATAGACTTATTGAATCATTATGGTATACACCTGAAACTAGTTTAACACTGTGTGCCTACTATACTTCAATTTAAAAAGGGTAACCCTGAAGAGAAATTTTAAAAAAATCCCTGAGACTAATATAACACTGTTTTTAAATTATATTTCAGGGTATAAAAGTTCTCAAAAGACCCTTTTCTTTCAAGTAGATTCACTTAATAAACAGAAATACAACATTTATTCTGTGCCAGACACTATGTACTGTGCACTTTGATTAATTTAATAAGCACAACAACCCTAGAGTAAATACACTAAATCTAAGGGAACAAAAGCACAGAAAGGTTAAAGAATTTCCTCAACATCACATAGATAGCAGCAAAGGCTGATTGAAATCTCATGGGTTTTTCCAGCAGCTTTGCTTTTATACACTGTGCCTCCTCTCCACTGATATTTTATTTCTGTTGCTCACTATAGTCATTAATTATAGTCACATTTCACAAGAGGATGATTTCTGTTTTCATAGACTTATCCTGTATATCTGCCTTTTTCAATGTAAAATTTACAATAAACTTAATGATTACAGTGCACAATCAATTGAATTTGTAGAGACTAGAAGTACAGCAAATTCTATTTCAAAGTAGAAAGTATAACCTCATAGAATAATCCACGTTCTCTTCAAGTCTATCATAGCAAAAGAGATCTTGCCTCTAAGGCTAGTTAATGCCAAGATATAATAGCTTCTCAAAGAATGAAGGAACTGAATGAACTATAGCTTCATAATAAAACTTGCCTAATCATGCATTTGCCATTTATTAACTACATACCATTATCTATCATTGTGCTGAGTAGATTATATACATTATCCACTATCCTCTCAACAACGCTGCAAATCACATGCCATTACTAATATGTTGTGCAGAAAAAACCTGGAAACTCTGAAATGTTATATAACTCGGGCACAATCAAAAGGTGATTAAGAGGCAGAGCTGTAATCCAAACCTAGCTCCATCCATCACTGCACTTTGGAGTTGCTTACAGGGAATACTTTTTTCTGAGTGCCCTTTAAAAGGAATCCCATAGGTTTAATGTGAATGTCATCCAGGTCATCTCAGGACAAGTTTAATCCCATTATCACTTCAATTCAAATTCAATTGATAGGGGAGCAACTAGCATACCATATTACCTCTTTTTTCTATATTAATTATCATCGACAGAATAGACACTGGAACCAAGAGAAAATATTACATTTTCTTCTTTAGTTAAGCGTAAGTCATGATGGTTTCATTTCAGAATAAAGCAAAGCCTTCATGATAGCCAACATCCCAAAGTTACCTCTTGAATTTGGTTATATCTTACTGAATCCTAGTATTTCAACTTGTAAGCTATGAATGGTTTAGAGAGAGATATAATTCTAGAATGTCTAACCACTCTGAAAACCTAGTTTTTTTCAGACTTTTTTTCAGATCACCCCATGAGAGATAAACTATCAGTCATGTTTGAGTTTCAAGCTTTATTCTACTCTCAGCAGGATGGATGGCTTCATCCACTAAATTGTGGAAGGGATTAAGAGATACTCTTTGTTGTTTCTTTTGACATGTTTCAGTCAAGTAGATGGAAAGCAACTTGTAAGAGAGAACTCTTACCCACTGTGACATATTGAAGAGCCAGACACTGTGAAACTACTTAATTTTTTTTCCCATTTTTCTTTAGCCCACACTGCTTCCTAAGAAGGATTCCCTTCCTTTCCTCTTTTCCTGGGTAGGAAGCCCATAATCCGAGTAGAAACCTCATTTAAGACCTCTCAGAACAAGTGCATTTTTATTGTTCAGTTAAACGTTATGGGAAGAATCAAAAGTCCATATTTGAAACATAAAGTGAACTTGTATTTGAGCATTTTTCCTGATGTCACTATATTTATTAGCCATTCTTATAAATGGATTACTTTTGGTTAGGAAATTTAGAACTTCCAAAATAGTCCTTTAATTCTACATGTTGAAGTGCAAATGAACTTTCTTTGAGAATAGAAATACACTCATCCAAAGAAAGTTATCTTTGCCATTATATTTCATCTGTTTTTTGTTCAGTTATTAAAATTTACATTTATTACTAGAAAATCAGAATGTCTTACTTAGATATTGATATTTAATTTAATTGTATTCCTATGATGATCTAGTGATCAGAGTATTTAAGTCATTTTTATATTCTCCAAGGATATTTTCCTGTCAATTGCTAAGATGTTTCAAAATTTTTCAATATGATGGGATGCCTGGGTGGTTCAGTGGTTGAGCATCTGTTTTTGGCTCAGGATGTGATCCTGGGGTTCCGAGATCAAGTCCTACATCTGGCTCCCTGTGAGGCGCCTGCTTCTCCCTCTGCCTATGTCTCTGCCTCTCCCTCTGTTCCTCATGAATAAATTAAGTCTTTAATTTTTTTCAATGTATAATCTTTCTCCTTTTATCTACTTTATAAATAAATGCATTCTGAAATTTTGTTATGACACATTCTTTTATGCAGAATTATTTTTTTCTTTAATCTTTGCATTTATGATATGACAATACCATTACTATTATTTATGTAATTCATTTCATCTCTGGAACAAATGTATTCTTTAGTATTTTTGGCATTCTTAAGTTGAACAAATATTTCTTTAAGTCATATTCACATTTAATACTCCAAAATTATTCAGTTAAGCATCTTTTTTATTAATTATTATGCAAGTTATAATGAAAATATCAATGTCTTTGGGAAAAAATTATTTGCATTTAAATCAGAGCAGACTATGATTGAATATTCTAATTCTATAACCCACTAACTGTGCATGATCTTTGGTAAAAATGTGATCACAGTTCCTTTTTCTGCCAATGGAGACAATAATCCATAATATTCGGAATCAGAATGAAAAAAAATGATAACACGTATGTTTTGTGTTCTTTGCCATGCTTAAATCAGCTATGGCTCTGTCTAGTCACGTCCCAAGGCTCATAACTACAGCTCAAAGAAATTCAGAAATATGATCACATTAATACAGATATTTATTAATTAACAAGTTCAGGACTCATATAAAAGACATTTATCTCCTAAACTAGTGTTTCTACTAATGTAGTCTAAGAGCTATAAATGAATGAAAGATAAGAAATTTTATATTTTTGAGAGAGGCTAATACAGAGAAAAAGAATCATCAAGTTTGCTTTTGATCTTCATTTTTAAAACATCAGATCCCATTCATTTCTGCTTTTAAGGAAATGTAAAGTTGTATTCTTACTGTAATAATTTATTTCTTCTTCCCTTCTTCCTTCCCTCCCCTGCCCACTACCTCTCTCTATACTTCCTTCTCTCTTCCTTCCTACTTTCATGCCTTTCTTCTTTCATCTATAAATTTATTATTTATTTTCTTTAACCACAAGAGCATTTTGAACTCATTATGAGGCAGTCATTTGCTATTCTAGGAATGCAAATACCAATAGGGTAGAGATCCTGACCTCAAAATGCCCTAATCTAGTAATACATGATCTAAGCAGGAATAAGAGGGGTAAGGTTAGCGGCAGATGTAGAGAAAGGAAATTCCTATCTATACAAAACTTTAAAGGTGCTTGGATTTTATAATGTTTACATATGTTTTCAGATTTAACACATCTAAGAACTATTTCATGTTTTATACTATTAAGACATAGGGTCAATATGACTAAATAAGTTTGTTGTATTTCCTCCCTAGGTGGCAAATCTAAGCTATAAAAACTAGTTCAGCCTACTCCTAACGACATAATTTTACTACACGTCTATATTAAACCCCAACCATCCACACAGCAAAAGTGGAACCTGCTGAACAAAGAAGATACTTATAGATGATATAACCAATAAGGGACTAATATCCAAAATATAAATTAAAAAAATAACATGGGGAGCTTGGGAGGATGGCAGAGTAGGAGGATCCTGAGCTCACCCCGTCTCACATCTATAACCAGATATCATCCACATCAAAGTCAATAAACTGGAGAGTGATCCGAAAAGTGGCAGAAGAAACTCCACAGCTAAATGTAGAGAAGAAGCTGCATCTGAAAAGTTTAGGAAGGACAGAAAAGCAGAGGGAAACTTCCTGCAGGACGGAGTTTTGCATGAAAAGGGGGCTGAAAAACAGACCCTAGTACCAGGGTGCTCACAGGGAAAGACTAATCTTCATGTCATTTAGTTTTAAAAATCAGAGGGACTAAGTTCTGTGAGTTTGCAAAATCAGTGGGATATGAAGCCTGGAGCTTTAAAAGTCAGCTGACTCAGCACTGGTCAAGTCACTACCCTTAAAGAGACTGCATCTTGTATGGAAATGCAGGGACATTACAAGAAAAAAGATTGTTCATAGCGATTTCTGAGAGTGTTGAGTGGCTTCTTGGAAAACTAAGTAGCTGGCAACCATCATTTTCCTCCCCCACCTTAGCATAAACACAGAGCCACCTCCGGAGGACAGACTACACAGAAACTCACTACCTAACCTGGCAGCAGTGCCACACACCCACTCCAAGCTTGCTAGTCTCAGCCTTGGGCTCAGGGCAAATTTAGTTAAAGCCACACAAATCTACTCCAGCCTCCACTGTGTACCCAGCCATCTTCAAGCACTATACCCAACTTTGAGGCCTGGCCACTTTAGCATAAAAAACCAAACCACCACAGTGCTCCAGGGAACCTGGCATGAAATTAGTGGCTCAGCCTAAAATTGCTAGCACCTTGGCCTGATCCCAAGTTCTCCAGTGGGTACACTTCCTCAGAACTGACCTGCCTGGGTCTCATTAACACCACAGAGATCAAGCACAATCCACAACAGGCAGAGAGTCAATGCAGATGACTCCATGAAAAGAAAAAGTGACTCAGACACAAATAGAAGGGTACAAGAAACACATAGGAGACTCCCCTGAAGTGCAAGGTTCTGGTGGACAGGGGATACTGCACTATAGGGTACAACAGAATGCCTTCTTCACAAAGTCACTATTTTCTACTCCCCTCCTTTTAAAGAGATTTATTTATTTACTTGAGGGAGAGAAAGCTGAGTAGAGGGAGGGATAGAAGAAGAGAGACAATCTTAAGCAGGCTCCTCAACATGAGGCTCCATCCTGAGGACCCTGAGATCATAACCTCAACCAAAATCAAGAATCAGATGCTTAACCTACTAAGTCACCCAGAGACCCCATAAAGTCACTACTTTCAAGAACAGAAAACACAGCCTGACTTTCCTAATACACAGAAGCAAACACAGAAAAGCAGACAAAATGAGGAGACAGAAAAATTTATGTCAAATGAAAGAAAAGGACAAGGCCATAGCCTTGATGAACAGATCACCTAAACATAAAATAAACAAGGAAAAATGAGTTTGAATGACACATTGGAACAAATGGGTTTCACAGATATCTTCAGAACATCCCATCTTAAGACAGCAGAATACATATTCTTTTCAAGTGTATGTGGAACATTCTCTAGAATAGACAACATATGAGCCCACAAACAAGCTTCAACAAATTCAAGAAGATTTAAGTCATACCATGCATCTTTTCTGAACACAATACTATGAAAATAGAAGTAAATCACAAGAAAAAATCTGGAAAGACCACAAATACATGGAGATTAAACAACATGCACCTAACAATGAATCAGTCAACAGAAAATAAGAGAAATAAAGATGCACATGGAAATAAATGAACAGAAAAATACAATGGTCTAAAACCTTTGGGATGCAGCAAAAGCAGTTTTAACGGGCCTGCCTCAAGAAGCAAGAAAAATCTCAAATAAACAACCTAATCTTACCCTTAAAGGAGGTAGAAAAAAGAACAACAGACAAAAACTAAAGCCAGCAGAAGAAAGAAAACTAAAAACAACAGCAACAACAATAACAGAACATAGCAATGAAATTAGGAGCTAGTTCTTTGAAAAAATCAATAAAATTTACAAACTTCCAGAATTATGAAGAAAAGAAGGAAAGGACTCAAATAAATAAAATCCCAAATGAGAAATAAGAACAACCAATACAACAGTAAGAAAAACAACTATAAGGGAATATTATGAAATACATTGGACAACCTAGAAGACATAGATAAATTCCTAGAAACATACAACCTACCAAAACTGAAACAAGAAGACATAGAAAATTTGAACAGGCTGATAACCAGCAATGAAATTGAATCAATAATCAAAAATTTCTCAATAAACAAAAGTCCAGAACCAGATTATTTCACAGGTGAATTCTACCAAACTTTTAAAGAGGGGTTAATATCTATTCTTCTCAAACTGTTCTCCCCCCCCCCCAAAAAAAAAAATAGAAAAGGAAAGAAAACTTGTGAACTCATTCTGGGAGGCCAGCATTATTCTGATGCCAGAATTAGGTAAAAAGAGGATTCCAGGCCAATAACCCTGATGAACATAGACGCAAAAATCCTTAATAAAGTACCAGCAAACTGAATCCAACAATACATTTAAAAAAAAATCATCTACCACAATCAAGTAAGGTTTATTCTGGAGTTACAAGGTTGGGTCAATATTCACAAATCAATTAAGGTGACATATTACATCAATAGGAAAAAGAGAATAAGAACCATATGATCATTTCAATACATGCAATAAAAATCATTTGACAAAATACAACATCATTTCATGATAAAAAAAAAAAAAAAACCACCTCAACAGAGTAGGTTTAGAGGGAACATAACTCCACATAACAAAGGCCAGATAGGAAAGACTCACAGTAACATCATTCTTAATGGAAAAAAAAAAAAAAAACCTGAGACCTTTTCCCCTACAGTAAGGAACAAAGAGAAGGATGTCCTCTCTCACTAATTTTATTCAACATAGTACTGGAAGTTGTAGCCATAGCAATCTGACAACAAAAAAAGAAATAAAAAGAATACAAATTGTAAGGAATAGTGAAACTTTCACTATTTGTAGGTGACACGGTATTCTGTAGAGAAAATCATATCCCCCCCAAAGGGATACCTGGATGGCTCAGTCCATTAAGCATACAATTCTTGGTTTTGGCTCAGGCCATGATCTTAGGGTCCTGAGATTGAGCCCTGCATCAGGCTCTGTGCTCAGCATGGAGTCTGCTTGAGATTCTCGCTTTGTTTCTGCCCCTCTCCCTCCCTGGCTGCTCTCTCTCTCTCTCTCTCTCTCTCTAAAATAAATGAATAGATTTTTGAAAAAAGAAAAGAAAAGAAAACTCCAAGACAGCACTAAAAAAACTGCTAAAATTGATAAATGAATTCAATAAAGTTCTAGGACACAAAATGCAATGTACAGAAATCTACTGCCTTTCTGTACACTAATAATGAAACAGCAGAAAGATAAATTCAGAAAACAGTGCTGTTTACAATTGCACCAAAAATAATAAGATATCTAAGAATGAACCTAACCAAAGAGGTGAAAGACCTGTACTCTGAAAACTATAACACTAATGAAAGAAATTGAAGATGACACAAAGAAATGCAGACATCCTATGGTCATGGATTAGAAGAACAAATATTGTTAAAGCATCTATACTACCCAAAACAATCTACACACTTAATGAAATCCATATAAAAACAAGAACAGCATTTTTCACACAACTAGAAAAACAATTCTAAACTTTGTATGGAACTTAAAACCACCCTGCATAGCCAAAGTGACTTTGAACACCAAAGCAAAGCTGGAGGTATCATGATACACGGTTCAAATTGTATTACAAAGGTGTAATAAGCAAAATAGTATGGCATTAGCACAAGAATACACATTAAATCAATAGAACAGAATAGAAAAAAAAAAAAGAAATAAACCCACAACTATATGGTCAATTAATCTTTCACAAAGCCAGAAATAATATTCAATGGGAAAAAGCCACTCTCTTCAACAAATGGAATTGGGAAAAGTGGACAACAACTTGCAAAAGAAAGAAACAGAATCACTTTATTACGCCATCACAAAAATTAATCCAAAATGGGTTAAAGACCTAAATGTGAGACCTGGATCCATAAAAATCCTAGAAGAAAATACAGGCAGTAACCCCTTTGAAATTGGTTGTGCATTTTTCTAGATGTCTCCTGAGGCAAGGGAAGCAAAAGCAAAAATAAATGATGACTACATCAAAATAAAAAAGCTTCTGCACGGGAAAGGAAGTAATTAACAAAATTAAAAACAATCTATGGAATTGGAGGAGATATTTTCAAATGGCATACCCAATAAAGGAATAGTATTCAAATTATATAAAGAATTTATATAACTCCATACCCCAAAATCTAACAGTCCTTTATAAAAATGGGCAGAAGACATGAACAGACATTTCTCCAAAGAAGACATATAGGATGCCAACAGACGCATGAAAAGATGTTCATTATCACTTGCCATCAAAGAAATGCAAATCAAAACTACAATGAGATATCACTTCACCCTCATCACAAGGGCTAAAATCAACAGCACACGAAAAAACAAGTAGTGGCAAAAACGTAGAGAAAAAGAATAATAGTGCACTGTTGGTGAGAATGCAAACTGGTGCGGCCACTCTGGAAAATAGTATGGAGTTTCCTCAGAAAGTCAAGAATAGAACCACCCTAGGATCCAGCAATTGCACTACTTGGTATTCCCCAACCCCGCAAAAAAAATGCAAAAACACTAATTTAAAGAGATACAAACAACCCTATGTTTATTGTAAAGTATTTACAGCAGCAAAGATAAAACAAATATCCATCATCAGATGAATGAGTAAAGAAGAAGTGGAATATACAGTCAGAAAAAGTGAAATATTGCCATTTGCAACAACTTCGATAAACCTAAAGGGTATAATGCTAAATGAAATAAGTCAGCCAGGGATAGACAATTGTATGTATATGCTTTCATTCACATGTGGCATTTATCTCTTTTAATTAAAATTCAATTGCCAGCGTATAGTATAACACCTAGTACTCATTATATGATGCACCTTTCTTGGTGCCCATCCCCCAGTTGCCCCATCCCCCCAACTAATTCTCCTTCTGCAACCCTTTGTTTCCTTTCTAATTTTCCCCACCCAGTTTCCCCCCTTCCTTTATGATCACTTTCACTATTTCTTATATTCCACATATGAGTAAAACCATATAATTGTCTTTCTCTGATTGATTTATTTCACTCAGCATGATACCCTCCAGTTCCATCCATGTAAATGTAAATGGTGAGTAATTGTCCTTTCTGATGGCTGAGTGATATTCCATTGTATATATAGACCACATCTTCTTCTCTATATATTCAACTTTTGATGGACATCGAGGCTCCTTCCACAGTTTGAATATTGTGGACATTGCTGCTATAATTATTGGGGTGCAGATGTCCTGTTGTTTCACTGCGTCTGTATATTTGGGGTAAATCCCCAATAGTGCAATTGCTGGGTCATAGTGTTGCTCTATTTTTAACCTCTGAGGAACTTTCACACAGTTTTCCCGAATGGCTGCACCAGTTTGCATTTCCACCAACAGTGCAAGAAGGTTCCCCTTTCTCCACATCCTTGCCAAATTTGTGGTTTCCTGTCTCATTAATATTAGCCATTCTGACTGGTGTGAGGTGGTATCTCATTGTGGTTTTGATTTGCATTTTCCTGATTCCAAGTGATGTGGAGAATTTTTTCATGTGTTTGTTGGCCATGTGTATGTTTTCTTTGGAGAAATGTCTGTTCATGTCTTCTGCCCATTTCTTGCCTGGATTGTTTGGTTTTCTAGGGTGTTGAGTTTGATAAGTTCTTTATAGATCTTGGACACTAGTCCCCCCCCCTTTTTAAATCTTGATAAAGTTCCAGTAGTTTGTTACTTTTGTTTCAGTTGCCTTTATACACATGCCTTGCAAGAAGCTGCTGTGCCCAAGGTCACAGAGGTGGCTATCTATCTTGTCCTCCAGGATTTTGATAAATTCCTGTTTCACACTTAGGTCTTTCATTAATTTTGAGTTTATTTTTGTGTCTGTTGTAAGAGAATGGTCCAGTTTTATTCTTCTGCATGTGGCTGTCCAATTTTCCCAACACCATTTATTGTCTTTTCTTCCTTTGGATATTTTTCCTGCTTTGTCAAAGATTAAATGATGGTAGAGTTGAGGGTCCATTTCTGAGTTCTCTATTCTGTTCCAATGATCTATGTGTCCGTTTCTGTGCCAGTACCACACTGTCTTGATGATCACAGCTTTGTAGTACAGCTTGAAGTCAGGCATTGTGATGCCCCAGCTTTGGTTTTCTTTTTCAACATTCTTCTGGCTATTTGGGGTCTTTTCTGATTCCATACAAATCTTATTTGTTCCAATTCTATGAAGACACTCCATGGAATTTGCATTGAATGTCTAAATTGCCCTGGGTATCATAGACATTTTCACAATATTAATTATTCCAATCCATGAGCATGGAATATTTCTCCATCTCTTTGTGTCTTCCTCAATTTCTTTCAGAAGTGTTCCATTGTTTTTAGGGTATAGATCCTCTACTTCTTTGGTTAGGCTTATTCTTAGGTGTCTTATGCTTTGGGTGCATAAATGGGATTGATTCCATAATTTCTCTTTCTTCAGTCTCATTGTCAATGTATAGAAATGTCACTGATTTCTGGGCATTGATTCTGTCTCCTACCACACTCCCGAATTGCTGTATGAGTTCTAGCCATCTTGGGGTGGAGCCTTTGGGTTTTCTATGTACAGTATCATGTCATCTGCAAAGAGGGAGAGTTCGACTTTTTCTTTGCCAATTTGAATGCCTTTATTTCTTTTTGTTGTCTGATTGCTGAGCCTAGGACTTCTAGTACTATGTTGAATAGCAGTGGTGAGAGTGGACATCCCTGTCGTGTTCCTGATCTTAGGGAAAGGCTCTCAATTTTTCCCCATTGGGAATGATATTTGCTGTGGGCTTTTCGTAGATGGCTTTTAAGATGCTGAGGAATGTTCCCTCTATCCCTACACTCTGAAGAGTTTTGATCAGGAATGAGGAATGAATGCTGTATTTTGTCAAATGCTTTCTCTGCATCTATTGAGAGGATAGGTTCATGTTTTTCCTCTTGTTGATGGGATCTATCACATTGATTGTTTTCCGAGTGTTGAACCAACCTTGCATCCCAGGGATAAATCCCACTTGACCATGGTGAATAATCCTCTTACTGTAATGTTGGATCCTATTGGCTAGTATATTAGTGAGAATTTTGGCATCCATGTTCATCAAGGATATTTATCTATACTCCCTTTTAATGGGGTCTTTGTCTGGTTTTGGGGTCAAAGTAATAATGGCCTCATAGAATGAGTTTGGAAGTTTTCTTTCCATTTCTATCTCTTGAAACAGCTTTAGCAGAATAGGTATTATTTCTTCCTAAAATGTTTGTAGAATTCCCCTGGAAAGTGATCTGGCCCTGGACTCTTGTTCTTGAGAAGTTTTTGATGACTGTTTCAATTTCATCACTCATTATTTGTCTGTACAGGTTTTCCATTTCTTCCCGTTTTAGTAATTTATAGGTTTCCAGGAATGGCATCCATTTCTTCTAGATTGCCTAATTTGTTGGCATATAGTTGCTCACGATATGTTTTTTTTTTTTTTTTTTTTGTATTTCTTTGGTATTGGTTGTGAACTCTCCTCTTCCATTCATGATTTTATTAATTTGAGCCTTTTCTCTTTTCTTTTTAATACATCTGGTTAGGGATTTACCTATATTACTAATTATTTCAATTAATCAGCTCCTGGTTTTGTTGATCTGTTTTACAGTTTTCCTGGTCTCTATTTTGTTAAGCTCTGCTCTAATCTTACTATTTCTCTTCTCCTGCTTGGCTTAGGCTTTATTTGTATTCTTTCTCCAGTTCCTTTAGGTGCAAGGTTAGCTTGTGTATTTGGGATTTCTCTAATTATTGAGAGAGACTTGATTGAATACTACTTCCCTCTTATGACTGCTTTTGCTGTATCCCAATCCCAAGGATTTTGAACAGTTGTACATTCATTTTTGTTAGTTTCCATGAATTTTTTTTAATTCTTCTCTAATTTCCTGATTGACCAATGCATTTTTAGTAGGATGATCTTTAACTTCCAAGTGTTTGAGTTCCTTCCAAAATTCTTCCTGTGATTGAGTTCTAGTTTCAAAGCATTGTGGTCTGAAAATGTTAAGGGAATAATCCCAATCTTTTGGTATCACCTGAGACATGATTTGTGACCTGGTATGTGGTATATTCTGGAGAAAGTTTCATGTGCATTTGATAAGAATCTTCATTCACTTGCATTAGGATGGATTGTTCTTTATATATCTGTGAAGTCCATCTGGTCCAGTGAGTCATTTCAAAGTCCTTGTTTCTTTGTTGATCTTCTGTGTAGAAAATCTCCTTTGCTGAGAATGGAGTGTTGAAGTCCTCTATTCTTAATGTATTATTATCTATGTATTTCTTAACTTGGTTATTGATTGGTTGATACAACTGGTTGTTCCCAAATTAGGGGCATAAATATTCATAATTCTTGGTTCTTGTTGGAGAGAACCTTTAAGTATGATCTAGTGACCCTCTTCATCTCTTAGTATAGTCTTTGGTTTAAAGTCTAATTTATCTGATATGAGGATTGCTATCCTGGCTGTCTTTTGAGGTCCATTTGCATAGTAAATGATTCTCCATCCCCTCATTTTCAGTCTGAAGATTTCTTGAGATCTACAACGAATCTCTTATAGACAGTACATAGATAGGTCTTACTATTTTACCCAGTCTGACACCCTGTGTCTTTTAACTGGAGCATTTTTAACCCATTCATGTTCAGAGTACCTATTGAAAGATATGAATTCAATGCCATTGTATTAACCATAAAGTCATTGTTTCTGCAGATTGTTTCTGTTTTGGGGGGCTCCCTCTTTGCTTACAAGATCCCCTTTAATATTTCTTGCAGGGCTGGTTTGGTGGTCTCATATTCTTTCAGTATCTATCTGTCCTGGAAGCTCTTTATCTCTCCTTCCATTCTTAGTGACAGCCTTGCTGGATTAAGTATCCATGGATGGATGGATGTTTTCTCATTTAGTATCCTGAATATATCATTCCAGCCCTTTCTGTCCTGCCAGGTCTCTGCAGATACGTATGCTGTTAATCTAATATTTCTCCCCCTATATTTTAGGAATTTCTTGTTTCAAGCTGCTTTTAGAATTTTCTATTTATCTCTGAAATTTGCAAGCTTCACTATTATATGGTGAGGTGTTGATTGATTTTTTTTTAATTTATTTTTTATTGGTGTTCAATTTACTAACATACAGAATAACCCCCAGTGCCCGTCACCCATTCACTCCCACCCCCCGCCCTCCTCCCCTTCTACCACCCCTAGTTCGTTTTCCAGAGTTAGCAGTCTTTACGTTCTGTCTCCCTTTCTGATATTTCCCACACATTTCTTCCCCCTTCCCTTATATTCCCTTTCACTATTATTTATATTCCCCAAATGAATGAGAACATATAATGTTTGTCCTTCTCCGACTGACTTACTTCACTCAGCATAATACCCTCCAGTTCCATCCACGTTGAAGCAAATGGTGGGTATTTGTCATTTCTAATAGCTGAGTAATATTTCATTGTATACATAAACCACATTTTCTTTATCCATTCATCTTTCGTTGGACACCGAGGCTCCTTCCACAGTTTGGCTATCATGGCCATTGCTGCTATAAACATCGGGGTGCAGGTGTCCAGGCGTTTCATTGCATCTGTATCTTTGGGGTAAATCCCCAGCAGTGCAATTGCTGGGTCGTAGGGCAGGTATATTTTTAACTGTTTGAGGAACCTCCACACAGTTTTCCAGAGTGGCTGCACCAGTTCACATTCCCACCAACAGTGTATGAGGGTTCCCTTTTCTCCACATCCTCTCCAACATTTGTTGTTTCCTGCCTTGTTAATGTTCCCCATTCTCACTGGTGTGAGGTGGTATCTCATTGTGGTTTTGATTTGTATTTCCCTGATGGCAAGTGATGCAGAGCATTTTCTCATATGCATGTTGGCCATGTCTATGTCTTCCTCTGTGAGATTTCTGTTCATGTCTTTTGCCCATTTCATGATTGGATTGTTTGTTTCTTTGGTGTTGAGTTTAAGAAGTTCTTTATAGATCTTGGAAACTAGCCCTTTATCTGATATGTCATTTGCAAATATCTTCTCCCATTCTGTAGGTTGTCTTTGAGTTTTGTTGACTGTATCCTTTGCTGTGCAAAAGCTTCCTATCTTGATGAAGTCCCAATAGTTCATTTTTGCTTTTGTTTCTTTTGCCTTCATGGATGTATCTTGCAAGAAGTTACTGTGGCCGAGTTCAAAAAGGGTGTTGCCTGTGTTCTTCTCTAGGATTTTGATGGAATCTTGTCTCACATTTAGATCTTTCATCCATTTTGAGTTTATCTTTGTGTATGGTGAAAGAGAGTGGTCTAGTTTCATTCTTCTGCATGTGGATGTCCAATTTTCCCAGCACCATTTATTGAAGAGACTGTCCTTCTTCCAATGGGTAGTCTTTCCTCCAGAAGTCAGTGGCATTTCTATACACTAACAATGAGACTGAAGAAAGAGAAATTAAGGAGTCAATCCCATTTACAATTGCACCCAAAAGCATAAGATACCTAGGAATACACCTAACCAAAGAGGTAAAGGATCTATACCCTAAAAACTATAAAACACTTCTGAAAGAAATTGAGGAAGACACAAAGAGATGGAAAAATATTCCATGCTCATGGATTGGCAGAATTAATATTGTGAAAATGTCAATGTTACCCAGGGCAATATACACGTTTAATGCAATCCCTATCAAAATACCATGGACTTTCTTCAGAGAGTTAGAACAAATTATTTTAAGATTTGTGTGGAATCAGAAAAGACCCCGAATAGCCAGGGGAATTTTAAAAAAGAAAACCATATCTGGGGGCATCACAATGCCAGATTTCAGGTTGTCCTACAAAGCTGTGGTCATCAAGACAGTGTGGTACTGGCACAAAAACAGACACATAGATCAGTGGAACAGAATAGAGAATCCAGAAGTGGACCCTGAACTTTATGGGCAACTAATATTCGATAAAGGAGGAAAGACTATCCATTGTTGATTGATTTTTGTTGATTTTGGGAGAGGTCCTCTCTGTCTCTTGGTCTGAATGCCTGTTTCCGTCTTCAGATTAAAGAAGTTCTCAGCTATGATTTTTTTCAAATACACCTCTGATCCTCTCTCCATGGCCTCTGGAATCCCTATAATACAGATGCTATTTGTTTTTCAAACTATCACTTAATTTTTGGAGCCTTTCCTCATGGGCTCTTAGTTGTTTTTCTGTCTTTTCCTCAGCTTTCTTCTTTTCCACAACTTATCTTCTATGTCACTCTCTCTTCTACCTCATTTACCCTAGCTGTTAAAGTATCCTGTTTAGACTGCATCTCAGTTGGAGTATTTTTAATTTTGTCCTGACTAGATCTCATTTCTGCACTAAGAGATTCTCTCGAGTCCCTAAGCTTTTTACAAGTCCAGCTAGTAACTTAATAATTGAAATCCTAAATTCTATCTCCAACATTTTACTTAAATCCATATCCATTAGATCTGCGACAGAGTATTACCACTGGTTCTTTCTTTTGTGGTGAATTCTTCCTTCAAGTCATTTTGTCCAGTGTGGAATGGCTGTATGAATGATCAGTCAAAAAATATCAACCACAACCTAAGAAAAATACACACTAGTCAATTCAAGGTCAGGGGTCAGAAAATTAAAGAATTAAAGGCAAAGAAGGAGAAAAACAAATAAAAACTAAACAAAAGAGGAAAGGAAATGGTGGGGGAGAGAGAATATAATCTCACAGAATAGACCAACACAGTGCTCCATATGGCTCTGGCTGTATTTTGGTCTGTATGTTAAAAGGTACTAAATTCTAAAATTATATTTAAGAAAAAAACAACTTATTGAATAAGTAAAAGTAAAATTGAATAAGGTGAAAGGAAGCCAAAAATGAAGAATATATCTATCACATGTAATTATAAAATATGAGAGTTGAAAAAATAAACTTAAAAATGAATAGTTGATAAAATATAGTTGAAGTGGGAGAAAATAAAGAATATTAGAAAGTTTTAACTTGAAATATAAACAAATCATAAAACAGAAACCTTGAGTTCTACATACTATTTTCTCTAAGTCTTGGAGCTTTCCGGTCCCTTTTGGTCAGTAAACTTGGTGTTCTCCTGTTCTTCCAGCTGTTCTTCTGGGAGAAGGGCAAGCTGTGCTGATTCTTAGGTGTCTGTGCCTGGGTGGAGAGGCCCCACCCCTTGCCAGGTGGCCAGGCTCAGTGTAAGCTATTTGCTATGTGAGGTCTTTATTCGTGAAGGTTTTTTGCATGTCTTTCTTGAAAACGTGGTCACTTTTCTACTTGTAGAGTTCCAGACATTCTTTACATCTCAGGCTGAATTCGTACATATACAGGATGGGGTTTGATAGTTATCCAGCTAAATTTTGGGGATCCAATGAAATGAGGACCCCTATTTCGGCTATGTTGCCCTCCAATATCTATTTTTTAAAGCAAATGTGTGACCTATGGTAAATGCTAAAAAAGGTGGTAAGAAAATCAACACGTGTTATGCACTAATGTGTGAGGTACTTTTTAAGTCTTTTCAATTAATTCTCAGAACATCCTGTGAGGTTGGCATAGTTATCTCAAGAGACCATCCCACTCTCTTGCTCCCCCCAGGAAGGACCCACCCTCCAAGGCCCATGCATGGCATCTAAGAAACAAAACAAAGCAAAGAGGGCAGGGAAAGAGAGGGGGAGAGAAAGCCAAGTCAAGAAACAGATTCTTAATTATAGAGGAAAAAAAAAAAACAAAAAACTGAAGCTTACCAGCTGGGAGAGAGGTGGAGTGATAAGAAATAAGGAGTAGACTAGTTGCAATGAGCAATATCTGAAATTCATATAACACTGTATGTCAACTAACTAGAATTAAATTAAAACAAAAAAATCATAAAATTCAGTATTAAAATTTATTTTAAATGAGCAGAACATGGGACACCTGGGTGGCTCAGCAGTTTAGTGCCTGCCTTTGGCCCAGGGCAAGGGGCTCCAGGATCGAGTCCCACATCAGGCTCCCTGCATGGAGCCTGCTTCTCCTTCTGCCTATGTCCCTGCCTCTCTCTCTTCCTGTATCTCTCATGAAAAAATAAATAAAATCTTTAAAAAAATGAGAACACTTTAATAGATTTTTCTCCAAAGAATTCTCCAAAGAAGGTGTATAGACAGCTAACAGACAGATAAAAACATACTCAACAACACTAATCATCAGGGAAATGCAAATCAAAACCAACAAATCAATAACATATAATGTCACATCTGTTGGTATGGTTATTATTAAAAAGATAAGAAATAACAAGTTTTGGCAAAGATGCAGAGAAAAGGGAACCCTCATGTACCATTGGTGAAAATGTTAAATGGTTCAACGACTATGGAAAATTGTATGGAGGCTTCTCAAAACATTAAAAATAGAAGTAGCATATAATCCTGTAGTTCCAATTCTTGTTACTTATATAAAAAATACCCACTAATATTAAAAGACATATTCACTCCTATGTTCATCGCAGTACTATGTACAATAGCCAATATAGGGAAGCAACATTTAGTGCCCATCAGTAGATGAATGGATAAACCAAATGTGTATGTGTGTGTGTTTGTGTGTATATGCACCTAGAGGGTATTATGCTAAGTAAATTAAGGCAGGCAGGGAAAGACAGATACTATATAATTTCATTTATATGTGGAATCTACAAAAAAATGCAAAATAAATGAACAACAACAAAAATTAACAAAAGTAAAACAAACAGTTAAATACACAGAGAGCAATCTGGGGCTTCCAGAGAAGAGACGGATGAGGGACTTGGCAAAATGGGAGAAGAGGAGTAAAAAGTACAAATTTTAGTTATAAATAAAACACACAGATACAATGTACAGCATAGGGAACATAGTTAACAATATTAACAACTTTGTGTGCTGACAGGTGATAGGTAGATTTAATTTCCTAACGTATATAAATGTTGAATCATCATGTTATTCTTCTGAAACTAATATAATTGTGTGTCAATTACACCTCAATAAAATATTAAATCCTAAATTATCAATCATTCTTACTTGTGCCTGTTTTTACATAAATTTCCACATTAAAATCACAACCCACAGAATGTGCTTTTCTGGATATTGTAATTTTATTCATTCTTAAACACATTATATATACTTATATTAATTATAGTATTTATAATTTATATCATATATATTTAAATACTATTTACATGTAGAATATTTCATTTCTTAAAATTCATGAATAATAACCCTGTATTTTTCTTCTTCTTCTGGATTATCAAACCTTGTATTTTGTGCTCATATTAAGCCTTGTTATCACTGATGTTTTATGCCTTTTTATATAATGCCTTAAACCCCTTCAAAACTTTTAACAGCTGACTCCCACTGTTCAGGAAAACTAAATGTTCAGAGCAAGTTGATTTTATTTATTTTTTTACATGGAAATTTACTCTAACACTTTAGTAAATGTCTAAATCCTAATCTGAATATTTTAATTGTTTGAGAAAGCCTATGTGTTACTCATTCAAAGAAGCAGGGGGTGGTTAATGGCTAGAAGTAATGACCCCTTTAGATGACAGTGATAAATTTACTTGAATGAGAAATATAGAATTGTTCAACAATAGATGTAAAAGCAAATGTAACATAAAAGCAAATCCTCTATATGTTAATATAGTTTGGAGTATGAAAAATTATTTCAGGTTTATTTAGAATCTAAATGTCATAAGATAAGATGAGAGAAATTAATAAAAATACAATTTGAATGTTAAAAATAACTGAATTGTATTTCTTACATTTTTCTGAACTCAATTACTTCTATTAAGAAAAAATCTCAGAATAACAGTATCTGTTATTATTAAATTAAAAATTTAAATTATTATTAAATTATTATTTATTATTATTAAATTTAAAATTATTAAAGTATTAATAATAGGCATAAAAAGAAAACATTATGAAAATACATTGAAGAAAGTACAGTTAGATTGATTTGCAAGAGTTTTAGTAAAAGAGCAAATCTGGTATACAGGTGTGAATTCACTATGTTGTATGCCTGAAATTATTGGACGTGTCTTAGAATTAATAAGATCTCTGCCTAGTTGAACATTAGGAATGGGTCCTCTACAATAGATCCTAGGAGACAGGGATAGGGTTGTAGGGGATGCAGTGGAGGTTGTAAGTGGTTAATAATATTCTCCCTTTGGCCTCAAGGCTGAAATATTAAAGAGGAATATAATATCATGTAAATCAGACTATCAACTTCCCAAGCTACTTGTATCATGGGTGCCCTAAATTTTCAACAGTCCTCTTTTACTTTATTGTTCAATATTTATGCATTTCCTTTTGTTATGGAGTACTGAAGTCTATGGAAACTTATTGGAAATCTTAGATAGCTGGTCAAGTTCCTGATGTTTTCAAGTAGCTTATTCTAGCACCATTTACTGTAACTGAGGTATCCATTAGATATTTGCTATGGAACATAACATGGTTATGTTAGTAACTATGTTAGTCTTCTTGAATTCCACATTCTGGTTTATATTTATCCTTTCTGTTTGTTGAAGTATAGTTGACAAACAATGTTACATTAATTTCTGGTAAGAAATAAAATTCAGCTCTTTTTAGCATTCAAATTTTATGGTCTTATCTATCATGACCCAGCTGAACCATACCTACCCACATAATGTTTCCCTGCATTTTTTAGCCTATGGAATGACTATAGAACAGAAGAGTGATATTTATAAAGTATACATACTATGGTTTGTGGTTTCATGTTATCTACTTAAGAAACAATCATAAACTGATATTTGTTATTGTGTGTAAATCCTTGTCCTATCCTTTGGATTCTCAGCTTTGTCACTTCTTAATGTGAACATTACATCCAAGCCCAAGTCCTAGAATTTGGAGTGCTTCTGTACATCCCCTTAAAAAGTCAATTTATCTCTAATTTCTCTATCCAACTCTCAAACTCATACAGATAGCTCAGGGTAGTTATTACTGTCTCCATGAGTTCTTCCTAAACACACACACACATGCACACACACACACACATGCATTTCGTATGCCTACATTTATCACTCAAGTATAAATTTATTGATCTCAAGAAAATGTCTTATTGTACTTTGCACAAAATAAGTATTGGTTGAAAGATGGAGTCTTTTCTTGTATTTGAAATTTCACTTTGGGTTTTTAAACTAAAAGGATCAGGATTTTATATTATCCAGAGCTTCAAAGATTCCTTAGTGTGTAATAAACTTTGTTTAATATTTCATGATTTAGAAAAATAGCCTTTTATTGGTTTGGAAAATGTCTATTTCCAGCAAAAGAACCTCTTTAGTTTGGAAGCAGTCTTTTCGTCTTTCCTCATAATCTTAACAGTTATAATAGCTTCAACTCTCAATAAGAGTCGATTGAACTAAATGGAATTTCCTGTCAGTCATTCCCTTAAATACTATTTACTGGACATCCACAGGATACTTAGCTTAGAAGCTCATCTTATTTAAATCTTTTTCACCACACAAACACATTTTTTAGAAATTGCTGATGATGTAACTTCTATTGAGAAAAATTAATGCTATGTAATAGAGTCCCTAATGAATGCATGAGTTTAGTTTTCGGTGGAATAAAAAAAGACCCCAAATAGCCAGGGGAATATTGAAAAACCAAAGCCAGGAGCATCACAATGTCTGATTCCAAGCTGTACTACAAAGCCGTGATCATCAAGACAGTGCAGTAGTGGCACTAAAACAGACACATAAATCAATGGAACAGAATAAAGAACACAGAAATGGGCCCTAAACTCTATGGTCCTCTGATATTTGACAAAGCAGGAAAGAATATCCACTGGAAAGAGGACAGTGTCTCCAATAAATGGTGCTGGGAAAATTGGACATCCACGTGAAGATAGACAAAACTGGACCATTCTCTTACACAATACACAAAGATAAACTCAAAATGGATGAAAGATATAAATGTGAGACAAGAATCCATCAAAATCCTAGAGGAAAATATAAGCAACAGCCTTTAGAACTTGGCCACACCAACTTCTTGAAAGATACATCTATTAAGGCAAGGGAAACAAAAGCAAAAATGAACTGTTGGGACTTAAGATAAAATGCTTCTACACAGCAAAAGAAGTGGTCAACAAAACTAAAAGACAACCTACTGAATGGGAGGAGATATTTGCAAATGACATATCAGATAAAAGGCTAGTATCCAAGATCTATAAAGAACTTATCAAACTCAACACCAAAGAAACAATCCAATCATAAAATGGGCAAAAGACATGAACAGAAATTTCTCCAAAGAAGACATACACATGGCCAACAAGCACATGAGAAAATGTTCCACATCACTTGTGCCATCAGGGAAATTCAAATCAAAACCACAATGAGATACCACCTCACATCAGTAAGAATGGTGAAAATTAACAAGACAGAAACAATAAATGTTGGAGAGGTTGTGGAGAAAGGGGAACCCTCTTGCTTTGTTGGTGGGAATGCAAGCTGGTGCAATCACTGTGGAAAAGAGTGTGGAGGTTCCTCAGAAGATAAAAATTGAGCTTCCCTACAACCTAGCAATTGGACTACTGGGGATTTACACCAAGCATACAGATGTAGTGAAACATCAGGACACCTGCACCCCAATGTTCATAGAAGCAATGTCCACAATAGCCAAACTGTGAGAGGGGACCTCAATGTCCATCGACAGATGAATGGATAAAGAAGATGTGGTATATATATTCAATGGGATATTACTCAGCCATCAGAAAGGACAAATACCCACCATTTGCTTTGACATGGATGGAACTAGAGGGTATTATGCTAAGTTAACTAAGTCAGTTGGAGAAGGACAATCATCATATGTTTCATATATAAGAAATAGTGAAAGGGATTATAAGGGAAAGGAGGGGAAGTGAGTGGGAAAAATCAGAGAGGGAGACAAACCATGAGAGACTCCTAACTCTGGGAAACAAACAAAGGGTTGCAGAATGGGACATAGGTGAGGGAATGGGATAATTGGATAATGGGCACTGAGGAGGGCACTTGATGGGATGAACCCTGGGTGTTAAACTATATGTTGGCAAATTGAATTTAAATTAAGAAATGTGGGATGCCTGGATGGCTCAGTGGTTGGGTGTCTGCCTTCTGCTTGGGGTATGATCCCAGAATCTGGGATCGAGTCCTACATTGGGCTCCTTGTGAGAAACCTGTTTCTCCCTCTGCCTATATCTCTGCCTCTCTCTCATTGTGTGTCTCTCATGAATAAATAAATAAATAAGTCTTTAATTAATTAATTAATTGAAAAATGTTTGGAAAAAACATTTATGATCATGGATTAAAAGATTTATTATTCTTAAGTTGATAATGGTCCTCAAATTGAGCTACAGAATTAAGGCAATCTCTATCAAAACTCCAACAGCCCTTCTTTTTGAATAAATTGAAAAACTGACTTTAAAATTGATAGAACTGAGAGTACAAAAGTATAGTCAAAACAATCTTAAAAAGAGAACAAAGTTGGAAGACTTTCGTTTCCCAATTTCAAAATATACTGCAAAAATACAGTGATCCAGACAGTGTGTTACAGACATAAGTATAAAAATGTGGGCCAATAGAATATAATTGAGAGTTCATTAAAAAAGAAAACAATAAATTTATGGTCAACTGATTTCTAACAAGTTATCAAGGCCATCCAATGTGGAAATAATAGTATTTTCAATAGATGGTATGAGACAACTGCATTTTCATATGGAAAAGAGTAAATTTGGATGCTTATTTCACAGAATGTACAAAAATGAACTAAAAAATGGATCAAAAATTTACATATAAGCTAACACTATGAAACTCTTTGTTAGAAACAAAGGGAAATCTGCAAGACAATGATTGGACAATTTTTTTTAAAGTTATGTTACCAGTAGTACAAGAAATAAAAACAGATAAACTATTTCATTTAAATTTTGAACTTTTGAAAAAAATAAAAAACAAATTAAGAATTTTTTTTTTTTTGGTGTTGGGTTGTATAAGCTTTTTATATATTTTGGATATTTATCTCTTATCAGATATATCATTTGCAAATATCTTCTCCCATTAAGTATGTTACCTTTTCTTTCTTTTGGTGATTTTCTTCATTGTGTAGATGCTTTTTATTTTTATGTAGACCTAATAGTTTATTTTTGCTTTTGTTTCCTTTGCCCAAGGAGATTAACCTAGAAAATGTTGCTATGACCAATGTTAGAGAACTTATTGCCAATGTTTGTTTGTTTCTAGGAGTTTTATAATCTCACATCTCATATTGAGGTCTTTAATCCATTTGAGTTTATTTTAGTGAATTATGTAAGAAAGTGATACTTTTTTTTTTTTTTGTGCATGTAGCCATCCAGTTTCCCCAGCACTATTTATTGAAGAAACTGTCTTTCTATCACTGGATATTTTTTGTCATAGCGGTTGACCATATAAGTGTGAATTTGTTTCTGGGCTTTCCATTCTGTTCTATTAATCTGTATGCTTATTTTTATGTCAGTATCATACTGTTTGGGTTACTATAGCTTAGTACTCTATTTTGAAATCTGGGAGTGTTGGGATGCCTGGTGGCTCAGTGGTTAAGTGTCTACCTTTAGCTCAAGTCATGATGCTAGGGCCCTGGGATTGAGTCCTGCATCAGGCTCCCCATGGGAGAGCCTGGTTCTCCTTCTACTTATGTCTTTGCTTCTCTCCCTGTGTCTTTCATGAATAAATAAATACATTCTTAAAAAAAAAGAAATCTGGGAATATGTCCCGTTTTATGCTTGTCTCTCAAGATTGCTTTGGCTTCTTGAGGTACTTGGTGCTTCCAGGAAAATTTTAGGGTTATTTGTTCTGATTACATAGTTGTCTAGTCATGTAAATGTATATATTAATATATTGATTTGTATCAATTCCATTATCTATTTATTATCTATTTATCTATCATGTATCTACTTATCAAGAGAGGATGGTGATCAACTTGAGGAAGATGTCAGATTAATGCATGTGACCTGGAATTAGAACACGTGGTCTTTCAGGTGCTCTAATTACATTTTATTTTTTTAAACCTGATTAGTTGGTATGTAAGACTTCTGTACCTTTTTCCTTTATATCCTTTGTATGTCTTCAGTATTTCATAATAATTTTTTAAAATCATATGCACACACACAAAACAAATGCCCAAATCTGACATTTTTGTGAAGCTCTGTTTTAATTATTCAAACTAATATCCATATATGTACATAATATCATCATAAAATTAAGTATTATGCTACTTATTATTTCTGTATAAACAAAGCTACTAATATTTCTATATACACAAAGAACATTCAAATTGTATATTTTACCCAAAATGTATTGATGTGACTAGAAGGAATGATAATAAACATTTTTATAAGGAGACTTACCACATGCCATTATAGAGTTTCCTTTTGTTGTACGTAAAATGATTATCTGTGAGTTGGATTGAAGAAATTATTATCTTACTGGAGCAAGAGTTGAATAGGCTGCTTACATTCATATGGTGCTTTTATGAGGAAGACAAAGCATAACAAATGCATGATGATTTGAGTGAAAATAGAAATGATGAGAGTACCAAAATAAGAGAGCAAAAGAAAATGATTAATAGAAATGACAGTGAGGAAAGAGAAATAATGGTTCAATGACAACTCTGGATGAGGCATTAAAAGTCAGTGAGGAAAAGAAGAAAAGAAGATAGGAAGAATACTATAAGAGAAGTGGGAAGATGAAAAGTAGCCCTACAACCTGGCAGGAAGGCAGCTACTGCTGAGGAAGATAGCCAACAAAGATCTTTCAAGTGTGAGATGGACAAGCGCTCCTCAGCTTGAGGAATTTACAATTCAATTCCAAGTTATTTTCATTGCTTTGAACTTCTTCAGTCAGCAATGTTTGATAATTTTGTGAAGTCTTGCATGGAACATCTGAAAAATAATTAGAATGTCCAATTAAGAGGAGTACAGCTGGCTCAGTATTGACTCCTTTATAGACACTTGTGCAGAGAGCTTCGTATCTTATTTAGGACACACTTTCCAGTGGTTGTAAGCAATGATTTGCACGTTATGAGAAAATGCAACGGCAGTTGAATTTACTCAGTCAAGAGCACACACACACACACACACAAATACACCTTTTCTAAATATTTAAGGAAAATTTGACTCAAGTTAAGTTATATTAATTAAGTTATATACAAAAACTGAAACAATAGTTTTAATTCAATTCTTAAGGGTTTTTTTCTGTAAAAAACATTATTTAAAACTTACATATGTTATGGTACAAGTCTTCATTTCTATATTCTCCCAGAATCTGCAAAAGTGAATGTTATCAGAGAAGTTATTATACCATTTTGTCAACAAACCCTAGCAATAGCATTGTTTATATTATGCAGAAATTCCTTCAGTATTCTAAATTAGAAGTTTATACTAAGTGGAAGTTTCTCTGAAATCATTTTTAAGTTGCAATTTCTCCACTTCCAAAGAGAAACCTCACATATCTCATCAGTGCAGAGGTGCTCTAATGGGTTCAAAGTCAACCTGCACATTTAGAAAAGTGAACAGTAAAGTTTTCATTTCTGGGGATGAAGCTATGTTTCAGTGTTTTGGCATTCTTAGCAAGTTTACATTTTTCTTCATAGAATCAATAATATTATATGTTACTATTCATATTCAAGAAAGCAGTGTTCTCCAGAAATCTATTGCAATGCTTCCATATTTATGATTCGTTTAGTACAACAAGATGTATAGCTCATTTGATTCTTGCCCCACTTTGTCACGTGTATACTTTAGAGTAATGCTTGAGATATGAAGGAAACAGTTAATGTAATACATCCCTCTTCCAAAATAAGAATATTGACAAGAAGTAAGTAAAAGGAGTAAAAGTAAATGATTGGTGGTAGTGAAGGGAGGGGTGATGTGGGTAATTTAAATAAAATTTTCCATTGATGAAAATATTCTGTTTATAAAGCAAGGGATACTTATGGTTTTTTTCTATACTTTGAAAGTTGTATCTTATTCAAGAGAAACTCTCCAATAAACTCTCTCTAATAAAATATAATTACAAGAATTATGGAAACATTAGTTTGAATAAAGACTCTCTTTTCTCTTAGAAAATGATCAAAATTGACCTGTAGTTGAGTGAAATTTTATGGGTGTGCAGAACACCTGGATCATTTAAAATTGGATGATAATATCCCAAATGCCTAATTTGGCTCAATGTGATCTACTACAAAAATGAAAATGTTTATGACATATAAGCCAATTTAACAGGCAACTAAGAACTCCAAGCTATTACAATATTCAGCTTTATGGCTATACCTTCCATTTCTCAAAATTAATGGTTTGAATTTTCAGTTCCTTAAGATTTTTTGGAGACAAAATTTTAAGATTTTATTACTACTAGTTATTGTTCGTCATTATTTCTTTTCATTAACATTCTCATTTTCCCTAACGTTCTCAATGTTTACCTCTATAGGGAAGATTTCTTTTCTTTTTTTTTATAACAAATTTATTTTTTATTGATGTTCAATTTGCCAACATACAGAATATCACCCAGTGTTCATCCTGTCAAGTGCCCCCCTCAATGCCCGTCACCCAGTCACCCCCACCCCCTGCCCTCCTCCTCTTCCATCACCCCTAGTTCATTTCCCAGAGTTAGGAGTCTTTATGTTCTGTCTCCCTTTCTGATATTTCCTACCCATTTCTTCTCCCTTCCCTTCTATTCCCTTTCACTATTATTTATATTCCCCAAATGAATGACAGCATATAATGTTTGTCTATAGGGAAGATTTCTAATGGAAAAAAAAATGGGACATAAGGAATTTTCTTTAATAAGAACATATACACACATTGGCATGTATGTATGGACATTGATTAAAGAATTGAAAATAAATGAATGGAAGATATTCCATTCTCATGAATTGGAAGAGATAATATTGTTAAAATGTCCAAATTACTCAAAGCAATCTACAGATTCAATGCAACTCCTATCAAAACTCTAATGAACATTTTTTTTCATAGAAAAAAAATCCTAAAATTTGTATGGAACCACAAAAGACCCTGAATAGCCAAAGTGATCTTGAGAATAACAGAGCTGAAGGCAACAAACTTCCTTATTTTAAATTACATTGCAAAGCTTAAGTAATCAAAACAGCATGACATTAACATAAAACGGACACATAGGCCAATGTAACAGAATAGAGAGCCCGAACTAGATCCAAATGTATATGGTCAATTAATTTACAACAAAGGAGAAAAGAATATACAATGGCAAAAGTGGATAATTCAATAAATGGTGTTGGGAAAACTAAACATCCACATGCAATGGAATGAAATTAGACCTGTCTTATAACCATTCACAAAAATGCACTTGAAATGGATTAAAGACTTGAATGTAAGATCTGAAACCATAAAACTCCTAAAAGAAAATAAGAGGTAAGCTCCTTGACATGAATCTTGGCAGTGAGTTTTTAATTTAGCACCAAAAGCAAAGAGAACAAAAGGAAAAATGAACAAGTGGGACTACATTAAACTAAAAAGCTTCTGCTCACAAAAAGGATCCATCAACAAAATAAAAAGACAACCTACGGAGTGGGGGAAAATATTTATAAATTGTATATCTGCTAAGGGGTTAATATCCAAAATATACAAAGAACGCATATAATTTAATAGCAAAAAATATCTAATTTTTATTTTATTTTATATATTTGTTTTTAAAGATTTTATTTATTTGTTCATGAGAGACACACAAACACACAGAGGCAGAGATACAGGCAGAGGGAGAAGCAGGCTCCATGCAGGGAGCCCACTGTGGGACTCGATCCTGGGTCTCCAGGATCACACCCTGGGCTGAAGGCGCACTAAACCGCTGAGCCACCCGGGCTGCCCAAATTTTTAAATGGAAGACCTATATAGAAAATTTTCCAGAGAAAACATATAAATGCCCAACAAGTACAATAAAGGGGCTCAATATTACTAATCAGAGAAATGCAAATCAAAATCACAATGAGATATGATGTCATATCTGTTAAGATGCCTAGTATAAAAAAAGACAAGAGATAACAACTGTTAGTAAGCATGTAAAGGAACCATTGTGTATTGTTGCTGGAAAGGTAAGTTGGTGCAACCACTATGGAAAATAACATGTAGGTTTGTAAGAAATTAAAAATAGAACTACCATGTGATCTAGCAATTCACTTTTGGATACATATCTGAAGACAGTAAAACCACTATCTTGAAAAGATTGTCTATCCATGTTCTTTGGAGAATTATTTATAATAGCCAAAATGTGGAGACAACCTAGATGTCCATCAATAAATGAAAGGATAAAAGAAATGTGATATATATATATCACACACACTCACACACATACACAGTGGAATACTATTCAGGTATAAAATAAGGAAACCCTGCCATTTACCATAACATGGATGTTGGGGACGTTATGTTCATTAAAATAAATCAGACAGAGAAAATTAAATTCTTTATGATCTCACTTATATGTAAAATCTAAAACAACAAAAACAAAAACAAAACTTCACAGATACAAAGAATAGATTGGTGATTGCCAGAGAGTGGAAGTAGGAGAGTAGGGGATGGGAAATGGGTTAAGATGGTCAAAAGGTACAAACTTCCCATTATAACCAATTATAACAAGTTATAAGATAATGAGTTCTTGGTATATAATGTAAGCATAATTACTATAATTAACATTCTATTGTATATTTGAAAGGTGCTAAGAGAGTAGATCTTAAAGATCTTGAAGATCTTGTGACTATGTGAGGTGATGAATCTTAACTACATTTTTTGTTGTGGCATTTCACAATATACACATATATTAAGCCATAATGTTGTGCACCTTAAATTAATACAATGTTGCATGTTGATAATATCTAAATAAACCTGGGTAAGGGAAAAGATTTACTTAAAAATTACACAGATGAAGCAAGATAATTTCTCTGTAAACATAATGCCTACTAAAAAAGATTTTTCAAAATAATTAACACCACAAACTATATAAGTAGCCATTTATAAATGTATTTTTTTAAAGCTGAGAAAGTCCTTATTGAGATTTAGTGAGTCCAGCAAATTGTTTACAGTGGATAGAAAAAATAAAGCAGGGGAGTATGTGGAGGCATTATTGTTGCTCAATAGCACACCTATACTAATAATACACATAGACAAACCAATTGCAGAAGAAGGTACATATTGTTTAACAATCTCTCATCAGGATAGCTCATAATCTGAGTATTGTGCTCCATTTAATTTTCAACAAAGACCTGTAGTATAGGATGTTTCATATTGAGCTCATTAGAAAACTGTCTCTGTCAGTAACAAAGCTGTAAACTCTTAGAGGATATTATATCTTTATTTTTTTTCTTATTTCTTCTGTGATATATACATAGCACTTTTAGGGGTCACTCCAGAAGTATTTGTAGATGAAATTGTTTATCAAACAGCAAAAAAGCTTGAAATTAAACTATGGATTAAAATTAAAAATTTTAATATTGAATAAAAATTAAAATAAAATTAAAATTTTAAAATAAATAAATAAATAAATAAAATTAAAATTAAAATTTTTATATTGAATAAAAATTTCCTTTATTGAGGATTTTTTTTCCTGTAGGAAATAGCTTAGTGGTTGGAAAGAATTAAATGGCAGAAGGTAAGAATAACCTTGGAATCATAGCTTACATATTCTATCTTCATCTACTTGGACATGCTGACTGAATGAGAGCAATTCGTGGTTAATAATGTTTTTTACAAAACCAGAACTGTCTATGGGATCCATTTTGGGGGAGCGTTAGTTAATTGGAAGGACACAAATTGTCTCCTGGGTAAACAACCTATTGTTTTATTAAACATAACACACACATGCACACACCAGAACACTGATGAACAGATATTGCTATTAGAGGTTTTCTACCCAGAATTTGGCATGGATGACAGAAGACTGAAATGCAAAAAAGGAAATTGGTCTTCATAATAAAATAAACAGATTTATTCTTCACTGCCAAGTCATAACGAAGAAAGCAAAACCACATTTAGTGCAAATGATGGAAAGATTTTTTTTTTATAATCCAGCACATTAAACCTATATTTACTTGCCAAACATTGTCCTTAATATACACATAGTAGAGACCCAAAAATACAAGTCTCTTTCATCCTGTTCCTTACATCCTAGAGAAACAAGAAATAAACAAATAACAAATTAAACAAATAAACAAACGAATATATACAATGTCAAGGGACAATACACAATGTCAAATGATAAATTCTATGGGGAAATCCTTTTTTGTATTTTAAAATTGACTTCATTCTTAAAAGTTCCTCATGTAATAAATCTGTTAATACTTTTTAGTCATAGGTATTTCAAATTCTATTATTACCTGAATTATTTTTTTTTCTAAAGAAAGAAAATGTAAATGTAATTTTATTTTATTCTTCTAGGAAATAATACCCTTAACCCATGCAGATAATCAAGTGTTTCTTGTGCTCCAAATTCAAACATTAATTTTCAGATTACCTGTGTATCTGTATAGTAAATGGAGCAATGATGAGATGTTCATAATTAATTCAATCACCAAGTATTGTTATTTATTTATTTTTAAAGATTTTATTTATTCATTCATAAGAGAGAGAGAGGGAGGCAGAGACACAGGCAGAGGGAGAAGCAGGCTCCACACAGGGAGCCTAATGTGGGACTCCATCCCGGGACCTTGTGATCACACCCTGAACCAAAGCCAGAGGCTCAACCGCTGAGCCACCCAGGCATCCCAATCACCAATTTTTTTAAAAGTACAGACTATATAGCATTGCAAAAGCAAAGAACATATGGTTTTAATATGTTTTTAATTTTAATATGGTTTCACTGAGAGTGTTATAGTTTATTTGCTTGGTAATATCCTTGTCAATGGTAAATTTTTGTGTTGTTATAGATCACATGAAATTTCAACTAAATCTTGCACTTTATTTTCTGTCAATTTTGGAATAACTAAAAAAAATCTTGTTTTCTTCATAAGTTTTCATGAAAGCTAAGTAAAATAGCAATTTACACGCACTGTGATTGACGTATTCAGATAGACAACATGCTGCCTCCTGACTTCTAAAAGGGTATGTGATTTTTACAACAATGTTTATGGAAAATTAGAGCTTTTAGACTTATTGTGTTTCCTGTTTAGCCATGCAGACTTGATATTGCCACTGACTGACCTCTGATGGTCATTAGGAATTTGTATTTTAAAGAATCAGAAAAGAAATTAAGATTTAAACATGAAATAGTATAGTTTCTACTAAAAGCATTACTCTAAGAAGCATAAATTAAATAAAGGATAGTGCTGTGTGAAGATAAAACAATTAGAAATGCAATTTAAGATGTGTAAAACACTTATGCTTTAAAATCTCCATTTTAGGGACGCCTGGGTGACTCAGCGATTGAGTGTCTGCCTTTGGCTCAGAGCGTGATCCTGGAATCCCAGGATCGAGTCCCGCATGGAGCTCTCTGGATGGATGTCTCTGCCTCTCTGTCTCTCTGTCTGTCTCTGTGTGTCTCTCATGAATAAATAAATAAAGTGTTTAAAAATAACAATAAGATAAAATCTCCATTTTAATCCTGGTTGTATAAATGTGAATTTGAATTTGTTCAGAATTTAATGAATAGGGTAGGATCAGTTGTAGTTCAAGAAATATTGAAGAGTTCCAACCTTAGGCATAGAATGCACCATAAGAAGTCATATTTGCCAGGAAGAACATCTGAGGATATTTACTGATGACTGTCTAAAAAATTCCCAAAGTATAAACCAGTTGGAATCTTTCCACAAAATTTTTATTACAGCCCTATACCATGGCAGCAATTTTTCTAGCTGAGAGGATGTTAGGACTTTATTTTTATTTATTTATTTATTTATTTATTTATTTATTTATTTATTTATTTATTTATTTATTTTTTTGGATGTTAGGACTTTAAATGCTCTATGTGGGTGAATCATGCATGCTTGCAAAGGAAAATAAATCCATCATAGTGTATCAGTGAGACATAAATGTATGTCTTGTAATTTAGTTTTTATGGACAAAGTGAATGCTAATCAACAATCAGTATGCAATTTGGCCATATGTGCTTTCTTATAATGAACCAAAATAAGAAAGTAAGGACTCCATTCCTTTGCAACAACGTAGTGTTCTACAGGCGAAGAATACAGGTTTTAGATCAAGTGATAATTTTCAGGAAAGTGCAGTTTAGAAGAAATGTCTCTCAGCCACTGTATATTTCATAAAACTTTATAAGGTATCACTGTTAGCCTTTGTTATTTTAGTTTTAAAGCTTCTCCATGTATTTTCATTCAAAGAGAAATGAAAAGGTAGGCAAATGGAAGCAGCTACTGTAATTTGCAGATGTCCTGGCAGAAAAGAAGGATCATAGCTAGCAGTGATGGTAACAGTGGTAACAGCAGCAGCAGTGGCAGGAACTTTTCTTCCTTCCTTCCTTTCTTTCTTTCTTTCTTTCTTTCTTTCTTTCTTTCTTTCTTTCTTTCTCTTTCTTTCTTTCTCTTTCTTTCTTCTTTCCTTCTTTTCTTTCTTTCTTTCTTTCTTTCTTTCTTTCTTTCTTTCTTTCTTTCTTTCTTTCTTTCTCTTTTTATTTTGATAGTTTAACAGATGGTTATCAATACCAGATGCTTTCCTCTGAAGGTGATTGCTTTTACATCATTTCAGCTAGAAGTTCCCAGAGAGACGGCATAGAATATCTCTGGAGTTTGACTGACAGAATTTCAAAATCTCATCTCTGTTGCCTAATAGTATTGTTGTTGCTGCTGCTGTTGTTGCTGCTGTTGTTGTTTTAATTTGGTCCTTCCAAACAATTTTTCTGTTTTCCCAGTCATGCAATAAAGGGAGAAATGATATATCCTGATTTATAGGTTTCAGTGAGGACCAAATTTAAAAATATGTTTAAAAATAGTCGGACCATGCTTGACATATATTAAGCACAGAAATACAAAATCAACTTTTATTATCCTCTTTTTTATTGTTGAGGAAACTAAAACTTAATTTTTTAAAAAAGATTTTATTTATTTATTCATGAGAGACACACAGAGAGAGAGAGGCAGAGAAATAGGTAGAGGGAGAAGCAGGCTTCAGGCAGGGAGCCTGATGTGGGGCCCTGGGATCACGTCCTGAGCCGAAGGCAGACTCTCAACCACTGAGCCACCCAGGCATCCCTAAGACTTAAAAATTTTAAATAACATTTTATATTACATAACAAACCATTTTCTAAGCCAGGATTGACATCAACTTTTCTATGATTCTAGAATGCAATTTGTTATTTTTGTTTGCCAATTGTAGGCATCAGAATTATGAGTTATTTTAAATTCATTGACTTGATCTATTGTTTTTATAATCTGATTTAAATAATTTTGCTCCTCCAAAAGTAAAAAATAAAACTATCCTATAATCAAGTAATTGCACTACTAAGTACTTACCCAATGAAACAAAAATACTAATTTGAAGGGATACCTGCACCCCTATGTTTATAGGAGCATTATCTACAATAGTCAAATTATAGAAATTGCTCATGTCCAGAGACTAATGAACAGATAAAGAGAGAAGAGTATATATAGATAATGGAATATTATTCAGCCATTAAAAATGAACTCTTGCCATTTGCAATGACATGGATGGAGCTGGAGAGTAAACTGCTAGGTGAAATAAGTTAGTCAGAGGAAGACAAATACCATATTATTTCATTCATATGTGGAATTTAAGAAACAAAACAAATGAGCAAAGGGTGAAAAAAGAGAGAGGCAAACTAAGAAATAGACTCTTGACTATAGAGAACAAACTGAAGGTTACCAGAGGGAAGTAGATGGAGGGACGAGTAAGACAGATGATGGGAATTAAAGAGTGCACTTGCTGTGATGAGCACTAGACATTATATGGGAGTATCGAATTACTATATTATACACTTGAAATTAATGTTACATTATATGTCAACTAACTGGAATTTAAATAAAAACTTCTAAAAAGCCATGTTGTCTTTTTTTAAACACAGATGATTTATGTTTTCCATTATTGGCATACAATTATTTTTTACTCTGAGTTTATGGTAATTTTTTTTCTCCAAGTGAAAGTTTGTCTATAACTCGTGTTCACAACACTCTGTTTTATTGTTTTTAGTCACCAATAAAAGAAAAGCTTACTTGGTCTTCTCATAAACAACTCTGTTCTATACATGCCTACAGTAACTCTGGGTTATATATTTATTTACCTTACTGTATTTATGAAAAAAGTGAATAGAAATGTATATTTTTCTGGTTAAAAATATTTTTGCTCGATATTAATAAAGAAAATAAGGAATTTAAGAAAATGTTACTGAACTCACTATGGAGTGAGAACAATGAATTATACACAAACAGCTTATATCCAATTGCAAAAGCACACATAGAGTAAATTACAAGAATTATATAATGATTGTGATGTGAATGTAAATGATTTGGAACTAGGGCAATAACACATTTCAAATCAATCAAAATAAACTACTTTGGATCTATTTCTACATTTTCATTTACAATTTCTCCAGGTAGACTGTTTTTTAAAATTAAATGCTTTAAATTTTTTGCTTGTTTTGTCTATGGAAATATATATGGAAAATAGATAATATGTCTCAGATCATGTACTGGGAAACTGAAAAAAAATATTGCATATGAATCTGGAATTTTTGACACATAGCCCAGTACTTTTTAACTAAATTATCTTCCTTACAAGCCAAATACTGACTTTTGGGAAATCAGGAGTATAACAGAAATAAATATTGCATATAATGCAGGATTTTGGCAGATTTGAAGTTCCCGGTAAATATGTAAATAGCTCCTTTTCAATTAGAAAACTTTGAAAATGATTCTGAGGTAACTTGCAAGTTGTTACCTTACCCCATCCTATCTGTGCATATCAGATCATGCTACCACGTTTGAGAATTACCTCTAGACTGTCTGCCAAAACACAGGTGTTTGCGTTTGTGTGTATGTATGCTGACAGTTAATACAAAAATGGTCATTTGAATAGACTTAAAATCACTCTCAATTCAAAACTGTTAATTTTCTTATCTAATTTAGAATATCAAAAGATACAAATTTACCAATACCTATTATCTTCTCCATTTAGAAGCTTGTAAAAACCAACATCATTAAAGCTTAGATGTTCTCTGTGTTTCCACTTCATTATTCTTTATAATATCATCGATTGCCCTGGTAAAACAAACATTCTCTGCAAAGATACCCCATGAAATGGGCATGTGTGGGAAATTGTGAGTCAGTGGTGAAAGGATTTGGAGATATAGAGAGAAGGAATGGTTGATACATTATCTTATATTATCAGTGTGTGAGTTCTTGTATCATTTTTCTCATTTTTTTCTTGAAACATAAACTCCTTATATTATCACTTGTATTTATTTTCTTTAAATTATTTTAGGGAGGACTTAAGATGGTGGAGGAGTAAGGGACCCTAAGTTTCTTCCTCCTTCAAACACAGCTAGATAATTATCAAATCATTCTGAATACCTGATAAATCAACCCAAGGTCTGAGGGAACAAAACTGAAAGTCTGCAAGTAGAAAACTGACCATCTTCTGGAAGGCAGATGGTGTGGAGAGTTGATTTGGAGATATAACAGAGGGTACCACAGAGGAGAAGGAGGTTACGGCAAAGTATTATAAGCAATCGTGGGTAAAATCTGAAAATTTAGAAGTCTGCCACCACTGCAGCCATCTTGAGCTTAAAGACGCTCAAGTGAAGAAGAGGGCAGAGACCCAGGAGTGAACAGCATGGTCCGAGGATCCCCTGGGTTGCAAGAAGAATGGGTGATGCCAACATGCTGCACTGTTCCCAGGCATAATAGCAGAACTTCTGCTGAGGGCAGTGAGGCTGGGTGCTGGCTTTCTGTTCCACCTGGTCATAAGTACTGAGCCACTGCTCAGTCATGTACCAAGCAGCAAATGGTAAAAACACAGCAAGGCCCTCCTCCAAAGAAGACCCTCCTCCACATCACAGAAATCCCTCAAATTTGGAGTTTAGAAACCCAGCCATGCACCTGAGATAAAACAGCTTGGACACAAACGCGGTGAAAGCAGGGATCTGATAGAAGCCAGGGACACAGGGATACAAGAGGGGTGACTTTTCTTCTGTGAGGTCTGCCTGAGGAGTAGGGGTGGGGGGCACAAACTCACAGCTCTGGCTAGGGCTATCATTTTCATCCTGTCCATCAGTGCTAAAGGCTTCTGGGAGGGAAGCAGCACCACCTAGTGGAGGCCAGATCTGCTTACAATAAGCCCTGCCCCCTACCCCTACAGGCGCCTCTCCACCAGGGCAAACAGGACTGAGAATCAGCACAGCAGACCATTCCCCCAGAAGACCAGCACAAACAACTTGCACACACCAAGAATGCTAATTATAGAGTCCTACCTACAAAGCTTCAGTTCTAAGGGAAATAGGATCTATCTTACTTTTTATCTTTATTTTTTATTTATTATTATTTTTTCATTAAATTTCTTATCTTTTTAATTCCTTTTTTACTTTTATTATTATTTTAAATTTTATTTATATATTTTATATACTTTTTATTTATCTAGCTTCTTTTAATAAGCAGACCAAAACATAGCCAGGATCTAATTTTATTTCTTTTCTTTTCTTTTTTTCTTTTCCTTTCTTTTTTCTCATTAAACTTTTGTTTTAATAGGTCTCAAAATTCTGTGACAGATTTTTGGTCAAGTTGTTTCCATTAAAAAGTACTGATTTTAAAAACTAATAACTTAAAACTGCCACACACGCACAAAACAAAAAACAAACAAACAAACAAACAAAAAAACGAATGGTCCACAAAACATTCTCCTTTCCTTCTGAAGGTTTTACGATGCATTGTTATCATTAACCAGTCTTTTACTATTAAACTTAAATGGCCAATTGACACAAACAGTTCTGAGACGGTTCTTCCACCACTGATTAAGACTGGGGTGGCAGGTATTGGGGATAATATTCATTTAGCCTTCTGAGCTTTCTGGGCAGACTTGGTGACTTTGCCAGCTCCAGTTGCCTCCTTGTCCACTGCTTTGATGACACCCACAGCAACCGTCTGTCTCATGTCACGAACAGCAAAATGGCCCAGAGGAGGATAGTCAGAGAAGCTCTCAACACACATAGGTTTGCCAGGAACCATATCAACAATGGCAGTATCCCCAGATCTCAAGAACTTGGGACCATCTTCCAGCTTCTTTCTAGAACGACAATCTATCTTTTCCTTCAGCTCAGCAAACTTGCAAGCAATGTGAGCTGTGTGACAATCCAGCACAGGTGCATATCCAGCACTGATTTGGCCTGGGTGGTTCGGGATAATCACCTGAGCCATGAAGCCAGCTGCTTCCTTTGGTGGGTCATTTTTGCTGTCACCAGCCACGTTGCCATGACGAACATCTTTGACAGATAACATTCTTGACATTGAAGCCCACATTGTCCCCAGGAAGAGCCTCACTCAAAGCTTCATGGTGCATTTCAACAGACTTTACTTCAGTTGTAACATTGACTGGAGCAAAGGTGACCACCATGCCAGGCTTAAGAACACCAGTCTCCACTCGACCCACTGGGACAGTACCAATACCACCAATTTTGTAGATGTCTTGGAGAGGCAGATGCAAGGGCTTATCAATTGGATGAGTTGGTGGCAGAATGCAATCCAGGGCTTCAAGCAGTGTGGTTCCGCTGGCATTCCCATCTTTACGGGTGACTTTCCATCCCTTGAACCAAGGCATGTTAGCACTTGGCTCCAGCATGTTGTCATCATTCCAACCAGAAATTGGCACACACGCTACTGTGTCGGGGTTGTAGCTGATTTTCTTAATGTAGGTGCTGACTTCCTGAACAATTTCCTTGTATCTCTTCTGGCTGTAGGGTGGTTCAGTGAAATCCATTTTCTTAACAGCAACAATTAGTTGTTTTACACCCAGCGTGTAAGCCAGAAGGGCACACTCACGGGTCTGCCCATTCTTGGAGATACCTGCTTCAAATTCACCGACACCAGCAGCAACAATCAGGACAGCACAGTCAGCCTGAGACGTGCCTCTAATCATGTTTTTGATAAAGTCTCTGTGTCCTGGGGCATCAATGATGGTCACATAATACTTGCTGTTCTCGAATTTCCACAGGGAGATATCAATGGTGATACCACGTTCACGTTCAGCTTTCAGTTTATCCAAGACCGAGGCATACTTGAGGGAGCCTTTTCCCATCTCAGCAGCCTCCTTCTCAAATTTTTCAATAGTTCTTTTGTCGATCCCACCACATTTGTAGATCAGATGCCAGTAGCGGTAGACTTGTCCGAATCTACGTGTCCAATGATGATAATGTTGATGTGAGTCTTTTCCTTTCCCATTTTGGTTTAGGTTTAGCGGTGGTTTTCATGACACCTGTGTTCTGGCGGCAAACCCATTGCGAAAAAGCTAATTTTCTTTTATTTTCTTTTATCTTCCTTTCCTGGATAAAATGGCAAGACGCAAAAATCCACCCCAAAAACTAGAACTCACTGCAAGGGATTTAATCAATACAGATATAAGGAAGATATCTGAAATAGAATTTAAAACAATAATTATAAGGATAGTAGCTGGGCTTGAAAAAGAAAGCATAGAAAATACTACAGAATCCCTTACTGCAAAAAGAGAGAACTAAAATCTAATCAGGCCAAAATTAAAAATGTTATTACCAGATGCTAAGCTGAATGGATGTGATAGAAATAAGGATGGACAAAGCAAAGGAATGAATCAATGATAAAGAAAATAAAATTATGGAAAATAATGAGGCTGAAAAGAAGAGGGAAACAAAGGTAATGGATCATGAAGGCATACTTAGGGAACTCAGAGACTTATTTAAATGGAATAACATTTGTATCAAAAGAAAAGAGGAAGGTTTATTTGAACAAATTATGGCTGAAAATTCCCTAATCTGGGGAAAGCACAGGCATAAAAAATCCAAGAAACACAGAAACTCCCATTAAATTCAACAAAAGCCAAACATTGCCAAGGCATATCATAGTCAAATTCACCGAATACACAGACAAGGCAAGAATACTAAAGGCAACAAGAAAAAAAATTAATTAACTTACAAGGAAAGATCAGTTTTGCAACAGATCAGTCTACAGAAACTTGACAGGACAGAAGAGAATGGTAGGATGTATTCAAGGTGCTGAACGGGAAAAATATGCAGCCAAGAATACTTTATCCAGCAAGGCTGTCATTCAGAATAGAAGGATAAATAAAGCACTTCCCAGACAAACAAAAACCGAAGGAGTTCATGACTGCTAAACCAGCCCTGCAATAAATATTAAGGGGAATCTTTGAGTGTGGGGGAAAAAAGACCAAAAGCAACAAAGATTTTAAAAGACCAGGGAACATCAACAGACACTATTCTAAGGTAACACAATGACAGTAAGTTCATATATCTATTGATAATCACTGTGAATGTAAATGGACTAAATACTCCAATGAAAAGACATAGGGTTTCAGAATGGAAAAAAAAAAAAAAAAAAGATCCACCTTAGGTTGCCTACAAGAGACTCATTTTGAACTAAAGGCACCCTGCAGATTGAAAGTGAGGAGAGGGGAGAACCATCTATTATGCTAATATACATCAAAAGAAAGCCAGAGTAGCCATACTTCTAACAGGCAAACTAGATTTTGAGATGAAGAAGGGCATTATGTCATAATTAAGGGGTCTATCCACCAAGAAGATCAAACAATTGTTAGTATTTATGTCCCCAACTTGGAGCACCCACATATATAAGTCAATTAATAATAAACATAAAGAAACATATTGGTAATAATACAGTAATAGCAGGAGACCTTAATACCCCAATTACAGAAATGGGTAGAATATCTAAGCAGAAAATCAACAAGGAAACAATGGCTTTGAATGACATTGGACCAGATGCACTTAACAGATATATTCAGAATGTCTCATCCTAAAGCAAGAGAATACACCTGGAATATTTTCTAGAATAGATCATGTACTGGGTCACATATCAGACTTCAGCAGCACAAAAAAATTAAGATCCTGCTGTGCATATTTTCAGACCACAATATTATGAATCATAAGAAAAGATTTGGAAAAACTACAAATGCATGGAGGTTAAAGAATATCCTACTAAAGAATGGATGGGATAACCAGAAAATTAAAGAAATTAAAAAGTACATAGAAGCAAATGAAAATGAAAACACAATAGTCCAAAACCTTTGGGATACAAGAAGGGCAGTCTTAAAAGTGTAATTTTTAGCAAGATAGGCATACCTCCAGAAGCAAGAAAATTCTTAAATATGCAACCTAAAGGAACTAAAAAGGAACAACAAATAAAACCTAAAGCCAATAGAAGAAATGAAATAATTAAGATTAGAGCAGAAATTAACAAAATAGAAACAGACAAAAACCCAGTAAAAGATGTCAAAAAAACTAAGAGTTGATTGTTTTAAGAAATTAATAAAGGTAATAAATCCCTAACCAGACTTATCAAAATGGAAAGAGAAAGGACCTAAATAAAATAGTGAATGAAAGAGAAGAGATCACAACCAACACCACAGAAATACAAATAATGATAAGAAAATGCTATGATAAATTATATGTCAACAAATAAGGAAATCTGGAAGAAATGTATAATTCCTAGCAATTTATAAACTACCAAAATTGAAGTAGAATGAAATAGAAATTTGAACAGACTCATAACAAGCAAAGAGATTGAATGAGGAAATAAAAATATCCCAACAAACAAAGCCCTGGCTTCCCAGGGGAATTCTATTAGGCATTTAAAGAAGAGTTAATATCTATTCTTCTCAAACTGCCCCCAAAAGTAGAAATAGAAAGGAAAACTTCCAAACTCATTCTACAAAGCCAACATTATCTTGATTCTAAAAACAGACAAAGAGTTCCGTAAAAAGGAGAATTACAGGCCAATATCCCTGATGATCTTGGATGCAAACATTTTCAACAAGATAATAGCAAATCAAACCCAATGGTACATTCAAAGAATTATTCACTATTCTCATGTGGGATGTATTCCTGAGCTGCAGGATTGGTTCAAAATTCACAAATCAATCAATGTGATACACCATGTTAAAAAAAAGAAAGGATAAGAACCATATGATCCTCTCAGTTGATGTAGAAAAAAACCTTTGGCAAAATACAGTATCCATTCTTGATTAAAAAAAAAAAAAACCTTAGCAAAGTAGGAAAAAATGGGACATACTTCAACATCATAAAAGCCATATATGAATGGCCCACAGCTAATATCATCCTCTATGTGGAAAAACGGAGTTTTCCTTTTCAGTCAGGAACAAAACAGGGACATCCACTCTTACCATTGTTAAACGAAGTTCTGGAAATCCTAGCCACATCAATCAGACAACAAAAAGAAATAAAACGCATCCAAGTCAGCAAGGAAGGAGCCAAACTTTCACTATTTACAAATGACATGGTATTCTATGTAGAAAACTAAAAAGATGCCACCACAAAATTGCTAGGATACATGAATTCAGCAAAGTTGCAGGATATAAAATTAATGTGCATTTCCATACACCAATAATGAAGCAGAGGAAAAAGATCAAGGAAACAATCCATTTACAATTGTACCAAATGTAAGATACCTTGGAAAAAACCTAACCAAAGAGAAAAATGATCTGTGCTCTGAAAACTATAGAACACTTATGAAAGAAACTGGAGAGAACAGGAAGAAGTTAAAAGACATTCCATGCTCATGGATTAGAAGAACATTGTTTAAATGTCTATAAACTACCCAGAGCGATCTACACATTTAACGTAATCTCTATCAAAATACCACCAGCATTTTTCACAGAGCTAGAGCAAACAATCCTAAAATTTGTACGGAACCACAAAAGACCCTGAATAGCCAAAGCAATCTTGAAAGGGCAAAGTAAAGCTGGAGGCATCACATTTCTGGATCTCAAGCTATATTACAAAGCTGTGATCATCAAGACAGTATGGTACTGGCACGTAAACATATAGATCAGTGGAACAAAATAGAAAACCCAGAAATGGACCCACAACTGTATGGTCAGCTCATCTTCAACAAAGCAGAAAAGAATATCCAATGGAAAGAATACAGTCTCTTCAATAAATGGTGCTGAGAAAACTGGACAGCCACATGCAGAAGAATGAAACTGGACCACTTTCTTTTTTTTTAAGGTTTTATTTTTATTTATTAGAGAAAGAGAGAGACAGTGAGAACATGGCAGTGGGGAGAGGCAGAGGGAAAAGTAGACTCCCTACTGAGGAGAGAGCCTCACACGGGGCTCGATTCCAGGAACCTGAGACCGTGACCTGAGCCAAAGGCAGATGCTTAACCAACTGAGCCACCCAGGTTCCCCATGGACCATTTTCTTATACCATACACAAAAACAAATTCAAGAAGGATGAAAGATCTAAATGTGAGGAAGGAAACAATCAAAATCGTAGAGTAGAACACAGACAGCAACCTCTTTGACATAAGCAGTAGTAACTTCTTACTAGATGTGTTGCCTGAGACAAGAGATACAAAAGCAAAAATGAATTATTGGGACTTAATTAAGATAAAAAGCTTCTCTACAGTGAAGGAAACAATCAACAAAACTAAAAGTCAGCCTACAGAATGGGAGAAAATATTTGCAAAAGACACATCTGATAAAAGGTTAGTATCCAAAATCTATAAATAACTTAGCAAACTTAACACTCAAAAACAAATAATCCAGTTAAGAAATGGGCAGAAGACATGAAAATACATATTTCCAAAGAAGATATCTAGATGGCCAACAGACACATGAAAAGATGCTAAACATCACTCATCATCAGGGAAATGCAAATCAAAACCACCATGAGATGCCACCTCATACCTATTAGAATGGCAAAAATTAGCAACAAAAGAAACAAGAGATTTTGACAAGGATACAGAGATGGGACCCTCTTACATTGTTGCTGGGAATGAAAACTGATGTAGCCAATCTGGAATACAGTATGGAGGTTCCTCAAAAAGTTAGAAATACTTTATGACCCAACAATTGTACTACCAAAGGATATAAAAATACTTATTTTACCCAAAGGATATAAAAATAGTGATTGTAAGGGGCACATGCACCCTTATGTATTATGGAAAGAGTCCAAATGCCCCCCCCCACACACACACACACAATGGAATATGACTCATCCATCAAAAAGAATGAAATCATGGCATTTGCAATGATATGGATGAAGGTAGAGTGTATTAGGTGAAGCAAAACAAGTCAATCAGAGAAACACAAATACCATATACTTTCATATGTGGAATTTAAGAAACTAAACAGATGAACATAGGGGAAGGAAAAATATTAAAAAGAAGGAAGCAAAGCATAGAAAAACCTCTTAACTATAGAGAATAAACTGAGAGTTGATGGAGGGAAGGTATGCAAGGGATAGGCTAAATGACTGATGGGTATTTAGGAGGGCAGTATTTTATTGAGCACTGAGTGTTAAATGTAGGTGATAAATCACTAATTTCTACTACTGAAACCAATATTACACTATATGTTTAATTAACCAGAACTGAAATAAAAATTTACACAAAGCAATAAAATAAATTGAATTTTTCAATACACACACACCAACACACACACACATACACCTGAGCTCATTTCCTCTGATTATGTTAGATTTCACCATATGGCTCACTGTCCATCTGGGTATAGATGGTCTTTTAGGAATAGGTGAGCAGTCTGTTATGGCAGATGTATTTCTATTTCCGTGTCTCTCCTGAACTCTACTTAATGTTCCTTTGAGTATCCTCAGGAGGTCACAAGTATATATAATGGGTTTTAGAAACAAAAAAAGCTTTGGAATGCACTAAATCAATATATCACTTAAGTAGAATCCAAGGATAATTTGTATACAGGTCTTAAAAGTAATCATTTGTGCTGTTTTTAACTTTATATTTTCTGCCATTTTTGCACAGCATAGTACATCAGTTTATGCACTGTAGTAATTTAACAGGTGACTTCAATGTCATCCTTAGAGCTTTAGTAGCTTGGTGACAATATTTTTTATAAATGTCAAATTTGCATATAAACTCTTTATATGATCAAAATCTCAGAAAAATTTTAAGACTAAAAGATTAGTTCTCTTGAAAGTAGAAGTCCAAAACACGCAAGCACACACACACACACAAAAATAAAGGCCAAAGAATTATTGAACTTTCCCAGGTTGATAGTATTTAAATCTTTACTTAAAAGTCTTTACTTAAATTAGACTTTAAAATGTCCTCAGTTCTTACTTTAGTCAGTCTCAGAGTGAAACTTCCCTCATGCTTTGAATAAAATAGAAATATCTTCATCAACTGTTTTGTTCTGAAATATTTCATCCAAGGTCTCATATATTGTATTAGTTTGGCATCAAGTGGTTCATGAAGTTCACTACTAAATTTTCCAAAAAAAAAAAAATGCTCTAAAGAAGTTTTTTTTTAATTGTTTAAAGGAAAACACATTTATATGCAGGCCATAGAATTGTCATACCAAACATTTGTCTTTTAAAAACCCATTGCTTTGAATTGTACAAAGACTCTAGCAGAAACTTAATAGTATTTGAGGTCAAGATAGTAGATGGGTGAAATCTTGTTGCCAATTGCCTAAAAATTTAATTTAATTTAATTTAATTTAATTTAATTTAATTTAATTTAATTTAATTTAATTTTTTACACAAGCCAGTTGACTGGAATCCATAATCTGTTAGATTTGAACTCAATCAGTAGACACTTTTAAGAAAAAAAATAATTAGGCTCTGGGCAGTTTTCCCTAATTCTAGAAATGATGATTCCTTTCCTATGGCTGCTATAATAAACTGCTACACATTTAGTGGCTTAAAACAACATAAATTTTAATTTTTCAATTCTGAAGTTCTTAAGTCTAAAGTGTGTTAGCACAGTTATCTTCCATCTGCTATGTCTGGGGAGATTCTGTGATCCCATGCCCTTTCCAGCTTCTAGAAGCTGCCTTCAGTCCTTGGATCATTTGCCCCACATCACTCTGTTTCTGTGTTACTTATTCACTCTGGCTCTCCTACAATCTTATAAAATGCTTGTTGTGTTAAACCTACTTAGATCATTCAAGATAATCTACCCACCTTAAAATCCTTAAATTAGTTATATCATGAAGTCCCTTTCACCATATGAGGTTAAATGTCCATAGGTTATAGAGATTAAGACATGGACGCCTTTTAGGAGCCACCATTTAGGAGTCATTATTAATTCTGCCATGTGGGATTTGGAAATGCACCAGACAAATTGTTTTCTCATTGAGAACTGGAAATATTTCCCACCCAGAGAATTCAAAAATATTAATTTCCTTTTACATTTGAACATTAATTTCTAGGAATTTCAGCACTGTTTGAAGTTGATAATCTAGACCATATACACATATAGAAAACATTTTTATTGAAAGTGTTAAATAACTACAAAAGGGGACTTTAGGAAATGGTACCATATGATGTGTATTCCTTTATGTCTAGCTTTTATTCATTCAACATTTTACATATATTAATCTATATTCTTACTGGTATATGTTTATTTTTACTGCTATGCAGTATTTCACTGTATGAATAAAAACACAGTTTATTTATTCATTCAAATATTGATGGACATTTGGATTGTTTCCAATTTGGTATTCTTTCAAATGATGCAGCTAAGAAAATTTTAGACGTGTATTTTATAACTTATGTGCATGTATATTGAGTATAAACCTAGGAGTAAAAATTCAGAGCCATTGGGTAGGCATATGTGCAAAGTTGACAGACAGTATCAAAATAGTTTTCCCCAGTGGCTATACCTAATTACAATCCAAACAGACATGCAGCAAAATTAGTTTGCTAAAACTATTTATCATCAATGGATGTTGAATTTCATTACATGTTTTTCCTGAATCTATTGTAATAATCATTTATTTTTCTTCTTTATTCTGTTAATATGTTAACTCTCACTGATAGATTTTCAAATGTCAAAACAATGCTGTATTCCAGAAGGAAAAAACCTGGTTTGCTTATTATCTATCATCTCTCTATATATATATCTAATCACCTGCCTATTGCTGTGTATATAGTTAGTATATTGATTAAGATTTTTGCAAGCATGATCAAAAGTGAGATCAACATTATTTTTGTCTTAATTTCCTGTCATTTATATATCAGGTTTTTAATAACAAAGTTAGGCTAATGTCATGAAATAATACAATAATTGATCACCTTATCCTGGTTTCTGGAAGTGTTGACATTTTTTTCTTTTTAAAAGTATTTGTTGAAGGCTCCTGGGTGGCTCAGTTGATTGAACATTTGCCTTGGGCTCAGGTCATGATTCCAGGGTTCTGGGATTTTGTCCCTCATTGGGCTCCCTGCTCAGTGAGGAGTCTGCTTTTCCCTCTTCCTCTACCACTTCCCTCCGTTTATGCTCTCTCCCCCTCAAATAAATAAATAAAATCTAGAAAAATAAATAAATAAAATAATAAAAATGCTAGTTGAATTGGCCATTGAAGCCATCTCAGTATGGAGGCCATGGGAATGTATATGTTTGTAATAATTTTTAATTATGAATTTATTACTGTTTCAATGATCAATTTCTGGATAAGTAAATTGGTCAAAATTTAGCAGCTTTAAATGATAATTTTATATTGTGGATCAGGAATTTGGGGACAGCTTAGCTGGATTTTTTATGGGATAATGCTTAAATAGTGGCTAAGAAAGCAGTCCCCTGAATTTTCAGTTGAGCTGACATCTAATACTGCTTACTTGCATTGCCGTGGGTTGATACTGGTTTTCTGTAGGGAGCACATCTGAGGCTTTTAAGTGTTTATATATGGCCTCTCCAGATGGCAGTTTCAGAATAGTTGAACTTCTTACATGGTGACTGGCTTCCTGTGGGGCAAGTGTCCCATGAGAAACAGGCAGAAGCTTCATAGTCTTGAATTTTCTCTTGATGAGCTGACAGTTACTGAGGGAGATGTATTAAAATGTCTCAGTATGATTACATATTTGGCTATTTCTTTCTGTGGTTTCTCAATTAAAGAAAAAATGATCTTTACTTCTTCTTCTTCTTCTTCTTCTTCTTCTTCTTCTTCTTCTTCTTCTTCTTCTTCTTCTTCTTCTTCTTCTTCTTCTTCTCTGCTTTCTCACTTCTCATTTGGGGACTCAAACTCATGAAGATTAGACTATTTGATATTATCTCACATACACTGAAACTCAGCTTATTTCTTCCAATCTTTTTCCTCTATTTCAGTGCATAGTTTCTATTATTATGTTTTCAAGTTACTGATATTTCCTTCTGCAATATTTAATCTGCAATTAATCCTTGCCAGTGGACTTCCTAGTACAGACAACATATGCTCTTCTCTGGAAGATTCACTTAATTCAGTTTTAAGTCTTCCATTTCTCTCCTTTTTCTATTCATGCTTTTCTTTAAGTCTGTGAGCATATATAATACTTTAAAGACTGCCTGCTAATCTCATAATTTTAAAACTTCTGGATCTCTTTCTGGTTACTGATTTTTCTCCTGTTTCTGGATCACATTTTCCTGATTTTGGAAAGGTCTAATAATTTCTGTATCAGAATCTTCACATCATGAATTTTACTTTTTTGAATAGTGTAATTTATTATTATTTTGTTTTATCAGTATTGGACTTTGTTCTGATAAGAAGTTATTTTATTTACAGAGCTCCTTGATTCTCTACTGACTTGTTTTTAACATTTGTTGAGAATAGAACCTTTATTTCAGGTTTACTCGCTTACTAAGGAACAATAACACTTGCAGTTTCTCTTTTGAATGTCCTTGGTGTTTATGAGGCTTTTCAACATTGATTGGTAGAACTTGAATGTCTCTAAGTCCTGCATGGAAATTGTTCAACATAAGCTTTCTGATCATTCTTTTCCAGGTTCATGGAGTTTCACCCTATGTATGCAAGCCTTGGTATAGCCTCAAAACCTTTTTTTCAGATTTCTGGATCTTTTTAATTATATATTTCCTTTCTCTCCTTAATTTATCCCATAGATTACAACTTCCACAGCCTCCTTGAATCTGATCCCTGTCTCCTCAATATAGAAAAATAGCTATGCCTTACTAATATGTCCCTGGGCATTAGACTTGAATCTCTGATTATGTGGGAGTTATTCAATGCAGCCTAGCCATATTTGGGGCAAAACAATCATAAATAAAACCAGAAATTTCATAGTAAATTTTACAGTGGCCATTGGCCACTTATACTATTTTCATTACTAAATGATTTATTGTTAAGATTTTTTATATATATTTTTATTGGAGTTCAATTTGCCAACATATAGCATAACACCCAGTGCTCATCCTGTCAAGGGCCCCCCTCGGTGCCCATCACCCAGTCACTCCAATCCCCCGCACACCTTCCTTTCCACTATTCCTTGTTCATTGTTAAGATTTTTTATATTCAATCTTAAACCTTTTAATACAAACTTATAAAGCAAATCATATTTCTTAAAATGAATAAAGTCAAGCAAAATATTTGGGATAGCATTGTATTACTATATAAAATTATTATTTTATAAGTTTAAATATTTATTATGCTGAGTCATTATTTTAATTCCTGTATTTGAATAAATCTAGCTTTGACCCAAATTTGATCTCAAAGAGGCTGCAGAGATTAGGCCAGTGGCTACTTACAACTGGTATAAACAAATTTGAATTATTTGAATGATTTGTATAGCTGTACTTATATTGGCCTGAATGGCAAGACTGGTTATGATAACAGTAACATTCTGACATGATGGAGTCCAAAATATTAAATCATACATATTTTGGAATCACATTGTTGCAAGATGAATTAATTTGGGGAAGTGAATCTATGCTGTCAGCCAGCTAGGTGTTCTGGAATTCATATACACTCTTATAATTCTGTTTAATCCCAGTTGCAGTTTAGTACCATCTTAAGGCTATTGACTGCTTTGATTTATATATTGACTTGAGGAGATTCTGTATTAAGTATCTGACTGATACTTCCAGGAAAGTGGCAGCTATTCCAAGAATCTTCTTGTCACTGGACATCCATTTCTTCAGCTCAAATAAAACAGGGAAGAAGCAGCTCAAAGTATGCTAGGGACACAGATACTCATTTTCTATGTTTCAAATTCCCAAGATGAATTCGCTTCTCTAATCCCCAACACGTTCCCCACATCACTCTGTCCTCTGAACATGTATAAACTTCAGTCACCACTTCACATAATAGAGTCTGAGCAAGAAATGACAGCCAATCAAAAATAGCTTTTTGTCCACATTGGGCAAACACACTAGACATTGAGATGAGCCCTCTTATTTAAGTGATAGCATTATAAAAAAACTCAATCTGACAGCATGGAATAGAATAAAAGCATAGGTGGAAACGAGACTGGTATCCACTCCTATCTCTTTTATTACCTAGCATTGTGAATTTAAGAAAGACATTTAAAACTCTATGCACTTTAACTTCCTTCTTTATAAAGAATTAGAATTTTAAAATCTCCAAGACTTTTAAATCACTAAAATCTTATGATCTATATTATTATTTTACATTATTAAGAATACTCATTCCTCTTTCAACCTAGTTGCATGAAACTGTCCAATATGTTTTCAGTAAAATCAAATCTACAGATTTATGTTTAATTGTGCTCTAGTTAGGTAATCTTAAAATATGCACTATTACTATTTCATTATTTGCAAAGATTTTCTTTATTATTTTTTTCAGTAAAAATATTGTAGGCTACTCTGCTAACTTTTAAACACCCAGAAAAAGAAAATTGAACAGTGATAAAAGTCCAACGATGATGGCACTTTTTTGGTTAATCCTTGACTTTTCAACTTCATTTTTTTTCTAGATATTAAACCCACCAAATTTTAGCTTATCATATCACTGACCCGAAAAAGCGATATTTCCCCATCTCTCTAATAGCTAAATATGGTCAATGAAATAGAAGTCAAAATTATCTAGGAAACTTCTAAGAAGCAACTTCGATGTTAGGGAAGTAATTTCTTTTCTTTTGTTACCATCTCTGCTGGATGAAATGCAGATATGCATTCGAAGTAAGTTAAATCATAAGGATGAGAGTGACACCTTAAGAGAGTTAAGTAACAATGCAAAAGAAGACTAGACCTATAATGAATTTACAGATTTTCTGTATCATTCTTGGACTTAATTAGTGGCAAAAATAAAGCTTGGCATTTTAATGTCAATTGTCTTTTAAATAGTTTTTTATTTACTGGGCAATATTGATGAATTCACGAGTATAGTATATCTAGAACAGCGTGTGTATGTAAGAAATATTATGATGGAAATAAAGAAGTTCATGTGATCTATAGTCAATAGTGCTGAGGGTGGTGGTTAGGATTAGGGGTGGCAGCAGCCTCCGTGGGGATGGGTTATCTAGATTACCTAGAAAACATTAACTTTGGGTTTACCTGGGCAGTTTAGTCAGTTAAGCACCCCATTCTTGATTTCAGCTCAAATCATGATCTCAGGAATCATGACATTGAACCCTACTTTTGGACTCCTCACTCACTGGGGAGTCTGCTTGAGATTCTCTCTCTCCCTTTGCCTCGGCTCTCCATCCACTGTGTGCTTTCTTCAATCTCTCAAATAAATAAATATTCAAAAAAGAAAAAAAAAATCAACTTTTCTTGGAGCAAATCTAAGAAGGAAAATCTGTGATACTTTTTTTTTAGTTTTTAAAATTTCTTTTTGTCATATTATTCAATATTTTATTTTATTTTTTAATAAATTAATTTTTTATTGGTGTTCAATTTACCAACATACAGAATAACACCCAGTGCTCATCCCGTTAGGTGCCCCCCTGAGTGCCCATCACCCATTCACCCTATTCAATATTTTAGGGAAACATTTAAACTATCTCATTTGAGATTTTAACACCCATTATTTGTAGTTGAAATAAAATATTTAATACACCCTTGGGATGTGCCACATCTAGAGAAAAATAATTTAAAAACCAGTGACTTTTTAAATGTATTTTATTATTTAAGAAGTGGGTAAAATTACAGAATCAAATATGAAGTGAATCAATAAAACCCTAATTAATCCTCCCAATTAAAAAAAAAAAACTGTCTTTGTTCCTCTATGTTTACTCACACCTTTGTTCCTTAGGTCAGAAGGATGTGATTGGGATTTTGTGTTTTGCCCAGCGTGGTGACTGCAGCCTTCTTCAGTTCTGCACTACCCAGGAATGCCTTCTGCTGTCTTCCTTCCTTCCCTCAATCTTTTTTCTGAATACCTCAGGAAAACCAGTGGAAGAGTATGTAAATGGAAAATAATTTTTCTTATGTCAGTTGGCCACTGAGGTTCTACACTCACCTGTCAGGCAACATCCAGCCTTTAGCAATGCATTGAAAATGTTCATGGAGGCCACATATACAATGACTGTCTTCCTCCCATGCTCACTACATGAAAGCAAACACTCACACCTTGATTTTCCTTGGAAGGAACCGACTTTCCTTAAGTTCTAGCTACTGTCTTGTCCTGCAATTTCAGCTCTCTGATGGGTTTAAGAAAAATGTTAATTTTGTAGGTTATTTGCTTATATATATATATATATATATATATATATATATATATTTTTTTTTTTTTTTTGCTTTTATATTATTGTTAGGTTAGGAGTGTTGGATTTTTAGTTTTTTTTTTTTTTTTTTAAGATTTCATCCATTTATTCATGAGAGACACAGAAAGAGAGAGAGAAGGAGGAAGAGACACAGGCAGAGGGAGAAGCAGGCTCCATGCAGGGAGCCGGACCTGGGACTCGATCCCTGGTCTCCAGGATCATGCCCTGGGCCTGAAGGCGGTGCTGAGCCACCTAGGCTGCCGGGGTTTTTAGCTTTTTACACCCTAGGCAGGTTGGATGTTTCTTTAAATCATTATTAACCTGTGTCTTTTAGGGCAGCCCGGGTGGCTCAGCGGTTTAGCGTTGCCTTCAGCTCGGGGCCTGATCCTGGAGACCGGGGATCCAGTCGGCTCGATCGGGCTCCCTGCATGGAGCCTGCTTCTCTGTGTCTCTCATAAATAAATAAAATTAAAAAAAACAACAACTGTTTTTTATTTCATGCTTCCAATTTAGCCTTAACTAGTATGTAGTATCCTGGACATACAAATATTTTTTACAAGCTTGATTTCTTTCTTATATTTTTAGAAAAAATAAAATTTGTCTTAATTGCTAATTTTACTTTACCACTAAAAGCTAACTTGTCATTGTCCCCATTACTAATTTTAACTCTTTATTTATATTTTTTGAGTAGCGATAAACTTAGTATTTTGTGCATTCATGTAACAAGCCCACAATGTTAGCATGCTCATTCAATTACAGACCTTGTCTTTGTATGTATATGTTCTATATGAGTGGAGTTGTTTTATTTTTTTTAGTTTCTGAATAGTAATTGAATACTTCATTACAATGAAGCCTTATTTTAAAAGTCAAGACCGCTACTCGGCTGGAGTCCTGCCTCCATGCTTAGCCAGTATTACACTTTTTCCCACAGAGCAAGACTTAGTTGCCATAGTATCTGTCTGAGAGTATAATCAATTAGTATTCTACCTTAGACCATGGGTGAAAATCATCCGTCTTAATTCAAGCATTGCTTTATATTATAGGCCACTTTTGGTATATCTAACACAATGCATATGATTCCTCTGATAACAGTCTTAGCTAAAAAAATGTCTTCACTACAGTATATCTTTCAATTTTGCCACTTATCACAGAAATCTATCTAAAAATCTTCATTTGGTTTAGTCTTACTCCTAGGGATGTTTCAAAATACTGTTGGAGCATACTTATGACATTTCTGTTCTAGGTGCGGATTTTATAATGAAGATAATAAGAGCTGTATATCAGAGCTTTGTAAGTCAGGACTGGGCATTATACCTCCACATATCTTTAGCCACCATTGTCAAATGTGGCAACTTAAAAACCAATAATATTATTTGTTTAATGAAAGATTCTCTGCCTTTCTAAGCATGTAACTTTATTATGAATTTAAACTAAAAATAGTGATTTTCCTGATCTAAAGATCTTTTTATCCCTACATTTATGATGTCAAATTTTATCAAAGTCATGGGTGGAGGATGAGAATGACCTTTTCCTTTCTAAAACATAGGACTCTGGTTAAGTCTTACATTACATTATCTCTTGTTACCAAGGAAAATGTATTTCAATGATACTTCCTTCAAAATTCACTAGTTTCTTCTTTTTTTTTCTTTTGCAAGAACACATATTTGAAATTTAAAATTCTAGGTAAATAAAATAAAAATAGTCACTAACTTTTAATAAAAAGTTACTAATATTTAAAAAAAAGAAGCTACTAGTATTACAAAATATCACTGCTAATTCTCTCACATTTGGCTTACACTTCTTAAATTAATGATTTTATGTGCTGATAAATTAATTTTGTACCCAAGGCATCTAATTTTCCTTAACTGCCTAAATTTTACTTTTCTTTCTACTTTTTAATTCCTCAAAAACATATCACTAATAATCCTATTCACTTTATTTTCTTGATTCATTTCTTCATTCTTCAAGAGTGTTTTAGTGGCTGATATTGGGTACTGGGTAAGGTTCACATACACATTGTAAGAAAAATAAACATTGTCCCTTCCCTCACAGTACTTACAAACTAAGAGTGGAAGGAACAGGGAGATGTTATTTCGAAGGGAAATTTATTCCCTACCCTTCCTGTTTCCATACCTTAATGAGATTGTTGCTGAGCATATTTAACTCAGTACTTTTCTCTCTTCTTTGGCAGATTTTAATTATCTACAGCAAGCTCAGAATTTCTGCTTCTCCATGTACTCAATTTTGCAAGGGTTAGCCCTCATGGAAAGGCCCATACTAGCTTTCTATGGCTTAGGCTCTACACTATGTCTAACTACTTTAGGAGAAAAATGTTAGCATACTCTCTTGTCTACAGACCTATCACATTCTCCATCTAGCTTTTGTAAGAAATAATGCTAACATTTTTATATCCATCTGTTTGTTTTCTGCAATTATCTTTCAATTAATTCTAGACTGGAGAAACAGATGAATACATTATTTTAATACTTTAAGTGCACAATATCTGTTGTATTAACTATGAACTTTAAGAAATGTTCAATTGAATTTGTGGAAAAATACATAGAAAGGCCAATTTGCATAACATAAATTATTAGGTTTTTGAAAGCAGGTGGCCTTAATAATAGAACTTTAATAAGGCAGTAGTAATTTGACTTTGAATACACAAAAATATGACAAAGGTTAGATATATCTCTAACAAAGGCTCATCTTGAACCAAGCAGAACTTCAGTAACAATATTCTTTTTTCTTTTACTCTGCTTTTCAGTCGTACTATAAACCAGACCATGACTTTTAAAATTTTTAAAGGCAGCTGTTTTCTCTGTGCTATCTAGGAGCTTAGTAAGTGCCTAGTTTTAAATTGTTAAAGCTAAGTATGGGGCATGCAATGCAAGAGTAGCTTTTTCAGATTTTATTTTCCCTTTCAATGTTTTGAATGGCAATGCCCACTCTGCTCAACCAGTGGCAGGGATTTTGATTTCAAATTGACAATCAAACTTACAAAACACAATAAACTTCACCAGTGTCAAGTTTACTTATCATCAATATAAGAAACAGGACAGGCAACACACAGTATGCATGGTGATAGCATAGTGAAGGTCATAAGCACAGCTTCTAAATATCCCCAAGTCACTCCCTACTTGGAATGCATGTGTTTCAGAGAGCAAGATGATTGGGCATGGACCAGTTTTAGGGTCTCTTGGGCTTTTATACTTTCCTAGTCCTGTATCTTCCTCAATAGTATCTTCCAATCTCAAAGAAGCTACACCTCACCATTTTTATGTTATTCATATAAAACAGGTTATCAGTAAACAATATTGACAAGAAATGCACATCATCATTTAAGTACACAATATTTATCTTGGATGCAATATATTACTATGAATTTCTTGAATTAATGTTATAAGGTAGATTTGGAGTAGAGTTTATTAATTGATATTGTTTGACCTAAGATTTCAGAGCTTAAAATTGTGGCACTGACAAACCCCCTATAAGTATTTATTAGTATCAGTAATTGGATAAGTTTAGACATCTATTATTAAACATGCATGCACAAACACACACACACCATCAAAGAAAAATGGACTAAAATAATAACAAGAATAAAAACTGAATTATCCTAAGTCCAAAGGTGGGGGAGGTTCTAACAAATGCTTGAGACTGGATCACTATATCTGAGGAAAACAAGTCTTTTTGCTTTTTTTTTTCTCCTGAAACAAAGAACTAGAATGATTTCTTTATTCTTCATATTTTGTCTATCATTTGAAAAGCATTGGTGAGTGAAAAAAATGAGTTTAATTAAGTTGGATAAAGATTAGAGATTTCTCTATGGTGAAAGTTGAGATCTTACAATAGAGGTAAAAATATATGAAGGTGAAATTATCTTAAAAGACAAGATAAAGTAGATATAAAGTATAGATAAATGTACCAAGTCTAATTGTTTTTAAAATAGGCCTTAGAAAATGGAGAGCTGCTTTAGTTATTATTAGATCATAGTCATGACTAAGAGAAATCTGACAGAGCAAAGATCATAGAAAGTGGACAGGAAGGACCCTCAGAGGAAGCCAATATTCTGAAAACTTTTGAAATGTGACCTTTTAAAGCTGTGGAGAGAGTCCACTCTAAAAACAATTGAAGTCCCAATCTATAAAGTTTAAAACAGCTATTCTAAGATGTTAATGACACTGAGTACGTTTTGGATACAAATAGTAGGAAGACTAGAATAAAATACTCCTAAAAGTTTCTGAGTGAGTTTGAAGGTAACATGGTTATTTTACAGACAGGGGCTATATTCTTTTAGAGAATATGTCTCAAAATTGATGTATCTGAGGCTATAACTGAAGATAAAACAGTAACAACAACAACAAAAAGATAAAGAGAGAACATGCAGACTATCAAATAGGGAACGGGACTAGATTAGATGTTCATTTAACAGGAAAATATAATTCAGATAGGATATTCAAAGTGTGCAATTTTTTAATAAAACTTTAGAGATACACAGAATTTATTCAATTGCTAGCTTTCATTATGGGAAACACAACAAGACAAACCCAAGAGATGATGCTAAGAAGGCAAATATTTGAGTCAGAAAGCAAATAAAAATTGAAAGGAAAACAGAAGGCACTCAATTCTAACAAACATATTAACTGACATGTTTTAAATGAAAAGCAAATTTAGTTTAAAGAAAGTGATTAATCTTTTTTCAAACTTAATAGAGCCCTGTTTGGAAAAAACATACAATGTAAACACTAGGGTCTTATCTCACAAGATGACAAACATTTTATTCTAGGCCTAGAAATTCAAAATCTGAGAAGAGTTAATGCTTTCAAGACCCTTTAGTAGAGCAAGTAATACTAAATAAAATCAAATATGTATATAGGCTTCAGAGACAGTGAGTGTAACTTCATTTTCCTTCAAATGAGGATGTTGCCTCAGGGGCAGCCCTGGTGGCTCAGCAGTTTAGCACCGCCTTCAACCCAGGGTGTGATCCTGGAGACCCAGCATGGAGTCCCATGTTGGGCTCCCTGCATGGAGCCTGCTTCTCCCTCTGCCTGTGTCTCTGCCTCTCTCTCTGTGTCTCTCATAAATAAATAAATAATATAATATATATATATATATATTTATTTATTTAAAAAAGGATGTTTATCATAGAGGCAGCTTTCATTGGTATATATAATCCTTAGCAAAGAGCAAATTCCAAAGCAGCAGATACTATGGTATAGGATTTTTAAATGTTCAATTTAAAAAGATGTATGACACTAGATAAGAGTACACACTCAAAATACCATTAGAGTGCCAAAAACATAGGGTTTAAAAGGAAATGAGTATTAGGCAATTTTACTTATGATAAATGTGAAAGAATATTTCAAATAAGATCTAGTGACATGCTAGCCACTGCCTATTTTTTGTTAGAATAGAAAATCTCTAAGTAATAGTCACTCTCTGAGACAAGAAGTAATACTTCTAGGTGCCCTTTCTAAACATCCTATATTCTTGGAGATGAGAGACAACATTTGGAATCACTCATATTGTAGACTGTGAGATGTCTCTCATTGCAGCGACCGAAGGTTCTTTTGTTTGTTTTGTTTTTAAATTATCCTTCCCGGGTTTGTGTTGCATTTTTTTCCCAACACCTCTACTTTAAATCTCCCATGTTTGATTTACATTGTAGCTTAAGCCTAAACTTGTGGTATCATATAGCACTCACGTGAAATAGATTGACTTCAAATGTCATATTTTAAAATATGTTCAGGAAGTAAAGATGGAACTGAAAACAGCTGGCAACTGAAGCCATCATATTATTTCATTTTAATTATATGCACAAAGTAAAATACATCTTGTCAATATGCAATTAACATGGTAAATATTGAAGGTATTACTTAATCGTTATTAATTTTTGTGATAGTTGTCAAACACTATCACTTGTTAAACTGACAGAAAACTTAACTCGTTAATTTCTACTTGTTTAGCATACTCTGAATTCACTCAATTTTTAGAACATATATTTTGAAAGGACAAAATTAAAAGGATAATATTTAATTTGTCTTATGACTATACTTCCATTTCAAATAGTCATTGGTATAGAGCCCTGTGCCATAGAGAGCATTTGCAAATAAACTTATTAATCTCACAGTATTTTTATGCAATGGTCAAATATTTTTACCTTTTCTTAAAAAGATGAATATACTGACTAGTAAAATTAAGGAACTTGCCAAGCCTTCCTTGTTAATGAATGGTGAAGCTAATATTGTGGATCTAGTCTTATGGGTACACAAAGTATATATATGTATGGTTAGTTTTAGAGTATGATAAATGTATACCTCCTTTCTTTATAATTTTTGAGCTGTTACTGATAATAGATCATGTTGTCATGGTAATTTTTCAAAATGTTGATCAAAATCACTAGTGATAATTTGGGAGAAGATTTGTAATGTAAAGGATTCACCTTTTTAGTAACTATTTATTCATACTTAGGGACATTGATCTTTCAAAAATATATATGTTAAAGATCAACACCTCAAACACCCACATTCAAATCCTTCAATAACATCCCATTTTACTAAGAATGATATCTAAAACCATTAACATGATCTATAAAACTTTATTTTAGATCTCTACCTACCTGTATTAATAAGGAAGATATTTGACAATTAAAACAAAAAATTCCCAAGTAATGATTTTACTGAATGAGGAAGTATTTATCTCTCACTTAAAAAGTCCAAGGAAGATAGCACAGATGACATGACAGATGTGTGAGTTTACTAGCAACATCTGTTCCTTCCAGCTCACCTCTCTGCCATCTCCTGATGACCCAAGATGGGGCTTCTTATTTTTCAGACAGTAGAATCGAATGATGTGTCAAGAAAAAACTTGGATTCTGTTACTAGAGCAGAATGAGAGTATATGAAGACAACTAGAAGCCACAATTTCTATTAACCACTCACATCATTCTGCCTCTTAGTCACTGCTTTCCCCCATTCTTCCCTTCTTCAAGTTCCTTGAGCCCATTCACTTATTGTCTTGGCTTTCCTAGTACTGCTTAAAAACACATCCCACCATTATACATGTGATTTGGTTTTGTTCATGTGTTTAACAACAGCAAAACTATCATTTTGCTGTTTTTATATCATTTTTGATATATTTTATATTATTTTTGATATTTGACCATTTATGTAACATTTCGTTTTTACATGCACATCCTTCTTTTTTGTAGCACTTATCAGTTTTTAATTGAGATTCAAACAATAGATAGATATCAACATAGATATATTTCTCTATAAACAAGGACAGAAATAGGGAGATATACAAATATATAAGCCTAAATATGTTCCTATAAACATAGACTATTAGTGTGGAAGTCAATCTTGAAGATTATCTAATCCATTATTCTCTGTTCGTTTTTCTTTCTTTCTTTCTTTCTTTCTTTCTTTCTTTCTTTCTTTCTTTCTTTCTTTTTTCCTTCTTTCTTTCTTTTCTTTTCCTTCTTTTTATTTTTCTAAATGAGTGTAAGTAAAGAGAGATAGCATCCAACTGTTGTCATAAATACAGGCACACACTCACACACACATACACACACACAATTGCTTAGCCATTGTCAGAGAATAACGTCTTTCCCCACCAAGTCCCCAGTCCCAATCCCCTTGGGGCAACATAATGAGGACAAGTAGATACGTTCACATGCAGTATGACTGTTACTCTGGAGGAAGACATTTTCTTCATTATTAGTACAATTATCATGTCTTTATTTTGCTCCAGAGACACTATATCTTCTTTTCCCAGACTGTTCTCTGTACTGATATCTTTGAAACAACAAAGGGAAATCAATGTGTACTTCACAAGATGTGTAGAAATAGGAGAAACCCACTGGAGGATTATCTCACATCAGTATTCAAAGATGCTTAGTAAAACAGTAAGCAGTAAATATATTTATAATTTATTAAAATAAGTTAAATAGGGAATATCTCAATTTAACAGCTTTATATTTAAAAACAGGAAATAAACATGAAAGAGTGAAAGAAAATATAGCCAACGAGGTGGGATTACTGGTTAGATATTTCCTCAATGGAAACTAATGTAGGAGAGTTTACAAAATTAACAATTATTTGGTCTACCCAACACTTCTGCCATCACTGGGAATTGTAATTCCTTCTTTCTCACCTTTCATTACAGCCATATATCGATCAAGAAAATTGTCACATTCTTGTATGACTTCTTACTTTTTGGGCGACAGGTGATTGTAGAACCCTGAGTTTGAGCATTTGTCCCTTCCAAAGATCCTCTCCTTCAGCTACAAGAGGCTGATCAAGAACAGAGAACCATTTACCATGAGAAGCATGTTTTGAAAAACAATGAGGATTGCCTATAAACATTTGGACTTATCAATTAGAAATGTATCAGTTCTACAGAGAACACTGCTTCAATAGGTAATGCAGTGTCTGACTCCATTTTGGATTTTTTACTGCTAACAGGTAGTCTTTCCTCTTCTTCACTTGCCCTGTACCTGGGTAAACTTCATCTGAGCAATCTGATAGGAAAACACCAGTGCTCACTCTCTTGATGCTGTGGAGAAGTACAAACCTCACAAAATCCAGCCTAATGTGGGAACCTTCGACCCAACAACCAGTGCATTTTAACAACAATTAAAACCAAAACCACTTTGGGCCTCCTTTTGTTCAAGCCAAAAGATACCTGTCTTTCTCTCCCAGAACACCTCAAAAGGTATCTTTTGGAACTCAGCCTGTGTGTGATGTCACCAGTATGGACTTTTCTACCAACCTTGGGGGAAGCTAATCCTGTCTTCCTCCTAGTATTGCAATAAACAGTCGAATAGTAAAAATGCAAGCCTTAGGGCATGTGGCTCCAGTTGGTTAAGTGTCTGCCTTCTGCTCCCTTGCTTAGCAGGAAGCTTGCTTCTCTCTCTCCCTGCCATTCTCCCCACTTAAGCTCTTTCTCTCTGTGTCAAAATCGTTTTAAAAATGCAAGTCATATCACTACAGGTTAAGGATAATAAAGTAGGTAGTGAAAATGTAGAGACATACAGAGAATTCTGGAACAAATTTTGAAGTGAAGAATAGGAGAAATAGAACAACGTTTGTTTCTGATATGTTTCTGATATGTGACATTTAATACATAGTTCTGATATGTGACATTTAATACATAGTTTTATCTAAAACACATGGAAAATTCACAAAATAAGTTAGCTATTAAAAGATGTAAATGACTGGCTAAGGACTTACTCCATTGTGTCAGAAATAGTCACTTGTAGAAAAGCTTTACATGCTAAAATCTTGCATGTTGCCATATTTTGTCATACTTTTTTCAGGTTTTATTTTTATTATGCTTGCTTGCTTTTGTTTTATTTTTTGGCTTTTATGATGTGCTCAAAATGTTCCATTTCTATAGTTTCCTTAGATATCTTCTAAAATTTGTTTTCATAAATTGAGCATTTCACAGGCATTTTGCACTTATTAGGCCTCTGCATGCCTGTAGAGCATTTCCATAAACTGACCTCTTTTTGAAATCAATGGAAATTATTATTATTATTATATTTTAATCAATGGAAATTAAACATCTACCGTGCAGCTGCAAGGGTGTGAAAGTGTATGAAGTTTAGTAATCATGATTTTAACAATCCTCACCTCATATTCATTTTTCTCATAGGGGAAATTTTTTAAATTGGCATAAATGGAAAAATCATCATCCAATTGACACCTAGATAAAGAACTACATTAAAATCAAATGATGAATAGACTCATTTGTGATGGTGGTAATGAAACCTTGTAGGTGGTTATATTTGAAATAGGCCTTATAATTTGCCTGAAAAAAAATAAAACTTAAATTTTGGTTTAGTATTTTGAAATAATAGCAATGACATCACATTCTGAGCTTTTCATATGAGCATTCCTAAAATATATAGTACACAGCTTATTTTTGAATCCCCTAATTTTATAGCTATAGAATAATTAAAAATCATGAATACTATGTTTTGCCTTTATTAGGTTGGTTTCAGATTATGTTTCCGCCCATCCTAGACTGTTTGAATAGAGTATCAGGATATCAGAAAATTGAAAAAAGCACTGATTGAATGTAATAAGTGTGGTTTTACAAACCTTACAAATCAGTAATAGAAGAAATATGATTATTATTAAGGAGAACTTGAAATCTAATTGCTGTAAATTATTCTCCAAAGACCATTTAGCTATCTATAGGCTATCAGATTTTAAAATTAATTTTGTGGTGAAAAATCACAAAAAAGTTTAATCAGTGTAACCACATGCCAAAATTGATTATTAATTACTTTTATCAGGTGTATAAGGGTCTTGGAAATAATAGATGCAAATTCAGAATAAAAAATAACACATTTGGAATAAAAAGTAATACCTACGTGTTAAAGTACGAGGAATGAATTTCTGAAAACTTGTTATAATTATACTTTAAAGAGTATTCATGCATCAATTAAGATTTGGAGAAGATGGGATCCCTGGGTGGCTCAATGGTTGAGAGTCTGCTCTTGGCTCACGGCATGGTCCTGGAGTCCAGGATAGAGTCCCACACCAGGCTCCCTGAGAGGGGCCTGCTTCTCCCCCTGCCTATGTCTCTGCCTCTCTCTGTGTGTCTCTCATGAATGAATAAATTAAATATTAAAAAAAAAAAAGATTTGGAGAAGATGACTTTTCTCATAAATTGTGTTACTGTAAAAATATGGTATGTTCAGTTTGTCCTTTTGTGTTGAGAGACAGAAAGAGGGACAGAAAGGCAGATAGAGAGGAGTGAACGTCATATACACAGATGAAAAAAGTTGGATATTAGTGATGTTCTATGAGCAACATGAGATAATTTGGAAATAAGAGAAAGCAAGGAAATGTAGTATACATGATTGCTTTTAATAACTCATGCCCTGGCTAGGAAATAAAACAAAAATTCATTCTTTTGTTGTTGTTTGGAGTCTATTTATTTCCTTCTTGTGCAGATTTCATCTTTCCTGACAAGATGAAGAATAACATATTCCATTTGAATGGGAAGCAATCATTGCTTCTTTAAAGAGTATAGAATGTATGTGCTGAGGACTCTAGGATCTCAATTCTTTAAGGAAATGTGCTATGCTCCTTGTTCTTGACAATAATAGTTATTAAGAGCTCAAATTGTTATTAAGCACCTACTAAGCACTAGAAGTTCCATTGGCCATTGAAGTGGCCTAGATCAAACTTTTGGGAACCAGAAGGCGGCCCTCCTCTGAAAAACAAAAACAAAAACAAAAAACTGTTGATTTCCTTCTAGATGATATTGGCAGCAGTGAACTGAGAAAATAGACTATAAATAATAATCTATTAAATAATATAAACAAATCAATAGATGCTTTCTGTGGTTTTTGGAGTTTTTTATGCTTTTTGTTTTAAATTGAGACGTGGCTACTAAGGAAATAGTAGAACTCATCAGAGAATTGGGGCATTTATTAATTATACAATCAGTCTAAACACTCTGAGGCTAACATGAGCTTTAATCAAAAAATGGCCAAAGGTAAATAGATCATTTTTTAAACAAAGTAAGAATAACCCTCAGTCTTCCTCTGTCCACACAACCTGCAGAGATACAAGCACAGAGGAACCAAAGAGCCAGGTTTATACAGAGCCAATCACTCAAATCATTCTATAGATATAAATAAAACACACTCTCCTGAGGAAAGTGGAATCACAATTGAATGTCACAGTTGCAACAGCTGTCTAAGTATACAAATGTAACAGTTAAAAATGTATTTTACCGAAGAATTCACTATTAAAATGAGGGAAATAACCAAAACATCAGTAGGAAATCTGAGCAAAAATAGAAAAGAAAATGTCAAATTTCTTTTTATGTATTTCTAAACAAAAGAAGTTGCAAAGAAAGAAATCACAGGGTATAATTTCATTGTTGAGTTCTAGCTCGGCATCTAAACCTATCATCATCATAAAAAATGGAGACAGAAAGATTAAGCTAAAATGTAAGTAATTTTCTTACAAGTCAAATACAAGAGCCTAACAGCTGAAGGGAGTCTGATTTGAGCTGTAGTTTCTAAACAGTAGTATTTCAATTTTGAGGTTTAGCCAATTTCCAAAACTATTTAGAAAACCAAATCTCTGATTTCTAAATAAGAGATCTGAAACAGGATGATCTTCTAAAACACTTCATCTTGGCAAGAAGTTGTGACATAATGTAATAGTATTATGCAATTTCCTAGGAGAGGTAAATTAAACATTTAAATAGGTGACTATTGTATTTTGTTAGCATCCACCTAATAAATTTAATTAAATATTTCAGGTTTATGAACTCAAGAAATATACTTTGTTGCCTGTGGATTGAATAAAATAAATATACACATATTTAATTTTTGCTATTAGATGGTGAATCTTACACAAAATATTCCAAATTAGCAGTCCAAATGTGGAGGAGAGTAATCAGCATTTTAATAAGCCCCTAAGTAATTCTGAATAAGTTATCCCGAGACTGTATTTAAAGAATCTTTATTTTGGGGTGCCTGGGTGGCTCAGTTAGTTAAGCACTGGACTCCTGGTTTCAGTTCATGTCATGATCTCACAGTCATTATCTCACAGTCATGATCTTGTGGTTATGAAATCAAGCCTCAAGTCTGGGTTCCCTCTCAGTTGGAGTCTACTTGATTCTTTCTCTCGCTGTCCCCCTATCCCACCCCACTCCTGCATATTCTTTGTCTCTCAGATAAATAAATTAATTAATTAACAATAAATAAATAAACAAAATCTTTAAAGAATCATTATTTTATAGATTTAATGTTTTTAGATTAATACTTTTAATTTTATAAATGCAGAAGCATTTATTTTCTCTTACAATATTTCCAATACACATTCATCATATAATGCTCAGCATTTCACTTTAGATTTATTCATTATTCATTTTCCATTCATTCAGTCAATAAATACATATTGAGAATCTATTCCAGGAACAATGATAAGCACTGAACATTTTGTGATGAGCAAGATAAGGGTAGTTATCCTTGTATTTGCTAAGAGTAAACAATGACTTAAGACTACTAAGACAGGGGAACCTGACGGGCTCAATTGCAAGAGCATGAGACTCAATCTCAGAGGTGTGAGTTTGAGCCCCACATTGGGTGTAGAATACTTAAAAATCAATAAATTTATTTATTTTTTAAAAAAGAGCAGTAAGACAATAAAGATTAAAATATAATAAAAATAACTAATATCATTCCATATTTCCATTTGAAATCCATAGTATTTATTTACAATGGAGTTAGAAATTAAAAACAAAATTACATAAATAGCATCAAAATATCTAGTGCATCTGAATAAATCTAAGAAAATATACGCAAGATATCTGTGTAGAAAATAATACAATATTGTTGAAAGATATTCCAGAAAACCCAAAAACATGGAGATAATATAATACCATTTATAATTTGGAAAGCTAAAGATGTCAATTTATACTAAATGGAAATACAGATATATTGCATGCCCAGTGAAAATCTCCTTAGAGTATTTGGAAGGTGAATGAAAAAAATCTAACAGGCTGATTTGAAAATTAATGAAGGGATACAAAATTTTGAATCTGGCCCAAATACTCTGAAGAAGAATAACAAAATGGTATGAATGTTCTACCAAATGGTAAAATTTATCATACAGTATAGGTGTTAAATAGGGTTATACTACATCAAGATTAAACAAAACTGAGAGTTGGCACATGGGACCTACAGGCCAATCATCACTTTTTATAAATAAAGGGTCATTAGAACATAGCTATTCTGTACTATACCAGTTTGTCACCACAGATCATATGGTCCAATGCCTAAAATGTTTTCTATCTGGAACACCTATGTGGCTCAGCAGTTGAGTGTCTGCCTTCGGCCCAGGGCCTGATCCTGGACACCCAGGATCAAGTCCCACATCAGGCTTTCTGCATGGAGCCAGCTTCTCCCTCAGCCTGTGTCTCTGCCTCTCTCTCTGTCTCTCTCTCTCTAATGAATAAATAAAATCTAAAAAAAAAAAAAAAAAAATGCTTTCCATCTAATCTTTTAAGAAACAGATTGGCAATTCCTGAGCAAGAACAGTGAAGCAAACTAGAAAACCCAGAACTATTCATATGTGCATATTTGTACATGACAAGGGTATAACTGAAAAGCAGTTGGGAAAACATGGAGAAAATGTACCACAGCTTCATGCCATAAACACACACACATGCATGCACACAAAGCAACTGTACATGGTTCATATAGTTAGTGCTAAAAACAAAAAGTAAAGTTCTTAGAAGACAATATAAAACAATATCTGTATGATGTCTTGGTAGAGATGGGTTAGATGGTACATTTAACACACAAACATACACACACACACACACACACACACACACACACCATTCTATGTATAAATAAATTTCAAAAACTTACTGTGGAATAAAAATAGCTTGCAAACTATTTAAAGTATGGTAGGCAAATTCATCCATTTTAATTGTGTGAGAGGGAGATTAAATGCACAGCCACAGATAATTAGGTTCCTTTATTTTCTCAAAGTGTTGAGAGAGGTGAGTTTAACTCAGAATAAGAAAGGGAAGATACTACCAGAGATTTATGAATTAGAAGAATAAGTATAAAATTATCTTCTTGGAAAACAGAAGACTGAAATCCTTAGGGAAATTAGTACTTTCACCCCTGGTGCTGAGTTCCCATTTGAGGTTTATGGCACAATTAAATGAAGGAGCAGAGAAAGTAGTAAATTTGGTGAAAGAATTGTATGGATGAAGTTAGGATTTCAAAGATGATGTAGTAATTGATAATGAAAACATCTAGCACATGAGAGATAACTAATGTGGAAATAAGAAGTAGATTATTGGAAGTGTAGATCCCAAAGGCCTAGGAAGCCAGAATATTGAATCAATCTTTAATGTAAATTTAGACCATGTCAAGAATAACAACAAAAATGGTGATGTCAGAGAAGATGGCAAACTAGGTGACAGAATGAGGAAAATCAAGAATAAAGAGGAGTGATGGGTTGCCTGGGTGGTTCAGCCGGTTAATCGTCCAACTCTTGATTTCAGTTCAGGTCATGATCTCAGTGTCCTGTGATTAGGTCTCTTGTTGGGCTTGAGTTCTGCGCTCACTGGAGAATCTGTGTGTCACTCTCCCTCTTCTCCTTTTCCTCCCTCCTTCTCTCATTTTTTTCTCTCTCTTTCATAAATAAATAAATAAATAAATAAATAAATAAATAAATAAATATAAAGTGAAGAGGAGTGAGAAATGTTAGTAGATGCCAACATCAAAGACAGCTAGGAGATAGTGAATTCTAATGGCATCACTTGAAAGAATTATTTTTTTGAGATATAACAAATGATCTGGATATTCAAATGAGATACAGGATATATACCATCTTTAGACCTTGGAATAGATGGAGCATTGAGGAACAAAGAACAATGACAGCTTACATTGTGAAGGCTGCATTGGCTATCACATCTTCAGCAAAATAAAGTGATAACAGGGGAGTTCAGAGAAGCATTTGAAGCAGGGTAGGAGGTGGGGGCTGCAGTTGACAAAAGGTGTTACAAGGAGAACAGTGGTAAGGTTTGGAAGTAGAGGAATAAGGAAAATTGGGTCACTTGAGGGAATTTACAGAGCAATATGGGGATGAGATTCAGTAGTGAGAGATTTAGACTCGCTAGTGACAGGTAGTTTATAGAAACAGTTCATGATGAGATTTTCTTGAATTTTCCACGGGAAAGATAAATCATCAGTTCAAATTAGAATTTCTCTCACATGTTCTTTTTTGATTAATGTTAGTGTTATATAAAAGTTTGAGATATGAAAACATGTAATATACTTACAAAAAAGGTGGTGGACTTGGAATATTTTTGTTACTTAAAATAATTTAATATTTGTAAGAAATAAATAGAATCGAGGGGAGGGGCAAGATGGCGGAAGAGTAGGGTCCCCAAGTCCCCTGTCCCCAGCAAATTACCTAGATAACCTCAAATCATCCTGAAAATCTGAGAATTCAGCCTGAGATTTAGATTTTTTTTTTTTTTTTTTATTATAGTCACAGAGAGAGAGAGAGAGAGGCAGAGACACAGGCAGAGGGAGAAGCAGGCTCCATGCACCGGGAGCCCGACGTGGGATTCGATCCCGGGTCCCCAGGATCGCGCCCTGGACCAAAGCCAGGCCCCAAACTGCTGAGCCACCAAGGGATCGCTGGCCTGAGGTTTAAAGAGAGACCAGCTGGAATGCTACAGTGAGAAGGGTTCGTGCTTCTATCACGGTAGGAAGACGGGGGGTGGGGGAAAATTAAAGAAACAAAAGGCCTCCGAGGGGGAGGGGCCCGCGAGGAGCCGGGCTGAGGCCGGGGCGAGTGTCCCCAGGACAGGAGAGCCCCGTCCCGGAGGAGCAGGAGCTGCACCGACCTTCCCGGGGGAAAGGGGCTCGCGGGGAGGTGGAGCAGGACCCAGGAGGGCGGGGATGCCCTCGGGCTCCCGGGGACACTGACAGACACCTGCGCCCCGGGAGAGCGCCCCGAGCTCCCTAAGGGCTGCAGCGCGCACGGCGGGACCCGGAGCAGCTCGGGGGGCTCGGGGGCGGCTCCGCGGAGGGGGCTGCGGGGCGGGAGCAGCTGGGGGGGCTCGGGGGCGGCTCCGCTGAGGGGGCTGCGGGGCGGGAGCGCGAATCCAACAGTGCAGGCCCCGGAGCACAGGGCGCCGGGACACAGCCCAGGATCCGGCCTCCCCCCGGGACAGGCAGAGGCCGGGAGGGCCCAGGACAGCGAGGACGCTCCTGCCCCAGCTGAGCAGATCAGCGGCCCCGCCCGGAGCCTCCAGGCCCTGCAGACGGAGAGCTCCGGAGCTACTGCGGGGGCTGACTCCAGGGCTGCAGAGCTGGCCCCGCCACTGGGGCTGTTCCTCCTGGGGCCTCACGGGGTGAACAGCCCCCCTGAGCCCTGCACCAGGCAGGGGGCGGAGCAGCTCCCCCAAGTGCTAACACCTGAGAATCAGCACAACAGGCCCCTCCCCCAGAAGACCAGCTAGAAGGACTAGTTCCAGGGGAAGTCAGGGGACTTAAAGTACACAGAATCAGAGGATACTCCCCCGTGTTGCTTTTTGTTTTTGTTTTTGTTTTTTTGGTTTTTTGTTTTTGTTTTTGTTTTTTTTTTGCTTTTTGATTTCTGTTTGCTTCCCCCACCCTATTTTTCTTTCTCTTTTTCTTCTCTTTTTTTCTTTTTCTCTTTTCATTCCTTCTGTCTCTCCTCTCTTTTTCTCCTTATCCCATTACAACTTGTTTTTGGCCACTCTGCACTGAGCAAAATGACTAGAAGGAAAACCTCACCTCAAAAGAAAGAATCCGAAACAGTCCTCTCTCCCACAGAGTTACAAAATCTGGATTACAATTCAATGTCAGAAAGCCAATTCAGAAGCACTGTTATACAGCTACTGGTTGCTCTAGAAAAGAGCATAAAGGACTCAAGAGACTTCATGACTGCAGAATTTAGATCTAATCAGGCAGAAATTAAAAATCAATTGAATGAGATGCAATCCAAACTGGAAGTCCTAACGACAAGGGCTAACGAGGTGGAAGAACGAGTGACATAGAAGACAAGTTGATGGCAAAGAGGGAAACTGAGGAAAAAAGAGACAAACAAAAGACCATGAGGATAGATTAAGGGAAAAAAATGACAGCCTGAGGAAGAAAAACCTACGTTTAATAGGGGTTCCTGAGGGCGCCGAAAGGGACAGAGGTCCAGAATACGGATTTGAACAAATCAACAAATCATAGCTGAAAACTTTCCTAACCTGGGGAGGGAAACAGGCATTCAGATCCAGGAAATAGAGAGGTCCCCCCCTAAAACCAATAAAAACCATTCAACACCTTGACATCTAATAGTGAAGCTTGCAAATTCCAAAGATAAAGAGAAGAGCCTGAAAGCAGCAAGAGACAAGAAATCCCTGACTTTTATGGGGAGGAGTATTAGGGTAACAGCAAACCTCTCCACAGAGACCTGGCAGGCCAGAAAGGGCTGGCAGGATGAATTCAGGGTCCTCAATGTGAAGAACATGCAACCAAGAATACTTTATCCAGCAAGGCTCTCATTCAGAATGGAAGGAGAGATAAAGAGCTTCCAAGACAGGCAGGAACTGAAAGAATATGTGACCTCCAAACCAGCTCTGCAAGAAATTTTAAGCGGGACTCTTAAAATTCCCCTTTAAGAAGAAGTTCAGTGGAACAGTCCACAAAAACAAGGACTGAATAGATATCATGATGACACTAAACTCGTATCTTCCAATAGTAACTCTGACCGTGAATGGGCTTAATGACCCCGTCAAAAGGTGCAGGGTGTCAGACTGGATAAAAAAGCAGGACCCATCTATTTGCTGTCTATAAGAGACTCACTTTAGACAGAAGGACACCTACAGCCTGAAAATAAAAGGTTGGAGAACCATTTACCATTCAAATGGTCCTCAAAAGAAAGCAGGGGTAGCCATCCTTATATCAGATAACTAAAATTTACCCCGAAGACTGTAGTGAGAGATGAAGAGGGACACTATATCATACTTAAAGGATCTATCCAACAAGAGGTCTTAACAATCCTCAATATATATGCCCTGAATGTGGGAGCTGCCAAATATATCAATCAATTAATAACCAAAGTTAAGATATACTTAGATAATAATACACTTATACTTGGTGACTTCAATCTAGCACTTCAACCCTCGATAGGTCTTCTAAACACAACATCTCCAAAGAAACGAGAGCTTTAAATGATACACTGGACCAGATGGATTTCACAGATATCTACAGAACTTTACTTCCAAACTCAACTGAATACACATTCTTCTCAAGTGCACATGGAACTTTCTCCAGAATAGACCACATACCGGGTCACAAATCAGGTCTTAACCAATACCAAAGATTGGGATCGTCCCCTGTGTATTCTCAGACCATAATGCCTTGAAATTAGAACTAAATCACAACAAGAAGTTTGGAAGGACTTCAAACACGTGGAGGTTAAGGACCATCCTGCTAAAAGATGAAAGGGTCAACCAGAAAATTAAGGAAGAATTAAAAAGATTCATGGAAACTAATGAGAATGAAGATACAACCGTTCAAAATCTTTGGGATGCAGCAAAAGCAGTCCTGAGAGGGAAATACATCACAATAAAAGCATACATTCAAAAACTGGAAAGAACTCAAATACAAAAGCTAACCTTAACCTAAAGGAGCTAGAGAAAAAACAGCAAATAGACCCTACACCCAGCAGAAGAAGAGAGTTAATAAAGATTCGAGCAGAACTCAATGAAATTGAGACCAGAACTGTGGAACAGATCAACAAAACCAGGAGTTGGTTCTTTGAAAGAATTAATAAGATAGAAAAACCATTAGCCAGCCTTATTAAAAAGAAGAGAGAGAAGACTCAAATTAATAAAATCATGAATGAGAAAGGAGAGATCACTACCAACACCAAGGAAATACAAACGATTTTAAAAACATATTATGAACAGCTATACGCCAATAAATTAGGCAATCTAGAAGAAATGGATGTATTTCTGGAAAGCCACAAACTACCAAAACTGGAACAGGAAGAAACAGAAAACCTGAACAAGCCAATTATCAGAGAGGAAATTGAAGCAGTCATCAAAAACCTCCCAAGACACAAGAGTCCAGGGCCAGATGGCTTCCCAGGGGAATCCTATCAAACGTTTAAAGAAGAAACCATACCTATTCTCCTAAAGCTGTTTGGAAAGATAGAAAGAGATGGAGTGCTTCCAAATTTGTTCCATGAGGCCAGCATCACCTTAATTCCAAAACCAGACAAAGATCCCACCAAAAAGGAGAATTATAGACCAATATCCCTGATGAACATGGATGCAAAAATTCTCAACAAGATACTAGCCAATAGGATCCAACAACACATTAAGAAAATTATTCACCATGACCAAGGAGGATTTATTCCCGGGACACATGGCTGGTTCAACACTCATAAAACAATCAATGTGATTCATCACAACAGCAAGAGAAAAACCAAGAACCATATGATCCTCTCATTAGATGCAGAGAAAGCATTTGACAAAATACAGCATCCATTCCTGATCAAAACTCTTCAGAGTGTAGGGATAGAGGGAACATTCCTCAACATCTTAAAAGCCATCTACGAAAAGCCCACAGCAAATATCATTCTCAATGGGGAAGCACTGGGAGCCTCTCCCCTAAGAAGGACAAACATTATATGGTCTCATTCATTTGGGGAATATAATAAGATATAAACCATCTCAGCGCACATGTGTGGCTAAATCAGTTAAGTATCTGACTCTTGATTTTGGCTCAGGTCATGATCTCAGGGTCATGAGATTGAGCCCTGCATGGGGCTCCACACTCAGTGTGGAGTCTGCTTGAGAGTCTCTCTCTTTCTCCCTCTGTCCCTCTCCCTAACTCTCACTCTCTCTCTCTCTCTCTCCCAAAAATAAATAAATAAAAAAATTAACAACAACAACAAAAAGGGATGTAAACCATCTCTGCTCTCTTAATTGCAAAACTTTAAATATAAGACATTAACATTTCTAATTATTCTTATTTTAGGCTAAAGACAACAATACTATCTACTTTATAATATTATCATGAGTCATGAATGAATCAGTAGACATACAGTACTGAATATAGTGAATGAGACATGGCTTATACTAAATAAATACTGTTCCTTTTCCTCCTCTATCTCTCTTTCCTTTTCCTTCTTTCATAAAAAATAATTTGTATTGGACTTCCTTTCCTTTTGTGTTCAGGATCATTATTTATAAGGATTTCATAGCTTTCAGTTCTTTGTCTAAATAGCTATTTCAAAATAGAAGGAAAATATAACTTATTATCTCAATGTCTGTCCATCACTAAATTTGTGAAAGTTAAAGTGGGACTTCTTTACCACACTAACTGAAACACTAGCCAATAAGAGGAGTACAGTGATACATATTTCTGCCTTAAAATACAATTTCAAAGACACTATTCAGATATGTCCTCACTGGAATCTGTATCTGATGATATTTCTAAAATTAGATTTTCAAGACTGTGTTCACCCTGATTTTTTCATGTGAAACTTATTCCATTAAATATTTGTCATACATGATTTCCTATCTCTTCAATATCAAAGTCATTTTGCAACGTTATGAAAGCTCAAGTTATATTTTGCCATAGTCAATCTACAAATGGTATTTGTGTGCAAAGCATCTTAGATATCCTGCCATCACCATTTGAGGCCTGCACCCTTAATATTACTTAATCCTATTCTCAGATAATATGAAAATATGAATCCTATCTCTGATTAATATATGAATCATTTGACTCAGCATAATAAATTTCTATTTAAAGTTTACAATGTCGTTAAATTCCAAAAGTCGGGATCCCTGGGTGGCGCAGCGGTTTGGCGCCTGCCTTTGGCCCAGGGCGCGATCCTGGAGACCCGGGATCGAGTCCCACGTCGGGCTCCCGGTGCATGGAGCCTGCTTCTCCTTCTGCCTGTGTCTCTGCCTCTCTCTCTGTGTGACTATCATAAATAATAAATTAAAAAAAAATTCCAAAAGTCACAAATTTATAAATTAATTTTGATCTTTTGACTATTAGTGTTTGCCATGCTATTCATCTTTGAGTTTTAGATAATGATAAAGCTCATGGAAATAGCTATAATAAATCATCTGCATCGCTTGACTATTGAATTCATAGTCAATTTGATTTACTGACTATAGAGTAATCCAACAATTCAGTCGTTTCTACGTCCTTAGCTTAAAAATAATACATTTGTTCAAATAATTTGCATGAACCAAACATCTGATATATACTGAATTCAAATGTTTTATCCAGATGGTTTAAAAACTGCATCAGATGTCTCTTACAAATGATCTTGCATCTTTATTCAATAACTAAGTCAGTGATGTAGTTTCATTATTTTCTAAAGCAAAGAGCAATTTTTCCCTTAAAAATAAGTTTTCCTTTGAAAGGTTTACACTTAGAAAGTGCCGTATAGTTGGGTCAACCTCTTCTCCAGCAACTGTACTATAAATCAGAAAATTATAAAGTCAATCACCTGTCACTATTACAAATGTTTCACTTCTAAAAATGACACATGAGATACCTTAGTAATTAATGAGTCCTTAGTTAATAATAATTTTTAGTCATTTCATATAATTCAAGGGCTATTTGGAGAAATTATATAGATGGAGTTAGATCTGTTTTAAAAATCTATCTAATTACTTTGTTTAATTCTAATTCTTAGAAAATATGTTAATCATATAATCAGAAATATCAAATGTATTTGTGTTAAGTGTTAATTATGTGAATGAAATTCATTCTAGTAAATATTGGAAATTATCTATGTCAATTATATATCAACATACTATTAGTTTATCTATTATCTAGAAAATCTGACCTAACCATGCACTAGAATATTATGAGAGTTTATTTTTTAAAATATTTTTATTTATTTATTTGAGAGAGAGAGAGTACGGAGAGAGAGAGAGAGAGAGAGAATTAGACTCCTCACAGAACAGGAGCCCCACACAGGGCTCATTCATAGAACCTGGAATCATGACCTGAGCCAAAGGCAGATGCTTAACTGACTGAGCCACCCAGGTTCTGCTAACATGAAGTCATTAAATTAATGTTTTCAAAGATAATTTAATGATATGTTAAAATTTCATGACATAAGGTATAAAAGCAATGAAAAGATGCATATATATGCATAAATTATTATATGGCCCTGGGGGGGGGGGGCTGTGTGACATGAGAGACAGAGAAAGAGAAAGCTGTCAACATTTGGATACAGACTTACTTTCTTGGGGTTTAATAAGAGGTGCCATTTTGATTTGATACCCCTAATATCAACTCATCCTTTTGTGGAATAAAGAGGGAAAGTAAAAGAAGTAGTGATAAACATAGATCATGACAGCAAAAATAAACAATTGGCTTCACTTTCTTTGGTTGTATTCCACAGGAGAAAGAATAAGGGCATTATATCAGCCTAGATCAGCTTGTTCTCCAGTTTGTTGGCTGAACAGGGATGAAAGTAGAAAGTATAGGACCTAGAAAGTATCTGGGTTTGAACAACACAAGCTTATCCCAGCAGCAAAGATTTATGAAACGTGGCCCCACAAGTGGCTGTTAAATGTAGTCAGAGAAAGTCAAGAAGCCAGATCACCCCATCAGGGAAATGTGAAGAGCAAAAGGTTTTTTCATGGCCCCCTGAAGGATCAGATATTCTTTTACCATGTCCCTTTTGATTTTGAACCCTCCTTTGATTATCAGGCATAAGAGGAGGTTCCCAGTTCACCTTTCTGGCTTTCCTGGATCAGTCTTGGAATTAGTAATTTTTTCAAGAAGTCCTAGTTATTTTAATCTGAACAGTATTTAGAGTCCAAGATAAGATACAAAAATACAAGGTGTCTTAGGCTGTCAGGTTGTTATCATGAAAATACCATAGAATAAGTGGCTTAGAAACAACAGAAATTTATTTCTTATAGTTTTAGAGGCTGAGAGGTACAAAAAATGTAAGCAGATTCTGTGTCTGGTGAGGCTCCACTTCGTGGATGGCCATCCTCTCCCTATAACCTCAGATGGCAGAAGGAATAAAATAGCTTTCTGGGGCCTGTTGTCTAAAGGCATTGACCCACTTCATGAGGGCAACCTCATGACCTAATCATGTCCCAAAGGCTCACTGCCATATGCTATCATACTGGAGATTAGATAGTACTAGGCATGCTCATTTGTTACTGGACTATCATTATTTTTAGCAAATATAGGCATGATTATTTATTATGTATATAATATACATTAATTGTATTATATATAAATTATGGGTTTATACTGAAACCTCAAATTACATTGTAGTACCACATGCTTCTTCGCTTGTAATTCTCCCACTGCACTTTTGTATTCCCTTCTCCCACACTGGGAATTCTGGCTGCCAATGACACCAGTGTATGCACTCATTTACTCAATACCGTAGACACAAGGTATATGAAAGAGTTACAAAACTGATGCATCCATACTAGTAAAATAATCAAAATTAATTAACAGTTAATATTCTTGCAGTTCTTTAAAATTTTTATAGGCAATGTATATATTCACTTGTATTAGTAAAAATTTTTTGGGTTAGCTTTACTTTTACCTTGGTGCATATATTATTAATTTGATACATTGTTATATTAATATATTTGGTTTTAGCAGTCAAAACATAAGAAAAGATAAACTTAAAAAAGTGGCAATCACTCATGTAACTGATACCAGTCATCTTTAGGCAACTAAATTAATGGTATATGTTTTATCCCTTTTTCCTTTTTTTTTTACAAAGATAAGCAGAATTTCCCCCTCTTTCCTTAAAATTTAATATGTACACTTGCTTTTAAAAAATAGACTTATTATTTAGAGCAGTTTTAGGCTGAAAGCAAAATTGAGTGGAGAGTACAGCATTTCTATATGTCTTCTGGCCCCACGAATATCCCCCATTATCAACATGCTGGACCAGAGTAGTGCATTTAAGTTTCCTCCATGTCTTTTCTTCTGTGTATTTTTATGGCTTGACAGATTTTTTTCATCATTGAATGATATTCCATTTTCTGGATGCACTACAATTTATTTGCACTTTTCTGCAATTTATCTGCATTTTCTGGATGCACTACAATGATTTTTTATTTTATTTATTATAACTTATTTATTTGTATTTTATTTTACAATTTATTTTCAATTCACCTAATGGAAGACATCTTGTTTACTTCCAAGTTTGGTAATTATGGACAAAGCTTCTATAAACCCAAGTGCATGTTTTCATGCAGATATATACTGTCTATTATTTGAGGTAATTACCTAAGGGAATGATTGCTAAATCATATAGTATATGACTGTTTTTAGCTTTGTAAGTCTTCTGAAGTGGTTGTTCCATTCTGTATTCCCATCAATTCCTACTTTTTCATTTTGCTTTCTTACTTAGCAATATATTCTGTAAATCACTCCATATTAGCTTTTAGAGATTTTTTCTTATTTATTTTTACAGGTGCATAAATTACATCATATGAGTGCACAGAGCTTATATTTATTTAACCAATCTAGTGTGTGTTTGGTGTGTTTGTGTGTGTTTTATGTGTTCTGTATAACTTATACTAATTAGGCAAACTTAATTCCTGGGAAATAGATGAATGAAATGTTTATCTCAACATAAGATGAAACTGTTCATTGAATCAAATGCCACCTGAATCAAAATTGTTCCAGGGAACTTGGCATAGTTCCATCGTGTTCTGACTCTCCACTACATCTCCTGATATAATATCGATAAGACTTGATTGATATTTCTTATTCCATTTCAGTATCCATCAGCCTTTTTCATTCTAAATAACTTATAGTTTTCCATATATCATCAAACATTGACATGTGTGTAGATTATTTTGTTTCACTGAAATTAGGTTTTTTTCTTCTTGTTGTTAGTTGCAGAGACTCAGATCTTTCTATTGATTTATAGTGCTTCCTCGATGACAATCTGCTCTACTGCACTTGTTTGCACATGCCATCTTATCTCTGTGACTTGGGACTCTTAGCTGTTAGGCTGATTTTTTCTTCCTTTAATTTTTTCCACGTCCTCTTTTTCCTAAGTAAATGGAAGATTATTTATGATTTTTTAAATTTATGATTTTAATCAGAAAAAAATCAATTGTATTTGAGAGTTCTCTATTACTTGCATATACATTTATCTTATGAACTGTTAAAGGTGAATGGAAAGGTAACTTAAATGTCTGTCTTTTTTTTTTCTGAACAAAGTTTTGTTTTGTTTTGTCTTGTTCTAATTATTGCTGTTTCAGGCATTGTGCTACAGGGAGCTACGCACATGATAGTCACTGCTCTGAAGTCAAATATGTGGAAAATAATACGCAATGTTATTTGTATGCATGGAATGTTGGGCAGAGTGAGATACCAAAATATATGAAGTCTTCCTTCCTTCCTTCTTACCTTCCTCCCTCACTTCCATCCTTTCTTCCTTTTTACCCTTTGTTTTTCTATTTTTCATGTACTTATTAAGTGTTTATTCCTCAAATGTAAAATATGCACAAGGCACTGTGTAAGATGTCTCAATTAGGTAATTCTTATATGTGTTTTGAACACCCATGTTAAATCATATTTTCAACAAGAAATAAAGAAGTTTACAGTGTTGTTTTCCTTAAATGGGTTTCGATTGAGAATATAACAATTCATATTATAATATCTATCTCAATGAATTTGCAGACTTTGAAACTATAATGGAATTTTTATTTGGCATTATAATGTAAAAGAGTACATGAATTATTAGTCCAAATCTTTAATATAACATACCTCACAAAAACATGGAAATTTTATTGAGAGGAAATTTACTATATAATGAAAATGTATCTCCCCAAATCAAGTTTAGTGAATCAAGCCCAAGGCTTCTTGCTTCAATTTTCATTTATTTTCCTTATGTTGCCATTCACAGCAGGAAAAAAGAAATCTCATAAGCACAGGGCCATTAAATAAAAAATATTTCATTGAAAAACCTGTGCTAAAAAAGAATTATCTAATCTACAATTTGGGATTCTGCATGTTGTTAGACGATTAAATACCAAATCTCAGGACAGCAACCTTTGTTATGCATATAGGAATATAAAAGTTTAAACAACAACAACAGAGAATATCATGACTCAGAAAAACAGTACAATGATGACTGAATGGTCTCTTACCAGCAAGATAGTTTTGCCAAAACATGAATGTTTTTCTCTAGGGAAAATACTTCTAATTCTCAAAGATCTACCACCAAAAAATACATTATTTCATACATTTATTATCATAATATGTTTATTTTATGCCCAAGATGTGCAGAATGCTGAGTTAATTGATATGAAGTGTGCATACTGGATCCCACTTGGCAAAAACAAGTGTGAAAATTTTTATGTAAATTACCTATACCCGTACTGCATCATCTCAGATCAAGGATGATAAATATGGCAGTAGTGGACTATTAGCTTCCAATAGTAACAAGACAATCATGATAATTCTCTAAATTGCCTAGGACAAAAAGATGATGTGATGTAGTATGTTAAACTATGTATTTGTAGCCACACTGAATTGGGTTTAACATCTTGCTCTTCATATCACTGACTGTGTACCCTTGGGCCATCTATATAACTTCTCTCCAGATTAATTTATTTTATATGTAATATAGAAATAAAAACATTCACATTGCCAAAATGAACTAGACAATGATGATTATAGATTCTGAAATTCAATTTGATTCAATTCTGGTGTCTAGTGTCTTATGTTCATAATTTCCATCACTAATCTCAGCCATCTCAACTTTCTCTGTCTTCATTGATAAATGCAAATCTTTCCTATTTCTATTTAAGTCCCTTTTGTTTTTATAATTTGCAGTTTTTAGCCTATCTTACATACAGATTTGAAAGTATCTCACATTCTACATGTTTTTCATTTTATTTATTTATATCTATAACCTAGCTTCCCTTAGGATTTAAGACAAAATGGCTATAGAGGAGGATAACATAAGTAAATCAAACCTAATTACACTTGTGCACCTAATCATCCAACAGAAAATTTCCAAAAAGTATATAATTTGATTCTCAAAGTGATTTTTACCATCACCACCACGATCCACTGACACTTCCTTCAAGTACCAATCTAAAACTCTAATTCTTGACAGCATTGTTAATTTTGAGTTCCCATACTATTCTTTTATTTAGGATATGCCTTCTGATTCAGCCAGTTTGTGAATTTTCCCATTTAATCTTAATTAACATCAATCAAATAATCTATGGGCAGTCCAACACTAAATATTTGCCACTATTTCTTGCTTACCTTCTATGTGCTATGTATGGTGCTGGATGATACAGCCTGTTAATGGAGATGATGTAGAAAGGATTCAATTATCAAGTCAAAATCTTAATCACATAGATCCAATATTTTTTAATCTGAAACATGATGTTAATAGTTAATCAAAGAAGGGAGAAAGTGACCTAGAGATCTCCTTCACATTTTTTAAAGATTTTATTTATTTACCCATGAGGGACACGCAGAGGTAGAGACATAGGCAGAGAGAGAAGCAGACTCCCTGCAGGGACCTGATGCGGGACTCAACCCTGGGACTCTGGGATCATGACCTGACCCAAAGGCAGATGCTCAATCACTGAGCCACCAGGCACCCGGATCTCCTACACTTTTGAGGAAATAGTACACATGGAACTCTAAAAGAAGATAGAGCCCACATTGTATGTCTTTTGTCTTTACTACCTTTTAAATCTTTTTAAAATTTTTATTCTTTTATCTTTTAACTCGTTTAAATCTTTTAAATCTTTTTAGTGTCAAAAATCTTTTTAGTAACAAAGTTATATGAATATATATTTATGGTCAGTTATTTCCGTAAGGATTTTTATGAACAAAGGTCCTCTATTTCATTTTCTTTCCATTTCACTCTCACCAGCGGTTATTACTTTTAATGTCTTTTAGTAATCATTTTGGTATTTTTATATATGCCCCTGAAAACACAAACTAATACTTCTTCCTTAAACTTTTTAGTTTAAGGCATGAATTATTTGCTGCTAGTATGGAATGAACAGATGTTTCCATAGACACACCCTTCCCCTGGCTTCACTTACCACTCATGCCTACTTTCCTATCCTGGAAACACAGTCATGCTGTAATTTTGGCTAGACCAAATTTGCTTTTTAATTTGCTATAACTAATCCTATTCACATCTGAACCACTTAGTTAACCATAATTAATCTTTCTTCCTACACCACTTTTTGTTTTCCTGGAAGCTAGTCACTTGTATGATTTTCATTAACTTTGTTTTCCACATAGTTTTCTGAAAGAAAGAAAGAAGAAAGAAAAGAAAGAAAGAAAGAAAGAAAGAAAGAAAGAAAGAAAGAAAGAAAAAAAGAAAGAAAGAAAGAAAGAAAGAAGAGAAAGAAAGAAGAAAGATCAACAAGAAAACCATACTCAGTTATCTAAATATAATATCTAAATATCCCCTTCAAATTTACATATATCATGTCTCACCAATTAATATTCCTATGAAAATCCTTTCTGGAGACTATAATTCCTCTCCAAATAGATTTGTCAACCTTCTCCATCTGTTGCACATGCATTCTTCTTGACTATAACCTAAAGGGTTTCTTTAGCCCTCTTTATTTTTGAATCTCCTGTGTCTGTCCTCTATTTCTCTTGATTTTCTCACTTGTTGGTAAAGTACGTCCTCCAATAACTATCTTTTATTCTTTTTCTTTTTAGATATGTTATATATTAAAATGACTTTAGTCCCACATATGTTTTAGCCAGAAATCGAATTTCAGTTTGTATATCTTTTCTTCAGAATTTTGAAGGAATTAACCCACAAAATTATGTTTCCAATCTTGCCATGAAAATGAAGTAGTTCTTATTACTGAACTATTTTATGTAGGTTTGTCATATGCTCCACTTTGCCTGATACTGTCTCCTTTTATACCTGTTTTTACAGCATAATTATTTCATATCAAAGGGAACTGGATAATAATAATAATAATAATAATAATAAAATAAATATATTTATTCATATATTGTAGTATATAAATAAATAATTTTAATATTAAATTTAATATTTTAATTATAAACAATTATAATATATAAATAAAACTATTATTTTTATATATTATCATTATATTTATTTATTATAAATATAATAAATATAATAATAATTTAATAAATTATATGGTTACTCCATTTATATCTGACTTTTTGCTGGTCTATAAAGTTTTAATTCTTTTCTTTACCCCATGCATTCTGTAATTTTGTGATCATATAGTCTGTTTTCATTCACAACTCTAAGTGTTATATTTTCCACCTAAGAAATGTTCTGACAGGGCTCCTGAGTGGCTCAATCAGTTAAATGTCAGACTCTTGCTTTCAGCTCAGGTCATGATCTCAGGGTCATGAGATTCAGCCCCTTTTGGGCTCCACACTCAGTGTGGAATCTGCTTAAGATGGTCTCTCTTGCCTCCTCTCTGGCCCTCCCCCAGCTCATACTCTCTAAACAAACAAACAAATAAATAAAATATTTTTTAAAAATTCTTGTATGTTTCAATCGTGATTTCCTTCTCCTTGGTTCTCTTTTCGATTTCTGGAATTCTATTATTCCTATGTAGAATTGGTCTTCTCATTTTCTATATATTCTCTCTGACTTTCCATTTATTTTGTTTTAAGCTATTTTCTAGGAGATTTCATCAACTTTATCTTCAAAGTGCTTTAGTAAGTTTCCCCCACCCCCCACATATTATTAATGGCAAGAGCTAAAGACTCATATTTATTCTCTTTTCATTTTTAATTGGTTTATGTTCTTATTCCATACTTGCAATAACTCATTTATATAGCTGAATTAAGCATATTATTGCAAAATTTTTAAAGATTTTTTTTAACCTTTCATAGACAATTTCTTAACTTTTAGAGGTCACCTTCATGACAGGGGTACTTTCTTGTCCCTTGAATTTACAAAACTCCAATGTCAATATCTTGGTAATTCCTTTTTGAAATTTACTCAAGAGGAGTCCGATTTTCTGTTTAGTTGGAAAAGGTGTGGCTGCCCAGATTTTTAAAACCAAGTGCCCTTGCAGGCACACACACACACACACACACACACACACACACACACTTTCAAAAGTTTCTAATCCATACAATTGTATGGTTTAGTAGGAAGTGTAGATTTGGTTGGTGCTTTTGCAGCCCCATTGCCTGCTTGGGAGTCATTTTCCATGCATGCCTTCTGTCCTTTATCTTCCAGCCTTCACAACTGTTTTGGGTTGTCTCTTTTCCCATTCTCCATTTCATTGTATATTAATGTTTACAAAAATTGCCTTAGTGTTGTGTGGAGGTATTTTAAAGAGAGTAAAATTTGCAGCTGTTTAATTCACCAGCTTTATCTAGATGTCCTATTTTAGTTACATTATTTTTAATAGCCAATTTCACTAATCATAAAATCATAGACCAAAAATAAAATTTTAGTTGTATTTCTTATCTGAATCTAAATTTAATCTTGAATACCCACTTTACTGATGGTTGAAATCTAATCTTCATGATTCCTGGTAAATTCAGTTAATTTAATGTTTTCTCAGTCAGTTGAAAGGTTATTACAATTCTTATTTCCTTTCTCAACTTTGGTACATGAAGATCTGTGAATTATTCCAACTTCAAGGACTCTAAACCTAGAAACTATTAGAGTCACATTTCTGACACTATTATGTGCATGGGAAAGGGATACTGTACCATTTACGGAAACCACATATGTAGGACCACCCTGTATAGGACTTATAACTTACTGATTTCACCTCATGCTTCATATAGGATGAGGGTATTGGTAGAATCCCTGTGAAGTTAACCAATTTCCCATTTGTTATCTGCAAACTAAACACATAATTTATTTGATCTCAGTTTCCCATATGTGCCTGGGCATCTAATTATTTTACTCTTCTCCTACTCCTCTAGTCCAGATTTTTTCCTCAAATTTTTATATAAATTCCATTTAGTCAACATACAGTGCGATACTAGTTTCTGTTGTAGAGTTTAGTGGTTCATCACCACATACAATACCTGGTGCTCATCACAAGTGGCCTCGTTAATACCCATCACCTATTTATCCCATTCCCTCTACAACCTCCTCTCCTGTAACCATCAGTTTGCTGTATATGGTTAAGAGTCCTGTTTCTTGGTTTACCACTCCTTTCCCCCCCTCTTCTCATCTGTTTTGTTTCTCAAATTCCGTATGTGAATAAAATCATATGGTATTTGTCTTTGACTAACTTATTTCACTTAGCATAGTACTCTACCTCCAACCATGTCATTGCAAATGGCTAGATTTTATTTCTCCTTATGGCTGAGTACTATTACTATTATATATAATATATATATATTATATATCCTATTATATGTATATAATATATATACATATGTATATAATGGAATATACATAAACACACAACAATTTCTTTATCTATTCATTGGTCAATGGATATTTGGGCTCTTTCCATAATTAGGCTATTTCTGACAATGCGTGTTACTGTCCAGTGTCCCTTTGAATTAGTATTTTAGTATCCTTTATATAAATGCTTAGTAGTACAATTTCTGAATTGTAGGGTACCTCCCTACTGTTTTCCACAGTGGTTACATCAGTTTGCATTCCCAACAGGGTCCTCCTTTCTTCATGTCCTCGACAACACATGTTGTTTCCTGTGTTGTTAATTTTAGCCATCTGACTGGTGTGAGGTGATATCTCATTGTAGTTTTGTATTCCCTGATGATGGGTGAGGTCGAACATCTTTTCACATGTCTGTTAGTCATCTGTCTGTCTCTTTGGAAAAATGTCTCTTCGTGTGTTATGCTCATTTTTTAACTTTCCCCTTATCATATATGTCATTTGAAAATAACTTCTCCCATTCCATAGATTGCCTTTTAATTTTGTTGATAGTTTCTTTTACTGTGCAGAAGCTATTTATTTTGATCAACTCCCAATAGTTTATTTTTTATATTGTTTCCCTTGCCTCAAGAAAAATATACAGTAAGAAGTTTCTAAGGCTGATGTTAAAGAAGTTACTGCTTGTGTTGTCCTCTAGGATTTTGATGGTTTCCTGTAACATATTTATATCTTTCACTCATTTTGATTTTATGTTTGTGTATAGTATAAGAAAGTGATCTAGTTTAATTCTTTTGCATGTTGCTCTCCAGTTTTCCCAACACCATTTGTTGAAGAGACTTTTTCCCATTGTATATTCTTTCCTGCTTTGTCAAAGATTAATTGGTCATATAGTTGTGAGTTCATTTCTGGGTTTTCTATTCTGTTATATTGATCTTTGTGCCAGTACCATACTGTCTTAATTACTACAACTGTAATATAACTTGAAATCCAGAATTATGATGCCTCCAGCTTTGTTTTTCTTTTTCAAGGTAGCTTTGGCTATTCAGGGCCTTTTGTGCTTCCATACAAATTTTAGGATTGTTTGCCCTAGCTCTGTTAAAAATGCTAGTCATATTTTGATAAGCACTATACTAAATATGTAGATTGTTTGGGTAGTATAGATATTTTAACAATATTTATCCTTGCAATCCGAGAGCATAGAATGTCTTTCCATTTCTTTGTGTCATTTTCAATTTCTTTCATCAATGTTTAATAGTTTTCAGAGTAAAGATCTTTCACCACTTTTGTTAGGATTATTCATAGGTACCTTACGTTTTTTGGTGCAGTTGTAAATTGGATTGATTCCTTGATTTCTCTTTCTGTTGCCTCATTATTGGTGTACAGAAATGCAACAGATTTCTGTACACATTGATTTTGTATTCTGTGACTACTGAATTTGTATATCAGTTCCAGGAATTTTTTGGTGGAATACTTTGGGTTTTCTATAAAGAGTATCATGTCATCTACAAATAGTGGAAGTGTGTTTTCTTCCTTGATGATCTGGATGCCTGCTGTTGTTATTGTTGTTGTCTGATAGCTGTGGCTAGGACTTCTAGTGCTTAAATTAAATAATAGTGGTGAAAGTGGGCATCCCTATCTTGTTCTTGATCATAGAAGAAAAGAAGAAGAAAAGTTTTGCCATTGAGGATAATAGTAGCTGTGTGGATTTTCCAAAGATGACCTTTATTATGTTGAAGAATGTTCCCTCTTAAACATTGAGAGTTTTTATCAGGAATGGATATTATACATTGACAAATGCTTTTTTGCATCTACTGAAAGGATCATGCGGCTCTTATCCTTCCTTGGTGCATCATGGTGATTGATTTGCAAATATTGAACCTCCCCTGCAACCCAGGAATAAATCCCACTATATTGTGGTGAAGGATTATTTTAATGTACCATTGGACTTGATTTTTAGTATTTTATTGAGGATTTTTACATCCATGTTCCTCAGGGATAATACCCTGTAATTCTCCTTTTTAATGTGGTCTGTGATTTTGGAATCAGGGTAATGCTGATCTCATAGAATGAGTTTGGAAGTTTTCTTCCCTTTCTATCTCGTAGAATAGTGTGAAAAGCATAGGTAATAACTCTTCTTATATGCCTGGTAGAATTGCCTGGGAAGGCATCCGTCCTTGGACTTCTGTTTTTTTGGGGGATTTTTGATTACGGATTCAATTTCTTTGATGGTTATTGGTCTGTTAAGGTTTACTTTCTTTCTTCTTTTTTCAGTTTTGGCAGTTTATATGTTTCTAGAAATTCATCCATTTCTTCTGCATCATTCAATTTGTTGGAATATAGAATTTCATAGTATTCTTTTATAATTATTTGTGTTTCTGTGGTGTTGGTTATTATTTCTCCTCTCTCATTTGTGATTTTATTGATTTGAGTCTTTTTTATTTTCATTAAGTCTGGCTAGGGGTTTATCAATTTAATTAATTTTTTCAAAGAACTTGCTCCTGGTTTCATTGATCCATTCTATTGTTCTTTTGGTTTCTGTATCGTTTGTTTCTGCTCTGATCTTTATTATTTCCTTCCTGCTGGCTTTAGGTTTTGTTTGTTGTCTTTAGGTATAAGGTTAGATTGTTTATTTGAGATTTTCTTGCTTCTGACATAGGCCAGTATTGCTATATACTTCCTTATTAGGACTGCTTTTGCTTCATCCCAAAGGTTTTGGACCATGTGTCTTCATTTTCATTTGTTTCTATATATTTTGAAATTGTTATTTGATTTCCTGGCTGATCCATTCGCTGTTCAGAATCATGTTGTTTAACCTCTATGTGGTTGTGGTCTTTCCAAATTTTTTTCTTGTGTATGATTTCAAGTTTCATGGTATTGTGGCCAGAAAGTATACATGATATGATCGCAATTTTTTGTAGTTGTTGAGTCCTGATTAGTGACCCAGTCTATTCAGGAGAATGACCCATGTGCACTTGAAAAGAATGTGTATTCTGCTGCTATTGGATAAAATGTTTTGAAGATATCTTTTAAGTCCATCTGGTCCAGTGTATCATTCAAAGCCATTGTTTCCTTGTTGATTTACTACATAAATGATCTATTTGTTGCTATAAGTGGGGTGTTAGAATCCCCTACTATTGTATTATTATCAATAAGTTCTGTTATGTTTGTTATTAATTGTTTTATATTTTTATATTAATTGTTTTATATTTATATATTTGAGTCCTCCCAGGTTGGGGGCATAAATATTTATAATTGTTAGACTTTCTTGTTGGATAAACCCCTTTATTATGATGTAGTGTTCTTCTTCATCTCTTGTTACAATCTTTGGTTTAAATTCTAGTTTGTCTGATATAAATATTACTATCCCAGATTTCTTTTGATATTTATTTGCATGGTAATTGTTTCTACACCTCCTTACTTTCAATCTACAGGTGTCTTTAGATCTAAAATGAGTCCTTTGGGGATCCCTGGGTGGCTCAGCCATTTAGCGCCTGCCTTCAGCCCAGGACATAATCTTGGAGTCCCAAGATTAAGTTGCACATCAGGCTCCCTGTGTGGAGCCTGATTCTCCCTCTGCCTGTGTCTCTGCCTTTGTCTTTCTCTGTGTCTCTCATGAATGAATAAATAAAATCTTAAAAATAAAATAAAATAAAATAAAATAAAATAAATAATAAAAATAACAAATAAAAAAATAAAATAAATAAAATAAAATAAAATAAAATAAAATAAAATGAAAGGAGTCTCTTGTAGGCAGCATATAGATAGGTCTTTTTTTATCCATTTTGACACCCTAGGTCTTTTATGGAAGCATTTAGTCCATTTACATTCAGAGTTAGTATTGATAGATATATATTTAGTGTCATGTTATTATTTGTTTTGTCATTGTTTCTGGAGATTTTCTCTGATCCTTTCTTGTCTTTGTCACTTTTGGTCTTTTCTTTCTCCTCAAAAAGTCCCCTTTATATTTCTTGCAAGGTTGGTTTAGTGGTCATGAACTGCTTTAATTTTTGTCTGTTTGGGAAACTCTTATCTCTCTTTCATTCTGAATAATAGCATTGCTGGATAGAGTATTCTTGGCTGCAGATTTTTCCCATTTAGCTCGTTGAATATCATGCCACTCTCTTCTGGTCTGCCAAGCTTTTGGTGAGAGACCTGTCGTTAGCCTTGTGAGTCTTTCTTTCTAAGTTAGGGACTTCTGTTGGCTACTTTTAGAATTTGTTCTCTATTTCATGTATTTTGCAAAGTTATTTACAGTATGTCTTGGTGTTAACCTGCTTTTGTTTATCTTTTGGGAGTTCTCTGCCTCCTGGATCTAGATATCTGTTTCCTTCCTCAGATTTAGGGAGTTTTAAGCTATCATTTCCTCAAATAAATTTTCTGCTCCTTTTCTCTCTCTTCTTCTGGGACTCCCATGATACAAATGTCAACACATTTGATAGTGTCACTGAGTTTCCTAAGTCTATTCTTGTGTTCCATAATTCTTCTTTCTCTCTCTAACACCTTTCTCCATAATCAGGACTCCCTCCCCACTGCGGAACCCATGACCCATTTTTCCCCCAAACCATATCTCTGCACTACTTACCTTCTTCATGTGGCCTCTTCTCCCTTGATGGTTGTGGAGTTTTTTCTGTTAGTCTTTAGGTCAATTTCTTGGGAATTTAGAATGATTTGATAGTTATCATGCTGAGATCAGAGATGAGACAATCCTAGGGTCCTCCTATTATATCACCATCTTAGCCTCCCTACTAGCCCAGATATTTTTATCTACCTAAGTAGAAAATGGAAAGGAAATTAAGACAGACTCTTGATTTAATACACAGTTTTCCTACTGTATTACTTAGGTTAAAAGCCAAGTTAAACTAATTTTGTTCCAAATTTCTGCCTTCCTAAATTATAGCCAACTACATTTAAGTTTCATACCGAATCAAATAACATACTAATTTGTATACATTTGATATAAATGTATATAAATCATTTTTTCACCTAGTATATCACTGACAAGCTACATCATTATTTTATTTTATGTTACCATTGTAATATTAGTATATAAATTCTTTACAAAATTCTCACCTAACTTTCCAAGTATTTTGTTGGCATGAAATTGTGTGGGTTTTTTTTGTTTTGTTTTGTTTTGTTTTTTTAGATTTTATTTTTTTGAGAGAGAAGAGAGATAGTGAGAGAGAGCACAAATGGGTGGAGTCAGGGAGAGGGAGAATCAGGCTCCCACTGGCAGGAAGCTCAATCTCAGGACCCTGGGATCATGATCTGAGTTGAAGACAGGCACATAACCAACTGAGTCACCCAGGAGACCCATAAATTCCTATATGTAGTTATTGGATTAAAAGTAAAGAATATATTTTATTTTCTTATTGAATCTAACAAGATGACTTTAAGGTCTCACTAATTTACACCATGAACAGTTTAAGAGAGTTCTTTTTTAATTGCTTCCACATAAAATTTTGTGAGAGTAAAGGAATCTACCTCAACGATTTGAGTATTAACCTTACTTCAGAAAATAGGTTGCTTATTCTGCTAGTAACAAGTTAGATCAAGTAGAAGGAGACTGAAAAATATCAACAACCCACAGAAACTGTGTCCACATGAGTGAAGTAAAATATAAACCAAAAACCAGAGGCCACTCTGATCACATTATAACAAATAAGCAAACAAATAAATGTAAGTATAATATTTGGGGGTTATTTATTTATGAGATTTAGTAATTAGGACATATTTTGGTATGAAGTTGCCTATAGACTGACTTTGGTAAATGATACCCAGTATGTCTGATCTAATTGATTTCAAGAAGCTTAAACTTTTCCACCTTAACTATATAATCATGGCAGATGAAATTGAGCATTAATTATCAGCAATCCATCCAAATATGATAAGAGCAGAAACTATGATTATTTGAGGCAGTTTTTAAACATAATGAGAAAAGTTTGGAATAAAATGCCATAAAAAATCCTTTAAAGTTTCTGAGTTTATCTTATTATTACTAGTTCTTTATTGTTCATTCATTTAATAAGGAAAGATGATAGGTTCTAAGACAGCTATGTCAAAAATTAAATATAAATAGGAACTGATTCCTAAGAATAAGTGTAAACTGGCTGTATCTTATTATGATATGATTCAAATCCTGGACCCCCCTATAGTAATAAAAATACCCCCCGAATCTATAACACTTACTATATACAAATTATCATCTTAAGTGCTTTATATATGATCAGGTCTTTTAATTTTCAAAATAGCCTTTTGAAGTGTATATAATTACTATACTCATAGATGAGTACAAAGGATTAAGTAATTTGTCCAAATTTAAAGGTGTGATGAATATCCTAAAGACCTATGTTATCTGCCCATATCAATTCTCTATATTGACTTCATGTAACTGATCCAGTCATAAAGGCATACAAGTCTGCACAAATATCTATCTGGATAGCCCAAACCTTCATAATTACATGTTTGTTTGTTTTTTTAACAAATAACATCAATTTTGCCAGAAAACTGACTTAAGACTAGAGGAAATTTCTATCATAGGAGTTGTGGAATTCATCTCTGGCCAACACTATGAAATTTTTATTTTGAATCCTCAACTATCCATAGAAGAACTTGTATTGGTTATGGGGACACATTTAGGAAATTTTACTAGATTAAAAAATATGTATATGTATATATGTAAGTATATATGTTTTAAGCATATGTATATATGTATATATATTTTTTAAACATATATACATACATAAATCATAAATATATATATTTATTCTTGTACTTCTATTCAACTCAACTCCCTTTTTACAAAGATAAACTGTAATTTGCTCATCCGACATGTTACAAGTTGCCATCAGCCAATAAAAATTAGAGTGCATTTAATCAACTAGTCCTTAGAAATAAAGAGAATTTGCCAAGATTTGGGACAAGTTGCTCTAAGATGGAAGCAGGATTGCCTTCAGATTTTTAAGAATTACACTTGAGATGGTGCCATTGGGCAACAGTTATCCACAAAGAGTTTCCAAATCATAAACTGAAAGGACCCACAGTAATAATAAAAGGACCCACAGTAAATATAATTCAATATATAGAATATTAATATATTAATAAATATTTACTATATATTAAAATATATACAATAAATTAATATATATTATCTGTAAAGGAAAGAATGGCTGAAAATATCTGACAAAACAAGGATAGGACCAGCTCTGTCATGAAATCATTGTTAAAATACATCCCCATTGGTCAAATTCTACTAACAAGTAGAGGACAAGATAGGAAAGCTAATAATAGAGAATCCTTTTAAAATAGTATCACAGTTATGCATTCTCTCTGAAAACTGATTACATCTTTCATTACTTAGAGATAGGTGAAAAAGAAAGTGACAACAGGAGCACAGTTTGCATCACGGTGCGGCGCAGCAGGCGGTGGGATCTCGCCAGCCGATGACCAGTCCTTTCTCTGCCTTGCTTGTTTGAGCTTCAGCGGAATTCCAAATGGCTGGCGCTAAGGCGGGAAGGACTCCGGAGAGGCCAAGACCAGGGTGGTTTCTGGCTCACAGAGAGCCGGCTTGCGTTCCCGGTGGCCCATATTCATCGACACCTGAAATCTAGGACGCCCAGCCACGGACCTGTGGGGCGCTGCCGCTGTGCACAGTGCAGCCTTCCCGGGGTACCTCACCACAGAGGTGCTTGAATTGGCAGGAAATGCATCGAAAGACTTGAAGGTAAAGCGTATTACCCCTCGTCACTTGCAACTTGCTATTCGTGGAGAGGAAGAATTGGATTCATCATCAAGGCTACAAGTGCTGGTGGTGGTGTTATTCCACACATCCACAAATCTCTGATTGGGAAGAAAGGACGACAGAAGACTGTTTAAAGGATGCCTGGATTCCTTATTATCTCAGGACTCTAAATACTCTTAACAGCTGCCCAGTGTTGGTGATTCCAGTGGACTGTATCTCTGTGAAAAACACAATTTTGCCTTTTTGTAATTCTATTTGAGCAAGTTGGAAGTTTAATTAGCTTTCCAGCCAACCAAATTTCTGCATTCGAGTCTTAATCATATTTAAGTGTTACTGTGGCTTCAAAGAAGCTATTAATTCTGAAGTAGTGGGTTTTGATTGAGTTAACTGTTTTTAAAAAACTGTTTGGATTTTAATTGTTATACAGAAGTTATAGTAACAAACATTTGGTTTTGTACAGACATTATTTCCACTCCAGTGGATAAGCTCAATAAAGGTCATACCCCCCCCCCCCACCAAAAAGTAACAATACTTAGGTTTGTTCTCTTAAGTTATATTATTCTAATTACACCCTTGATTTTCCAAAAAAAAGATCTAACTAGATTGAGAGCTGATTTTAATAAAATGACTGAAACCATTCAGGATAACCTATATTCCAAATTCTGCTTGACAGAATATAAGAAGTGATTAACAGAGTAACACACCAGGTTTTCTCTTTTTTGGTACTCAAGTCAGGCTGGGTATGTGTAGTTTCAGAAGTAAAGCTATAGGACATCTCCTAGGCTTTGCTCAGTAACACTCTGCTTTGTACAATTGTTTTCAAAGTTAATCCCAAATAAAATGCTTAAAAATATATAATATAATCAAGTTTGAAAGACAAGATTTCTCAAGTTTTGATATTGTGAAATACTGTGAAAGCATATTAAAAACAGCTATGCCATTTAAGAATGTATAACTGACTATTGGCTTTCTTATAGCATGATGGCAATTTTTGGCAGCCATTATCATACCACTGTCATAAACCAAAATGCACCCTACTAAAACCATTTACAATAAAGATTTAGCCCTATTATTACTAGCAAATAGTGTTATTTCCCATTCATAACTTATTTATTAATATAAGAAAAATTGTTAAACATTTATTCATGTAACTTATTGAACTTCTAAGGTTTTTTTTTTGTTTTGCTTTGCTTTGTTTTGTCTTCCTATTAATCAGAAATGAACATAAGTGTATTACCAGACCTTGTGCCAGGCAATTTAGATAGATCTCCTCACTTAATCCAGAAAACAATCTCACCTGGTAGATTATTATCTACATGTTACAGTTGAGGCAAATGAAACAGAGAGCAATGTGCCAAGAGTCAAAGGGCAATAGACAAAAACATCATGCTGAGTTACAGTGATCTAAATTAAAGTCTTCAGTTAAAATAACTATGTTTAATTATTCTACTTATGTGTATATGTGATGTAAAGTCCTTACATATAAATGATTACCCTAGAATAATTTACTCTTATCTGATTATGATGCCACAATCATCCTGACAAATGTTATTTGATATATTTTATATTTATTCCAAATAAAATATCAGATGCTGGGAAGAAATAACTTTTAGATTAGCAATTAAGTATAAATTTCAAATAAAGGCAGGTCAAAGCATTTTTAGCTTGATAAAATCTTGTAATGTGGTACAATTAACATAATTTCTTATTATGGTTTCTCCTCAATGTTTTCATGACATGTAAATAGTTTAGCTATCACTCTATACAGATGTTCATGAATTATTGATCTAGTCTCTGTTTACCAAAATCGCTTTGCTCCACTTTTTCCTTAAATGGTATATATTATGTAAAAGTACAAATAATTCCATAATTCATGAATTAAAGTGATGATTTTGAAATACGCGAACATTCTTTAAAATATATTCAAGCAATGATCAGTGGAATGAGGATTATTGAACTTCTAAAATATACATAATAGTCATATTTATTAGTCATACTCTGTGAGTTAAAACAACATAATAACTATAGAACAAAAGAAGACTTGATTACCAAATTAAACAAACTATACTCCAGTTATCAGGTATGAATTTCCCAGGCATTCCTTCCAGTTAATGTATATAAAAATCTAAGGTAGAATGCAATGAATTAATAACTAGAAGATTACCATTCTTTAAAGTAAAATATGCAAGTGTTAAAATTGGACCTCTGTAAAGTGTTAGCTTTGAGCCTATGCCGTGAATCTATTTTGGGAAGGCAAAAATTGGTTTTCTTGTAAACTTTTTTCCACTTGAAGTGCTCCAGTATATTCAAGGACAAATATGTGTCTCTAATTTAAAAGGGTATCTACATTTAGATCCATGTGAAATGTTTCATGCAGCTTTTCTATGTAATTCAATTCTTCGGTGTGCTGCAAAGTCAGTTTGAAAACCTTTCTTTCCTAATATCACACTAAAGGTGGTTTTCAAACTAAATCTCCTGAAAGGAAAATTTCTAAGTATCCAGGAGGAGAGAAAAGCACTGATTAGTTGGTTGGGTAAAAAGTGTGTGACACACTGTTCTGATTTAATATTTTTTAGAAGGAAAATGTTGAATATGTGATGTTTCTTTTCCTTTCAAAGCAATGCCATGTACAATCAACAAGTTCTTACCAGCATGTACAGTGCTTTTCAAAAATATGATCAAGGATCAGATGTTCCCTCCCAGTCACTGAGATGAAAAAAATAATTTCTACATATAACCCCATTGAGAAAATCAGGAAGGATTAGCTTTGAGCCTTTAATGTGAAAATCATAAAAGATGAAAGCAGAAAAGGATTGAGAAAAGAAGATTGCAGAGACATAATGGAGGACAAGGAGGTAGAAGAAATCATGTAAGGAGAAATTAAATATATATTATAGCTGGTTCTCTCTTTTTTTAAAAAAAGAGAATGATGTTGTCTTTATGAACACATTCTTTAGGGAACTACCTTCTACTAAGCACCTATTATCCACAATGTAATTTATATAAATTATCACACTTAATGCTCATAACAATGCATTCTTTATATAGAAGAGTTTATTCCAGATTATGAAAACTAAAATAAAAAAACTAAATAACTTACTCCAGATTATGAAAAGTGGTAGCAAACATGTTTCCTAAACTCATTATTTTTCCATTATGTCAATCTCTTTGGTTTAGGTCCGGTTGCTTTTTGTCATAAACTGCCTTCACTTATTCTTCTGTCCTGTGTCTGTGTATTCACATGTGTGGCTCTCTTATATATTAGCAACGTGTAGCTCAAACATCGTCTTTTCAATGAAACTTCTATGATCCTTCCAGATGAAGTAATTCTTTCAGTTCAGAATTCAGTTCTAAGTTAAGATCTTTATTGAAATATATCTTGCACAATAATTAATTTTGAAAATATCTCAACCAAATTGAAACTTATTTGACAGCTCTTCTTTTATCTCTCATTTTAAATTCCCTACATTTCTACAAATGTTAGATACATAATAATTACTGAGGACATTAGAATAAATAAAGTAGTTAATTGTCCTTCAAATAGTTGATCTGATCACATGATCTCTAACTTTAAAATTCAAAGTAGAATTCTATTTTGTGCTAAATTCTAGATTCTTAAGATTTACTAATAACTCTAATTTTTGTATAAATTGTGCATATTTGAATGACCTAATTTCCTAGTATTATCAAATATTTTTACCCTCAAAATCAAAGAATTAAATTATTTGTACTTGTTAGTAATCAATGAAATTTGTAATATCAATGGAAAACTTGAATAGGAAGTAAAACTAATAGTTTGTAGGTTATTTGCATACAAACTGATTAGTGATTTGCTTTAAACAGCTATAGAGATTGTAATGATAATAATAATGATGATGATGATGATGATGATGTATGGAATTGTCAAATAGGATTCACAAAAACATTTACAAATGTTTCAAGTCAATTTAATGTGAAAGATTTAATTTTCTTATCAATAACATGGAAATAGTTTCTACCTCAGTTCCACAGATTTAAGGTAATTATGTTTAAAATAGATTTATGAAATGTAAATTAAGATATAACTATTATTATGGATACATTTTAGCTATTAAGGATATAATCACTATATGAAAACAGAGTACAACAATCTGCAGAATATAATAATTTTATATCTAAGCTTGTGAAAGACAGACACAATTGGAGGAAGAAACTCTTTTGGGGACACCTGGGTGACTCAATGGTTGAGCACCTGCAGTCAGCCCTGGACTTGACTAATACTAATACCAACTTAAAGTTCACATTTATAGAACTCTCCAACTAATAACAGCAGATTTCATATTGTATTCAAATGCACATTCACCAAAGTCAGTAATTCTTTTTTAAAGATTTTATTTATTTATTCATGATAGACATAGAGAGAGAGAGAGGCAGAGACACAGGCAGAGGGAGAAGCAGGCTCCATGCAGGGAGCCCAACGCAGGACTCAAACCCGGGACTCCAGAATGATGCCCTGGGCCAAAGACAGGCGCTAAACCGCTGAGCCACCCAGGGATCCCCCAAAGTCAGTAATTTATTGGCCACAATTTAGTACATTCCAATATCCCAAATTCTTAAAATCTTAAAGAGGTATGTTCTTTATCCACAAAAGGATAACTTATAAATCAATGATGAAATCAACTCCAAACTATGTGGGTATTAAATACCAAACTTAAAACGGAATTCAAAAAGCAAACAAAAGAACAATAGAAAATATGTATTTTCAATGGAAGAAAAATGGAAGACAAATTCAAAATGTATGGTATGCACCTGAAACAGCTTAGATGTAAATTTATAAATGTATATGCTTAGCAAGATGGTGGGATGGGAAGTCTCAGCCTTCATCTCTCCACCAAAATGCCAATAAAATAGTGATATTTGGGGCAGAATACCTTTGTAAGAACCCTAGATCTGATTAAGAAATCACAACACCCTAGATAAGCAAAAAATCAAGAAAGAAAACTTGAAAATTGGTAAGCAGAGTGACAGTGCCTCTCTAACTCTGGTGCAGCCAGCATGGAGAGAGATTCACTTGGTTCATGGCTTCTCTTTTTAGAAAAAGAACAAGTAAAGCATGCTTTCGTAAACCCAGCCTTTTTGTATGATGCTCAAGAGACATACTTCTATCTCACCTCATTTGGAGTATGTAGGCAACCAGCATAGTTTGAATGCCTCTGGACAACTGAGGCTAGGGAAAGGGGGTGAGGGCTCTCTGGGGCTGCATGGCTCTGAGGAATTAAGTGAAGATGCACAATTGATACTTTTCCTTCCAGAGTAAGGGAGAGACGTGAAGCTTATACTCCACCTCCTGGTATTTCAGTGCTTAGTTAGAGAAATGGGGAGGAAGGTTTATGGCAGCCAGGATCTACAAAAGTGAGATAAGCTGTGTACCCTGAGGCTTTTTTCCCCTAGAATAAGAAAGAAGAGTAGAGTGTGCATCCAATGGCCCGGCTCTAAGAATCTTCAGCCAAGGTGATTGGTGAAGGTCTTTCCCTGTTAAAATCAGTCCTTAAAGACTAGAAGTGGTAGTTGTTATATAAAAATTTATATACACAAGCAAAAAAAAAATTATTAAATTATTGGTATAAAATTAATTGCTGATGATAAAGAGAAAATTAAACTCATGTCAAGAAGACTTGAGAAAATGTTAAAGATAAGTGAAATCAATGAAAAGGAAGTGGATGAGCAATAGGAAAAAAAAGTAAATCAAAGGACATTTATTTATTTGTTTTCTAAGACTAAGAAAGTATATAAACCAGTTATATCCAGACTGCACCAAGGGGGACAAATTACAAATCAGATAAATAAATACATAAATGAAAAGGAGACATCATTTACCAGTCTTACAAAAATTAAAAATACAATAAGGGTATACTTTAAACAGCTTAAGTTTTATCATCATAGAGTAGTTTCTCTTGCTTTCAAATATGATATATTGAATTAAGCAACATGTGCTTTTTTATGTTCCATTTATTTTATTCCAATATTACATCTAAGATGTTCATCTATGTTGTTGGATGCATTGGTAGTTTCTTCTCTTTTGTGGTTGAATAGAATTTCATTGTATAAATATACCACAATCTGTTTACTTTTTGTCTTGTTGATAGATAATTGGGATGTTTCCAACTATTGTTTGGTGCAAGAGGAGAGGGAAAGGAAGACAGGGAGAGAGGGAGAGGTGCTATAAGAATTTTGCTTTCTCATCAGTATTTTCAGGTATAGATGTCTACCCTGAGCATTAGCTAGGCATCTGTTCATGATGGATATTTGGAATGTTTCCAACTATTGCTTAGAGTGAGAAAGAAAGAACACAAGAGAAAGATGTAGACAAAAGAAATGTGGGCATCTTTGGAATAATATATTCAAGAAAGATCTCTTTGTTCTTTATTATGTTTCCCTTCCTTTAATATGAAACATGGACATGATTCTGGTAAGCTAGCTTTAGCCATTTGGGTTCCAGAAGAACAGACAGAAGGAACCTAAGGCTCTGACTGTCTTCAAGGAGCAGCCCTCCTCCCATGCACCAACTTCTGGATTTCACATGACAGAATAAAATTTCAGTCTTTCTTGAACTATGTATTTTGTAATCTCTTTCTGTTATATCAGCGTGGCCAATATCCTAACCAACACAACATACATTTTTCTTATGTATATCTTTGATTAAAATCTGGATAGTAGAGTGATTCTCTAACATTACTGGAAGAGTAATATGAAATCATTATAAAAGCAGATTTTAAAAAAGATTTCATTTCTTTGAGAGGGGGAGAGACAGAGAGAGAGAGAGAGAGAGAGAAAGAGCACATGAGCCCATGTGAGGTGCAGAAGCAGATCCCCTGCCCAGCAGGGAACCCGACATGGGGCTCTATCCCAGGACCCTGGGATCATGACTTGAGCTGAAGGCAGATGCTTAACCAGCTGAGCCAGCCAATTGCCCCTAAAAAGCCGATCTTTATGTTCCATTGCTGGTTATTCTGATAGGTTAGGGCTAGACCCAGATATTCCAGATGAATTGGAAGCACAATGGTTGAAGATCGAGTTTTCAAACTTTTCTAGTGTGTATATATATATATATATATATATATATATATATATATATACCTGGACTGATCATTGATTTTTTTCATTTTTTTAAAATTTTTATTTATTTATTCATGAGAAACACAGAGAGAGACAGAGAGACAGAGACACAGGCAGAGGGAGAAGCAAGCTCCCAACATGGGACTTGATGCTGGGAGCCCAACATGGGACTTGATGCTGAGTCTCCAGGATCAGGCCCTGGGCTGAAGGTGGTGCTAAACCACTGAGCCACCCGGGCTGCCCTGATTTTTTTCATATTAAACACATATGTCTAAAAATGTTATTGTCATCTTTTTTTTTAATAATAGATGAACTCATTATAAGAATTTAAACATAGAGTATAAACATATGATCACTATATATTAGGGGATTCTTAAAAAGGTATGTTCTAGAAGTGGACCTGGGTGCCTCAGTCAGTAAAGTATCTGCCTTCAGCTCAGTTTAAGGAGGGGTTCACTGCTCAGCAGGAAGTCTGCTCCTCCCTCTCCCTCTGTTCCTACCCCCACCATTTGTGCTCTTGTTCCCCACCTCAAATTTATATATTTTATATATAAAATCTTTTTTAAAAGGTATTTGTATGATAGAATGACCTATGAATGTTATATATTTCCAGAAGTAAACAGATGCCTACCATCTTTCAGCAAAAAAGCATCAATGAGAGTAAATAATCTTGTGCAGTTGCAAAGTCAACTGTAAATTTCGGTTCTTTACACAAAACTTTCACTTAATGCTTGCCATTATTGTGCTTTGATTACCACTCTAAACATAGCATTCATTCCAAATGGTACTAAACTTTTCCTCAACATTCAAACCAAAAGGATCTCACTGATTTCCCTTTGTATGATTGTGGCTGCCAAGAATTTCAAAAATACACCTATAAGTTGGGGGTACTTGGTGGCTCAGTCAGTTGAGCATCTGACTCTTGACTTCAACTCTGGTCATCATCTCAGAGTCTTGAGACTGGCTGGTGTCAGGCTCTGCACTCAGCATGGAGTCCGCTCGTCCCTCTCTTCCTCCCACTCCCCTTTTTTTAAAGCACTCCATGCTCTCCCATTATATTTTATTTTTAAAGATTTTATGTATTTTTTTCATGAGAGACACAGAGTAGAGAGGCAGAGACACAGGCAGAGGGAGAAGCGCCTCAGGCGTTCCTGCTTACTCTCTCTCAAATAAATAAATAAATCTTTAAAAAAAATTCACTTACAGGGACAACTTGGTGGCTCAGCGGTTGAGCATCTGCCTTTGGCTCAGGACATGATCCCAGGATCTGGGATCGAGTACCATATCAGGCTCCCTGCATGGAGCCTGCTTCTCCCTCTGCCTATGTCTCTGCTTCTCTCCTCTGTCTCTTATGAATAAATAAATAAATAAAATCTTTTAAAAAATACACTTATAATGAAAAAAATAAAAAATACACTGATAAGCTAAGGAGAACATAAATAAACCATTTATAGAACATACAAATATCATATAAATAATCTTTTTTCTAAGATACTTTTTTTATGAGCTGTTATGAGCAGAATTGTATCCTCCTCAGAATCCATTTGTTGAGGATCTGACTTTCTATACCCCTGAACATTGGTTATGTTGGAATAGTGCTCACCCTAAAGACTTTTTTTAAACTTAATTACTCTTTAAATTACTTATCTCCAAATAAAGAGAAGATTAGGAGACAGAAAGCATACAGACTCATATGAAGACACCAGAAGATGGCCATCTATAAGACAAGAAAAGAGATCTTAGAAGAAACCAACCATACCAGCAACTTGATCGCAGAGTTCTACTCTTCAGATTGTTAAAAGATTAATTTCTGCTGTTTAAGTCACCGATCTCTGGCACTTTGTTATGGCAGTATTATCAAACTAATACATGAGCCTAAGAAAAACACTCTAAACTCTAAAGATCTGATTATGCTATTTGGCATCTTCATTTCCTTCTGCTTTTTGCTTTCTGCCAATATACGTATACCAGGGCCACCTTGTTTTTCTCAAAAAAAGGTGAAAAATTTTCCATATTGTAATTTTCTTAAACTTGCAGAAAAGATCAAGTTCCAACTATTCAAGGTTTCATTTCTAAAGTTCCAAAAAGACAATTAGTTGGGAGCTGGGATTCTACTGTTATGCTGCCTGGTTCAAATCTACCTTTGATACTCATACTTCTCAACTTTAGGCTTCAGCTTTTTAAATCTTTAAAATGGAGGTTACAATAGTGCCTACCTTAAGATATTATAATAATGATTAACTGAGATAGTAATATTGGGCACATGAAACTGTGTATAAAAATAGAGTAAGCATAAAATTTTTTGTCAAATCAGGGAGATCCTTTTCAGAGTGATAAACGGTCCTCTTCAGAATCCATGTCAGTACATAGCCATAAATTGGTACTATCTGAGCAAAGGTAAACAGAGTAAACATTTAGTTCATTTTATTATTAACTGATAAGAAGAATGTTCAAATTGATATACTTAATGTTCCTAAAGTTACTGGCATAGTTGTAGGTTTCATTTACTTTCATATAATTCCATGATTCCTCTCACCCATTTTGTAACATGACCATTTTCATTTGGAGCTTTCAATAAGAGTAGGTATTATGGGGTGCTTTCCTGATCATAGATAGCATCCCTAAAAGTTTAAATTAAACTGCATGACTAAACTCACATATGGCACAGATGAGATATAATCATAGATACAAGGATAAAAGGCTGATCTCCATGACATGATCAAAGACTTATCAGATTCCTCTCTTTCAAGGATGTAAAATTAGAAATAAATTTGTTTGGCTGTGTGTATTGGGCCTATGCAGTTATATTAATTCAGAGCTGGCATACAAGACCTGCCTTCTACACACAGAGAGGGGTCGTGCATTAGTGCCTGAGTCCTACGCTGTTTTCTCAAACCTGACAATTAGCCCCGTTTTACTTAAGTGATTTACCTTGTGTGATTTGCTTCATCTTTCAGCCAAGAAATTCCTAAGCCAGTCAGATGAAAACCATTTTAACAATAAATAACTATTACGAGCGTATACTAAGAATAAATATGCATACTGTAAAGGAAAACTGAATATCTCAACCTAGGCAGTCTTAACTACTATAATATATAAGGCTGGTTGTTCATAAGACTGGCAATAAACTCTTGGTGGACCAAGGGGTTTTTTTGTTGTTGTTGTTTGTTTCTTTCTTTTTGATATGTTACCTTAACATTTTACTCAAACCCACACAAAACTTCTCATCTTAAAAAAAAAAGACTGACAGGCTTTCTAACTAAAATAAGAAATGATGCATCTTAAAATACTTTTAGGATATTCATAAAGGCATGATAAATGGACAAAGAATTAACAATTTACCTTACTTTCTAGTCATTACATTAATGGTTTGTGGATAAGAAAAGCTTCAAATTCATGAATACTATGCCTCAATGTTTAGACAGTATACTTGTCAAAGCTGACATAAATGTAGATAAATACGGTGTTTTGACAGATTTGGATTTGCCTCAAAAATTATCTGTCAGGACATTGGAATAGGTCAGGTTAAAAAATATTTATTCTCAAAACAACCATTCACACCAAAGTTAGACTCTATTGTTTTCAATATTATTAGTGTCTGGAAGAAAATGAACCTATAAGACTTTTTCTGTATTTGCAAGTAATAACCACACAATTTAATCTCCCTTAAGTTGCCTTACTCTTAATTTTTTCATAGGCACAGGATGTGTCTGCTTAGAAATTGCAATCTTAGGCATCAGGAAAACAATATTTCATGCTGTGAGGTCTCTATTTTATGTGACTGCATTTGACGTGTTTCCTAAAATTCAGATCTAGGGAAATAGTTTCATTAAAAAATAGTTCATTTGGGAAATAGTTTATGTCTTTCAGAATATCTTTCAAAAAGTTTTTCTCTCTAGTTCTGAATATCTGTGTTCATAATCAAATACTACCCTCATGTTATACAGTGTTTTTTATCTTTAAAATTCCAAAGCCATATGATCATATAATTTATATTATTTGCATCAGCATGTTATAAAAAATCTGGTACAAATGACTTCTAATAAAAGTCATGTGTAATAATATGGATGATAATGGATAACTGGTACAAAGATTTCTGCTGTCACAACATTTCACTTGTTTCTTGTAAGCTCTTCCTGTTACTTTCTAAAACTGCCACTTGTGGTAAAGAGACATGATGACTGATGGATGGTAATATCAGGCATCTTGATTATCCTTCATTCCTCTTTTTCAAACTGCTAGTAACTAGTGAAGTAATCATATACTAAAGCAAGTTGAGGATAGAGAGGGGGACACCTGGACTCAGCGGTTAAGCGCCTGCCTTCAGCTCAGGTTGTGATCCCCGAGACCCAGGATTGAGTCCCACATCCAGCAACCTGCATGAAGCCTGCTTCTCCCTCTGCCTATGTCTCTGCCTCTCTCTGTGTGTGTCTGTCATGAATAAATAAATAAAATCTTTAAAAAGAAAATTTAAAAAAAAGAAAAAAGAAGATAGAGAGGACAGTGTTTCCACTATCTTCCCACATTGCCACTTTCCCATTCTTGATAATTGGTGTTAGATTGTCTGACTTTATTGAAAATTTGATAAAAATATTAACCTTAAACATATTTTAAATCTTTAAAAAGTCTTCCACAACAATAGCATTAATTTCTCAGGAGTTCTAAAGTTCTCTGAAATCCCTTAACTCTCTTACTATTTATTTAGCCAACATGAACACATAGAAACCAGCTCAGGTGGCAATATCTGTGTATTTTCCCAACATGTTTGTCTTTACTTTTATAACATTTGACTCCTACTTTACCTTTTGATATTTAAAGTGTTTAAGGACAAACATCTCTTCATAGGTACCAATTAATCTCAGCTATCTTTTATGAATTTAAGCCACTCAAAAGTAAACAAAAGCCTCCAAAAGGGATTGAAATATCAGCCTTTGTTATCATCCAATACTAGCCTGCAGAGCAACTTGAATCTATACATTCATGCTCATATTGTGAATTTAGGTACACGATTTGCAGGTTTTTCCCTGGTAGGAACAGATCCTACTCTGGTAATCTTACCTTATTCAGGAAAGAGAAGCTTGAATGCTGTAGACAGCCAATTGCACAGAGAAAATAAAGACAAAGAATTGAGAACACCAATGTTTAATACTTCTGTTCGACTCAACAGGGAAAAGTGGACAAAGGGATGATGAATTCTTAATATCTGATAAATCACTCCTGTCTTATGAAGGTAAAGTGTAATAGATGGAATAGAAGGCAGAAATGTTACTTCAAGTTTGATTCCTTGCAGGCATGGAAATACTTTCTATGAAATATAAGGAATGGAGAATATAGTTACTTTCCAACCTTGCCATGTATGCTTCTAGGTGATATACCTTTGGTTTCCCTTAACCTGTTCACTGATCTTGGAATCCAGGTTACCTCTTACATTTGCATATTCTATTTCACTGCTCACCATCATCATGTTATTGTCACTTCATTCTCTAGCCTTAATTCCTTCAAACCCATTTTGGCTGGGGCAGCTAGGTGAGTCCCTCAAATGGAGAGGGCATGCGTATATTTGTTTTACTATTTTTAGCATGGACTTCAAGGTTTGTTACACAATTTGCATGAACCAATGCAAAATGTGAATGCAGGGCTCTTTGTTCAAAAAATAGAGAAACAATGCCATTAAAGATACTAAGATATAAAGCTTTGTCTTTCTCCCACAGTCTGTCCCTTGACCTGACATATGTTTTTAGTTTGAATTTAATATTGCCCTAAGTAAAAAAAAAAAAAAAAAAGTTAACATGTTAAATTATTAATATGAGTTTCGCCATTCATCTTTATATTGTACAATTCTAGTTTTAAATGCAAATATGAGTGTTCAACTAATGTGCAGAATCACCTAATGACATAATTCGTATTTTGTACCTCATTCATGCATATGTATTTTGTTCTTATCAGTAAAATGGAAATATTGCAAAAAACTAATTCAATTGTTTTTCTCCTTTGCTTCTTAATATATGCATATTCTGCCAACACTCTTTACCTTTCGTTTATTAATGACTAAAGAAGAAACTAAAGGAAAGGGAGCCATCGGTTGCTTTATCTCTCCCTTTCCTTCATGTAATCATTCCCAATGTAAGTGGTTGGCTAATGAAGAAAAGTAATATGAGTAAAAAAGAACATGAAGGCATTCCTAGGCCACTTGCATTTCTTAGAATGCTGCTGTCTTCTTTTGCATTCAAAGTAAGTTCTGGTTCAAAAAGAAAGTGTGGTTGGTCCCTTGGGCTTCTCAGTGCTCCTACTTAATCAGTCATTGATTGAACACACTTACCGTGTACTTACTTCTGTATTCACTGAACTCCTACACATTATGCAACTACTAGAATCCTCTGCCTGTGGGATATGGTGAATGCTATATGCAAATGAGACAGCAAGGAATGACAGATGAACATATGATGCACGTCTCTTCTGCTCACATATCAGCTCTATTGTACTGTTGGAAAACCACAAGTTCAAAGCTAAAATTATTAAGAAATTCAAGGTAGTGAAAGCACATTATTAAACCAAGTGTGGTCCTGAGCAAGGGACCATGAGAGATGGCACAGGTAGCGCAGTCATAAAACCAGCAATGGTAGGCTCTGAGCTTTCTTTGCATTCTTAAGTAATCCCCTTTATACTACAAATGTCTTGCTGGTTTCTCAAATATGAAGTCACTGACTCCTACAATAGATGCCTGATTATTCCTCTGTCCTCTCTGAATCCCCTTTTTGTAGTCAGTATGACTCTAAGCTGCTTCTTTGCTTTCATGTCTAACCAGTCAAGAACTGTATTTGTTGGTACACATTATTTCTAATATTAGCAAATTACCTCAGAGTAGCTTAAAGAAAAATGGGATTGTTGGCTCCCGTACCTAGAAAGACATTTTCAGAACTCACAGAATCAAAAGAATGAGATGCAGGAAACAGGACCATATAAACTACAGTTGTGGTCTTAATATCATTAGGCATCTGCTTCTCCAACTGTCTCTCATTTCTTCTTATCCCCAGTAACAACTTAAGTCTGAATGAATTCATATTTACAAATCACTTGGAATGTCTCACACACATTAAGTGTTCAATTAAAAATATTCTCATTTAGGGACACCTGGGTGGCTCAGCCTTTGAGCATCTGCCTTTGGCTCAGGGTGTGATCCCGAGTCCCAGGATCGTGTCCCACATCAGGCTCCCTGTGAGGAGCCTGCTTCTCCCTCTGCCTGTGTCTCTGCCTCTCTGTGTCTCTCATGAATAAATAAATAAAATATTTTTAATGTCATTTATTGTTATTATTATCGTTATTATTATATCCATGAAAAATAAGAGAAGGCTGCCACCATTAATCCCAGTTTGGCCTTTTTGGAAAAACGGAATTCCATTTTTCAGGTTAGATTGAGGTTAAACACCAGGAAGAGAGAGAAAGAATTGGTATAAAGGAAGAATTTGGATTGTTTGCTCCCTAGAATCACATGGATTAAGATGGAAACTCACATCAAAGGAAATAATTTGCTTTTTCCTGAAAAAAGGAGCAGACCAAAAACAATAGCTATGTCCTTTTATTATGTTCCTAATGAATGTTGCAACAAACACTTTGTATTTTAATATTCTCTTCCATTTTACTAATTCAGGAATTTCATCCTTCTTATAAATAATGTTCTGCAATTATATTTTAATGTGTTGTCCAAACTTCTTGATCCCCCTTACAATCCTACCAAATAGAAGTTGTTATATGAATATTCCTATATGCAGATCTGATTTGATTTCCACATGACCTAAAACCTAATATGTAAATTCCATACAGTTTCCAGTTTTGATTCTAATGTTTTTGTCAGCCAGAATAGTTAGCCTGTAGTTCCTTTAAGTCAGAGAATTCACTTTACTCCCCAAACACACATTGTAGATTCTTGGTTCTTACCTTTGTTCAGATTGCTCTCTCAGCCTCAAGTATAATGCTTCCAAGGATATCCACCTAAATTAGACAACATTTAAGTCACAACAACAATAAGTCCACAATTGCTTTTAACTATAAAAAGGCATAAAATATAATATAATTTTTATCATTATTAGGATTCATCCTTTAAGGTCTATCTCACATCCTAAAGTTTTCTGATAAAGTCTTTACCAATATATTGATTCAAAAATAATCTTACTTGTAAGTTTTCATAGTGATATATCTTTTTCCATCATGTTGCTTTTAATTTCTATCTTTGAGTGAAAATAAATTCTGTACATATTATCACTTAGAAGAATAAGTTCTTTTTACATAGTCTTTTAAGTAGAAATTTAATTGATATTATTTAAAATTGAAAAATAGTAAAAATAAATACACATCTTAACATTCTAATAATTTTTAATTCTTCTTTAGAAAAAATTGAAATCTTGTTAATTTCAAATTCTTGATGTTTAGAAAAAAACCTTGGTTTTAATTAATTTCTTTTTTAAATTTCAAGAAAAATATTATATAGTTTATTTTTAAGTTTTTAATTTTACTATAGGTTCCACTATAGGTAATAGTGTTATATTAGTTTCAAGTGTACAATATAATGAATAGGCAATTCCATACATTATTCAGTGCTCATGGTGATAAATTTACTCTTTAATCCCCATAATCTATTTCACCAATTGCCCCCACTTTACTCCTCTCTGGTAACCATCAGATTGTTCTCCATAGTTAAGAGTCTCTTTCTTGTTCTGCCTCTCTCTCTCTTTTTCTTTCTTTGTCCTTTTGTTTTATTTATTAAATTCCACATATGAGTGAAATATATGGTTTTGTCTTTCTCTGCCTTACTTCGTTTAGCGTTATACTCTAGCTCCATTCATGTCATTGCAAATGACAAGATTTCTGTTCTTTTTATAACTGAATGATATTCTGTTGTATACCAGAGCATTTTGTATGACAAAAATCCTAAAATTAGTATGGAACTATGAGAGTCCCCCAGTAGCCAAAGTACTCTTGAGAAAGAAGAGCAAAGCTGGAGGCATCATAATTCCAGACTTTAAGTTCTATTACAAATCTGTAGTGATCAAAATAGTATGATACTGGAGCAAGAATAGACACACATATCTATAGAATAGAATAGAAAACTGGAAAGAAACTAACTCTCACTTATATGACCAATTAATAATTTTCAACAAAGCAGGAAAGAATATCCAATGAGAAAGACCGTCTCTTATACAAATAGTTTTGACCAAAACTAGACAGCAACTGTAAAAAGTGAAATAACAGCAAACACAAAAATAAACTCAAAATGGATGAAAGATCTAAATGTGAGACCTGAAAACCATAAAAATCCTTGAAGAGAATACAGACAGTGACCTCTGACATTGATTGTAGCAACATTTTTCTAGATATGTCTCCTGAGACAAGGGAGACAAAGGAAAAACAAAAACAAAAACAAAAAACTATTGGGACTTCATCAAAATAAAAAGCTTCTGCACAGCAGAGCAAATAAGCAACAAAACAAAAAGCCAATAACAAAACTAAAAACGATCAACAAAACTAAAAGGCATAACTACAGAATTGGAGGAGATATTTGCAAATGACATACCTGATAAAGGATTAGTATCCAAAATATATAATAAACTTATAGAACTCAATACCCAAAAAACAAATAATTCAATTAAAACATGGGCAGAAGACATCAACAAGCATTTCTCTGAAGAAGATATACAGATGGCCAACAGACATGAAAAGCTGCTCAACAACACGCATTATCAAGAAAATGCAAACCAAAACTACAATGAGGTATCATCTGGGATCCCTGGGTGGCGCAGCGGTTTGGCGCCTGCCTTTGGCCCAGGGCGTGATCCTGGAGACCCGGGATCGAATCCCACATCGGGCTCCCGGTGCATGGAGCCTGCTTCTCCCTCTGCCTATGTTTCTGCCTCTCTCTCTTTCTCTCTGTGTGACTATCATTAAAAAAACAAACAAACAAACAAAAAAAAACCACAATGAGATATCATCTTACATGTTGTCAGAATGGCTAAAAAAAAAAAAAAAAAAAAAAAGAACAAAATGTGCTGGTGAGGAGAAAAAGGAATCTTCTTGTACTATTGATGGAGATGTAAACTGGTACAGCCCTGTGGAAAACAGTATGGATGTCCCTCAAAATGTTAAAAATAGAGCTACCTTATGACCTATTAATTTCACTACTAGATATTTACCCAAAGAAGATAAAAACACTAATTCAAAGGGATACATGCACCCCTATATTTATAGCAGCATTATTTACAATATTCAAGATATGGACAGAGCCCAATTGTTTATATACACAATGGAATACTACTCAGCCATAAAAAGGAATGAAATCTTGCCATTTGTGACACCATGGATGCAGCTAGCGAGCATAATGCTAAGTGAAAGAAGTCAGTCAAAGAAAGACAAGTATCATATGATTTCACTCATGGAATTTAATAAATAAAAGAAATGAACAAAGGGGAAAAACAGAGAGATAAACAGAAACAGTCTTTTTTTTATTTATTTATGATATGGAGAGAGACAGGCAGAGATACAGGCAGAAGGAGAGGGAGAAGCAGGCTCCATGCACCGGGAGCTCGACGTGGGATTCGATCCCGGTTCTCCAGGAAGGCAGGCGCTAAACCGCTGCGCCACCCAGGGATCCCAACAAAAGTAGTCTTAACTATAGAGACAAACTGATGGTTACCAGAGCACAGGTGGGAGGGGTAATGGGTGAAACATGTAATGGGGATTAAGGAGTACACTTATGGTGAGCAAGGGATATTGTATGTAAGTACTGAATCACTGTATTGTACACCTGAAACTAATATTACAGTGCATATTACCTAACTAGAATTTAAATAAAAAACTTTAAAAACAAAGGTAATAAGAAAGATAAAAAATGGGCAGCAGGGTGGCTCAGCGGTTTAGCGCCGCCTTCAGCCCAGGGTGTGATCCTGGGAACCTAGGATCCAGTCCCACCTCTGCATAGAGCCTGCTTCTCCCTCTACCTGTGTCTCCGCCTCTCTCTCTCTCTCTCTCTCTCTCTGCGTCTCTCATGAATGAATAAATAAATAAAATTTTAAAAAATAAAAAATTATTTTAAAAAAATTAATAAAAATAAATTCTCTACTAGGTATATTATTAAACCTGTTTCACTTAGATCTCTTGCTGTTGTTTTGTACTATTCCTTAAGTCTCCTCAATTTGTCTAACTTTCTGTGCTTAGAAGTCAATCAAGTCTCTTGGTCTTGCAGGTAGTGGGTGGGGCATGCACTTTTAATAATATTGTACCTATTGTCTTCCATAGTAGATGTGCAGCTGCTGCAGAGACGGAGGCCTGGTTGAGGTCATTCTGTACAGCATGTGTGTAGGTGGGGGTGAAATTTTAAAAAGGTGGGTGTGCCCTCTCCAGAAGGTGACCAGCACCACCCCCAGGACCAAGGCCCTGCAAAACCTGTGGGGAAGAAGATCTGCTTTTGTTGAGGTTTACTTGATTTTCTCGGGGAGGGGACCCACAGCACTGGAACCGAGGCAAGTGTGACTGGAGAGGTGGATCTGCCAAAGCATGGGTGAGTGGGCCTTGGTATAAACAAATTACCTAGCAAGTGTTAGCACTAGGTTGGTTCCTATGTTTATGTTGAGAGGCAGGGGAAGGAAATGGCACCTGCCTGCTCCTTTGTTCCTGGAATGGTCTCCCTGTGATCCCTGCCTCTCAGGGACATGCTCTGAGAGTTGAGCATAACTCTCTTATATGTCTCAGGCATCTTTCAAACTGCTGCTTCTCTCCTGTATCTCCATGAGCTGTTTGTCATGCTGTCTATTTTAGGGCAGAGACTCTGCCTGGTAAGGCCCTCTCCACACTCTCCCGGAGCAAAGTCCACTGATTTTTAAAATTCCAGGCTCTATGTCCTGCTGGTTGTAAGAATTCACAAAATTGGTCCCTCTTACTTGCTTCCAATGCCTAATGTTTTGGGAATTTTCTTCCCTGTGATGACTTCCTGGTGTGATAATCTTTCTCACCCTTCTCTGCAGTCCCTGCTCCCTCCTGACCATGGAATTCCAGAGCCCTCCTAGCTCCCCACCATGTCTCTGCTTTTCCTACTATCTTTGATGTGGCCTCTTCTTTGCCTTTAGTTATGGAGTTTGTTCTAGCAGTCTTCAGGTCTGTTTCTGGGTTATTTTCACTGATGTGAGTGCTATCCAGTTGTATCCATGGGACGAGGTGAGCTTAGGGTCCTCCTACTTGACCATCTCCCCAGACTTCCTGTGTATTATTTATTTTAAAATAGAATGTAATTTTTTCTCAATATCCAACTGAACATATATATAGAATATATTTTGAATCATGTTCAACAAATATTGGTAATTGGTAAGTAAAGTTATTACTGGGTATTGAGATTTTAGCTGATATGTAGTTGCTTATATACTATGTGCATGTATCTTTTATATAAAATATTAATATTAGAAGACATATCAAGTATATGAAAATGAATATAGTGACCATGTCTACATAAACTGACCTAGTCACCATGTCTATCCCATTTTGTATCTCCTAGAGCAAGTTTTGTGGACCAAATCTAACCAGATTCCCGCTAGTTTTATTGGGGAAAAAAAACCATTTATTTATGTATTTTTGGTTCATTGTTTTCCACTGCAGTGGGGGAGTTGAGTACTTGAGACAAAGGAAAGTAAGACCAACAAAATCTTAAATATTTACTATCTGGCCTTTTCCAGAAAAAAAGGTTCATAGTCTGGCACAATATTTAGCAGGTAGTCAATTTACAGGAAATTGATTTAAATAAATCTATACATATTCATTGAAAATTAATTTTAAACTAAGCTATGAACATGTTATTTGCTGAAAGTTTGTGGAAGAACCTTTAAATTTTCTATAGGCTTTTAAATGGGCTTTCTTTGGAATCTCACAGAGTTTAGTTTAATACTACTCTGGCAAGTAAAGTTTAATATGTTTCTTGAATTTAAAGCTTCATATTACGTTTTATAAATGTGTTCTATTGGTTTTATTTCAAGAAAGATTATGAAACAAGTAGAGCTCTAGGAAAAAATAAAAATTTTGACTAAATATTACATGAGAAATGCATACTGCACAGTTCTCACACTAAAGCTTAGATCAAAATGGTGAATGTCATTTATTTTGTAGCTAAAATGCCAGTATAAATTAATGTTTATTTCATTCATGAGCAATCAAGATACTCTATAGCAGGGGATGCATACCAAAATCACTTCATCTTTATAAATTATATTGCAGTTGATTATGTTATTTTCAAAATAAAAAATATCAAAAATTCTCTAAAGAAATAGCCAGTATTCCCAATAAGGCTGTAAAATTGGCTAGTAGACTTTGAAAAGGGACCTGCCAAAATTATGATCTCTATAGCATATAGACTACAATTCAATTACTATTTCTTACTATAAAAAATTTAGTTACTGATTTTCATCATATAAAATTTGCAAGATGTATATTACTGCCAAATGTTTTGTTTTGAAAATGTCTTTCTTAGGCCTATTACATATACCACTGAATTTCTCTCAGAATATATCAGCAGTTCATAGACTGGAGAATACATACAACTTTTAGAATATTTTTTTGAATCCTTAGTGAAGTTAGGCACACTTTACACATTTTTGGAAAATTTCATCAGCTTCTCTGAAGAATCTGTGATGTCTAAAATATTTTAAAACCCACTTAAATGATCTTATCCATTATGATTATCTATATGTTAAGGCTTTCCAAACCAGTCTTCAACCTAAGTGATTCTTTTGAGTTTGACTTGTACACATACAATGATCTATTAACTTATGTGCTGGATTATTCCCTAGAACTAAAAATCAGTAATCAACAGTGGAATTCATTTTACCTCCTTAACTTGTTCTTCATCTCTTATCTTTTAGCTCCAGAAATGATAATATGTTTCATCCAGTTATTCAAGTTTCAGACTTGAAACTGGTATCTGCCTGAACTCAAGACACTTAAGACTTTCTTCTCAAATCTAATTAACTACAGTAACCTTTCAGTTATACCTTACTGAATATATCTCATGTTTCTTCTCAAATTTCTTTTCAGGGCTTACAAAGATCTGTAAATTCAGGCTTCTGTTTACCACCCCAGCCTCAGATGCAGGCAACATTTATCCTCTACTTCTTATTTTTCAGGTTATCTTAAGTTACACATTAGTCTCCTAGAAAGCTTTCACAATTTTCTAAAATTAGCTGAATGACCCTCCTATGTATTCACTAAAAAACTGTGGTTTTAAAAAATTATTATAATGCCTATACTCTATTTTGAGCAATCTTTACTCAGTAGTATGCAGCTAAATATTTCAGAACTGTTTCTCTGGAAAGTAAAAGACTCAGAAAGGTAGCATTTCACAGATTCCTTCCTGAAGCTGATTTTGGGCTACTGATGTGACATTTAGCTGACTTGCAAAATTCTTGAAAATTTTGCAATTGGCTTTTGTAAAAGCCGGATGAGACACATTACTGGTTCTACACTCTAGCTCCTGTATCTCCAGAACCTAGCATAGTGACAGAGCATAGTGAAGAATCATTAAATGTGTATTATCTATAATTCCAGGTAAAGATGGGTGACTGAAAGGTAATCACAGTGCTCTTTCCATTAATATTTATCAAAGTTACAATAGAAAGGGTAAAGGAAGATGAAGCAATTAAACAAGGTAGAGAAAGAGAAAGAAAGAAAGAAGAAAGAAGAAGAAAGAAAAGAAAAAAGAAAGAAAGAAAGAAAGAAAGAAGAAAGAAAGAAGAACTAAAAAAAAGAAAGAAAAACAAGAAGAACGACACAAAAGAAATAAACCCACCCCTCCATCCCGAACCACTCAACTCCACGACAGACATCCCTAAATCACTAAAAGAAATGAAACAAAACACAAAAGAAGCTAATTAAGAGGAAAGCAAGCTATCAAATAAGAGAATGCCAGAAAGGAAAGAAGGGCATAGGAGGAGAGGGAAGGAGAAATGCAGGACAGAAGAAGAAAAGATGGAGCTATCGGTGTGATTGAGTTTAAATCTATGATTTATATTTTATTTTTGTTCTTTTTCTTGCATTTATTAAACTTAGTATTTATTCTTTTGTTTCAGTTTTCCATTTTATCATTGTTATTGGCATATTATTTATGATCTTTGCTTTATTTTTTAGAATTTTCTGAATGATTCACATCTACATCTTTAATACAGTTTACTTTGAAAAACTATCATATTGTGTCATGTATAGCGTAAAACCTTTGACATTATATTTTCATTTCCCACTTTATCCATTACACTCTTTTGTCATATATTTCCCTCCTACATGTATTATAAACTCAATATCACTTTTTTAAATTTTCACTTTAGTAATTAAAGTGACTTTTCAATAAATTTGTAAAGGACTCAAAATAGATGTTTATATTTGCCTATTTATAGTCTTCTTTCTTCATTTTCTCAGTTTCTAATTTTTGCTTATAATTATTTCCCTTCAGTCCAAAGAACTTTCTTTAGCATTTTTACTTTTTTTCTTTAGCATTTTTAGTAGTGCAGGTTTGCCAGTGATCAATTCTAACAGCTTTTATTCATCTCTAAGTATCTTAAATTATTTTTCAATTTGTAAATATTTTTCTTTTGTTTGATAAAACATGTCTGGCCTCTATTTTTCTGGTCAAAATCAGCAACTTTTAAAATCTTTATTCCTAAAAAAAAAAAAAAAAAAAAAAAAAAAAAAAAAAAAAAATCTTTATTCCTCTCAGTGTATAGGGTCCTTACCTGCACTATTTTTTAAATTTTCTCTTTAATTTTGATTTTTAGCATTTTGGTTAAGACTTACATAGGTATGATTTATTTTGTCTTTATTTTCCTTGGGGTTTGCCGGACTTCCAGAGTTGTTAATTGGTATTTATCATAAATTAGAAATGTTAGATATTAGTTTTAAATTAATAAACATTATTTTTAGAGTTTAAGATTCACAGCAAAGCTGAACAGAAATTACAAAAAGTTCCCATATATCTCCTTTTCCCAAATATGCACAATCTCCCCAATATTGACATTTTGAATCATAGCATATATTTGTTAAAATAAATGACATGAAATTATTGACACATTATTACCTAAAGTCTATGATTTATTTAGGGTTCACTCGATGTTGTACATTCTGAGGGTTTTGATAAATATATAATAACATGTATCAATGAGTGTCCTGTCTTACAGAATAGTTTCACTGCTCTCAAAATCTCTATACTTTGCCTGTCCATCCCTCCCTCTCCCAATCATAGCAAATACTAATCTTTTCATTGTTTCCATATTTTTTTCGTCCCAGAATGTCATATATAATTGGTATCATACAATATGTAGCCTTTTCAGATTGGCTTCTTGCATTTAGTAATACACATTTAACTTTCTTCTATGTCCTTTCATAGCTTGATGGCTCATTTTTTTGTAGCACTAAATAATATTCCATTGTCTGGATGTACAGCAGTTTACTTACCCATTCAACTACTGAAGGATACCTTGGCTACTTCTAGGTTTGAACAATTATGAATAAAGCAGCTATAAGTATCCATATGTATGCTTTTGTGTGGACATAATTTTTCAATTCATTTAAGATACCAAGGAGTACAATTGCTGGGTCATATGGTCAAGAGTATGTTTAGTTTTATAAGACACTGCCAAATTGTCTTCCAAAGTGATTATACCATTTTGCAATTCTACCAGTAATGAATGAGAGTTCTTAATATTCCAAATGATCTCCCATATTTAGTGTTTCTAAGTGTTTTGAATTTCAGCCATTTTATGAAGTGCATAGTGGTCTCATTGTTTTATTTTGCAAGTCTCTGAAGACAGAATGATGGACATCTTTTTGTATGCCTACTTTCCATCTCTATCTTCTTTGATGAGATTTCTGTTCAGGCCTTCAGCCATCCTTTTTTTAAAAGATTTTATTTATTTATTTGTGAGAGAGAGAGAGAGAGAGAATGCACAAGCTGGGGGAGGGGCAAAGGGAGAGAAAGAAATAGACTCCCCACTGAGCAGATAGCCCAACGTGAGGATCATGACCTGAGCCAAAAGCAGATGCTTAGCTGACGGAGCCACAGAGGCAATTCTTGCCCACACTTTTAGTGGTTGCTCTCTTATTGCTGAGTTTTAAGTGTTCTTTGTATAACAATCCTTTTTCAAATATTTATTTTCCAAACATTTTCTCGTAATCTGTGTCTTCTCATCTCATGACTTTATCTTTCACAGAACAGAACTGTAGGATATCATTTCATAGATTATACCTTTCATATTGCTTCTAAAAAGTAATTGTTATACCCAAGGTCACCTAGATTTTCTCCCATATTATCTTTTAGGAGCTCCATGGTTTTAGGCTTAACATTTAGGTCTATGACCTATTTTGAGTACATTTTTGTGAATTTTATAAAGTATGTGTATGAATTAATTGTTTTGCATGTGGATACTTAGTCATTCAATACTATTTGCTGAAAAGATAATCTTTGTTCCATAGTATTGCCCTTGCTTCTTTGCCAAAAAATCATTTGATTATACTTATGTGAGTCTATATATGAGCTCTCTATTCTAATACATTAATCTATTTATCTATTCTTTTAATGATATCACTCTGTCTTGGTCATTGTAGCTTTAAGTAAGCCTTGAAGTAAGTTGGGTATGTCATCCTTCAATTTCATTCTTCTCTTTCAATATCATGTTGGCTATTCTGGGTCTCTTGCCTTTCCATATAAATTTTAAAATCAGTTAATCAGATTCTTCCTTTCTAGAGCATGGCTATCTATCCATTTATGAAGCTTTTCTTTTATATCCTTCATTAGAGTTTTATAATTTTCCTCATCTAGATATTATACATATTTTGTTAAATTTATACCAAGGAATTTTATTTCTGTTTGTTCTAATGTAATTAGTAATGTACTAAATTTCAAATTCCACTTGTTCATTGTTGGTATATATGAAAGTGATTGACTTTTGTGTATTAACCTTATATTCTGCAATATTAATAAAAATGTTTTCTTGGATTTTCTTCATAGATAATCATGTCATCTACAAACACAATATTATTTTTTCCTTCTCAATCTGTATACTTTTACTTTTTTTCTTTCTTACTGCATTAGGTAGGAGTTGACTAAATGTTGAAAATCTGTAGTAAGAGGAAACACTGCATTATTTCTGATCTTAGAAGGAAATCTTCAAGTGTTTCATGACGAAGTATGATGTTAGCTAGAGGTTTTTGTAGATGTTCTTTACCATATTGTGAAGTTCACCTCTGTTCTTAGTTTGTTGAGTTTTTATCATGAATAGAATTTGGATTTTGTCAAACGCTTTTCTTTCTTTCTTTCTTTCTTTCTTTCTTTCTTTCTTTCTTTCTTTCTTTCTTTCTTTCTTTTCTTTCTTCCTTTCTTTTTTCTTTCTTTTTTTTCTTCTTTCTTTCTTTCTTTCTCTTTCTTTCTTTCTTTCTTCTCTTTCTTTTTTTTTTTTAATTTTTATTTATTTATGATAGTCACACACAGAGAGAGAGAGAGAGGCAGAGACACAGGCAGAGGGAGAAGCAGGCTCCATGCACCGGGAGCCCGACGTGGGATTCGATCCCGGGTCTCCAGGATCACGCCCTGGGCCAAAGGCAGGCGCCAAACCGCTGCGCCACCCAGGGATCCCTCTCTTTCTTTTTTTTATGAGATCCCCCCATACACTCTTGATGTATTTAAGTGATGGATTACATCAATTAATTTTAAACAGTTGAACCAGTTATATACCCAGGATACATTCCACTTGGTCATGATGTATAATTCTTTTTCTCATTGTTGAATTATATTTACTAATACTTTATTGAGAATTTCTAAATATATGTTCATGAGCGAAAAATTCAACTCTGTTGTTAACTTTGGAAACATAATTTGTGGAACAGATGTCTAGATATAATTCTACTTATAGAAAAAGGTTATTTGTTTTAGTACCTTATATTAAAAAGATTTTTTGGGCAGCCCCAGTGGCTTAGCAGTTTAGCGCTGCCTTCAGCCTGGGGCATGATCCTGAAGACCCAGGATAGAGTCGCAAGTCGGGCTCCCCACGTGGATCCTGCTTCTCCCTCTGCCACTTTCTCTCTCTCTCTCTTTGTGTTTCTCATAGATAAATAAATAAAATCTTTATTAAAAAATAAATTAAAAAAATAAAAAGATCTTTGGACTTATGTGCACTATTTTGTTTCCAATGAGCACAAACCATATGAATTTAATATATACATCAATATTATGAATCCATTAGTATAGTGTGTGTAAGTGTCAGATGTGGTGAGATTTTAATCTTAGAAGATAAAGAAGATGTGGTTTATGTATACAATGGAATATTACTCAGCTATTAGAAATGACAAATACCCACCATTTGCTTCAACGTGGATGGAACTGGAGGGTATCATGCTGAGTGAAGTAAGCCAGTCGGAGAAGGACAAACATTATATGTTCTCATTCATTTGGGGAATATAAATAATAGTGAAAGGGAATATAAGGGAAGGGGGAAGAAATGTGTGGGAAATATCAGAAAGGGAGACAGAACGTAAAGACTGCTAACTCTGGGAAACGAACTAGGGGTGGTGGAAGGGGAGGAGGGCGGGGGGTGGGAGTGAATGGGTGACGGGCACTGGGGGTTATTCTGTATGTTAGTAAATTGAACACCAATAAAAAATAAATTAAAAAAAAAAAAAAAGAAGTGTAACCAGATAAAATAACTCCTGACAGAAAGTAAGAAAACAAAGAATGTTTGAACTGAAGTCTGATATGTATATGATTTTAATCAGTGAATAAAGCATTAAAAAGTAAAAAAAAAAAAAAAAAAAAAAAGGCAGCCAAGGTGTCTCAGCAGTTTAGCACTGCCTTCAGCCCAGGGCCTGATCCTGGAGATCCAGGATGGAGTCTCGTGTCAGGCTCCCTGCATGGAGTCTGCTTCTCCCTTAACCTGTGTCTCTGCCTCTCTCTCTCTCTCTCTGTGCCTTTCAAGAATAAATAAAATATTAAAAAAAAATCAAATTGACAAAATTAATAAGTTTTGACAAACAATGTTGTCTTACTGAAAATATGTCACCAATATTGGATGTATTGGAAAAATGAATTTGCATATTTTTATGGTTTCTTTTTACTTGATTATCTTTATTTTGGCATAATAGATCACAATTAAAACAGTGCTACTCTACACTTTTTAAAAAAGATTTTATTTATTCATTTTTTATTTTAGAGAGAGAGAGAGAGAAAGAAAGTGTGAGTAGGGCTTGAGGCTGGGGGAGCGGAAGAGAATCTCAGGCAGTCTCTGTGCTAAGCATGGATCCTGATATGGGGCCAGCTAAGTCACCCAGGTCCTCCTCTACATTTTCTTTCTAATTCAACTTACCTATATCATAATATGCTATGTTATGCTTCAATTCTCCCACTTATTTCTATATTCACATTATTGTGAATCATTATCTGATATATTGTGCCAAACATCTTTTGGTTCCATTGGTGATATTGCAATTATAAACAAAGAGTGAGGGATTCGGGTGGCTTTGTTGGTTAGGTATCTGGCTATTGATTTTGGCTCAGATCAAGATCTCAGGGTGATGGGACTGAGCCCCACCTTAGGCTCTACATTCAGGATGGCGTCTACTTGAGATTCTCTCTCTCTCTCTCTCTATTCCTCCTTCTTTCTCTCTTTCTCCATAAAGTAAATAAACTATTTAAAAGATTATACTGGCATAAGTAAATGCAGGCACTGAAATCTGATAACTATGTCAAAGAAAATATTGTATACTAGTGATTGGAAAAAATAGACCCATTAATATCTTCTTAAATTTTCATGAAAATAAAAATACAAAACTATACATACATGCCCACACACATACATACACACATTAATAGTTCATTGAACCTAAAGAATGTATTTACAGATCTCAGTCTGAGATACAAAGAACAAATGATATCAGAAACCAGCGTTGTACAATCAAAGAAGTATGAGGTGAACTGAAGACTCATTCATTAGGCAAAGATAATGATTTAGGCTAATGCTATGTCGTAAGCATCAATGCCGAAAAATGAGAGACAAATTTGTTTTTTTTTTTTTGTTTTGTTTTGTTTTGTTTTTTTATTGGTGTTCAATTTACTAACATACAGAATAACACCCAGTGCCCGTCACCCATTCACTCCCACCCCCCGCCCTCCTCCCCTTCTACCACCCCTAGTTCGTTTCCCAGAGTTAGCAGTCTCTACGTTCTGTCTCCCTTTCTGATATTTCCCACACATTTCTTCCCCCTTCCCTTATTTTCCCTTTCACTATTATTTATATTCCCCAAATGAATGAGAACATATAATGTTTGTCCTTCTCCGACTGACTTACTTCACTCAGCATAATACCCTCCAGTTCCATCCACGTTGAAGCAAATGGTGGGTATTTGTCATTTCTAATAGCTGAGTAATATTCCATTGTATACATAAACCACATCTTCTTTATCCATTCATCTTTCGTTGGACACCGAGGCTCCTTCCATAGTTTGGCTATCGTGGCCATTGCTGCTAGAAACATCAGGGTGCAGGTGTCCCGGCGTTTCATTGCATTTGTATCTTTGGGGTAAATCCCCAACAGTGCAATTGCTGGGTCGTAGGGCAGGTATATTTTTAACTGTTTGAGGAACCTCCACACAGTTTTCCAGAGTGGCTGCACCAGTTCACATTCCCACCAACAATGTAAGAGGGTTCCCTTTTCTCCGCATCCTCTCCAACATTTGTTGTTTCCTGCCTTGTTAATTTTCCCCATTCTCACTGGTGTGAGGTGGTATCTCATTGTAGTTTTGATTTGTATTTCCCTGATGGCAAGTGATGCAGAGCATTTTCTCATGTGCATGTTGGCCATGTCTATGTCTTCCTCTGTGAGATTTCTGTTCATGTCTTTTGCCCATTTCATGATTGGATTGTTTGTTTCTTTGGTGTTGAGTTTAATAAGTTCTTTATAGATCTTGGAAACTAGCCCTTTATCTGATATGTCATTTGCAAATATCTTCTCCCATTCTGTAGGTTGTCTTTTAGTTTTGTTGACTGTATCCTTTGCTGTGCAAAAGCTTCTTATCTTGATGAAGTCCCAATAGTTCATTTTTGCTTTTGTTTCTTTTGCCTTCGTGGATGGATCTTGCAAGAAGTTACTATGGCCGAGTTCAAAAAGGGTGTTGCCTGTGTTCTTCTCTAGGATTTTGATGGAATCTTGTCTCACATTTAGATCTTTCATCCATTTTGAGTTTATCTTTGTGTATGGTGAAAGAGAGTGGTCTAGTTTCATTCTTCTGCATGTGGATGTCCAATTTTCCCAGCACCATTTATTGAAGAGACTGTCTTTCTTCCAATGGATAGTCTTTCCTCCTTTATCGAATATTAGTTGACCATAAAGTTCAGGGTCCACTTCTGGATTCTCTATTCTGTTCCACTGATCTATGTGTCTGTTTTTATGCCAGTACCACACTGTCTTGATGACCACAGCTTTGTAGTACAACCTGAAATCTGGCATTGTGATGCCCCCAGATATGGTTTTCTTTTTTAAAATTCCCCTGGCTATTCGGGGTCTTTTCTGATTCCACACAAATCTTAAAATAATTTGTTCTAACTCTCTGAAGAAAGTCCATGGTATTTTGATAGGGATTGCATTAAACGTGTATATTGCCCTGGGTAACATTGACATTTTCACAATATTAATTCTGCCAATCCATGAGCATGGAATATTTTTCCATCTCTTTGTGTCTTCCTCAATTTCTTTCAGAAGTGTTCTATAGTTTTGAGGGTATAGATCCTTTACATCTTTGGTGAGGTTTATTCCTAGGTATCTTATGCTTTTGGGTGCAATTGTAAATGGGATTGACTCCTTAATTTCTCTTTCTTCAGTCTCATTGTTAGTGTATAGAAATGCCACTGACTTCTGGGCATTGATTTTTGTATCCTGCCACGCTACCGAATTGCTGTATGAGTTCTAGCAATCTTGGGGTGGAGACTTTTGGGTCTTCTATGTAGAGTATCATGTCATCGGCGAAGAGGGAGAGTTTGACTTCTTCTTTGCCAATTTGAATGCCTTTAATGTCCTTTTGTTGTCTGATTGCTGAGGCTAGGACTTCCTGTACTATGTTGAATAGCAGTGGTGAGAGTGGACATCCCTGTCTTGTTCCTGATCTTAGGGGAAAGGCTCCCAGTGCTTCCCCATTGAGAATGATATTTGCTGTGGGCTTTTCATAGATGGCTTTTAAGATGTCGAGGAATGTTCCCTCTATCCCTACACTCTGAAGAGTTTTGATCAGGAATGGATGCTGTATTTTGTCAAATGCTTTCTCTGCATCCAATGAGAGGATCATATGGTTCTTGGTTTTTCTCTTGCTGATATGATGAATCACATTGATTGTTTTACGGGTGTTGAACCAGCCTTGTGTCCCAGGGATAAATCCTACTTGGTCATGGTGAATAATTTTCTTAATGTACTGTTGGATCCTATTGGCCAGTATCTTGTTGAGAATTTTTGCATCCATGTTCATCAGGGATATTGGTCTGTAATTCTCCTTTTTGGCGGGGTCTTTGTCTGGCTTTGGAATTAAGGTGATGCTGGCTTCATAGAACGAATTTGGAAGTACTCCATCTCTTTCTATCTTTCCAAACAGCTTTAGGAGAATAGGTATGATTTCTTCTTTAAACGTTTGATAAAATTCTCCTGGGAAGCCATCTGGCCCTGGACTCTTGTGTCTTGGGAGGTTTTTGATGACTGCTTCAATTTCCTCCCTTGTTATTGGCCTGTTCAGGTTTTCTATTGCTTCCTGTTCCAGTTTTGGTAGTTTGTGGCTTTCCAGGAATGCGTCCATTTCTTCTAGATTGCCTAATTTATTGGCGTATAGCTGCTCATAATATGTTTTTAAAATCGTTTGTATTTCCTTGGTGTTGGTAGTGATCTCTCCTTTCTCATTCATGATTTTATTAATTTGAGTCTTCTCTCTCTTCTTTTTAATAAGGCTGGCTAATGGTTTATCTATCTTATTAATTCTTTCAAAGAACCAACTCCTGGTTCTGTTGATCTGTTCCACAGTTCTTCTGGTCTCGATTTCGTTGAGTTCTGCTCGAATCTTTATTAACTCCCTTCTTCTCTTGGGTGTAGGATCTATTTGCTGTTTTTTCTCTAGCTCCTTTATGTGTAAGGTTAGCTTTTGTATTTGAGTTCTTTCCAGTTTTTGAATGGATGCTTGTATTGCGATGTATTTCCCCCTTAGGACTGCTTTTGCTGCATCCCAAAGATTTTGAACGGTTGTATCTTCATTCTCATTAGTTTCCATGAATCTTTTTAATTCTTCCTTAATTTCCTGGTTGACCCTTTTATCTTTTAGCAGGATGGTCCTTAACCTCCATGTGTTTGAGGTCCTTCCAAACTTCTTGTTGTGATTTAGTTCTAATTTCAGGGCATTATGGTCCGAGAATATGCAGGGGACAATCCCAGTCTTTTGGTATCGGTTCAGACCCGATTTGTGACCCAATATGTGGTCTATTCTGGAGAAAGTTCCATGTGCGCTTGAGAAGAATGTGTATTCAGTTGAGTTTGGATGTAAAGTTCTGTAGATATCTGTGAAATCCATCTGGTCCAGTGTATCATTTAAAGCTCTCGTTTCTTTGGAGATGTTTTGCTTAGAAGACCTATCGAGTATAGAAAGAGCTAGATTGAAGTCACCAAGTATAAGTGTATTATTATCTAAGTATTTCTTCACTTTGCTTAATAATTGATTTATATATTTGGCAGCTCCCACATTCGGAGCATATATATTGAGGATTGTTAAGTCCTCTTGTTGAATAGATCCTTTAAGTATGATATAGTGTCCCTCTTCATCTCTCACTACAGTCTTTGGGGTAAATTTTAGTTTATCTGATATAAGGATGGCTACCCCTGCTTTCTTTTGAGGACCATTCGAATGGTAAATGGTTCTCCAACCTTTTATTTTCAGGCTGTAGGTGTCCTTCTGTCTAAAATGAGTCTCTTGTAGACAGCAAATAGATGGGTCCTGCTTTTTTATCCAGTCTGAAACCCTGCGCCTTTTGATGGGGTCATTAAGCCCGTTCACATTCAGAGTTACTATTGAGAGATATGAGTTTAGTGTCATCATGATATCTATTCAGTCTTTGTTTTTGTGGACTGTTCCACTGAACTTCTTCTTAAAGGGGAATTTTAAGAGGCCCCCTTAAAATTTCTTGCAGAGCTGGTTTGGAGGTCACATATTCTTTTAGTTGCTGCCTGTCTTGGAAGCTCTTTATCTCTCCTTCCATTTTGAATGAGAGCCTTGCTGGATAAAGTATTCTTGGTTGCATGTTCTTCTCATTTAGGACCCTGAATATATCCTGCCAGCCCTTTCTGGCCTGCCAGGTCTCTGTGGAGAGGTCTGCTGTTACCCTAATACTCCTCCCCATAAAAGTCAGGGATTTCTTGTCTCTTGCTGCTTTAAGGATCTTCTCCTTATCTTTGGAATTTGCAAGCTTCACAATTAAATGTCGAGGTGTTGAACGGTTTTTATTGATTTTAGGGGGGGATCTCTCTATTTCCTGGATCTGAATGCCTGTTTCCCTTCCCAGATTAGGAAAGTTTTCAGCTAGAATTTGTTCAAATACATATTCTGGCCCTCTGTCCCTTTCGGCGCCCTCGGGAACCCCAATTAAACGTAGGTTTTTCTTCCTCAGGCTGTCGTTTATTTCCCTTAATCTATCTTCATGGTCTTTTAATTGTTTGTCTCTTTTTTCCTCAGTTTCCCTCTTTGCTATCAACTTGTCTTCTAGGTCACTCACTCGTTCTTCCACCTCGTTAACCCTCGTCGTTAGGACTTCTAGTTTGGATTGCATCTCATTCAATTGATTTTTAATTTCTGCCTGATTAGCTCTAAATTCTGCAGTCATGAAGTCTCTTGAGTCCTTTATACTTTTTTCTAGAGCCACCAGTAGCTGTATAATAGTGCTTCTGAATTGGCTTTCTGACATTGAATTGTAATCCAGATTTTGTAACTCTGTGGGAGAGAGGACTGTTTCTGATTCTTTCTTTTGAGGTGAGGTTTTCCTTCTAGTCATTTTGCTCAGTGCAGAGTGGCCAAAAGCAAGTTGTATTGGGAAAAAGAGAAAAAGAGAGGAGAGAAAGAAGGAAAGAAAAGAGAAAGAGAAAAAAAATGGGAAGAAAAAGAAAAAAAAAAAAACAAAGGAAGAAAAAGAGAAAGAAAAAGAAAGGAGAAAAAAAAGGGGTGGGGGAAGGAAACAAATCAAAAAGCAAAACAAAACAAAAACAAAAACAAAAACAAAAACAAACAAAAAAAGAACCACCGGGGAGTATCTTCTGATTCTGTGTTCTTTAAGTCCCTTGGCTTCTCCTGGAAGTTGTCAGTCAGTCTAGCTGGTCTTCTGGGGGAGGGGCCTGTTGTGCTGATTTTCAGGTGTTAGCAGTTGGGGGAGGTGCTGTGCCCCTGCCTGGTGCAGGGCTCAGTGGGGGTTGTTTACCCCGTGAGGCCGCAGGAGGAACAGCCCCAGTGGCGGGGCAGCTCTGGAAACCTGGATTCAGCTCCGGCAGGAACTCCGTCTGCAGGGCCTGGAGGCTCCGGGGCGGGGCCGCTGATCTGCTCAGCTGGGGCAGGAGCGTCCTCGCTGTCCTGGGCCCTCCCGGCCTCTGCCTGTCCCGGGGGAGGCGGATCCTGGGCTGTGTCCCGGCGCCCTGTGCTCCGGGGCCTGCGCTGGTGGATTCGCGCTCCCGGGCCGCGCAGCCCCCTCCGCGGAGCTGCCGCCCAAGCCCCTCCGAGCTGCTCCTGGAACCGCGCAGCCCCCTCTGCACGGAGCCTCTTCCTCTGCCCGAGCCCCTCCGAGCTGCTCCCGGGGCCGCGCAGCCCCCTCCGCGGAGCCCCCGCCCGAGCCCCCCGGAGCTGCTCCTGGAAGCGCGCAGCCCGCTCCGCACGGAGCCTCTTCCTCTGCCCGAGCCCTCCGAGCTGCTCCGGGTCCCACCGGGTCCCGCCGTGCGCGCTGCAGCCCTTAGGGAGCTCGGCGCACTCTCCTGTGCGCGCAGTTGCTGTTACTGTCCCCGGGAGCCCGAGGGCATCCCCGCCCTCCTGGGGTCCTGCTCCAACTCCCCACGAGCCCCTTTCCCCCGGGAAGGTCGGTGCAGCTCCTCAGAGGCAAATTTGTAATAAGAAAAGCATATGTGATGAGAAGAAAGGAAGAAAATAGAAGAAAATGCTGGTTGAAATGACCTAACTTTACATTTGTAGATAGTCAAGTTGGGGCTTAAATGTTTTCTAATTAAGGTAAACAGGCAACTCTAGCTTTTTAGCATCTTAAAGAGCACTGATAGAAGAAACACATTCATGTTCATTTTATCCCCAAATCATATTGAAATATTTCAGGTAATTAAATAGCAAAGTTAATAAAATTTACTAGTTTTGCCAAAAAAATACATAAATTGATTATTTATTTTTGGCTGGTAGATGGACAGTTTTGGGACTCAAGAGGGTGGCATCAGGCCAGTCTTCTATTCATTTCAGATTTCAGATATGTGCAACAGATGGCACAGTGGCTATTCCATTTACAATAAAATGATTCCATTATCATTTTATTTTTGTGGCACTGGAATAGTGTAGAAGGTAATTTTGATAAACACAGGAAAACATTTTTGTAAATTATAAATAAAAGACACAGTTGACTATAGGAAACACCAGTTGCTCTTGGCCGTGATTCCATACTTTCAAATAAAGAATAAAAAAATGTTCCTTATAAAATTTTTTTAAAAAAAAATATATATATATATAATTTGGTGTAAATAATCCTCACTGCAAGTGCTTATTTAATTCAGCATTGAGAAATTATTAATACTTTAGAAAAAGGAATAGGAGGCAATTTTATATCAATGAGGGAAATTATTAATTATGATTTAATATTAAATATGTAGTTATTTCCAGGGATCCCTGGGTGGCTCAGCGGTTTAGCGCCTGCCTTTGGCCCAGGGCGTGATCCTGGAGTCCCGGGATCGAGTCCCACCCCACATCAGGCTTCCAGCATGGAGCCTGCTTCTCCCTCTGCCTGTGTCTGTGCCTCTCTCTCTATGTCTATCATAAATAAATAAATAAAATCTTAAAAAAATATATGTAGTTATTTCCTTACTGAATTCTTTTTACTCCATTCCATGTGTAAACTTAGGTGTTTATACATAGAAAACATTTTTCATTTCATTTATTTGATTGTTAAATATTTATTGCAAAAAATAGCTAGGATTTATGCACCCAGTAATAATATAACAGATTTTCAGAAAAGTAGCCAAAATACTTTATATATTTAATTTAAATTTGATGATAAATGTCAACATCAAGGTCAAAATGTTAGCACAGAAAAAATGTATCTGCACAAATTATGGGAAATATTTTTGCAATTGAATATGTAAGGAAAATGAGTTCTTTTGACAAATTATTTTTATTTATAAAAATTATTTTTAAAATTTCTCTCTATTTTAAAATAACTGTGCACAAGACAATTCCTATCGTCTGTGTTCCAAAGAGACACATAGTTAAGCTTCAATAGATCCTATTTCACATAAAGAATATTTAAAATTATATCTCATTTTGAGTTTAAAACTTATCATATTCTATTAAATAAAAAATGTTTAACTTGAAGATAGAAAATACAATATTCTGATAGTTGAGTGAATAGAATCAAACAAAGCTAACTACAGACTGAGTCTTTAGATTTAATAAAAAAAAAAAAGAATCAGAATTCTGACCCAGAGTTGAGATAGCTACATGTCATTATGAAATTCTATTTTAATTTTTCCTGCTATATCTGAATAAAGATTTAATAACTGGTAATTGGTGAAAGGAATGAGAATGGGTGAAGTATGGGATTTGGGATAAGAATGAAGAAAATAGGATTATCATTGAGAGATTTTGTTTATATGATGAGTAATGGGGCAGCCAAAGAAAATAGGTCACACAGGAGGATAAATAGATTTGGGAAGTAAAAAAAAAAAAGAAAAAAAGATATGCACACTTTTGGACATGTTTAGTTGAGGTACTTATGAGATAATCACATAAGGATGTCTATTAACAATTGGAAATCTCAGTCTAAAATTTGAGATATAATAGAATTGAGAAGTACCAAAAAAAGATGGAGGCTCTCTGGGAGTAGACAGTATCAGCCAATATAACTAAGTGAAATAAGAGCATTGATAGAACACCAAATGCCCTTAACAATTAAACAAAGCATCAGCATCAGAATCATCTGAGCTTTTTGTTTATTTTGTTTTGTTTTGTTTTTGCTTTTTTTTTGTTTTTAGATTCAGCTTTCTGAAATATTTATCAGATCTATTTTGTTAGTGGGATTTACGAATTTGCTATTTAATTAATTACTTTATTTTTAAAAGTTTCATTTATTTATTCATGAGAAACACAGAGAGAGTCAGAGACACAGGCAGAGGGAGAGGCAGGCTCCATGCAGGGAGCCTGGTGCCAGACTGAGTCCAGGACCGTGGGATCGCACCCCGAGCCAAAAGCAGACACTCAACTACTGAGCCACCAAAACATTCCTTTTTTTTTTTTTTTTTTTTTTTAATCAGCATTGAAGGTAATCCAACATATAATGGAACTTGAGATCCATTGACTTAATGAGACAACAGAAGCCAAGAAGAGAAATGAATAAGGCATGATATAAGGATTAAAAAGAATGCCAAGAAAAATCAGATCACAAAAGGCAGAGGAGGAGATCACTGTAAGAAAACGGTTACTAGTTTTCATGCTGCACATATGCCAAATAACAAAAAAGCTGAAATTTTTCCTTAGGATTTATAGTCCAGTAGTGATGACTGGTATCCTCACAGCAGCATCAGTAAAATAAAGGGAAATAAATGGTCAGGACTAAGGGATAAGATATGGAAAAATTCAAACAATAAATATGAATTTCTTTCTCCAGAAATTTTACTGTGAATGAAAAGTTTAAATAAGGTAGTATGCAGAGCAGAAGGCAAAGTTAAGTGGTAGTTCTTTAAGGGTGAAGAGCTTATTTTCAAATTCACTGAATAATATACGTTTTTCTTATTAATACAACATCAACCATCTAACTAATTTATCACTCTTATAACTCATAATTCCACACTGTCGTTCCTGGTTCATAACAGTAGACACAAGTGAAATAATTTCCTCTCATTTATAATGGAGATGAGAGGCAATAAAAGATGTTGGAATTCACATATCATTGAAAATCAAATATTTGAAAGGATTCAATTTTAAAGAATGCTGACAAATATTTAAGAAATCATCACAAGTTTACATAAATCTAATGGACCACATGCTGAGTTCCTTGATATCTGAGTAAATCTTAAGTATACAAGGAATTCAACACACATATTCAGAGAGCAAAGTTAGTCTCTGAAAGGTAGCTAAAACATAAAAAATATGTCTGGTTGTCACTTATTAGTGAGACCAACAACCCCCCATACATGTCTGTCTTTTATAAAAGATTCCACTGAATGCTTATGCTATTGATTTTTTTTACTCAATACAGACAATTTGGAAATAACCAAATCAAAGTCACTGTTGTCTTCAAGTAATCATTTTTCTGGTACTTGATTCCCTCTGCCACTCCATTTTTATTGTGTTTGGGCATTGAGGGTAAAAATAATTAAAAGGATTTTCATTTTCTGTGCTTACTGTGTCCAGAAAGCACCAAAGTAATGTTTGTTTGTTTGTTTGTTTGTTTGTTTTTTTAGTGTTTTCCAAAGTTGATGCTTGCTGAAGAAGCAGAGGAGGGAGGCTTGTTATAGGAAGGCTCATTGTATCTGCTATCAAAATAATGTCAAAGATTCCATTGTTTTGAACACTTGTGGCCCATACTTAAATTAGCAAACATATGCAAGTCCATTCAAACTTGAGGAAAAATGCATTATTTGGGATCTCTACAGAAATTAATTGAAAAATTGCCTGGAGTAATTACTACATGACATTTTCATAGATGAGACTGGGGAAGCTAAACTCCTTAAGCACAAGATTCCCCCTCCCCTCCCCCTACACACACAGCGCACTGTGTCTCAACATCCAATGAAGATTTTGGAAAAGTATGTGCTTGCTATCATGGGATCCTAATGGCAAAGTAAGTATATTTAGTCATCACACATGTTTTAACTATTAACCAAAAATATTCTTGTTATCCCTTTATTGTTAGCATTAGTATTCCAGAAAACTCACCCTCATTGGACAATGCTAATACTGACCACAGTGCTAAGTATTTTGCTCTGATCTGTCACCCGCTTATATTTGACAGCTGTGGTAATTTCTTTGGGCTAATAAAGAAGAGAAACTATTCTTGTCTTTCATTCTTATTCCTTCTCTCCCTCCTTCTGTTATTGTGGGAGGGGGTGAAATAATTATACATAAATTTGTTCTTATGTAACATTGGTGCAACACTGTAAGCAGATAAATTATTAGGGGATAAAATTAGTGATTTTGTTTGGGTGTCTTCAGACATAAAGATTTCAATAAAATGGCTTTACTTGGTACATGAAGGCAAACTCGGGGGAGTAGAAAATGAGACAATAAAGAAAAGGGAACCATAAAATGTGTTTACCAAGCCAGATATCACTGTGAGCCCCTAGTGTTTAGTTGTGCTGGAAAACTCATGCACTGAAATGTAAAGCACTTGGCTGAGATGTATCTCATCTGTAGCATGAGGGGAAATGAGGAATTTACACAACTTTCTTCAGTTATTGGTGGAAGGTTATTGGGGGTGGGCACAGTAGTGTTAGTAAAGCAGTATATGTGCTTTCTTTCCTGAGGGAAGACATTTGTTCTGCAGAAGGCAGAGATGCCTACAGACAATTGTCTTTATGGATTTTGTTAAACAAAGCTTAAAAGCATCTGATTATAATTTACATTCTGAGCATGTGGCAAAGCAAGGTCTAGCAGTCAAGACGAAATCTTTAGACAAATGCTAGAGCTACAGGTTAGAGATTAAGTTGCTAAATATTGAAGTGGTAAGGACTATAGGATATAGGACAGGGTACCAAAAACATCTGATAATATTTATGTTAAAATTTCATATGCAAAAATTAGTTTAAAGGGTAGATTTTTCTAAACAAAAGGTATAATATATGTCAAGAATGTAGAATTCAGAAAATTATCAATTAATTTAGTTTCCTTTATCACTTTTTTTTCTTTTGTAACTTTGTCCTTATGAAATTTTTTTCTAATTGATCTGAGATTCCCCAAATCCTTAGGTTTCTCAGTGCCTAAGATAAATAAAGCCAATTTCTGAGTACTTGCACAGCTGGTAACCCATTTAAAGCCCCATAGTAATTAGAAAGTTAGATTTTTTTTTTAAAGCTCCCAGTCTCTCCCATTTCAGATTCAAATTAAAACATTAAGATATCCAGACGCCAGGGTGGCTCAGTGGTTGGGCAGCTGCCTTTGGCTCAGGTCCTCTGATCCCAGAATATGGTGGGGTCATGTCCTGAGCCTGCTTCTCCCTGTTCCTGTGTCTCTCTCTCTCTTTCTCTCTGTCTCTCATGAATAAATAAATCTTAAAAAACATTAAGATATCAAGAAGGTGTGTAAGAGATTCAATTATGGCAACTATGACTGTATTAAGAAAAAGAAATAAAAGGCATTCAAATTGGTAAGGAAGTAGTAAAATTTTTACTATTGGCAGATAACATGACACTATGTATAAAAAATCATAAAAAATACACCAAAAACTATTGGAACTGATAAATGAATTTGGCAAAGTCACAGGATACAACATTAATACACAGAAATCTATTGTATACACTGATCATTTGTATATACTAATAATGAAATAGCAGAATGACAAATTAAGAAAACAATCTCATTTATAATTACACCCAAAAGAATAAAATACCTCAGAATAAACTTCACCAAGGAGGTGAAAGACCTGTACTATGAAAACTACAAAACACTGATGAAAAAAATTGAAGATGGCACAAAGAAATGGAAAGATTCCACATTCTTGGATTGGAAAAACACATTGTTAAAATGTCCATTATTTCCCAAAGCAAACTACAGATTTAACATGACACCCATCAAAATACCAACAAAATTTTTCACACAACTAGAATAATCCTAAATTTGTGTGAAACCACAAAGATCCCAAATAGCCACAGTAATATTAAAAAAAAAAGGGGGGGGGGGGAAGAAGGTGTGGAGGTATCACATTCCTAGATTTCAAGTTACACCACCAAGCTAGATAGATACATAGATCATTAGACAGAATAGAGAACCCCGAAGTAAATCCATGCTTTTGGCTCAACTAATCTATAACAGGAGGCAAGAATATACAATGGGGAAAAGATAGTCTCTTAAACAAATAGTGCTAGGAAAACTGCACAGCTATATGCAAATTAATAAAACTGGACCACTTTCTTATACCACACACAAAAATAACCTCAAAATGAATTAAAAACTGTAATGTGAAACTTGAAAACATAAAACTCTTAGAAGAAACCATAAGCACTAATATCTTTGACTTCAGCCATCAAAGGATTTTTCTAGATATGTTTCCTAATGCAAGGGGAATAAAAACAAAATTAAATAATTGGGATCACATCAAAATAAAAAGCTTCTGCACAGTAATAAAGGAAATAACAAACTAAAAGGTCGTTGCCCTCCTTATGGCATGGGAATTTATTTGCAAATAACATATCTGGAAAGGGCTAGTATCCAAAATATTTAAAGAATCTATACAACTCAACACACAAAGAACAGAAGCCAATTTAAAATATGATCAGTGGGATGCCTGGGGGCTCAGCGGTTGAGCATCTGCCTTTGGCTCAGGGAGGATCCCAGAGTCCCGGGATCCAGTCCCACACTGGGCTCCCTGCATGGAGCCCGCTTCTCCCTCTGCCTGTGTCTCTGCCTCTCTCTCTCTCTCTCTGTGTCTCTCATGAATAAATAAACAAAATCTTAAAGATAAATGAGCAGAGAATATGAACAGACATTTCTCCAAAGAAGGTACACAGATGGCCAACAGACACATGAAAAGATTTTCAATATTACTCATCATTAGGAAAATGCAAATCAAGGCAACCCCGGTGGCCCAGCGGTTTAGCGCCGCCTTCAGCCCTGGGTGTGATCCTGGAGACCTGGGATCGAGTCCCACGTCGGGCTCCCTGCATGGAGCCTGCTTCTCTCTTTGCCTGTGTCTCTGCCTCTCCCTCTGTGTGTCTGTCATGAATAAATAAAATCTTTAAAAAAAAAAAAGGAAAATGCAAATCAAAACTACAATGCCGTATCACCTTACATCTGTCAAATGGCTAAAATCAAAAACAAGAAAAAACAAGTGTTGGTGAGGATGTGGAGAAAAAGAAACCCTCTTGCACTGTTGGTGAGAATATAAACTCATGCAGCCACTGTGGAAAACTGTATGGGGGTTCCTCAAAAAATTAAAAATAGAACTACCATATGATCCAATAATTCCACTGCAGAGTATTTACCGAAGAGCATGAAAATACAAATTCAAAAAGATATATGCACTCCTATGTTTATTGCAGCATTATTTATAATAGTCAAAATATGGAAGCAACCCAAATGTCCATTGATAGATTAATGGTTAATGCAGTGTGTGTATAAATATAAATATATATACACATATTATTATATATTATTATAGTATATAATATATACAGTATATTATAGTATTATTTCTATAATAGTATATTACTCAGCCATAAAAAAGAATGAAATCTTGCCTTTTGATGACATGGATGGATCTAGAGAGTATCATGTAAAGAAAATAAGACAGAGAAAGACAAATACCATATGATTTCATCTATATGTAGAATTTAAAAACCAAAACGAACCAAAGAGACAAACCAAAAAATTGACTCTTAGCTAGAGAGAACAGACTGATGCTTACCAGAGGTGAGGTGGGGGGGGGGGGTAGTGAAATAGGTGAAGGAGATGGAGAGTACACTTATCTTGATGGGTGCTGTGTAATGTGTAGCATTGTTGAATCTATGGAATCTATAGAATTGTTGAATATTGTACACCTGAAACTAATATAATACTGTATGTTAACTATATTGGAATTAGAATAAAATTTTTAAAAATTAAAAAAGTGATTCAATTAAGGTAACTATGATTATGGTAGAAAAAAAGTCCAAATAGTCTATTTTTTATTAAGAATATTTACTATCCATAATATTCTTGCCTCTACCTGTATCCTTAAAAATGTTATTATGAGATGTGATACATGCCAGTCAACATGGTGCTGTGTCTTGAGGATCAGTGAATACCTCTATAGTTTACCATATCTTTATAGGTTATTGCAAAAAAGTGAAAGAATATTATTGAGAATGCAGTTGTTCAACCATTGGCCACCTATGACATATGACCTCTTTGTCTTTGACCTCAGGTCAAATTATTTATGAGGGTAAGAGTATTTATGTGACAGAATATTCCTTGAAGGTTGGTCTTTAGTGACAATTATGAGACAGTACAGCTTTTACCCTTTCTGCTTAGTGAATGTACATTATATTCTGTATTTAAAAGGCTCTTTGATGGGACAAGTGACCATTGACCTTTCTAACTTGACTATTTGCTAGTCAAGCTCTTTTCATAATAATAATAATAATAAAGTATAACGTGATGATATTTTCATACAAATATATTTTTATTTCTTTAACTAGTCTTCTATTGAAAAAAATCCCCAATATAATCTGTATAGCTATTTCTGTGTTTCTCTGTGTGTATTATATATATACAGTATATAAATAATATACATAATATATAAACTAAGATATATATTGCAATATATTATATATTTAGGTATATATATATCAGAAATTTTTAGATATACAAGATACTCTGTTTTCTGTGCTAGGTGTTTCGCTACAGAGGTGTGGATATAAAACAAATCTTGTAATTCTCATAAAGGGCAATAAATTGAAAACCTAGAGGACAAATTCCAACATGACCTAGGAGAGGAAGAAAGCTTCGCAGGTGATTTGAGTATTGCCCCCATTACTGTATTCCTCTCTCTTATTCTATACTAGTGGAGAGCTTAAACTATGTAGACAAAATAGAAGTGCCAGAATTTTAGTTCCTTTTTTTAGGAGAAAGTAAAGGTCTAGAATTGAAACCAAAACTGACATAGATTCCAGCTTAATAGTGACATAGATCCTAGGGGAAATGTCAGTGCTTTGTTAATAGTACTTGTATATTCTTGTGAAAATCTTCTGATTTTCTTATGTAGAAAAATGTCTTCTTTGTGATAAAATCACCTCAGAGTGCAAGTATGGATTAATGGCATTTAATTAAATGTTTTATTTCAATTTACTTCAATAACCCATGTTTAATAATGCCAACTTTAAATGTTTTGAATGTAAGCCAGAAAATCAGAGCTCCACAAACTGGATGCACCACTGTTGCTCTGGGCATGAAGTGAGTCAGACAATAAGTAGGCTCTTTAATAACAATACAGGTCAGAAATGACTACATTTCTAGCTCAGAGCCCTCCTCATACAGTGCATGCTCTTAGAGATCAAATGGAAGAATGATGGAATATTTTTGTTTTTAATTTGCCAACAGTTTTTCTTTAGTTTGTCTTATAATTTGTCAGAAAATACCATATAATTTTCAGATTTTTACATTATAGACCTCAATAAAAACAACCATTTGAGCCATTTAAAGTGCACTGTCCCTAGTTATAAGTGTTTCCACACTTGATAGAAAAGGAGTTATTGTGAAGGTAAATTGAAGTCATAGAGAATCAATAAATTCATGAGAAAAAGCAGGAAGTGGTTAGATGAAATAGCTTCAAGGGCAGATTTTGAAGCTGACCTGCTTGTGGCCCTGGAGGTTTATCTATCATTTCCTACAATAAATATATATGTCTCTATATATGCATATACACATATATGTGTAAGAATATATACATCTACGTATACATCTTTGTGTCTATGCATATCTTCATTAGAACGTACTGCGAGATATGAGAGAATCGCTTTGTTTTGGTTTCCTCCAAATATTTTTCTGTTCATCTCTTCCATATTTAGGCAAGTGCCTTGTTTATGCTTTCTTAAACTAGCGTCTTGTTTGTGCCTTAGGGGGGATTTATGTCTTGGCAGAAGACAGAGGTGCCCGTAGGCACTTATCTTTCTGGCTTTTTGTTTATAAATGTTTAAAGCCTTTAAAGAGATTATAATTTGATCTGAGTCCAAAAATCTAGGAAAAAAGATTTTGGGAAATAGAGAAAGAAATGACTATAAATATAAAGAAAGAATAATTTATGCCCAATAAAAAATATTCCCACGGAATAAACACAGGATATTTTAAGACTAGGAGGTGTAGGTAGGACTCTAAGATTTAAAGCTCCTGGCAATACCGAGACAATTTGATGCCCCACTTAAGACACAAAGATGGGGAGCTGCTCACTGGATGGGGCCATGTTGACCAAAACAACAGTTTCTTAGCAGTTTAATCTGATCATCAATGATCCAGTAGTGGAAAAGGGCAAAGAGGCGGCTCAAATATTGACTGAAGTCAAATGCTCTGTATGTCTGCATATATAGAGGCTTAAAGACTAAAATTTAATTATGCAGGATTTTATTTCTCTCCTGTCCTAGTCATCTCTCTCCAATGGATCATAATCAGCTGCATACAAACATTTATATGCCATTTTAAAATTCCTTCCTTTCTCTCAAGCTTTTCAGCTGTTTCCCTAATCCCCTCCAAAAATTATTCTCTAAAAGAATCTCCACCTGCTTTCTTCATATTCTATCTTCCTTTTGCTTTCAACTTATGTTAGTCTGAGTCCTTCACAGTATTCACTCACTTTCCACATAGCAAAGTCACCAGGGGTCTTTTTGTTGAGAAATTAAATTTTCAATTCTCTTTTCATCTGAACAGATCTCTGAGCAACATTCAACACATTTAACCCTTATTCCTTCTTGAATATATTTCTTTATTGCCTTTGTCATGTTAAACACTCCTGTTTTTTAAATTTTGATTTTTTTTTACTTCATGCTTTCTCAAATTCCTGTCATCTCTTCCTTTTTGATCAAATCTTGTAATTACTTTAATTACTCTTATATTTTCTTCACTTTTTTCTTCTGTTTTTTTTGACAGTTCTATGTAGATGTTCTAGTTACTAGGTGTTAGTTTCTAGCAGAATAACAATCCCATGGGCTATAAGATAATGCTGCCATCTGACCTCTTCAGGTTTACGTTACCGTTTAAACAATGAATTAAAAAGGGTGTTACTTTATTGACTGGAGTGACTGAGCTTGATTATGGAGGAAAAATAGAATTGATGCTTAACCTCTGGAACAGAGAATTCAGCCTAAGCTTAGAGAATTCTCAGAGTACCTATTTAAAACTGCTATTCCAGGATAAGTTATAAAAATATCCTATAACAACCTAATAAGGCAGGACTGGTAATGGCTCAGACCTTCAGATCTTTCCAGAATAAGAGATAAGATCACCCCTACTAAGAGAAGTACCCCAGGGCATCTGAGTGGCTCAGTTGGTTAAACATGGGACTCTTGACTGCCACTCAGGTTATGATCTGTGGGATCATGGAATGGAGCCTGCATGGGTTTTTGCCAATAGCATCGAGTATACTGGAAATTTCTCCCTCTCCCTCTGCCTCCCCCTCAATCTCCCACCACTCATGCACAAGCATACACGCACTTACTCTCTCTCTCTCTAAAAAAAAATAAATAATCTAAAAAAAAAAAAAGTACCCTAACCAGCAGAAAAATTGGCTGACAGCACAGAGAATATTGGTTTGGGTAGTGAAAAAAAGTTCCAACTACAGCCCTATATTCATGCAGGTATGACTGCTATAACAATTATATACTCTTCATCCTTGATGTATTACTATCTTTGAATATATCGATCAATTTCCCCCTCATCTTCTTTCTTTAATATTTTATATAAGATGTTCTAGTATTGGTTATGCTTATAACTTGGTTTTTAAGTTAAAGGATCTCAAGTAGAATTGTGACTAATCCAGTGAAAGAATTAATATCATTTAGATATATAGGACTTATGGGTCTCCCTTTTAAGAGAGAAAATGCAGTCATGCTTATTTATTCAAAGGATAGTAGAATTATGTTGGAGAAAGATACAAAGTTGCTTTTTCTTTAAATCTGCTTTAATATGTAAAGCAAACTATCCATTTTTTTCAAATATCCATTTTTAAGAAATGTACAATTTGATCCATTTTGACAGTTTCATGACACCCATGAAACTATAATCATATATCCTCTAACCAATATCTTTAAAAGCTTAATCATACCCAAAATACTTTTCATTTCCATCTGCAGTCCATTTCCTCCCCTGACGATAGCAGGAGACAAACATTGATCAATTTGTATTGGTATACATTGGTTTGCATTTTCTAAAATCTTATACAAATGTAACCATTTAATATGTAATTCATGTGCCTGTTTTTCCCCCAGTATAATAATTTCAAGACTTATCTATATTATTATATCCATCATTTATAGTTTTGATTCTGGTAGGATTCCATCTTCTGGATATACCACAATTTGTTTATCTACTCACCTATTATTCATGGACATTTAAGTTATTTCCTAATTTTAGCTATTGTGAATAAAGTTTCTATCAATGTTTTTAGTAATTCTTTATACAAACCTGTTTTATTTTTTCTCGGTAAGTATTCAGGAGTAAGTATCTCTATTGTATGATAGATTTATGTTAAACTTCAGAAGCAAATGTCAACCAGTTTTCCAAAGTGATTCTCATTTTGTATTCCCACATCATTGCATGAGGCTCCAGCTGTTCCATATTCCCATTGACAATTGGTGTAGTCGGGTATCTTTTTTTCCCATCTTTTTATTTTTTCATCTTTTTTTTAGCTCTTTTTTTTTTTCTTTTTTGCTTTTAAATAATGCATGCTAAGTTGTATATCATTATGGTTTTGTGGCTTTAATTCATATTCTCCTAATGGCTGGAGATGCCCATGTTTTCCATGTGCTAATAACCATTTCTATATCTTTTATAGTAAAGTATTTGTTTAAATCTTATGTCTCTTTTGGCATCGGGATGTTTTTTGTTCTTATTCTTGAGTTGTTAGTGTTCTTTATGTTTTCAAGATACTATTTCTTCATCACATATGTATACTGTGAATATTTTTTCACTTTTGGGGTCTTCCATGTTTTTCTTGACATTGCCTTGAACAACAATTTTTAACTTTTATGAAGTCAATTTGTCATTTTTTTTCTTTTATGCTTAGTGCTTTTTGTATCCTAAGGACACAAAATTTTGGCCTATTCCAAGAGTGCCAAAATATTTTCTCATGTTTTCTTTTAGAAGTTTAATAGGTTTACCTTTTATCTTTAGATCTTTGATCTATTTTGAGTTACATTTTGTTTATGGTGTGGGATATGGTTTGATGTTTATGTTTATTTCCATATGCATATCTAATGTTTCTAGCAATTTTGTGGGGGAAAAATCTTCTTTCTTCATTGAATTCTTTTGAAATCTTTGTCAAAAGTGACTAAATATGTGTGCATGTTTTTCTGGATTCTGTACTGTGTTTCGATAATGAATATGCTTGTCTTCTTGCCACTACCTTTCATAGTTGTTCCAGTTTTAAAATAATTATTTGAATCAAATAATTTATGTTCTCAAATTATGATCTTAAGATCACCTTGATTATTCTTAGTTATTTTCATTTCAATATAAATATTAGAATCCACTTGTCAGGTTCTATTTAAGACTAAAGTACACTGGAATTTTGGCTGAGATTTTACTGAATCTCCACATAAATTTAAAAATAAGTGACATTTTTATAATATTGAGTCCTTCTATTCCATAAATGAAATATGTATCTCCATTTCTTTAGGTATTTTTACTTTTCTCTCAGCAATACTCTGCAGTTTCCAGTGATAAGAATTGATATGTGCTTCATTAAGTTTATTTTTAAATATATATATATATATTTTTAAAGATTTATTTATTTATTTATGATAGACATAGAGAGAGAGAGAGACAGAGACACAGGCAGAGGGAGAAGCAGGCTCCATGCACCGGGAGCCTGACGTGGGATTCGATCCCGGGTCTCCAGGATCATGCCCTGGGCCAAAGGCAGGCGCTAAACCGCTGAGCCACCTGGGCGTCCCAATTTTGTTGTTTTTAAAAATGTTATTTGATCAGATTTTTTTTTAAATTTTGTCTTCTAAATTCTTGCCACTGGTGTACAAATACAATTGATATTTTTACATTAAATGTATCCACCGACTTTGCTATATACAGTTTTTGATTGCAGAAGTTGTTTTGTAAATTCCCAAGGATTTTCTTCTAATATAATTATGCCACATGCAAATAAAAACACTTATTTGGGATGTATATCCTCTGTATTCTGCATACCCTTTTTTTCTCTTGCCTTACGGATATGGAGAAAACCTCCAGAACAATGTGGAATTCATGTGGTAAAATCAGACATCCTTGCATTGTTTATACTGATCTGGGCTTTTTTTTTTTTTTTTTTTTTGGTATATGTATATATGGATAAAATAAAATACATGAATCTGTATTACCCAAAACAGTAGATTGTATCACATATCCTAAGTTGAACCTCAACACCATCCCAGACCTTCTAAGCATTTCTGCATACCTGAGGAGTAGAAAGCCTGATAAAGGAATTTTTCAGGCTTCCTTATCAGCAGAAAATCTGGCTAGAATTCACTGGTGAGGGACACATGCAAAATTTGAAAGCAATGTTATGACTGTATGTTTCTGCACACCTACCCCCCAAATTCTTATATTGAGGCCCTACCCCCAAATGTGATGGTATTTGGAGATGAAACCTTTGGTGTAAGAGAAGGTCATGAAGGTAGGTCTCTCATTATGGAATTACTGACATTATACGAAGAGATAGAGATTGATTTCTCTCTCTCTCTGTCTGCTATGTGAAGGCACATAGGGAAGGTGACTATCTGCAAGCCAGAAGAGGTTAAAAAGTTCTCACCAGGAAATGAATCAGCCAGCACCTTGATCTTGGACTCTCCAGCTTCCAGAACAGCAAGAAATAAATACCTGTCACTTAAATTACCAATCTATAGCATTTTGTTATAGTGGCCCAAGCAGAGAGAACTAGGAAAACATGATTTACTGGCTGTTACTGTGGGTAGAAGGTGAATGACTGTCTTTTAGCAGCTCCAAAAACAACTTGAAAATCATCTCCTTTGGGCTTCAGGTAGGTGTATCCTTGTGGCAACATCCCTGAGCTTTCTGCATTATCAGGTTTCCTTCCTGAAACCTGCTTTGCTCTCCTTTGTTCTCTCAGCCTTCTTATTGATTACTGAAGTTTCTATTTACCGATATTAAATCACTTCCTACTTAAAATACCTATGGGATTTAAATTGTTCTTACCCACCAATACACTTCCACACATAAGGTATTTGGAAGTTTATTCTCTTTCATCAAGCTTCCTAAATGATGTTCATCATGCAATGATGAGGAAGAGACATGGGTCACTTCGAAATTTGACATGTGTTTCACCTTCAGTATCCCTTGTTAAATAGAATTTATCTTTTTATTTTACTTTGTAAGAGGAGGCTGGGGAAGAGAGGGGCATCTCTTGGCTTCTATCATTTGTCAATACATTGTTTCTATATGAAAAATAGGTAATTTACAAACTAATTTATAATTTACAAATTAGTAACGTTTATCAGAATAACTTATTTATAAGTTATTTACAAATAAATAACTTGTGGGGATTCCTGGGTGGCTCAGTGGTTTAGCGCCTGCCTTTGGCCCAGGGCACAATCCTGGAGTCCCAGGATGGAGTCCCACGTCGGGCTCCCGGCATGGAACCTGCTTCTCCCTCCTCCTGTGTCTCTGCCTCTCTCTCTCTCTCTCTCTATCATGAATAAATAAATAAATAATTTTAAAAAAATAAAATAAAGTTTAAAAAAACAAATAACTTGTAAATTACTTTGTAGAACAAGCTGCTTTGGTAAAGTTGAAATAGTCTTTTTAATCACTGCAAAACCCTTTTTAGTAGACTAAATGATATATTCATTTCAGACAGTGAAGTGAACACTAATCCAAGTTAGTGTTTCAGGTACTCTTAATTCTTCTCCATTTCCTGTCACACCATTCTCCCCGAATTAGTTCTAATTATGGTATTGTTCATTCCCTCAAACTCTAATTGGATTGTATTTTTATTCTATACACATAATATACACATAACCCCCACCCCCCCACACACACAATATGTCTAATCTCTTACCCACATGAAAAAGGCACTATGTAATGATAATTAATTCTTAATTATCCTTAATCCTTGGAAAAACTTAGTTTTTCCATTCTTTAAATTTTCCATCCATTTTCCATCCATCTCAACTCCCTGTTGAGAAAAAATGATGAGCATTCTCCTAACACCATTTACTCTTCTCCAGCTTTGGGTTCTTGTTCATGTGATTCCTCATTATGAAATAATTATATCCAATTCTGCATTTGAAAATTTCACTTATTATTTTTCCCTAGGTTAAAAGCCATCAAATTTCTACCATTTTGCCTAAGCGGTAAATTATCTTTTTTATCTCTGAATTCCCACGGACATTTATATCTACTTCAGAGAATAATTGCTGGTTTGTATCTTCAATTTTATATCTTTGCATAGGTAAAAGGATGGTAAACTTCAGTGCCTTCCTGTTATCCAGGCTCAGCTAAAGCTGTATAGTTGAAAAAATAAATAAAGATACTGGATCATCTATGAATCACTTTCTATGGAATTATCCCAAAACTTGTCTATCCCCTTTCTGCCCATCATTGATATCAAGATTGATCAGAGAACTTGGAAGTGGTAAATTTGGGGGGAATTGTTAAGGATCCATTCATAATCTCTCCCAAACCTACAGAGGTGACAAACAAAAAATGTAGGCAAATCCTTCCCAGATGTCACTCCTGGTTTTATGTTTAATGAACTATAGAATTCTGCTAGTTCTGGTACAGACAAGTGACTGGAACAGTACATAGTGAACTCTTGAAAAAACCTGACATATGTAGTCTGTATTTGTTGGCTCCTAAACATTTGATTTTAACTTCAGACTAGTGAAATATGAAGGAGATATATTGGCTGAAGAGGGCAATCGCATTAAGGAATTGAATTTCCCACTATTAATAATAACTAATGCTTTCGAATAAATCAAGTGAGAGTTCAGAAGATAGCCAGGTAGAGTGGGCTTCAAAAAAAAAAAAAAAAAAAAACTCACTCAAGAAGTTTTCCTTTAGAGAGTGAGGCATCTCCAGTGTATTCCAGAGGAAACATAACTAAGAGGGGATATATATCTATATTGATGACAATAAGATACAGAACAGACATAGATAATATATAATAGATAGATGACAGGTAGATAATAGATCAATGTTGATATAGATGATTTGTTACAGGGCATTGAATACATTATTATGGAGGCTAAGCAACTCCCAAGATCCTCAGGGTGATGTTTATCAAAAGCTGGAGACCCAGAAACCCTGAATGCTGATTATGTAATTCCAGCCTAAAGGCTGACAAACCCAAAACTGAGGAAAACTAGATGTTTCAGTTCCAGTTTGAAGGCAGAAAAAAATAAATAAATAAAAGTCCTAGTTCAAGGTCCAATAGACAAGAATAACTATCTTACTTGGAAAGAAGACTTGTAATATTCAGGTCTTCAACTGATTGCATGAGCCTACCCACAGTAAGGAGGGCAATATACTTCACTCAGTCTACTCATTCAAATGTTAATCTCCTTCAAAATTACCCTCATTGAACCACCCAGGGTAACGTTTGACCAAGTATCTCGTCTCCCCACAGCCCAATCAAGTTGACAAAATTAATAATCACACCAAGTAAGCAGAAATAAAGGCTTACTCCCGGAAGTAGACACTGCATGGTCAAAATGTAAGGCATGAGGAGAGGCCAACCACAATGTGCCTCACATTCTTCAGGTCAGAGAGATCTCTCAGGAAAGCCTAAAACAGGCAACAGGTAAAGGAGCAAGCATTTAGACATTTAGCATATTCAGAGGGCACCAACACTAAATCGCAGGTTTAGAGTCAACTAAGAATTCTTCTTTATTCCTGAAAACCATCCCCTGAAGTTGTGCAAGAACTAGAGGTAGTGTTGGTGCTAATAATTTCTGATATGATTGTGACCCAGGTTGGGAAAGAGTAGAGGCTTTAAATCAGACAAGGAAAGGAAATGTTACTAGCGGGATGGATTTGTGTTCTAATCACTGAATAATCAGCCAGTTGAATCAAAAAATGAATCTCAGAACTGTACAAAAGTCCATTATCTTCTGCTTTGTACCCAATTTAGCCCAACCTATTTAATAATCATGGTATATGTTCTTTTTTTCCTCTTACTATATGCTTCTTAATTACAAAATTGGTGACATCTATATGTTCATCTTGCAATAGTTTAATTATCTTATATATTAGAAATATAAAAGCCTAAGTATAAGATGAAGCTTATGAAAGACTAATAAAACATAATAATCATTTCAGCTTTTGCTGCTACAAGGTTCTCCCAGCATCCTTAAGGATACATGCACCTCAGTAGACAAATTATCTTATAGCTTGTTCTTCCCTATCTTTGTTAGTAACACCACATGATATCCAAGACTGAACTATCTCATATCGACTCTCTCTAAGGACACTCCTCATTATCCTTTACTGAATACCAGGCATTTATTAGAGCATTAGAGATACAAAATTAATTCCTGATTTTAAGAAATGAACGTATGAGAGTTAACTATATAAAGAAATAATTATTTAGACTGATTACTGTGATCAAATAAAGCTCAATTAGTTATGAAATATCACAATATAGTATGAGTGCTGTTCCAGTTACTAGCACTGCATAACAAACCACTCCAAAATTCAGTAGCTTCAAACATTTATTTCTCTCTCCTATAAAAATGCATGCTTTGTATTCACTGGTTAGCCACATGTGGGGAAAAGTTATTATTAAATGTAACAAACAAACATCAAAATAAAAAAGGAAAAGGAGCAATTAAGATTCTGTTTATTCCATATATTTTAGTTCACAGTTCCCGTTGATTAGTAAAGAGCATTTGAAAGGGTGACTGTTATTTTGATTTTGTTTGTTACATTTAATAATAACTTTTCCCCATGTGTGGCTAACCAGTGAATACAAAGCATGCATTTTTATAGGAGAGAGAAATATTCTGGCAAGGGCCATAAATTTAAATATCCAGATCTAAATTCCCCTGCTTGCTTTCTTTCTTTCTTTCTTTCTTTCTTTCATTATTATTTATTAATTAATTAATTTATTTATTTATTTATTTTTTTCTGAGGCTCTCCCTATACAAGGGATAGTGATACAACTGTGAAGATCAGGTCACAACTTCAGCACAATGGGTTCTCCAAATGTCCAGACTGACTAGAGCACATAGCTGGGAAGCAGAGCATAGAGGGAACCAGAATACCCTGGCAGCCGATTATGTTGATGTTTGGGACTGGATATTGGCTTTACTGCTGTATCCATCTTGAGAAGAAAAGATATAGAAAAAGCAAATGAGACACATTCCAGGTAGGTGAAGATGGTAGACTTCACGTTATTTGTTTGTGTTCTTGAAATTGAGTAAATATTGTATTAAGTGACATGAAATTTTTTGGTCCAACTCTGCCATCAACTCTGATTCAGTCTAATTAAAGCCAGTTCACCTTGAGCCTTCTGACCAATAAAGAAAGAAAAATATTAATGCCTAAATTATAGGCTTTCCTCAAGAAATAACTGAGTAATGCAAGTAAAATCACTTGTTAACTCTAAAGTAGTGCTTCTCAAATTTTATAAGTTTCAGGATCACCTAGAGAAGATGCTAAAGCAGTGCTTTAAGGCACTGTACTAACATAAAGACTGCCAACAACTTCAATTGACATCCTTGTATGTAATAGGAAAATTAACTGCCTTCTACAGGATTCAGTAATCTTTTTTTCTTTTTTCTCATTAAGATTTAAAAAATCAGGTGCACCTGGGTGATTCAGTAAGTTAAGCTTCTGCCTTTAGCATAGATCCTGATCTCAGGGTGCTGGGATTGAGCCCCACATTGGGCTTGCTCTCTGAAGGGAGTTTGCTTCTCCCTCTCCCTTTCCTTCTGTGCTCTCTGTCTCTTTCTTTCTCTGTCAAATAGATAAATAAATGAAAATCTTTTTTAAAAAAGAGTAAAAAAAAATCATAGATCTCGTAAATATATTTAGTTTTTCTAAACTGGGTCACCTACAAGCAATGTGTTATGGCATTAATGCAGATATTCTGATGACACTTGATTAAAAATAATGATTTAAGTTTCCATTATATAGCTCTTAGTTATTATATATGGAAACAGTTTTTTTCTCTAAGAAATCTCAGGAAATAACTGAATGGTATATTTCTAGACTTTGAAAGAAATTGTAGTAGTAGATTGTATAATGTTTCCCCAAAATTCATATTCACCCTGAATCCAAGAATTTGATCATATTTGGTTATAGTTTTTGCAGATGTAACTAAGAATTGAGATATGATCATACTATAATGGGTTCTACACCCAATGGAAATGTCCTAATGAGAGACATAAAAGGACATAGACAAAAAGAAGAAGATAATCGTTAGAAAGAGTGTCAAGGTCAAGAGATGCAAGCACTACTAGAAATCATCAAATCTCGGAAAGAGGCAAGGGAGAGTTTATCATACAGCCTTCAGAAAGAACCAAACCAGTCCCTTGATTTTGGATTTCTGGTCTATTGAAGTGGAGAGAATAAATATCTACTGTTTTAAGGCACGATCTTTGTAGTAAATAGTTCTGACAACCTTAGAAAACTAGTACATCACTGTAGGTATAAAAATAGACACACAAGAAGTCTAAAGTATTTAGCCTCTTTTATTTTGCTATCAAGAATTTTATTACATGCAGAGACTCTCAACAATATTTCTGAATCCCACTGAAAATAGACAATGCTTTCACTGGTTATTGTCTGATCCCTGAAAGACCTCCTACTTCTCTGCATTTGATTTTCTTTTCTTTTTTTTTTTTTTTTTTGTCATTTAATGGCTTCTTGTAACTCTTTTTCCACTCATTTTCCACTTTGACCTGGTTTTTATACTATCCTCTCTGCCTCAAGGTTATGCTTGCATTTTCCTTCTTGTTTTCCTCTCCCATGCTAAGCAAAGACAGAGCTTTTTATCTCAAATTGTTTGCACTGTGGTCTGTCTCTGCCCAAGCTTGAAAACAAATCTGCATGCAGATATCAGGAGGCTGAGTAGTTTTGTAAAACAAACAACTCACCAACGAAACTACACTTACTCTATACCTGCACATGGCCATGCACATGTGTGTATTTCCTACATTCTGTAAAATGTCTTTTTCAGTATGTCTCCTTTAACTTTATTGTTACGGTTTTCTGCTTTTCAAATGTCCATTGAGAATCAGTTTCCTAGCACAGCTGGTAGATCAGCAAGAGAATAAAAAAGAGATGGCTTAAACATATGCTAATCGACATGGTGCTGGTTCAGTGTGGGCTACAAAATAGGCAATATTACAATTCTCAACTGCTCTACTAAATAGCAATTACTGAACACTTTAAGGTCATATCAAAACTATCCTTCCTGGTGAACTGTCAATACAGAGTCCCATCTGTATCCATCAGAAATGTGTGATTTATGCTATTTTAATTAGTTTATAAATAATTCATAAAAGTATATGCCTGCTTACCAAGACCTGAGAACCGAATTCCTACAGCTTTAGATTTACCATTATCCTCTCCTTCATATTTTTTTCATCTTCTTAAGGAGAGGGTGACTATTTAAAGATTGAAGTTTATTCCTGATTTAATATCTTCATTTAACTTTGTAATATTGAGTCAGATCAATTAATGTACCAATATTTTTTGAACTGGCTATAGAAAAATATAAGGCTTATCAGAGAATCACTGATATACCATAGGCTGCATCATATTATCTAGGCATATTTAGATCATTGTTCCAATGTCTAAGCAACTCTCCATCCCAATTTATTTATTCAGTAGTACATGCATTCATTTGCTCCTTAAGAAAAGTCTATGTAAGGACACCTGGGTGGTTTAGCAGTTGGGCATCTGCCTTTGGCTAAAGGCATGATCCTGGGATCAGGGATTGAGTCCTACATGGGGCTCTCTGCATAGATCCTGCTTCTCCCTCTGCCTGTGTCTCCACCTCTTTCTCTCTGTGTCTCTCATGAATAAATAAATAATATATATATATTTTTAAAAGAAAAGTCTATGTAAGTTACTGCCAGAGGTTCAAATACGATTAACATAAGACACTCAGGATGCCTATATTCTACTACAGTAATTACAAAATGTTGTTTGTGAATTAAATAGGTCACATATCTGTGTTTTACCTGCATGGTGTTTTTGTTAGTGTTTTAAACATGCATTATGTTTGCTTTTCAAAATTTAACAACTGAAAGTTTTCACATAACAATTTAGAATTATGACTTCTATTGATAAAATATCCTAGACCCTTAGGTTAGATGTAATTTCCTACTGATTTATAAAATGTACATTGATGTTTTTCTCATAATATTACCTTTGAGCATAATTACTATTACCTTTAAGAACAAGCACATTTTTGATGAATTTATAATGTTTCAACTTGCCGAGGTTGAACCTTATTCCCCTAAATTATCTTCCCTATATTTTCCAGCTCAGGCAGTCTATAGGATGCCTTTGGGAGATTCTGAGCTCAGAAGGGAAGCAGTGACCACTTTGCAGCTTTCCTGTTGACTTACTTGGTGTGAATCAGCAGCTGGTGCAATTGCTCTACCTTCCCCTGGATCCCCTTTAAGTTCTCAAACCCCTGGGCCAAGTGTATGTTTAGCTTTGTGACAAAGGGTCCCAGGTTCTGCAGGATACCCTCATTACCAAGGTCAGAGGCAGCAAGATTTTACACAAGTTTCCATCGGTCTTTGTGAACTCCAGCTTATACTTATGGCTTCCTGTTTGCCCTTACTCTTCCCACTTTACGGTAGTTTCCCCTTTCTTATTTCTTGCTCTATGGACCTCAAGCTTTAGCATCAGGTCTGTAGATAGCAACCTGACACACAGATTAATGAGCTCTCACAATTGAATAAGGTTAAATCCTTCAACAAATACATATGTGTGTATACGTATATACATACACATATACATATATGATACGTATAAGATAGTTTATTTAAGATACTAAAATAATATATTTAAAAGGTAACAAGATATTTCAATGATCTATACAATCCTACTCAAATTTGTTGTGTGAACACTGCCACGACTCTGTGAACTGTTACTCAGTCCTTATTGAAATGATATGATGTGTTTATTCTAACAATAATACTTTGAAATTTTGAAAGCTTTTCTTTTGCTCATCTATCTTTACATTTGTTTTCTTACAAAATACTGATAAGGCTGCAATAGATTGAGAAGCAAGCAAACAAATTGGTTTATCAACACAGATAGTGTGTCAAGTACTGATCCAAATGTCTTTATTAGTCCTTCTAGCATATGAATCAAAGTGATAGAAGTCCCTTTGTTTTGACTGATAGTAGGATACAGGATATGTCATGGAAGAGTCGAGATTTGAGTTTGATGCCATAAACAGGCAGCTATAACAATCAAGTATCTTTCTCAGCATGTAATTTTAAATAGAATATATTTTCCAGTTAGGATGTCCAGTTCTTTGGATATGGTTTCTTCTGTGTTTATCCTGAATACATGAGTTCTTTTGATAAATTATGGAGTATAGTCCAGCTTTATTACAGAGTTCCCCCAGTGTAAATCTATGAAACTTTGATAAGGGTATTTCATTTCAGTCAGTTATAAACAGAATGGCAATTAGTATTTACCTCTTTAGCCAGTTCTGTTTCCTCACTAGTAGCTATGTAAAGGGTTAACGGTTATAAAGCTATGTGCCGGGTCAAAGACATGTCCACCATAAGTATAGTAGAGGGGAGTTGTAGTAGATGTGTTTAGTATTCTCTTTCTCTGGTATCCATAGTATCTGCATTATAGAAAAATCTACAACTCTTTCTGACTGCCTAATTCCCAGAATTCTTTTGAAATGTCAATACAAGTTTGTTGTGTTTTCTCTAAAACACCTGTTTTCAGTATCCATCTCCAGCAAGCAAAAGCTAACTGGTCAAAAAAATAGATCACGATCTATGGCTATTTTATCATATAAAATGCAATGACCTTATCCAGATGATCTCTTGAACTTCTTTGCATCTATAAATTCTGTGATTGATTGTTTTAATCTGTCATTCTTTCTAAAGTACTTGTGGTGAGTCTTCAGCTGCATAAACAGAGATTTCTATTCATGAGATTATAGACAAGACAAAGATGTGATATTACAGTATATTTTAAGACAATTCAAAGCTGTTTAGATGTTGAGTCAAGCAATTGTTTAGAATTTGGAAAAGCTAAGATCATATTAAAAATTTTAATGGAATATGCCACTTGGTGAAATGTCATGGTCGTTAGTTGCTTTGTTCAGTGCAACACCTTGTTTTTAGATTTCCTTTCCTATGCTTCATGGATTGGGCCTCCCTTCCACAGGAATGGTCATATAATCAAAGTTATATGCAGTTAATCTGCATCCTCCAGGGAAATTTGCTAGATTCATCAAAAAATCACTGGCTTTGATGACAGTGTATTCTTGAATTTACATAGACTGAATATATGTATAATAAAGCCAAGAGAGAAGATATCCAAGAGACAAGAAGAGGGGAAAGACAATTTTCTTTGAACCTGTGGAGTTAGCCGCCATTATTCTTCAAAAAACAATTAGAAGGGCAGTATCACATTGGGAATAATAAATTTCACTTGGTATTCCATGGAGTAATTTAAATTAGGAGATGCCCTAACCTTTGACTGCTGTCTGCAGGGATTACCTTACTTATTATCATTCTAACGTGATTTACCTGCCCCATACCAAGGACCACACCTTGAAACTGACTTCTTCATTAGCAAAAAGGTCAGCTTCAAGGTTCATGTTTTTTTATTTGTTTGTTTGTTTTGAAGTTGATGCTGCCTCTGTAGTGTTCTTACTTTGGCCGACCTTGAATCACAGCCTTCTACAATCTCTGCAACATGTTGCTTTCCTATCTCTTCGTTCCTCTTCCTCTACTACCCTCTGGAATCTGCGCCTAGAGCAACTGTTATGTACATAGACTTGATTTTAGGCTCTTGTTATGCTTGTTCATGTTGTGTTTGTAATTTAAACTGCTTATGGGCTCAGTATGACATGTATACTTTTCTAGGCAGGAAATCCTTGTTTTTTGTAAAGCCAGCCTTATGGTCCATCATGGAGGGAAACTGCCCTGCTATTAAAATAATAATCTAATATCTGAACTTTACTTGGTTAGCTCTGTTCTTGCCATTGCAGAACTTGCCACTCCTTATTTCAAAGCATACGTGTCCTGATTACCTGTCTCATTCTGGCAAAGAAACAATGCAGTGATACTGGATTAATACCCACGAAGTGTCCTTAAATAATAAAAATTCAAATGAGAATAAATTGATGGTCAGTTTCTATGAGGAATAATATAGGTCAGTATTGTCAAAGCCATTTGGCATGTGAGCATTTGAAATCTCCTTGACCTTCATATTCCTGTAATTTAACTTTCCTATGGCTAAAAATTTTAAAGCAGCTGTTATGATAATTCGGATCAAGGTCTTTAGTGTAACGTTCTTGATTGAGGAAACCTTAGTCACTTCCTTTTTAAAGCAAGCTATTAAGCTCTTTTTATTTTTTTCAGACTCAACATTCACACTCACATAGACTCCCAAATAGCTCCCTCCCCCCATAAACTATTGTATGACTGCTTCATTATTTCACAGATATTCAAAAATATTAATTTGCAAACCACTTCTTAGCTTTTGTTCCTAAAAGTTGTGTCGTCTGGGTTTGGGATGAATTTCACAGTGGCTTATAGTGTGAAAATAGGTTTCCTGGGAAAATATAAAATCACCAATGGCAGAGTGAGTGTGAAGAAATCCAAAAGCACAGAACCAAACTCTCCCATTCTTCTATAGCAAAGGAGTCTGGACCAGGCTATTTCTGGGCCAGCAGTGTGGGTTTGAATTCCAATGGAGGAACTTTACCTCTTGTTTTTCTTCTTTTTTGCAGGTCCATATGCAGATTTGTCAATAGTGTAATATACAGAGTCTGTATTTTACAGACCAGGTGACTGTAGAAGTTATCTAGAAACTCCAACTAGTAAAGATTAGAGACCTCAGGGCCCATAGAACTTGGCAATGCCTTCTGCTGAGATGGGCATGTGGGTGGGGAATGGGAATCCCTTAGTCTGAAGGGAAGCTGAGCTTCAGCATTTCCTGCTGTAGAAGGGGAAGTCTTCCTCTGAATGTGTTTGGGCATCACAGATATAATTCCCAGAATCATTCTCAAACAATTCTGCATGTTGCTCCACATCCTTCTGGGCAAGCATTTTATTTAATTATTATGATAATGATTAAAGCCTACACTGAAGCCTCACTGTGCCATTTTGAAAGGTCTTTAAAAAAAAAAAAAGATTTTATTTATTTATTCATGAGAGACAGACAGAGAGGTACAGACACAGGCAGAGGGAGAAGCAAGCTCCACACAGGGACCCCGACTCAGGACTCCATCCTGGGACTCCAGAATCATGCCTTGGGCCAAAGGCAGGTGCTAAATTCCTGAGCCACCTAGGGATCCCCTGAAACGTCTTTTCTATAGTAATGAGTTATAGTTTAGAATCGTGGCATAACAAGGATGTCTTTGATTCTACTAGCAACTGACCACCTTAGATAGAGTCCAAGATAAGCAAACATTGAATTGACTACTCATTTTGAATTTTCATTATATAAAAGGATACTAATTTTAATTTATTCTGGGCTTATATCCAGGTTCACAACTGAACTTCCTAGCCAAACTCTAAGTCTCAAAACCTAATTTTCTTTTATATATGTAGACATAATGTCTGGTATTAATTCATTCACTGTGCATTTACCAGATGCTCCAGATATGTGCTTGATATCATGCGTGGGAGTTGGAAATCAGAGAATATATGTATTCTATGTTAAATATGAAAATTATAAGCAGCCTGGATTTTGGAACACACAAATCTATGTTCTGGTTTCAGCATTTTGAAGGAGATTATTTACGTTTTGAGCAGATCAATCACAAAATTGCACTTTTTTTTTGTTTTTATTAAAGTGCCCATACTTCAAAGAAAACTTGATTTTAGAGCTGAATGTAAGCTGAAGTACTGTTACTGACTAGTAATTTTATGCTTCTGGATTTTACCCAAAGCAGGCATAATTCGGCTTAATACAATGTTTGAAGAATTATATTGAGGTTTTGTTTAAAAAGGCTTCCATGAATTTTTATTGTAATACCTATGACTCTGCAAATATAAAGCATTGCCAATATTCAAATGTTCAGCTAGGGGATTAACAGATATAAAATAATAAATTCTGAACAAAAACATTTTATTTAGGGAAAACTAGATGTATCAGAAACTATGAATAAACATCAAATAATAACATGCAATTATTGATTGACAATCGTAGAAATTTTTATGTCTACTGTGAATGAAACTTTTATGATGACATCAGTATATTTTTTTCCACATCTCATCTGTAAACATGCTAAGGAATTAATGCTATCTGAAAGTTATGTGTAACCATTTAGTTTTCAAGCACTGGAGTGACATCATATTTGTGTGCTAAAAAAGTCACTGTATCATCAGGGTGAATGATAAGGAGGGGAGGGGCAGATCTGTTCTGGTTCACTCTCTTTTCCTCTTACTCAAGCGCTAATTTGCTAAAATGAATCCATTTGATATTAGTCTATGACCATAAAAGCAATGTGTTAGAGAGTGATCCTAACATTTAGCATGGAGATTTTGACCAGATAGGATATAGTTTAGAATCTGTGGGCCATAGTGTCTCTGTTCTGACTATTCAACTCTGTCATTATAGTGCAAAAATGGCCGTGGACCTTATGTAAATGAATAGGCATGGCTGTATTCAAATGAAAATTTATTTACTCAAATAGGCATCTTTCCTAAGAATGAAAGTTTGCCAATCTTTGGTGTAGAAACTGCTTTAAGTCAAAAGCACTAGGTGGCTACTGGGATACACAGCTCCTCCTATCCCGATGTACACAATGTATTTAGAGAAGAAATATGATATTCATCATAAGCTATTAATTGTTTGGGGTTAGGATGCTAATAATATATGCAGTTCTCAAGTTATACATTTGCTATATTTTAGCATTTAATTTTTAAGTTGTTTATTTCTAGAAGGAGGAATAGATAGTTAAAAATATGATATATCAGCTAGATGAAATATTATTGAGTTAGCGTATATTTAATAACCAATAACTAGGTTAAATTCATTTTAATATTTTAAATGGGACAGCCCAGGTGACTCAGCAGTTTAGCGCCACCTTCAGCCCAGGACGTGATCCTGGAGACCCAGGATTGAGTCCCACGTTGGGCTCCCTAAGTGGAGCCTGCTTCTCCCTCTGCCTGTGTCTCTGCCTCTCTCTCTCTTTCTCTCTCTCTCTGTGTGTGTCTCTCATGAATAAATAAATAAAATCTTTAAAAAATATATTTTAAATATAGACTCAAACACAAAGAAGAAAATGTATAACTATAGGAGCATAAGGATTGTATCTGTGTGGAAAAAAGGCATCTAGACAAGTGGCAAAGCCTATAAAGTGGTAATAAAAATAGAGATGATTACATTTTCTTGAGAATCTTCTAATATTACCATTATATTATGTAAAAATGTTTTAAAATTAAAAATAACTTTATTGCTTAAAACACATGGAAAATTTTAATAGAAATGAGCAAACTTTGTCAAGTAGAACACATTATTTTTTGACAGAGAATAAAAGATAGAAATTACAAGAGAAGACTTAGGAATGCCTGGGTGGCTCCATCAGTTAAGTATGTGACTCCTGATTTCAACTCAGGTCATGATCTCAGGGTCCTGGAATTGAGCTCCGCATCAGGCTCTGAGCTCAGCATAGAGTTTGCTTGGGACTCTCTCTCCCTCTCCCTCTCCTTCTCACCCTGTTCACACTTACTGTCTCTCTCAATCTCTCTAAAAATAAATAAAATTTTAAATTAAAAAAAAGTCATAGGTATAATGAAACAGAATTACAGATGACTTGATACTAATATATGGCATAGACTATGTAGATTAGTACAATTTTGTTTCTACTTATAAGATTTAGAAATAATTTAACCAACACTCTGTTCCATGTATCTATGTTCACTTACAGAGGAACATAAGAGAATTATCTCTGCTCTGTGTTTAGGTCCTACTCTAATTCTTATTAACTGTTTGTTGTATCAATAGTTTGTTGTGATAAATAAATAATGATAATCACTATTTAGATAGTACATAATGTGTTTGCTTCCTTAAAGAATCAAAATGCACAGGCCAGAGATGCAGCTATTATGTCAATCTTTGCTTCCCTCCACACCTGGTGGATATTTCTCAATGTGAATGATTGAGATTTTAAGAAAATTAGCCTGGATTGTAGGAGACAAGTGGATTTGTTCAGGTAATATCTATGGGTAAGCCAGTCTTAATTTTTTTTTTAATAGCAAAGATATAAGACAATAAAGATACGGCTGAGCATCTAATCAATAGAAAAGAAAAGGACCTATGTGTAGGTATTTGCAATAGCACAATTTTCAGAAAGAACCAAATAAATTAGGAAAATTACCTTTATTTTCTTGCCAAGATTAAAAAACTTTTAAATCAAAATTCATACAAATTTAGCACAAAGGAAAAGAACTATAAAAATATTGGAAAAAAAGTTAAAATGTTATATTTTCAGTAGTTGAAATGTGGATGTTTGTCTTCTCTCTGATCTTAATAATGAGCATATGTTCTTGTAAGGAAAAAAATACACTTCAAAAACTTCAAAATGTGACCCTTTGTTTTTTGTTTGTTTGTTTGTTTGTTTGTCTTATTAAACCAGTATACCTATTCATTTGTTCTAGAAAATCTGTTCAGATGATTTTTTTAAAAATCTAAATATATTTTAAGTGGAGCAAAACAAATCAACATTTATTTGAACATCTTTAATGTTACTTTAAAAATTCTTCTTAATTGGGATATTACATTGGGGATTTTGCTAAGGGAATATAAAGTATAAGAATATTTAGATGTAGTCCTACTTCTTGAAGTGTGCCTCTACACCCGCTTTTATTTTTTATTCTTTAGTACTCTCTTCTTGAAATGTTAAATTTGGTATTTTTGTGCTCACCCAACTGAAATGACAACTCCCTTTATTATTTTTTTAAACCACAATCCCAATATTCAATATTTATCTGAAAAATCTATCAATCTGTTCATCTATCTCTCCAATCTTCAGTATGTTAAACAATCACTACTGGTGATGTAATAAAAACACACTTGATTTTGATCTCATGTCATTCTTTTAAAATATACTTAGTTTAATATGTAGGCTGTTTTTGTACTGTGCAGACATGGAAGACAAAATTGACATTTTACTTTCTGGCCATATCCAGAGGCTCCTCAGACATTTCCATAGCTTAGTACCTTTTTCTTGAGTTCCCCTGATACAAGCAAATGAACGTCTTATCTGCATAGTCAATGTTAACTTCTTTAAATTCATTGTTTAACACCAGCTTCTTGCAACTGGGTCTTCTAGCTCTCTAAAAAGGCCTATTATGCAAGGCAATGATTCCCCTACTCTGGCTCTCTCTTTTGTGTTCATAGAATATACTCACATGTCCTTGACTTGAGTACCTTTGGGAGAACAAATTTATCCTATCAAGAATTAAAGAAGAAACAAAGCTGCCTACTGGCTTACCCAGCAAACCAATTAGTGAGATTATTATTCTCCTAGATTTTGCAGCCTGGAGTGAGACTGAAGTCCAGAGTATCCCCTATCTATAGAGACATAAGAATGTGTGATGATGCTCACTACTGATGCTTACTCTGTTTAGAAGTAAGATGAAGGAGGTAGCTCCCAAAAGTTCCAAACCCAAGAGGAGGCAGCTGTGGTCCACAGCACCAATTTTCACCAAAGAAATATCTTTATATTTTTCATTATTGCTCCTTTATCTGCCTGAAGTGCTGAATATAGCAAGATTCATAAAACAGATTCTATAAGGGGAGGCTGGGTGGCTCAGTCAGTTAAACACCCGACTCTTTATTTTGGCTCAGGTCATGATCTCAGGGTTGTAAGATCGAGCCCCCACCTCAGGCTCCATGTTCAGTGGAAAATCTGCTTGAGAATCTCTCTCTCCCTTTCCCTCTGCCCCTCCCTCGACCCCTCCACCCCCTACCCCCACTGGTACTTGCTCTCTCATTCTCTCTCAAATAAATAAATCTTAAAAAAACAAAACAAAACAAAACAAAACACAAAAACAGATTATCCAAGATTTCTTTTGAAAAAATCAGCCTACAGGGAACCTCTGCCTTATACTTACTCCAGTATCTTATATTTATTGTATCAGTACCACAGTAGAAATAAGATATAAATAGTTCAATTTTTTGTCACATATATAAATAACCTGTAGAAGAATTTCATCAAATTAAAAGACCTTAAATATTGGGAAATTATACAAAAAGTAATGACTAGAAATCAATTGATGCATGGGATGCCTGAGTGGCTCAGCGCCTGATCATCTGCCTTCAGCTCAGGGCATGATCTCAGGATCTGGGATCGAGTCCCACATCGCTCCCTACATGGAGCCGCTTCTCCCTCTGCCTGTGTCCCTGCCTCTCTCTCTCTGTGTCTCTCATGAATAAATAAAATCTTAAAAAAAAAAAAAAAAAAAAGAATTGATTCTGACCTGGCAAAGGTGATTTACATAGTTTACATATATCCAGGTGTGGGAGAGCAAGACCTCAGCGAGTAAAAGAAACAGTAAGAACAGGGTCACACATAAATGGCAACAGCTTTATGCGTGTGGCAAAAGCCAATTATTCCTGCCTTGGTGGGTACTGAAAGCAGGAATGATGGTGGATAGGCAGCCAGGAACTGAGGTCAGTTCCCCCATTGCTGTAGCCCCATAGTTCATATTCTCTGAGACCCCTGCCAATAGGCAGGTGCAGTTCCCTGCTACCCACTCATGACCGATTTCTTGATGTTTCTCCTTCCTTCTTCCACATACTTTACATCCTAGATAATAAAACCCAGATCCAAACCGGACTTGGGTCTTCACCTCGGCACCTGCACTTCTTGGTGGGCCTGGTGGGGTAGCCCTTTTGGGCTTAGGTAATCATTTTTTCCCTATCTGAATGCACCCCACAGCTTCAATGCAGAGAGAACATCACTTTAAGCACTATGATTCTACAAAGTGATTCCAGTTTTATTGGACGTTTCACAATAGTATAACATGATGATATGGCTAATACATTATTGAACTGGTGTGTAAGAAGGGACAAGAAAGTAAGACTAGTTGCAAATTAGAGGTCAAGATGTCTTTCCCAAGAACAGAATAAAATCTACAACAATATAAAGATGGATACTGTTATATTTTCCTTATGTTTTTTTGAAAAAAAAAAGTATTAATTTTCTTTAAGCTTTGAATCCCCTTTACTCAACCCCCAAAAATTTCATGTACTCTTCACCTAGTTCCCCCAAAGGCTATATCTAATGTAACTATAGTACCATATCCAAACCAGGAATATTGGTGTGTGTATAGTCTTGTGCCAATTTGTCACATAGATAAATGTTTGTAACTATCACCAGAATTGATTATATTAGCACAAAGAGCTCCCTTATTCTAGTACATTATGGGCACATCCATCCTCTAAACACAGTTAACCACTAATGTGTTCTTCATCTCCATTAACTTTGTCATTTGTAAGAATGTTATATAAATAGAATCATATATGTGACACTCTGGGATGAACTTTTCCATTTAACATAAAACCCTTACATATAGTTGGGTCATATTTTTAACTCATTTAGCAATATCTGTCTTTTAACTAGTGTACTTAGTGTATTTATATTTGAGGTAAATAATGATTTCTTAAGGTTTAAGTCTGGCATTTTATTTATTTGTATTTTCTATTTTTTGATACTCTAGGTTCCTCCCCTTCTTTTCTATGTGTTATGTAAACATTTTTTTGAATACTATTTTCACATATAGTATCTTTTGGTGCAATTTTCATAGAATATTTTAGTGGTTTCTCCAGGTTTTGCATTTCACAGACATAACTTATCAGAGTCTAATGATTGACTTTGGAAAACAACTTTTTCTTAATTTGTGTCTAGTGTAAAAATCTTTCATTACTTTAAATCTCTTAATCCCCCCAGTGTATGATTGTCTTTAATATTTCTTCTATAAATATATTAAGAACCACATCAGAAAATATCCTTTTTGTTTCAACCATTAAGTATAATTTAGAAAACTCAAAAGGAGAAAGACAACCTCTTGTTCCTTTCATTGTTCTTTCTTCCATTCTGATGTTCTTAGATTCCATATTTTTACTGTGCCTTTCTGCTTAAAGAATTCCTTCTAGATATTCTTTTAGGATGTATAGACTTGTGACAAATATTTTTAGTTTCCTTTGTGCAGAAATGTCTTTATTTATTTTCCATTTTGCTGGATATATAATTCAGTGTTGGGAGCTATTTATTTTTAAGAATTTGAAAATTTTTGTACCACTTCCTTCTGAGCTCCATGACCTCAGGTGAGAAATCCACTCATGTTAATTCTTTTTCCTTTATATGATTTATCTCTCACTACTTATAAGATTTTTGTTTGTCTTTAGTTTTCAGAAGTTGATTATGATGTGTCTTTGTGAGTTTATTTTTGGATTTATCTTGTTTAGCGTTCACTCTGATTTTAAGATTTTATGTATTTATTCATGAGAGACAGAGAGAGAGAGAGAGAGAGAGAGAGAGAGGCAGAGACACAGGCAGATGGAGAAGCAGGCTCCAAGCAGGGAGCCCGATGTGGGACTCATCCCGGGTCTCCAGGATCAGGCCTTGGGCTGAAGGCGGCGCTAAACCACTGAGCCACCCAAGCTGCCCATCACTCGGATTCTTAAATTTGAAATCAAATTTGGGAAATTATCAGCAATAATTTCTTTGAAATTTTTTCAGCCTCCACTTATTTTACCTCCGTCTAAGACTCCAAGAACATGAAGCTCCTTATGGTGTAAAGTTAGGTTATTTACTTGTGATCTTTCTTTTGCTCTTAATGTAGTCATTTATTAGAGCATATTTAATTTCTGAACATTTGTGCATTTTTCAGTTTTCTTTTGTTATTATTTTCTAGTTTCAGACCACTGAAGTTGAAATAGACACTTGGAATGATTTCAATCTTCTTTAATTTGCTAAGTAAGGCTTATTTTGTGACTTACCACATGTTGTATTCTGGAGAATGTGACATGCGTGCTCAAGAAGAATGGATATTCTGGTGCTATTGAGCGGACTGTTCTGTTAGCCCCACTTTGTCTAAGACATAATTCAAGTTTAGTGTTTCCTTATTGATTTCCTGTTGGAATGATCTATTTGTTGTTGAAAATGTGCTATCGAAGTCTCCTACTCTTAGTTCTGTATTTCCTTAATATATGTAGGTGCTTCATTGCTACATGCATATATATTTCAACTATTTTATCCTCTTGATGAATTGAATTCTTTAGCATTGTGTAATGACCTTCTTCATCTCTTGTTATAGTTTTTAACTTTAAATCTGTTTTGTCTGATATAAATATAGGTACTCCAGCTCTCTTTTGGTTTTCATTTTCACGGAATATCTTTTCCCATCCCCTTACTTTGAACTTATGTGTGTCCTTAAAACTGGTTTCTTATAGGAAGCATATAGTTGGATCTTGATTTTTAATCCATTTAGCCACTTTTGTGCCTTTCGATTGAAAAATGAGGGAAACAGAAGACTTAGGTTTAGTGCCCAACTCAGCTTTATGTGTCAACATGGCTATGCTATAGCCCCAATTATTCAGTCTAATATTAATCTAGATGTTACAGTAAAGGTATCAGGTATCTTGTATATGATATTAAAGTCTAAAATCAGTTTGTTTAAAATAAGGAAGATTATCCTAGATAATGTGCATGGGCCTGATTAACTCAGCTGAAAGGCATTAAGATCAAAATTGAAGCTTCCCTGGGATGCCTGGGTGGCTCAGCAGTTGAGTGTCTCCCTTCAGCTCAGGGTGTGATTCTGGGGTTCAGGGATGGAGTCTTATATCAGGCTCCCTCTGAGGAGCCTGCTTCTCCCTCTGACTATGTCTTTGCTTCTCTCTGTGTGTCTCTCATGAATAAATAATAAAATCTTTAAAAAAAAAATTGAGGGCAGCCCTGGTGGCGCAGCGGTTTAGCGCCGCCTGCAGCCCAGGGCATGACCTGGAGGTCCAGGATCGAGTCCCATGTCGGGCTCCCTGCATGGAGCCCGCTTCTCCCTCTGCCTGTCTCTCTCTCTCTCTCTCTCTGAATGAATGAATAAATAAATAAATAAATCTTAAAAAAAAAATTGAAGTGTTTCTTGAAAAGAAAAAAAAAAAAATCTACCTGTAGATGTAGCTTCATTTTGTACCTAACTGTTCTAGTCTGCCTTTCATGGTCTGCTTTATGGATTTTGACCTGCCAAACCAGCCCCCACAATAACATAAACCAATTTTCTTTCAATAAATATTTTGGTACTTGGAAGTGTTATGCTATAATAAAAGTCTTTGCTATAAGAAAAGTCTAAAAATATGGAAATGGCTTATAATAGGATAAGAGGTAGGGGCTGGAGGAATTTTAGGAATCATGATATAAAAAGCTCAGATTTCTGGGAAGATACTGTTAGTAGAAATATGGATGTTAAGAATTACTAGTGAGGACTCAGGAAGAAGTAAGGAGCATCATGGAGAAATCCTGTATTGTGTTAGAGAATATAGATATCATCATAAACAGAATGTTGGTAGATATATAAATGTGGAAGATTCTTCTCATGAGGACTCAGTAGGAAATGAGGAACACATTATTAGAAACTGGAGGAAAGGAGATCTTTGTTATGTAGTGGAGAAAACTTAGCTGAATTGAGTCCTATATTTAATTCAGGTTTTTTTTTTTTTTTTTTAATCTCACAATGAGCACTCATTTATCTTCCTGTGTGTCTGCCTTGGCATTTCAAAGCATCACAAATAAACTACAAGTTCTCAGCTTTTAAGCACCTATTTCTGTTTCTACCCGCTATTCTGCCTCCAGAATTCTGTAATTTCCTAGCTAGATCTCATGTCAAAAGTGAGAACACTTTCTTAGAGATTTGTATCTCTTGATTTCCTTCTCCCATATTTTCTTTTTTAAAATTAATTTTCATGCTGTTGTATTTTCTGAATAACCTCCAATGCAATCATTTGAAAATCTTTCCTTCCTATTCCAAGAATGGTTTGAATAGATTTCTCTCAAAAGTGCCTTTTAAGCACGTTGGACGGATGGATTTAGAAGCTATTGTTTCCTCAGTCAGGTTTTATCTAATCTTTCTTAATATTTAACCTTATAAAGTTTAAATTCAATTTTTAAATATATTCTGTATTTAAATGTTATTATGGGTTGAATTGTGTTCCCTTCAATTTACATTTTGAAGTCCTAACTCATATGACTATATTTGGAGATAGGATTTTTTAAAAGATAATTATGATAAAAATGAGACCATATGGATAGGCTTTACTCCCAAATGGTGTTCTTACAAAAAGAGGAGGTTAAAACACAGACAAACACATCAGTAGGACAATGTGAAGATACAAGGAGAATATGATGATCTGTAAGTAACAGAGAAAGGCTTCAAAGAAAACAACTCCGACAATACCTTGATCTTGGACTTTAATCCTGTAGAATTGTGGGAAAATAAATTTGTGTTTAAGTCACCCAACCTGTAGTGTGTGTTAGGAAAATCCTAGCAAATACAAATTTTTTTTGGGGGGGGGAATACAAATTTTTGTATGAGTAATGAAAGCTTTTCTATACATTTCCACAAAATATATTATCTGTATTCTTTTTTTTTTTTTCTGGAAAAAAGTTAACCTTTGTAAAATGATTATCATTATCTGCCTCAATCAGTGAGCTATGCACTTGGTTCCATGGAAAAGCAAATTTATAATATAAGAATATTGATTGTTGCTGATTTCATTTGGAAGTTGTGTTTAAAATGGAGGCTTTTCAATTCATTGTTTCTCCCTCTTAAATTATGGAGTTGTTCTTAACCATTAATTGAAGACCAGATTCCAAATGACCAAATTTGAATTACTCAGTATAATAAATATTGAAGTAAATAAGATGAAAAAAATTAATGGATCTTTTGAAAGGATTTTTTTAAATGTAAGCAATATTGCATAAACAGTTCTGAATTACTCAGGTAGACAAAACATGTCAATGAAAGAACACTAATTTTTTTAATTGAAATTTTGAATTTACACAGAAATGTGGAGTCATATAACCTAGAAAGAATTTTAATTTTAATGTACATGCAACTTTTTGTTTTATTGTTAATATTGTCCTTCTTTTGAATTAAAGGAGGAAAAAAAGGAGACAATGGAATTTCTTCAATGCTTAGCTTTTTCTGAAATTCCTGGTCTAGCCTCGAGTACACGTTATCTATTACAGTGTGTGAAGAAAGAACTTTTATCAAGCTTTTGGTTTTTGTTTTTGCCTGTTCCTTGAAAAATTTGGGATTATGTTCCAAGAGAAGTATCTACCTACCAGCACACTATACTTCTCACTTTGGTCTCTGTTGTGCCCAAGATTGCGAATCCGAAAAACCACTAAGGAACTGACACCGTTGCAAGTACATGAGGGTTTATTTACAAGCTTGAGCTTCGGTCCAAGTATACTCCACACAGTAGAGCAGGGGCTTGGACCCCAAAGTGGGTTACAGCTGGGTTTTTTATGGGCTGGTCTAGGGGATTTTCAGAAGGGGTGGAGAAATTTTTTCCATTCCAATATGGGGGAAAATGTGGGAGAGTTTCTTAAGATCTGATAGGGGATTGATTCTCTGCCAAGGGCATTCTGAGCTCTGTTGTCTTTCTGATATGGGATTTCCTGCCGAGGACATTCTGCATTTTTTCCTGTAAAGTTCAGCTCTTATTCCCAGGGGCCTAAGATGGCTTTACTTGTGCTACAGCTACACTTGAGGTGGAATGGCCTTAATTTTCTCAGCCTCCACAGTCTCATCACTTCCAACTTGGTCTTACAACTTTAAGAAGTCTTTGTTTTTTTTCAAAACTATTCTTTCATAATTGTCAGAGTAATCGATTTATACTACAAACCTAACATGCCATCAAGACTTGTCCCCTACTTAAGCCTCTTCAATAATTCACATTGCTTATAAGCTTCTCTTATAAGTTTCTGCTGGGCTTCCTGCACGTCTCATTCCAAGTCAAGCTTCTGTGACTGATAGCATTACTTCCTCTGTGTTCATCTTTTTTTACTTGTATCCTATGTTTAATTGCCATTTACTTTCTTCTTCTTCTTCTTTTTTAATATACAACCAAAAGAAATATCAAACATCTTTCCATTTTATAATGATCTCTCTTCTCACAACTATCCTCTGTGGATTAGGGAATTGCCTTCTTGTTTTATTCATTTATAACTTCGGTATATTTGCAAATAATATTGAAAATATCTCTTTCCTTTTCTGTCTTAGGTTTTTAAAAATAGTGATCATACTTGATTGCCTGTATTTCTACTGCTTAGTATAACATTTTTACATAGTAGCCATCCAATGGATATATATTTGCTGAAATAAACTGCTTTTTTATTTTAAAAATTCTATAGTCTATAAAATGGAAACATTCTATCACATTTCAAAAAAATCTATCATATATAATATGTTATTACACTATAATAATAAAATTATCTTAATTTACTACAAAATATCAATGGTCCTATAAGGCAATATTTCATATTTTAAAATACACGTTCAATTTACTCAAATGTGGGTGCTTATAGAGTCAAAGTTGGCAACAGTTTCATAGAAAATAACTGAACTTTGTAGTTTGTGGCATAAACACTGAGAAGAAAACATTTCTTTCTGTACCTATACAGATAATTTGGGTTGCTAGACTATCCCGATTTAGATTGGAACTGGGACGTGGTGAAAACTAACCATCCTGCTCTCTTGCAAAATGTGTCCTGGGATGCCGAATGACCACAAATGGTCAGGAACTTCAGCTTTATGTCTCATTCAATAATATCTCTCGTCTCTCAAGAAACTAAAATGAAGAGTGAGTCATAAGGAAATCAATAGTGTTATATTCAAACAAGGCTATTTGGACCAAAACACATTCCATTTTCTCATTAACCATGGAGCCAAAGCAGTGAGGGGACAGAATTTGTATTCATTTGAAATCACACACAGAGGGAACTGTTGCTTCCCATTGCCTGGTGAAGGCTCCAAAGTGCACAAAATTAAATGTATTTTATTAAAACTAACTTTAAAAATGCATACTGTTTCCTCTCATTTACTTAATAATTGATTAATTATAGCCTGCTTTACTTCTCTTAGAGATATTTTTCAGATTCATTTGCCCATTACATTTTTGAAGTTTGATTGGCTTTGGGAATTGTATTTTAACAATTCAATTTAATTGAATTTTTAAAAGATTAGAAGAAATTTAATTCCTGTTAAAAATGATAATACATCAATTTTCTAAGGTCCTTAGTTGGGATTTATTATTTCTCATTTTTTATGCTTTCCAAAGCAAAACAGAGGTCTTACAATTGGAAAGGCAAGAAGGTTGTTTCTATCTCTTCCTGGTGCCTTAGGGCATACTCTGTGGTTGAACAATACAAATATATGTGGGTCACATATATTATTTTAAATGTCCTAGTAGCCACATTAAAAAGCATAAAATAAACAGGTGAAATTAATTTAGTGCTATATAGTATTTAACCTAGTATAGCTAAAATGTTTTTTCAACATGGAATCCATATTATCATTAGTAAGATATTTTACATATTTTTTAGTGAAATATATTTGAAATCTGTGTATTTTACACCTACAGCACATCTACATTTGCACTAGCCTCATTTCAATTGTTCAAAGTAGCTACTACAGTGGACATCATGACTCTACTTGATCTAAATATAAGACAATAGTAATACAGAATCCCTTTGGAAGTTGCATCCTTTGATTTCATTATCACCCGAATCTTAAAATTTCTTGAACATTTCCCTCTCCCATCGTCACTAACACCACCAAAACAAATATCATTTTACTTGAAATGTCTGCAAATTGTACAGGATGTGGTAGGTTTTTGATCAGTGCTCAGAGAGCAATTGGCATTTGAATTAAACCACATGAAGATAACAACAGACATTACCAATTTTAACAGCTGCTAAATGGTGTTAATTGCTGGCTGTAGACCACAAGCTGAGCAATTTTCTCTGTATTGTACAAACAGAACAAAGCAAGATAGAAATAAAACAAAAAGTATTACCCTCATTATAATAATGTACAGTCCTTGGTAATATAATGTCTTCTTATAATGTATGTTATTTGAATTTGACAATGAACTAGTATGAGAAAAATGATAATATATAAAATTGCTCACTTTTATGTTCAAATAATAAATGTTTGAAATATTTTACACACATACAATTAGAAGTGTTCTACACATTTTGTACGTTTATAAAACTGTCAATGGATTAAGTTCTTGATATTTAAATTAATGAGAAGGAGAAGTAGTTAAATGTTGAAGGAAGCTTGAAAACATGAAGCGTGGCTAACAAATTTTTTTTTTAATTGTCCAAAAGAGGTGGAATTTATTAGATCATTAGACTATGTTGACTGAGCTAAGTTCTATCAATATTTAATAACATTCCAGCTCATTAGTTCCTAAAATGATGGCTACAAAAATATTCCATTCCAATCAATGAAACAGTAAAACAATAAACAGATTACATGGAGAAATTAAAAGTGCTCAGTTATTTAAAATAGTATACATAATCTTTATACTTTATTCTTATTAATATGCACTATTTAAATAAAGATATGGATTTATTGTAGACTGTTTCATGGCCTAGTTTAGGATATGCATTAATATTATTTTGACAAAAGCTACTTACATATAGAATTACCTTGATTTCTTATGCTTTATAATCATCTGTTGATCATTTTCGCTTTAGGCTTTGAGTTTGTAGGCCTGTATTGTATCATGTACATTTCAGAAAGAGCTAAATGAATTGTGACATTTGCTACCTAATATCTGCTGGAACTTTATTTTTCTGCCAGGTCATTTCTTAACAGTAGCCAAGTTATTAACTATTTATCAAGATGGCCTCAATATTCGCCTTGACTTGACTAAATTTTATACATATATCTTCCTTCTGTAGCCACTGGCCATTCTTTACTTTAGAAAATTTGCAATTATAAAATCTTTCTCTGCCCCATTGAGATGTAAATATGCTCCCAACCTCTTGCCAGCTTTGCAATCCAAAAATATCTTTTTCAATGACTTAGGAGCCATTTTGAAACAGTCATCAAAAAGGACAGGTCTCTATATATCATTTTCTATGGAATGATAAATACCAATTAGCAAATGCAGATGGCCAATTATATTGACCCACCTTTCCCATAATGTCCTCCAGTACCTCTGCACGAATTCATCCACTTTTTTTTAAAAGATTTTTTTTTTTTTTTTTTTTTTAATTCATGGGAGAACAGAGAGAAAGAGAGAGAGAGGCAGAGACACAGGCAGAGGCAGAAGCAGGCTCCATGCAGGGAGCCTGATGTGAGAGTCAATCCTGGGACTTGAGGATCATGCCCTGGGCTGAAGGAAGGCACTAAACTGCTAAGCTACCCAGGGATCCCCCTAATTCATCCACTTTTGAACTCTTCTGCCTTTCCTTTCAATGAAGTTGGAGTTCAGTTCAGTCTTTTTCCCCTGTTGCAGTAGTCTCAAATCCTAGTATAATTGTCTTGTCTTGTATAAAATCTTCCTTCTTGTTGAACTCTATCCTGCTTAATTCCATCTGGGGCAATTTTTCTTTGACACTATCAAAAGCCCCACATCTGGAAATAGAGATGAAAACCTTGGAAATTTACGTTGTCTAATTAAGCCTTGCACTCATGGTATTCTAGAACATTGTACTTAATCTAGTTTGCAAGCAGATACAACTAATTGCATATATTTTAAATATTCTCAAGATAAACAGTAAGTCTCTCTTTCTCAAGGGGTGACTATTATTTGTCACAGGTGATTCATCCTAAGTATCCAGGTGATTCACTTGGTAACTGAGTTGACCATTTATGCTAGGTAATTGGTTTATGCAGAGGAAAAATAAACATACTTATGATAGGAAATAGTTTTGCAACTTGAAGCCAAAAGCCTGCTGAAGCTAGGCTCCTATCCTTGCACAGAAACTGAGAAATAGAGTCATTATCTTTCTTAGATGTAGACTTTCCAAAGCGATGGTTCCCAAGCCCTTCAGAAATTCCTCTTATTCACAAAGCTGGCAAAAAGCTTATTTAGTTTTTAAGAGGATTTACATATATTTCAAAGTGACAGAGAAATAACTTACAAGTTTTCTAAAAGAAAATTCTTAAAGTAAAGGGAATGCAGGAAAGTTTCTTTCCTTATTTTCAACAGGGAAAATTAAGTTTCTTATGTCTAATTTGTATTTGCCCTTACAATATAACCATTCTCTTTAAAATGAACAAACAAAAAAGTAAACAAACCAAAAATACTTTACCAGAAAGCTTGAAGTTATCTATGTAGAAATTGAAAATATACAATTTGAATGGAATTATCTTGACCTAGTTTACTCTTAAAATATATATATGACTGAATGCTTATGTCCTCCTCAAATTCATATGTTGAAGCCCTAACTCCCAAAGCAATGGTAGTAAGAAGTAGGGCCTTTGGGAAGTAATTAGGTCATTAGGATGGAGCTCTCCTGAATGCTCTGTGCCTTTGTAAGAACAGACACTATAAAGCTCATTTCCCCCTCCCCCCTCCCTCTGACACATAATGATACAATGAGAAAGTGACCTCTGAAAACCAGAAAAAAGGCCTTTACCCTACACTGACTATGTTGGCACCTTGATCTTGAACTTCCTAGCCTCTAGAAGAGTAAAAAATAAATTTCTATTATTTAAGCAACACAATCCATGGCATTTTTGTTATAACAGCCCAAAATGACTAGGACCATCAAGTTGGAGATTTTCAGTTGCCTAGAACACAGTTCATTAGACACTCTTCCACTAATTCATGCATTTTTAGCTTAAGGAATATAATTTTCTTTTCCTCTATTTATTCTATAATATTTGTTAAGGTATATTCTACAAAATAAAACATGTATCTATAAGGAAGAAAATAAAAACTAATTTATAATCAAGCATTGTTAACATTTGGGTGTATTTTCCAGTAGTATTTTGTATTAATATATTTTAAGAAACCCTAAGTCATAGTTTATATATAGTTTTGGTTCGGTTTTTAAATGCAATGTTGTATATGTTTAGGTGTCTGCAGTTAACTTTAAATTTTTTCCATATAGACAATGAACATATCCTCTAAGCTATCCTCTAGGGGTTGCTGATTCCTAAATCAGTAATTCACACTTCAGAAATATTTGGCATTTTATCAGCAATACCACACTACAGAAGCTGCTACCATGAGTTATCTAGCTATCTCTATGCCCCATCTGCACCAGCTGCTGTATAAAATGCATGTTAGAACTGGCTTTTTACAGATGAAATTACTTAATTAGCAAAATGAATGTTAGAAATGGTATTGAAGAAGGATGTGTGGGTGGCTCAGTGGTTAATCATCTGCTTTTGACTCGGGTCATGATCTCAGGGTCCTGGGATTGAGTCCCACCTCAGACTCCCTGCAGGGAATCTGCTTCTTCCTCTGCCTATGTCTCTGCCTCTCTCTCTGTGTCTCTCATGGATAAATGAATAACATCTTTAAAAAATAATAAATGGTATTGAAGATAGAAAGGATTGTTGGAATATTGTAGAGACACTTCCTCATCTATGCATTAGTTTGATATAAAAATTTAGGAAGCACATTGACATGTAATGTTAGGAAGGCTCAATTTCTAAATGGTCAATATGCTGCTTCTTGTCCTGAAAATGACTTGTTTAATGACCCTGATAGATGGTTAGATGGATGCTGTAACTAGAATATGGCCCCATCTGCCTCAGGTGGACCTTTAATAGAGGATGTTTTGAGAACTCTGGAAGAGGCAGAAAAGTTATAGAACGTTTTGTTTTGCTTTTTTTTTTTTTCTTTTTTAAACTTGCTTAAAGTAAGTCAGCATGTATGGCAAAAAGGGTCAGAGACTTGTTTTCATTATAACTTTTTAGTGGAATAATTCTGGAAGAGCAGCTACCTTCACCCAAGGCTACTAAAAATGCGAACATAACTTATAGCTGTCTAAGACTAAATTGGCTAATGCCAGTTTGCAATATAAATATCTCTCTTATTGCATTTCTTCTTCTTTATACCACAGTTTACCTAATCAGGATCGATTGATAGGCATATGGGTGAGAAACAATGTAACAAAGAACATCTTTGTTCATGAGTCTTTGAATTTACAATTATTTCATTGTGATATAATGTCAGAAGTCATATTACTTCTTCAAAACGTGATTGTAGCTTTATATTTAGTTGCAAGTTGCTTTCCAGAAAATATGTGCTAATATATAATCCTACTTCTCTCAAAGTTAGAAAGTTATCTCAGTTTTCTCCAAACTATGTTTTATTTTGAATGTAGTGGAAAAGCGGGGGGAAAGGCAAACCTTCTGACATTTAAGAACAAACTCTTCACCAACCACTCTTTCTTTTATTTCTGTTCTCCGTACATATTGCACTTGGATAAGCAGTAACCTACGGGGAATAAGGGGATTATGGGGGCATCATTTTAATCACCAGTGTGATCAAGGAATAAATCCTTGTTCCTTCACTGGAGAAAACCCCAAACAAACATCTAAGATATTTTACCTATCTGGAAAGGGCAAAATAGCTAGAAGAAAATACCAGGGTATTAAATGCACAGAAGCTAAGTTATCAGTCATCCCTTAAGGAAGTAATAAACAGAGCACACTAAAGAGAATAGACTGCACCAAAAAGTCAATACTTAACCTAAGGTGGAAGATTTGGAAAATATATTCATGCATATTTTATGAATGATATTGTAGATTATTCTCCTTAGAAAAATGTAAGATTTTATAACCAACAAAATATTAAAGAGATTTATTTGTGATTATGGCTGACTGGGGACTAGAGGCAAAATGAGAGAACTCACCAGAGATGTTTCCGTGTGTGGGTGTGGGTGTTGTTATTTGTGCTGATTTAGGGTTGGGCCTTAGACTGAGGAAAATGTGTCTTCTCTGTGAATTATAACAGCTTTTGGTTATGCTTTCTCTGGCATTGCTATTGAATTTGTGAAGATGTCCCTAAACAGTTAATATAGAACTGGGGATGAGAGCATAGAACTTCATTCCTTCTACGTCCTTCGTACTCTTTTATATCTTACAATTTGTATTTGTTAATCTTATAACTAAAAAAAAAAAAAAAAGTAAACCATTAAATCTCAAGCCAGAAACTGTATAGTAATTAAAATAATTGCATAAGTGCATAAAAAAAGGATAAAAGTAAAATAAATGAGAATTTTTAATAATGATTTTTTTAACTGAATTTATTTTTTTGGTGATGACTATCTAGTACGGCATGTTTAGAATCACTGTGCTGATCAAAATAAAATCACACCATATATATCTAAAAATACAATACAAATACAAAAAAAATACAACTTGACTTTTGTCAAGTTGCAGTTGTACTATCTTTACAAACAAGTAATTATTAGTTAAGAAAGGTAAAGTCTGAACCAGTAAGGAAAGTAAAGGGCTGAACTATTACCAATTAATTTGATTAAAAAGCATAGAATCAGATGGAGTTTTTCAAACTCCCAGTGGATGAGTTAACAACACATAGAAAGTTTATCTGTATGGTATAAGTTCTTGAGGCCCTTCTCATTCTTATGGGCCAAATAAATATTATTCCTTTAATTTCAGTTTTTGTTTGTTCATTTGTTTTCTAGCAGGTATTGTCTCTCACTCTGCAGAGATTAACAGGAACTGAGTCAATAAGTAATAACATTATATCACCATTTCCCAGGATGAATACTGCCAATTCTTTTTATTCTTGAACTTAGTAAGTGGTCTGAAAGAGTTGTTCAAATATGCAAATGTTTACAGAATGAAGACAAGAGACACGGAAAAGAGGAGGAGCTCATTTATATATAAATGACTTTGTAAAGAAGTAATAGAGAATGTATTTCTCCTTATTATAAAAAATTTCAGTACCCTGAAAAACAGTCTTGTTACAAGAAATTAAGTTAAGGAAGAGAAAACACAATACCTTAATGGGTGAAGCAATTGGCTATCCGATATGCATTAAAATTTTTGTGAGACTCAAATGCAACCACTTAGACTAACAAGAAGGATCAAAGTCTTACCATCCACAGAATATTCAGAGCTATCATTTCCATTCAAACAACTATCAAGGTACTGTTAAGTATATTTTAAAAGCCAGATCTGAAAACCACAGAATATATATTCATTATTTATTAGAAAAATATATCTCCATAAAGTTATAGTTATTGCATTGAAAGAGAGTGAACATGCTTAAGGAAATTTTTTAAAATACATATCTTTCATTCATTTACAATGAATAAGTTCTTTAGTTAGAAAACTATAGCTGTAAAACTTTAAAACTTAGGTTTTTAGCCTAATGTTAGATGGGATGAATGGCATATCATTTATTTATATATATCTACATACAGATATCTGTGAAAAATTTGTAACACTGAATTTTTTCCCTAATGCAATCACAAAGAAATATATTGGGAGATATATTTTGATCATTGTGCTAAGGAAACTAAGTCATAGTAAGGTGAAACAACTAGGCTTAATTACATCTTAAAAGAAGGTATCAGAACTCAGTGTTTTGAAAATCCTAATATATCTTACATAATATTTCTAAAAGGTGAAATTTCAAATGTCAAGTCATAAAAGCTAATTATAAAATGTATAACATTATTACTCATTTTTCTTAAAAAAAATTCATTTTGCACTCATGTGCATGGACCACAATAACTTGCATGTCTTTCATGGACTTGCAAGTGGTGATATCTATAGGATATTATTCCACTAGAAAAGCCCATCCCATTCCTTGCAAAGATTTATTACCTAGAAAGTTTTGCAAATTAAAGCATAAATGCTTTAATAGCTTTCAAAGGGACAAACATACAGAACATTAGGATACCAAAAAAGTATAACCGTCAGATAGGTAGTGTTTGTCTCATTACAATCATGGATACTAGAACAAAATGAATTGTCTTTACAATTATGATAGAAAAAAAGTGAAGCCATAAACCAATGCTCAAGTTATTCATGAGGTATAAAAGCAAAATAAAGATACTCTCAAGTTTAATATATATGGGCCTATTAAGAAAGTACTGAAGAATGTATACCGACCAAAAAAGTATTTTCAGAAAAAGGGCAAAATTGGATACATTTGACACAAATTTCAAGTAGTTGAGTAAGATCAAAATTGAAGGAAGCCAGAAAGAAATTAAAAGTGAGGACGTTAGGGGCACCTGGTGGTAGTCAGTTAAGTGACCAACTCCTGGTTTCCACACAGGTCAAGACCTCAGGGTTCTGAGACCCAGCTCATCCTCAGGCTCTGAGCTGAGGATGAGGTCTGCCTAGCGCTCCCTCTCCACAGCCCCCCACTCCTGCATTCTCTCTCTCTCTCTCTCAAATAAATAAATATATTTTTAAAAAGAGAAATATCTTTTTTAAAAAAGTGAGTGTTAGATCTTCATACAAGATTCTCTTTGGGGTTACTGATTTAATGGTGTTTTGTCTTTCTGTTGGTGCTATAGTGAAAATATTTACAGAAGCATATTTAATACATTTTTTTTTTTTGGCTTTACTTTGTAAGAACTACCTAAAGAAATAGTTACAAATGGTTATCCCCATTCCTCCCATGATCTTCTTAATTTTCTCCCTAAGGTAACTTAAGAACCTGCATTTCATTGAGCAGACTGGGATTTAGGTGACCCAGTGAACACTTTAGTTTAGAAATTCTAACGAACAGATAAAGGTCTTAATTAGCATTGCTGAATAAAATGTAAGTAGCAGAAGTTTTGATTACATAAAATATGGAAATAACTAACAAAATTTGGGAGACTAAAAAGGCAGAATATGTGAAAGGAAGGATAAGTAATTTTCTCATTTTCATAGTAAGGAGTTATCAAATTCATCGTCTGAAGATGAATTAAGAAAGACATATTATTTAAAGTTATATAATAAAGCTATATAATATATGTATTTTATTTATGGTGATATGTGGTAACCAGCATCAGAATGCAAAATGGTAGCTAGTTCTGGAAGAGGGTATGGGCATTGCTGATAAATAAATAAAAGCTTTACTTTCATTTTATACTTTTTTGTAGCTATTTTTTTAAATATGTATATACTACTTTGGTTTAATTTTTTTGAGTTTAATATATTGTGTATTTTCTGCTTTCTAGGATCTTTACCAACATGCTTTATTTATTTTGCTGTGATAATTCTTTTTTTTTTAATTTTTTAAAATTTTTTATTTATTTATGATAGTCACAGAGAGAGAGAGAGAGAGACACAGGCAGAGGGAGAAGCAGGCTCCATGCAGTGGAAGCCCGACGTGGGATTCGATCCTGGGTCTCCAGGATCGCGCCCTGGGCCAAAGGCAGGCGCCAAACCGCTGCGCCACTCAGGGATCCCCTGTGATAATTCTTTTATTCTCTAGCCTTTTGTTGAGAGTCCATCATTATGCTATTATCCTTTGTTCTCTTCATAATTTGCTGTTTGAACTGTGCTTTGTTTTGAAGAAATTAGGCAAATCAAATATCTAAGGAGGAGTTATAAATCAACAGTTAATAGTTTTGGGGAAAATATTAGGACACTTTTTAATGATAATGTAACAATTTTTGTACAAAGACTTTGTGAAAGATATAGCATTAGCCTTCTTATATTTTTGTTTTCTTCAAACAATTGTTAGAGAGAACCCTTTGGTCTATCTCTGAGAGTAGTTGGCACACAATGTCTGAAATCCACCGGAGGCCCCTTAGTTTTCATTAAAGAATACTAAACGGATTCTTTTTTATTTTTTTAATGAAGACATTTCTAATGCACATCCTGATAAAATAATTTCCGCTATAGGAAGTACTCCAGAATGAATTGCAATGTCCACTCTTTGCCACTCAGTGAGCTTGATTCACAAACGACATATTCATTCTTCCAAATATTTTTCAGATTAAAAGGGTTGAGGATGATAATCTTGCTTTGAGGGATGTCATGAGAAATTGCTTTATTAAATCTGTCTCCAATTGTATGCTCCAATAAGATCTGTGTTGTGCGGTTTGTTTGTTTGTTTGTTTTTTATTTATAGTTTGTGTTGTTTTAGAACATTGTGTATTAAATCTGTTTAAAGCAGATATCCAAGTGAAATTTCTAACTGTCTTATTATTAACTTTAATCCTGAGACTTTTCATTTTATTTTATTGTTATTTTTTTTCCTTTTCAAGTTTTTATTTAAACTCCTGTTAGTTTACAGTGTGACATCAGTTTTAGGTATAGAATCTAGTGATTCATCACTTATATACAATACCCAGTGCTCATCACAATGGGACTTTTTTTAAATACTGTGGAATCTGTAAAATATATAACTGTGTTGAACGTATAGTGTTTTTTTTTTAAAGGTCTAGTATAACTTGTGGCCATTAATTTTTGAAAAGATAAATATTTGTGGTATACAATTAGGTTAATTAATGGTTTCATTTTAGATCCATTCTTTATATTTCTATCTTCATTTTTCCCTACTTTTAATTCATTCTTCTTTACTGTTGAAAGGAAAAAATTGCACTTATTTTGGCACCAGATCTTTTTAAAGCAAATAATTATCTCTATTTCTTCCAAGCTTTAGGACTGTGGAGAAGCTACTTAACCTATGTAAATATTGGTCACTTCATGTTTACACAAGAGGTAGTAGTAGTGCCCAGCTCATAAGGTTTTGGAAAGGACTACATTATAAAAAATGTTAATATAGCAAGTAACATATGGTCTAGCATGTAACAACTATTAGCCATCATTGCTATTGTAACCTGCTTTAAATATTTTTCTAGATAAGAAATCAGTCTGCCTAATTAGATTAGTGTGCTGCTAATCTGGGATTATGTGCATCTATATTTAAATATATAATACTCATATATATATTATTTGTACCACAGACATTTTGACCATTGCCTAGTCTCTTTACAATTTTACTTTCTATTTTATTTCCATAAATCCAACATAGCCAGTTTTAAGAGAGAACCTGATAGTGGCATCCAGCAGAGAACATATATTCAGGATAATGCTCACAGCTTGCTATAAATGCATGCCTATGAACACAACCTGATAGCAACCATAAAAAATGTTTTGCAGAGAAATATAGGAAGCGAAAGGAATAATGGAAAGTATAAATATATTCTAATCAGTTTCTAGGAAAAAAGAAATATGTTCATGAAATACTATAAAACTGAAGGCTGATGCATATATGTCAAAATGTATTGTACGTTTTCTTCTGAGGTTCAAGTAGCATTCTATTCTTAGAAATGTCTTTTATTCCAAGTGTCTCTTTTTCCCATGCAGTTCAGTGACATCACTTTTATTTTGTGAAAATAATATACGCTTTCTTGGAAAGCATGTTCATATTATTATTTAACTAGTTGGTACTAATCCAATTAAAATGAAAGCCTGCCTCAACCAAACTCCCCTTTCTGTCTTATGACCTTCCTGTGCATTTTTCTTCTCTCTAGCTGCTTTATTCCACTTCTCCTCTTCCCAGCTTTATGTATTTTCTAATGCTTACTAGGGGAATATATATGTGTGCACAGCTGTGTCTTTTAAACTATTTTCTTTTTTTTTCTTTTTAATTTCTCTTTTAGTCTTTGGAGAAGAAGGAAAATAGGCAAAACAAGAAGGGAGAAATTCATACCCTATGTTTTTTCCAATCCTGAAACTTTTCCAGTTAATGAATATACTTCTGACTAATATCTATACTTTCCTTATGAGGAAGAGAAAGGGCATAAGCAAATGGCTCTATCTGCAAATATAGGCTCAACAATCAGGGTCTCAAATAAACAGAGTGCTTTGGGTTTCTCACTTATCCATCTAGCACATACTTCATAGACGTCATTGCACTCAGCATAGTTGAGAGACAATCTATTACCCAGTAAAGAAACAGGGTAATTAACAAGCATCAACTTTACAATATCTATGATGTATCTCTAATTTCTACAGTCTACTTCCTCATGCCATAAAGTCAATGACAAAATTTCTAGATGCTAATTTATGTTGTTTGGCTCTGAAATTTTTGAGAGAAGCCTGGCACCAAAATACTGGCTTTCAAGAGATAAACTACATAGAGATTTCTTTTTAATGCTGTTTGTTTGTGATTATGGTTTAGAACGCTAAGCAAGATGGAGAAAAACATTATTCTAAAAATTGCTCTTGAAAGCATTTTAAAATTAAGAAAGAGACATAATTACAAACACTAGCAGCAAAGGATTGAATTCTCTATATATTTGGGATTCTGACAGTACGTTTCAGATATAAAACTCCAATTCTGAATGAGGTTGTGCATTAATGTTTAATAATTTGTTTTGTAGATGGTGAAAAGATAATTTCCATAACAGCTTGAGGAAATGATATCTAAACAAGACATTTATTTAGTTTCTTTTTCATTTGAAATGTATTTTCATTTAATGTATACTCTATGGATACTACTGTAGAATACTTAAACACTTTCTTCAAATACGGAACCTAATTAAATTTCAAAACCCCTTTTTAATATTTATTCTCTAATTCAAACTTCAGTGATATCCTTGAATAAAACCCACATATTAACCTTGATATAAAGATCATTTTAAAGTAGAAAGATATGTGTAATAATAACACCTCACCTATTTCAAAATTAGCTATGTAGGAATCAACCATCTTTTTGGAATTAGATTGTGCTAAGTGTTAAGAAAGGGTGTAGACACACTGCCAGCTCTACATTTTAACTTAATAGTCAAAAGTTATAGCATTTTAGAACAATTTCCACTTAAAAGTAGTTAATATATGAAGTAATCTGTGTTTGTAAAAAATAAGCATTAAGATACACAGTCCAGGTAAACATTTTCTCTAAAGTTAGATATTTAAGATTTTCCTATGTATTCATTAAAATATATTTCCACAAGATTTCTAAATTGTTTGCTTTTATTTTTTTTAGATATATGAGTAAAAACAAGACAAACTGAGATGAGAGGGGAAAGAAGCATTATTATTTCCCACCTGTTTATTTTAAGCTTCTTCTTTATAATTGAGTATCTGAAGTCATTTGAAACTGTTTATTGAAATCTGTTTATCATTTCTGTGGGCTCTCATTCATAGTAAATGGTTTCTTTGTGTTGGAGTTTTTTATTTTGAGTACCTCTTGAACAAGAACCTGATATATCATGGGGCCCGCACTGAGACAGCTTTCCTCCTCAGGAAAATCATTGCCTTTTTTCACACAAAATACAGAGTGCTACTAATCTGGGATTATGCTTCCTTCATAGTAAAGGTCTTTGCCTTAATGTGAGAATTTCAGGATCAAAATCCCTAACCTGCTTGGATCTCAAGGCTTAGTGTCAGGATCACATGATCACATTTGTAGCCAGCACAATACTGACTTTTGACTTTCCTTACTGCTTACATCCACATGATCAGTTTTCAATTTCCCATTTTTTTTTTTGTTGTTGTTGTTATTTTTTGTTAAATTCAGCAGTGTATTAGATTATGCTTGCTGACTACAAACGCAAGCTTTAGAAACACTTGGAAAACCCTGGCTATTGTAGACTCTATGTTTAATCATCTCCCATTGTAAAATAGTCCCAGAAATGAGTAGTCCAGTTAATTTTTTTTTTTTAATTGAAATGAAAGAGTCAGGCTATAGTTAGAACTTGAGTTAGCATAACCTCTGAAAAGGATTAGTTTTTGCTACTTATTATTCTGCATAACTCTGAATTAGAAACTACATTGTTGCATTGCTAAGAATTTCCCCACAAACTTTTCCTTGTTTTCCATTGAAGGGAAACATCCTTATTTATGTTCTGTTATCAAGATAATATTTCTACCTCTTTTTGAAATTTTCTTTTTTTTAATTTAATTCCTTTTTTATTTTTTTATTTTTTTAAATTAGAGTTCAATTTGCCAACATATAGCATAATACCCAGTGCTCATCCCGTCAAGTGCCCCCCTCAGTGCCTGTCACCCAGTCACTTAACCCCCCACCAACCTCCCTTTCCACTTCCCCAAGTTCGTTTTCCAGAGTTAGGTGTCTCTCATGTTCTGTCACCCTCACTAATATTTCCCACTCATTTTCTCTCCTTTCCCCTTTATTCCCTTTCACTATTTTTTATATTCCCCAAATGAATGAGACCATATAATGTTTGTCCTTCTCTGATTGACTTACTTCACTCAGCAGAATACCCTCCAGTTCCATCCATATTGAAGTAAATGGTGGGTATTTGTCGTTTCTAATGGCTGAGGAATATTCCATTGTATACATAACCACATTTTCTTTATCCATTCATCTTTTGATGGACAAATACTCTGGTTTCTCTTCAGACTGTATAAATCTTTCACCTTTTCTAAATTTTCTAAAGCACTTTATCCGCAGCACACTTAGGATATTTAATATAATTAGTCACTTATGTGTTGTCCCATACCTGTTCATAAATTATAAGCTAAATGAAGGTAAGCAGGCCTCACTCATCTTTTAACACACATTTTACAAAACAAATTCAAATTTTAAAAAAAAACTGTATAAAATTTACTACACAAAATTTTACCTATAACATAATATTTGACCTTCTTTCTCAAGTAAAAACCATGGAGTTTCTAATGATCATGTCAATTTTCTGACAAATGATCAGATGGTACATATTTGTTTTTTGTTTTTCTGATTTATGCATGATTACTTTTTTTCTTTAGGTCAATTATTGGATGGCTATTTGCCAAAACAAACAAACAAAAAAAGTAGAAATATTTACCAAGAGGTAAAGGTATGAAACACTCAGATTAAAACATCTCTCCTACCTGTTTTACTATTAACAATTGCTAAAGAAAATCCTATGATTATTCTCTTGATACAGTAAGAAAAAAAATCACAAGCTTTTTGAAAATAAGCATAAGCTTATCCTCTTAAAATGTATCCAGAGCCTTGATCTGTCATGGTTTTCAGAGTTGTTATTGTGACCTCCAGATGTCACTATTTCTAAATCAACATTTTAAACTGTTTGGAGGATTACAATCATGAAGACAATTGAGTAAAGTTGAATGTCTGAGAGGCCATAAATTCTTGTGACACTAATACATTTATAATAAATAAATTGTTTCATTTTCTTCCTTTACTTTTCCACTTTTTTTCCTTCTTACTTTTCTTCCTTTCTTCTCTTCATTCCACCATTGTTTTTCTTTCCTTCCATCTTATGTCTTTCAGTATGCTTAGGGAAAAAAGGAAAAAAAAAACAAAAAACAAAAATATTATGACACAATCCACCCCTTAGAAACTGAATACATTTTTTACCAGCTTAATGGCATTGTATTGGTTTTTTTTTTCCCCCAATCAATTGTATTGATTTTTTTTTTTTTAACTTCAAGCCCTCAACATGTGGGGATCAAGACCTAAGGTGAAATCAAGAGTCAGATGGTTAACTGAGCCACCCAGGATCCCCTTAAATTTGATATTTAAAATGTCTATATATTGAGACACCTGGATGGCTCAGTGGTTGAGTGTCTGCCTTTGGTTCAGGTCATAATCCCAGGGTCCTGGGATCAAATCCTGCATCAGGCTCTCTGTGGGAAGTCTGCTTCTCCCTCTGCCTCTGTCTCTGTGTCTCTCATGAATAAATAAATAAATAAATTTTTAAAAAGATTGCTTCCAAAAGTCCCCTGGGGACTTGCAGAGGGAGAATCAGATGGGAGACAGAACCATATGATGGGCCCAACTGTAAAAGTTCTACTTACCACTAAGGTGAGGCATTGGGAAACTCTCAATGCCTTTTTTTACTGATACTTAGAGAGACTCTATGTCTTAATGGACACTTTCTGTGCCAAAATCAGTAAAGACTGAGTCAATCACAATCACTGAGCACAACCCTGTTCTCCAGTAACTTATTGTTAACTTCAAAGATATGGGAAGTAGATATAAATTCAATAAAAGTACATTTTTAGAGATTAAAAAATAGGATCAAAGAATGTGAAATATATTGTGATTTAGAAATAGAAGATGAGAAGGAAATATATTTAATAAATTTTGAAGAAAAGATACAATACTCACAGGTGAATGCCAGGTAAGAAGTTTCGATGTGGAATAGCAAGGGGAAAATGTTTTAAAGAGTTTCATGATGGGGCATCTGGGTGGTGCAGTCAGTTTAGTGATGGATTCTTGGTTTCCACTCAAGTGGTGATCTCAGGGTTGTGAGATTGAGTTCCACTCCTGTCAGGCTCATACAGAGTCTACTTAAGTTATATCTTCCTCTGCTCCTCTCCCTATCCCTACATGTACTCTTTTACAAATAAATAAGTCGTTAAAAAAAAAATCATGGCAAGTGGAAGCAGGATTATTTAACAATATAGTATATATTTAATCAAATATTTGATTTATCTTCACTCTCTTAATCTGTAGACTGAATTTTAATAGCATTTATCTCACAGGATTTATGATCATAGAGGTGAATGAGTGAATGCTAAAAAATTAGTAACTTTTCCTAAGAGAATATAAGAAGTAGTATAAATGTGAAGACTACTTTATGGCTAATTTTGGTTAGACACTTGTGAATAGATAAAATTATGAAAGAAAGTGCACAACAATAGGTTGAGATGAGAATCTAATTTGAGTACCTCTGGAAAAAGAAAATTAAGTCTTGTGCTTATTAGATTGGGGAGTCTATTTATGATGTTCCTTTGCAGTTATATGGTTTTCTTAATATGGTATTTTATAAAACAAAATCTATTTTTATAATAGTCTGTGAAAATTAAAAAAAAACACATATGTGGTCTCTTACCATAGTAGATATAAATACGTACATACCTTCTAAAGCAAAATTACACTCTTATTAGTAAATGCCAGAGTGGCCATAAAATCAGGACTAATTGTGTAATTGTCATCAGACAAAATACTGGTCATCATTAAGTATGCAGATAAGCTTTAATTTTTTTTTAAAGGCAAATTGTCATTTAAAATTTAACTTGTGGAGTGTTGTAGAAATACTATTTATAGCTTAATTTTGTCTCCTATGACCTTTCAAAACTCATGCTTGCTCAAAAATAAGTGCTCTTAAGAGATGTATTTAACTTATTTATGGCTATTTTTTCATTTTTTTGTTAGAAGTTATAATTCTCCTCCCCACTGGTATCATATATTAAATGTTGTCCACCTTGCCGACACATAGACCCACACAGAGACTATAAAATTGCCAGCTTGCTAGTGCAAATCCCATCGACTTCTCTCCCACACAATAAAGCACGTGAAAGAGTAAATAAATAAAATACATTATTTTAGGGAAAACTTTGACCTTCTTTAGCTTTGATTATTCCTACTTAACACCTGGCACAGGAAAATTCTTATTTGAAGAACAGTGAAGTTAAATAAAGAACTTTAGTATGGAGAAGAAATTTAAGGCAGACATGAAATTTTATTCCAATATATCAATGAACAGGAGAGGACAGAGAAAACTTAGTTTTCCTAGTTTTGAATGTCAGATGTATGACCAAACATAGAATTGCAAAGATACAGATGCTTTTTATGCTAAGGTAAAATTTAATAACAACGAGTGGGCTCAAAGGTAGCAATGATTACTTTAGAACCTAAAAAATGTGAGTCTCTGTCATTTTCTACCTTTGTCTATTTCTTAGTCTCAGATATTGCTACTCTTATATCACTAAAACAAAAGCTACAATACCAAAAAACAATTATGTGATTAGTATGAATTAGTACCAATTAGTATGAACCAATTAAATCTATAGATACCATGCACCAAGAGAATAAACATTCTTATTAAAGGTGCACATTACATTCATCAGAGCAGACCACATAATAGGCCATAAAACAAACTTCAATAACTTTCAAAAGAATTGCAATAATACAAAGTATGTTATCTGACCATAATGGAATAAAATTAGAAATCAATAACAGAAAGACATTTGTGAAACTCACAAATATGTGGAATTTAAATGATGTACTCTAAATAACCTGTGGGCCAGAGAAGTAAAAGAAGAAATTAGCATATATTTCAAGACAATGAAAATGAAACACAACAACATATCGAAATATATGATGCAGTTAAAGCAGTGCTTAGAGGAAAATTTATATCTGGAAATATCTATATTTTAAAAATCTCAACTCAACAAAATTACCTTCTAAAGCATTGGAAAAAGAAGAGCAAACAAAACCTCAAGGAAGCAGAAAAAAAATAATTTAAAAAAGACTAGCATAGAAATTAATCAGAAATAAAAACAAAAAGAAAATAAAATAAGAGAAAAAAGATAAAACTAAAAGTTATTTAAAAAGATTAACAAAATTGGAAACATTTTTATCTAGCCTAACCCAGAAAAAAGGAAAGAAGACTCAGGTTACTAGAAAAAAAGAATAAGACAGAGAATGGGATATCTCTACTGATAATACTGCTACCAAGTTTAAAGAAATAAAAATCATTATAAAAGAGTACTACACACAACTACACACAATTGTCTTTTTAATAATTGTCATTCTAACAGGTATGGGGTGATAGCTTATTGTGGTTTTGATGTGGATGGCCATGATAATTAATGATGTAGATTTTCTTCATGTACTTTTTGGCCATCTGTATGTCTCCTTCAGAAAAATGTCTATTCATAGCTTCTGCCTATTTTTTAATCAGATTGGGTTTTTTGCCATTGAATTGTATGAGTTTTTTTATCTATATTTTTGTTATTAGCCTCTTACCAGAAGTATGATTTGCGAATATTTTCTCTTATTTAGTAGGTTGCATTTTCATTTTCTTGATGGTTTAGAAGCTTTTTTATTTGGTCGCACTTGTTTATTTTGCTTTTATTTTTGCTGTCAAATTCAAAACATCATTACAAAAAACTTTTGTCAAGGCGGTTACCACCTATATTTTATTTTTTACTTTTTTTATTTTTTACTACCTATATTTTCTTTAGGAGATTTGTGGTTTCAAGTCTTGTGTTCAATTCCTTAATTCATCTGAATTAATTTTTGTGTGTGGTGTAAGATATGGCCCATTGATTTGATTTTTGATGAGATTATATCAAAGCAATTCAACTGTGGTAAAAGAACAATCTTTTCAACAAACAGCTGCAGGACAAGTGGATATCTACATGTCAAAGAATGATGTTGGAATTTTATCCTACACCACATACAAAAATCAATTTGAAATGGATCTAAGTGTAAGAGAAAAAGTATATGTTAGGTTTTTTTTTTCCAAATGAAGGGCAGAGAATTAAAAAAATGGCAGAGCCAGGCAGTAGGTTCGAGAGTGCTTTAATGGGGAGCACTCCCGGCGAGGTTCCATGACTCGAAGAGGTGGCCCAAGTCAGGGAAACCACTCCCGGGTTGGGGAATGTGGGGGTTTTTAAGCCTTATTGGTTCCGGGTCTGGATCCTGGTGGGTCCCTTGCCAAATTAGGCAAGGGAACACCATGTCCCTAGGTGATTGGCTGGGGGTGGGCAAGGGAACATGTGGCCCCAAGTGATTGGCTGGGGGTGGGGATAGTACAGAAGATGGGGGTGGTCCCTGGCTGGAAAGTCCTGGATGGAAAGTTTCAGTTTCACATCTGGCTTTGATTTACCAGAGATGAGGTGGTGGTAATGGCTGCCTTGGCGGGAAGATTGGCCATTTTGACCCAATTTGAGATGTCCGCCATTTTGGGTTCCCCTGTCTCTCAGCCAGCCCAACAGTATACAAATCTTAGAAGAAAATACATGAAAAAAATCCTTCCAACCTTGGGTTAAGCAAAAACTTCTTAAATATGGTATCAAAAGCACATGTGACAAAAAAATAATTTGGGCTTGATAAATTAAGAATCTGTGTACTTCTATGGATACTATCAAGAAAGTGGAAAAACATAGCTTACGGAATAGTGGAAATTATTTTCAAGTCTTATACCTGATAAGGGACTTATATCTAGTATATATAAAGAACTCTTAAAACCCTATGATAGTAAGATAAATAACCCAAATAACAAAGGATCTGGACATTCTCCAAAGAAGTCATACATATGTCTAGTAAACATTGAAATTGACTGAAATTATTAACCATAAGGGAAATGTATACCAAAACCACAGTGCAATACCACTTCATACCTACTAAGATAACTATTATCAAAAAATCAGATAATAAATATTGGCGATGGGATCCCTGGGTGGCGCAGCGGTTTGGCGCCTGCCTTTGGCCCAGGGCGCGATCCTGGAGACCCGGGATCGAATCCCACGTCGGGCTCCCGGTGCATGGAGCCTGCTTCTCCCTCTGCCTGTGTCTCCGCCTCTCTCTTTCTCTCTCTGTGACTATCATAAATAAATAAAAATTTAAAAAAAAATTAAAAAAAAATAAAAAATAAAAAAATAAATATTGGCGAGGATATGGAGAAGTTTGATCCCTTACTCATTGCTAGTAGGAATTTAAAATGGTACAACCGCTTTGAAAAACAGTCTAGTGGCTCCACAAAATGCTAAATATAGTGTTACCAAATCATCCAGCAATTCAACATTTAGGTATATCTAAGAGAAATGGAAACATACATTCACACAAAAACTGTACATAGATATCCATTATAGCATTGTTTATAACAGCCAAAAGTGAAAACAATTCAAATATCAAGTAATGAATAGCTAAATGAAATATGGTACACTCATATAATGGTATATGATTTGGAAATGAAAAGAAATGAAATACTCATATGTTACAGCATGGATAAATCTTAATAATATTATGTTACATAAAATAAATGAGTCATAAAAGGCCATGTATCATGTGATTCCATTTTTTTTTAATATAAAATGCTCAGAACAGACATATCTAAACCTAGAGAAAGTAGATTAGTGATTTCTTAGGACTGAAGCTGGAGGCAAAGAGAGAAGGATTAGGGAGAAATGAAAAGTGGCAGCTAATAGGTGCATATTTTTTTTGGCATGATGAACTGGTTCTAAAACTGATTATGGTCATGGCTATAGAAGCCTGTTAATATGCTAAATCCACTGAATGTTATACTTTATATGGATTGTATGGTAAGTGAATGATATCTCAATATCGTTAAACTAAAAAACAATTAAAACAATTACTTGTATCTTTTTCAACATACTTTGCTCCTTTACCATTTCCTAAACATATTCTTTGATTAACCATATATATATATAATCTCCCCAACTTGGAGCTTGATGTAGGGCTAGATCTCATGACCCTGAGATCATGACCTGGGCCAAAATCTAGAGAAATTTAACTAACTGAGCCACCTAGGCACCCCTCAATAAAATTTATTGAATGCATACTGTAGTCAGGCATTGATATGGCTATTTGGCTCTAAGAGTGAACTGAAGCAAAACTATAGCAATAAAATCACATTTTAGTGAGACAAATAGACCATAAACTAGGAAAGCAGTATAAATAGTATGCTAGATAATTTACCTAAGGAGAAAAAAATAAATTAGGGAATATGGAATTATTTACTCACAAAATTTTAGATGGTGTAGTGAGGGAAGTTCTCATTGAGAAAACATCCTTTGACTGAAGATAGGAAGGGATTAAGGAGAGAATCCTAGATCAGAGGGAAGAGAAAAACAGGAAACAGCCAATGTGAAAACTGAGTCTTCTGGAGACTTTGGAAAGCACATTGAAGCTGATTAGCATAGTGATCAAGGGAAAAGAAATAGTTAATGAAGTTAGGAAGAAAATTTTGAAAAAAAAAAAAAGAAAACCCATATGCATTATGAAAGATTTAGACATTTTTCCTGGTTGAAATAAGAAAATATTATTAGTATTCATTATAAAAGGAATACCCTAAAATCATATTTTAAAATAATTTATTTCATTTTCAACTTAAGTATCTTCTGTAGCAGGGTAAAGGAGTAAGCAAGACATCAGTTGTTAGTGTTTGTTTGTTTGCTTGTTTTTTTGCAGTAATAGTGGCAAAAGAGCTCAGAATAAGATTATTATGATAGTAAACCCATCACATAGAATATAGTGTGAATGATACCCCTGGAATTGTGCCACATGAAGGCCTTTGTTGATGCAGTTGGTGTGAAAGAGTCAAATTCAAGATATATTTTGAAAGTAGAACTGACAAGATTTATCGACAGATAACCTATGGAGGGATTTGTAAGAGAATAAAAAGCATAAGCTATGATTTTAGGTCTTCAGCCTGAGCTCCTAAAGTAATGGAGTTGTCATTTCTGAAATAGGGAAGATTGTAGAAGAGCCACATGTGTGTATAGAATATTATGAGCTCAGTTTTCTGCAAGCTAAATTTAAGATGTCTATTATACCAAATGGAGTTGGTTTTGCAATTGATAGATGAAGTTTAGGGCAGAAGGTCTGGAAATATAAATTTTTGAGTTATCAGAGTCATGCTATTTCAAGTGAGAATGAGAACATATTGTGTTGTTTTACTTCTTTCTCAATTCATCACTTCCTCTATTAGGCTTTCTCAATGCCTTAAAGCTGTGTTAGATGCCCTTTCCGTGCACTTTCTTAGTGACCAACATAGTACATTTCAATGTCATAGCATTTTAACATGCAAAATGTTGGGTGAGGAGAATCTCCATCATATTATAGTACTTCAGGATGTAGTTTATTACTGTACTGCTTTTCACAGAATAAGGTATTTATAAATATGTACATAACATGAATGGAAGCATTTTAAAGTAAAATACAAGATCTGGGATAAAAGGATGACTCCAAGAAATAAATTTGTTTTTAGTATAATGGTTTTCCTTATGAAATTATGAAAATCTCAGGGTACCTAGGAGGCTTAGTCATTGAAGCATCCAACTCTTGATTTTGGCTTAGGTTATGATCTTAGCATTGTGAGATTGAGCCCAAAGTAGGGCTCCATTTTGAGTGTGGAGCCTGCTTAAGATTCTCTCTCTCCCTCTCCTTCTGACCCTTCTCACTACTTTCACTCTCTCTCTCTTATAAATAAACAAACAAACAAACAAACATTATGAAGAGCTCATCACCAAAAGTATCCAAATAAAATGTAGAATATGTAATTTCCTTTGAGTATATTGCAGAGGGTAATCCTGTGCATGATGATCAGGACCTTTGAGAATGCTATCAGTTCTAATATCTTCACTTCCATGAATCCAATAAACTTATTAGTGGAGAAAATTGATAAACGAATGACACAAGTGTAGGAAGATCCACTAAACAAAATGTCATGATGGCTAGGGTGTCACCTGGACAATCAGTCATCCCTCTATAAGAACGCATCAAAAAAAGTTATTATCTTGGCAATTTCATCAAGTTTGAGGTTCCATTTCTCAGCTAAATCCTCAAGGATTTAAAAATGCTTACTTAAGCACAGAGAGTTCACAAAAGACTTGAAACTGTGTTAATTCATTATCCCTGCTATGTAACACCCATCTCATATCTGTACAGTTTTTAAATGTATATGCAATTCAAATAATAAAATGAATGCATTAATTCTATAACTAATGCAAAAAAGTTTAAATCTAAATAGTTCCATTTGATTATGTGATATAGACAGCATTTTGATGTTCATAGAACTAAACATACTATTTTCAGTAATACCCATTCTTTGAAATCCTGTGTTTTTATTACCAGCTCAATAATATTTATAAGAATATGATCCTATTTACTTCTGAGGGATTGCATTACAAAATTATATGGATTTTAAATTTATTTATGGAATAATAGCTCATATTACCTCCTTAATTTACAGCACAGAAATTAAGACTTCTATGTTATGTACATTGTTCAGAATAGCAACTAGCACAGGGGCTGAACTACATCCCAGATTTCTGACTTTCCTTTTACTATTAACTGCATTATACCAAAATATGATGTACTAAGTTCATGTTTGAAAAATCTCATATTTGGGGAAAGTAGGTCTATAAGGAAAAATATAAAAGATGCAAAGGGCTTTTTGAATGTTGTTTTGCTCTTTCTTTCTTTCTTTCTTTCTTTCTTTCTTTCTTTCTTTCTTTCTTTCTTTCTTTCTTTTCTTTCTTCTTTCTCTTTCATTTTTTTTAATACATAGTTTTCTGTTGACTCTGTCACTCTTCTAGATATGTTACTGTGTGGTTTATACCTAGAAACCATAATAAATTTGTCAGTTTTCTAGGTCTAAGTGATTTTATAAAACAGTATAATTAATTTGTAAGAAGATATCAGCCAAAGTTTACAATTTGATATTGCAATTCACACACTTGTTAAAATACAATGTTTGCCATAAAAGTAAAAATGATAATAGCAAGAAAAGCAATTGAAATCTAACACATAAATAAATTACAGCTATTTCAGTAGGAAAATTATAGTTAATGTTGTGTCAAGAACTTTCAATATAAGATTTATTTTTCAGAACGCTCGTAAGTTAAACAAAAAGCCATTATTTCAACATGCATAGCTGATTATAATAAGAAAACAGGCATTTGCTATGAATGCACAAAATATAAATTGTCTCTAAGTAGTTTGTTTTTCCACTATTAAGAAGATGGCTTCTTTCTTTTTCTCTCTTTCTTTTTCTTTCTTTTCTTTCTTTCTTTTTCTTTCTTTCTTTCTTCCTTTCTTTCTTCTTCTTTCTTTCTTTCTTTCTTTCTTTCTTTCTTTTTCTTTCTTCTTTCTTTCTTTCTTTCTTTCTTTCTTTCTTTCTTTCTTTCTTTCTTTCTTTCTTCTTTCTTTCAGAGACAGCACAAGCGGGGAGAGTGGCAGAAGGAGAGGGAGAAGCAGCTACCCACTGAGCAGGGAGCCTGATGTGGGGCTTGATATCAGGACCCTGAGATCATTACCTAAGCCAAAGGTGGACACGTAATTGGCTGAGCCACCCAGGCACCACAAGAGGGTGGTTTCTTGAATATATATAATAAGCTACTATATGTTTAAGAGGTCAAGATATGTTTGCATATTGAATTTTAACCTAGTTTTATATTTATTCTCCTAATTAGCTGCTTATTTAATTTAAAATACAAGATGATACATAAAGTATATTTGAACAAAACCATATGATGTAAGCTTAGGGTGTATGCAACAAGCCTCGCTCATTTAAAAATCTTCATAAACAACATCTATATAGAGTAACAAATCCCTCTCAAAAAATCTAATCTATATTTGGTAAATAACTTCCAACCAGAAAATAAGCCCTAACATTTCAATATAAAAATGGAAACACCCCCATAAAAATGTGCAAAAGGCTCAAAAATCACCTCACAAGAAAAGACATAGAAATGGCCAAGCACATAAAAAGTTTATTAATGTAAGTGGTCATCAGGGACATTTTGATACTATTTCCAACCAACTAGAATGAGCATAATTAGAAAGAGTGACAACAGCAAATATCAGTAAGGATGCGGAATATACATTACTGGAGGGGTATAAATGTATACTTACATTGCATAACCACTGCAGGTTTCAATAATTCCTAGAGATATTTAGCCAAGATAAATGAATATAAATATGTCCAGAAGAAGACTTGTAATCCTATTAATCATGAATAAATCCAAATATCCATCAATGGGAGAACAAATCCTCATTGTGTTATATATATATTGCTATTTAACAACAAAAAATGATTTGAAAGATATGAGTGAATCTCAACATTAAACTACACAAAGAAGGCAACATGTGAGTATACATACTATACAACTCCATTTATATAAATCTTAAGAACAGGGAAAATTAAGCTTTGTGTTAGATTGCTTCTTCAGAGAGTGAGGTGAGAATTTGACTAGGAAGTGAGGTAGTTAATCTGCTAGAGTGCAGAATACAAACAGGCTCCATGGAAGATAAGTCTGGATAGACCAAGAGGAGCTATGCTCAAAGGAACCTAAAATAGTGCTAGAACATTGTTTTGTTTTGTTTTTTAATCAAAGGAGGTATAGAGAATAAAACATCTTTCTTTAATGTTAATATTGAATGTAAGGTTAAAAGTAACACATTTAAAATCATGAATCCAGTAGTTAGATGAAAGATTACTTTGCAAATTTAATTCCTTATCAGTATTTCATAAATTTTATCCTCATCACTTCTTGTGGGCAGAACTTACTGTGTTCAAAGCCCCTTAATTTCCTTAAAAATACACTTATGCAGGACCCATTCATGTGGTGTTGAGTCATAGAGTGTGAATAGAAAATTTCTTCATTTGGAAGAAAAAAGCAACTCTTTTTCTTTGGTATAATTTTAAAAAAAACAGCTGAAGCTATATAGCTTTAAAGTTGGCAAGATTGCAGTTTTTATTGAGAAAGAGAATAACACCATAGCCAAGGAAAATTAACTATTTTTGAAATGTGGGGTATTTAAATTATACATTAGAATATGTATAAGAAAACTTCTTTTTTTAATTTGTATTCAATGGCTACTTCAACTAGGGCCTTTGAGTCAAGAAGGCATTAGCTCAGAGTTCGTCAGTTAAGACAGTTTTATTGGAATATGTTCAAATCATGAGTGCCAATGCAAAAATCAATTCTGTATGTGTAAATTTGCAGCATCAAGGGAAGCAATTATCAACCGAATGAACTGGACATTCTTCTCTTTTTTTCTTACAAATTATCAATGAGATACTATTAATATATATAGAATATTTCTGCTTGAAAACTTTCAGCGTGGTTCAACTTTACTGATATTATATTTCCATGATCCTGTTGCTTGAAGAGGGGATTTTTGGATGTATAAACAAAGTTTGGATGTAGCTTTTATTTGGAACCAGAATTATCCTTACCAAATATTGCTTTTGGGTGTTTTTGTGTGATTTACTCTCCAGAAAAGATATTTAAAAAGTGTCTTACTCATTTACCCCACTTTAAGCTTAGAAATGCTCATAGTTATTCAGCATCCTTAGAGCCAGTAACTTTGTGGCTAAAGAATCTTAGACTTATTAAGCATAAGTAACTTCATCAATTAATGAAAACAGAAAGATCAAGATGCAAGTCTTTCTGTATGTGATTGTAAAACTGGTGACCACAGACTCACTACAGGAAAAATAAGCATAATGTCTCTGTCTTTTGAACATTTAGATGTAAAAAGATGTATAAAAAATAAAAGAGTACAAGATAGAATGTATTTAAATACCAAAACTGGTCATAGAAACATTAAATGCTATAAATGTTGATGAGGCAATACGAGCTGGTATACTCTAACAAGTCTAATGGAGTGGGTGAGACTTGCTCCACTGCACAAAATTTTAGTTTTTAAAATTTAGAAGAGTAGAGAAAATAACATTGTTAACATTCATATTTTCCCAAGAAAATTTCTGATGGGTTTTTTTAGATCAGTGTGTAATCTTATCACGTGGACAAATTAATCCTCTTTTACCTATTCCCTCACCTGTGGGTAGCCCCACAAGAGTAATGACCACACCTCTGTTGTGGCCCTATCCATTCCTAAAATGACTTCACCATGGCAACTGTATATTCATATAGACTTAAGTATGATACCTCCAAGGGACTAAATCATTTTGAGAACTAAGCCAAGCCTACATCTTAAAAACTACAACAACAACAACAAAATCCTCTATATGCTCAAGGACTAGAATAGTTTGTGATGTTTAGTCAACAGGAGCCCCAATATGTGTGTGTAATGTATTACAAATATATCACTTTATTTCTGATTTTTGCTATAGGATAAAGAGATCAGGAAATAGGGTTGCTCCAAAACGAAAGCAAACTTAAGCCAAAAATATCAAGACTAACAACAATTTTATGGTTTATTTAAATGATCAAAGAACTGAGGTCATGTGGCCTAGGGTGAAATAGGTGACTTCAGGGAGACAGGAACCTATGAATATTCACTTACTCGCAATAGACACACTGCAAGTTGTTAAACAGTTCAGCTAGAATTGTTGGTTCATTGATGACAGTCCAATACAGGCGGCAGGCATGTGTGAAACAAGGTAATTACAATAGGTATATGCAGGTTCCAATGCCCTGGGGGCTATCTGAGCAATAAAAATACTTAGATTTAGCTCAATCCTAATGAGAATAATGCTAACTTTTCACTCATGGCCAAGTAGAAGGGAAAGATTTACCTATTTCCAGACATAAAACTATTTACCTCAGTTTCTATTAACCTATGTGAGTTGTCCATCTTTCAATTAAATATCATAAAATATATTTAAAAAATCAAGAGATAACACACTCCTGAAAGACAAGGCAATCATCAGAGCAAAACTGACAGATGACACAGAGGTTGGAATTATCTGACAGGGAGTTTTAAATAATGATTAATATGATAAAGTTGCCAATGGAAAAGGCGGCAGCATATAAGATCAAATGGGTAATCTTAGCAAAGATATGCACTCAATAGAAAGAATCAAATTAGAATGTTATGAATTAAAAAAAAAAACTTAGTAAAAAAGATTTGCAGTGGTTTCATCAACAGATTTGACAAAGATGATAAAAGAGCTATTAACATAGTATGTTAATATAAATTAGTCCAAATAAAATAAAAAGGGAAAAAACAATGAAATAAACAACATATCTAAGAACAGTAGGACAATATTAAGTGGTCTAACACACGTACAATTTGGTTCCCAGAAGGACAAAAAAAAGAAAAAAAATCTTAAATAATACCTGAGAATTTTCCAAATTAATGACTGATACTTACACTCACTTTCACAAATGAGGGAATAAATAAAAATTTTGTTATACAATAAAAACTCAGAGAATTAATTACTAGAAGATCTACTCTATAGAATTAGGAATTTAATTCAGTAAATTGGTTACTCAGATAACAAGACCATAGATAAGTCATTAATGAAGCAATCCAAAGTTTAGCAATGACACTACTGATATGGGAGAGCTTGGTTCTTGTCTCACGGAGTCAAAGAATGAATCTTGCAGACAATGGAGAGTGAGCAAAGTGATAGAAGTTTATTGAGCAGAGATACAGAGAAAGCTCTCAGAAGTGAGAGGGGTCCCGACAGGGTGGCCACTGAGGACTTTTAGGGTCTGTCTTTTATAGGAAACTGACCGGGGAACTTGGAAAATTTCTTATCAATATCAGGGTGGATATTTTAGAGCAAACATGGTGGACTTGTAACTATCATAACAACAGGATGTTTTTGTAAATATCATGAGGCCAAACAAGGTGTTCCATTCTCTTTGGTTAATATCTCCTCCATAATATTTCTCTACATCTGGGATTTCTGTGGGCCTAGTCAGGTAGCCCATGGCCTTGAGATTTTTGGTGCTGTCTTGGTGTGAGCAGGGATTATTGATAACACCTTAATGACATATTTCTTTGTGGTCTGGTTTCTGTGATTACTTGGTAGCCTTTAAAGGCGGATACTCCCTAACATTTTGGAGCTAGGGGGTCAGGTTTATTTTCTCTGTTTTTACTGTCTTAGCTCTATTTTCTTGGGATGGGTAGGAGCCTGACTTGGGGCCCTTCCCTTATCTTTCCCTGTCTAGTCCTGTCTGCCCCTAACTCTTTCCTACATCCCTGCTACCTTTTCAAGGCTGAAGGAACAATAGGAGCAGTTTGTGGCAGGAGAGTAAGGAGGCTGCTGTCTAGCAGGAGCTAGAGCTCTACATTAGAAAGAGTGTCCAGCAGCATCTGGAATCTCAGAGAAGCAGCAACCACACATAGAGATGCTGCCTGAAATAGCTACTCTCTCTAGGAATTCAATTGGCCAAATCAAGCTGGAAGAGAGTCAGCTTGGCAAGTTAGAGTAAGACAGCTCAGGAAATACAGGCTGCAGCCTCCAGCCTTTCTGAGATACATAGTGAAGAAAGAGTGATGAATAAATCTGAAAGAAAGAGACAGATGACCTGTTTAGCTTAGATTTTTAAAAATTCTCCCGCATCCCCTTCACCACAGTACTTCTTAACCCACAAACAACACGATCCCTCTGCCTAACATGGCAAAGTATGTAACATAAAGCACAACCATTCTTCCTTTCTCCCTCAGATCTCTTTATTGCATTCCTTTTGATAGTTTAGGATCTCCAGGTAATATGAAGGCTTCCCTATCAGATTTACATATGGGTATTTGTGATTTTGGGAAATATGACACAACTGCAGATTTAAACATTGCTCAAACAATTTATATAACAGGATAAAAGAGGGAACATCATTTTTTTCATAGTTTAATATATACAGGTTAATGTATACATATACATAAATTCTCTCCCTCACTCTCTCTTACACACACACACACACACACACATAAAACTGCTAATTTCCTCATTCCTAGAAGTAACTTTAAAGCTGTAATTATATATTACTCTGTCTTCCTATCACCAATTACATGCCTCTTTTGCTGTAAAAAGAGCACCTCAGTTGATTACCAATTTAAAAAAATTATGAAAATTAAATTCATTCTTAAAAGGGCTACATATCTAGTTGCTCTGGTTTTATTGAGTTGAAGTACTAATTTTTGGACATTTGTATTGAACATGACAACCCAGGGGAGCTCCAGCAAATCCTCTGTGTTCTAAATATGCATCCCCAACTGTATTATAGTAACAGCAACCGAATTTCTCCCTGATAACCAGAATTAATCATCTTAGCCAGTATAGACCTTGTCTCCTGCCTACTGAGCACCAGAGAAACAGTATAAGTACCTGAGAAAAGTAGGTTTCTAATACCAATTTAAGGAATCATTCAAGCAATAGTGTTTCTGTTACACACTGGAAACTTTCAGTAGAAATACTGTTGACTAAATATGTGTAGTATCTCTAACATTTAGAATATTGACCTTGATATTTCCTGACTTTGAACTTTTATTATTAAGCTTTCAGTGTTGGTCTAGTATAACTCTCATTTTGTATAAACTAATAAATTTCTTCAAAAAAATGATGACAATCTATACAGATTTTGGAGAACTCCGTTAGCTGTGAAAAGCTTGGCTTGCAGAAACTATAATTGGCCCCTCTTACTGACAGCCATCCTAATTGGACTAGCTTTAACTGCTGGCATTAGTTCCAGCTCTCTTAATTATGTCATCTTAAAAGTCACAGGGAGAAATATTCTGGATTCCATCAGAAACAGACATTTAAATAATGACTAAACAAATGGAAATGATTAAACACAAGGAAACCACCTAACTGTCAAGGTATGATGATTTTTGATTCAAATATGTTAGAGGTTCCCAAAGAATAAAGCTTAACATGATTGCATTTAGTGGTATCTTAAAATGACTCTATGTTTTTTAGAATTAAAAAAGCAGAATTTAAAAAACAAGTATATTGAGATTGATTTGCTTCCTATAAATTTTGAAAAAAAAAGAATTTTTCATTAGATAAATTAGATTGTACATGACTTAGGGTGAATGATAGTTGAAAATATGTGAAATAAGAAAACATATCTGATATAAATATTAATTTTCCAGCTTTTTGTAAACTTTTTATTTTTGCATGAGGTTTTTTTTTGAACTAGGATATACTAGCAATCCATATATTCCAGTTGATATAATTTAGTACATATCGACTTTAAAGTTGCTTTTCAATTCCTTGTGAGTATTCTTACACATCTAATGAACTCAAATGAGAATGAAAGAGTAGCCTTTAATTAAGAGATAAAAGGATGCATTTCCTAAAACAAAAGCATGTGGCAAGATTATTGACTCCAGTTTGCCACCAGCTCAGCACATTGGCTCATAATATTGATTGCTGAAATACTAACAAATAATGGGACCATAAAGAAATTCAATTATCTATTGCTATGATAGTATCAAGAGATATTAAAAGCAGGCTAGCTGCCTTTAGGTCATTTCAAAATTATGACAATCAAATACATTCCATCAGTGCTCTACAATGTAACTAGATTTTGTTTCTGGGGCTTATCCTACTTTGTTCTTCAATTTAATAACATATTTATATTAGAATGGTTGCAATTTTTGTAAAACATATAGGCTTGAAATGCCAACTACTTTAGAAATTTGCTGCTACCAGAAAGAAGGAAAATATTAATTTGAAATATCACTGCTTGATTTCTCGATGATTTCTTTTGTTCAAAGCTGCTAATTATAAATTCCAGTAGGAGAAAAAGCTATAAAATGTAAACTTCTTCCCACTACTCTCAGATATTCATGAGTTTCGTTTTACTTCAAAAATTCTATAAAGAATTAAATGGTGCTATAAAGACAGACTCTGCAAAAACAAAAACATTAAACTGAAATTAAAACAAAATGAATTTTGGACTGAGTATAGAGAATCTAGACCTCTTCCTGTACTTCTACATGTCTTATGTGAAGCCTTATTCAGGAACTTAATCTCTCATGCCTCAGCTTTCTCATTGTAAAACAAAAGGCGTGTCTTTAACAGGATTCTGGGGGAAATTGTATGTTCTAGTCCTTAGTGAGAAGAAACTGACCTTTGTATTTAAATACATTTAGTTGGGATTCCTCTTCTGTCACTTATTAGCTATTATTTACTTTAGCTTAAACTTGGGAAAGTTACTGTTTCTAAGCATCAGTTTACTGTATCCCTAATAAGGAGATTTAATTACTTTTTTTCCATATTAATAAATGAAAATGCTTTGTTCATTCTAGACACTAACTGAATATTTTTTCTTATATGATCCCTCTTCCCTTTTAAAATTTCTTCTAGTTCAGCCTATGATACTGTACTATGATTCTAATAAATACAAAGCATATTAAATAAATCTAGTATTAATTTGATCATGTACCTCAGCAATATTTGCATGGGCATAATCATTCTATTTGCTTATTTAAGATATTCCAGGCAAATAACCTCCTAATTATGCCATAAAAGAAAACTTTTTCTGTGGTTAAAAATCCTGTGGTTAAGGGTTTCTAAAGTTAACTACTGGATTAAAAAAAAAGTACAAGTCGTATAATACTTCCTAACAAAAGATTTTTTGTGAAGCACCAGGGTGGCTCAGTTGGTTGAGCAGCTGGCTCTTAGTTTGGGCTCAGGTCATGATCTCAGGGTGGTGAGACGGAGCCCCCATAAAAATCCACACCCAATGTTGTCTGCTTGGAATTCTCTCTTGTTCTCTCCCTCTTCCTCCCCCCAACATGCTCTCTCTCCCTAAAATACATAAATAAATAAAATATTTTTAAAAAGGTTTTTGCAATAAATAAGTACTCAGAATTTACTTCCTTGGGGTGTTATAAAATACATATTTTTTATTCTCAGAAACTTGTAAGGCTACCAATTATAGGGCTATATGTTATCTACTGAAAAAAAATATTTGTTCAGTGAAAAATTTAGTTTGTTTGCACCTTAAGCCCAATTTAAATAAGAAAAAAAAAGCTTAGAATATATTTCATTTTCTTTTCTGACAGTGAAAAACTTAATCCCAACTCTGATATACTTCCATGTTCTGTGATTAATAAGGTCTGTCTTAAATCTCTGGGAAGAGTTCTCCCATTTAGAGGATGTGAAAATACTGATCCTTGTTCAAGGGATAGAGTTTAAAAATAAAGGTAATATAGAGACCAAGAGACAAGCCTACTTTCTTTCAGCAAATACATTATTTTTCAAAATAAACACTTAAAGACTTAATCTACAATGCTCTCAACAATGCATTATTGGTTATGAAACCTTTTAGTTTTTCAAGTGGATGAACATTTATTCACTGCCTATAAGCTAATCACCATTTCACATCCTCCATGTTTTATGGGAAATCATTTAAATAACTACCATTGTTTTCATTTTTCCAATAACATAGAAATCTTATGCAATCAGGGATGCCTGGGTGCCTCAGCGGTTAAGCGTCTGCCTCTGGCTTAGGGCATGATCCTGGAGCCCTGGGATCGAGTCCCATATCAGGCTCCCTGCATGGAACCTGCTTCTCCCTCTGCCTGTGTCTCTGCCTCTCTCTCTGTGTCTCTCATGAATAAATAAATAAAATCTTTAAGAAAAAAAGAAATCTTATGCAACTTGTGAAGGTATGTATAAGTGGATTTATGGCCAAGTAACGTAAGATATTAAAAAGTACCACATATGTGTTTTTGAGGGTAAAGTGTGGGACCCAGGAAATTTAACAAAAATCCCCAACCCCTGGACAAGCAGAGCAGGACTAACTTCATTTTGTGCTGCCCCCGCCACCTCCCGTGTGACCCCCACATGACCTGCTTATTGCTTAAGGGCTCCCCACCCTAGTGGAGCCGCTGGGCTAATCGGAAACCGGCTCCTAACAATGTAACCCTGCCTTGTGTCGCCAGAACTGCGCACCGATTCTGACCAGAGTGACGGGCCAGCTCAAGTGCATCCTATAGGGTAAGGTGCAATTCAATCGGCACCTGCGTGTGGACCCACCTGACTGTGCAAATTTCCGCGCATCCTATGGGCCTCGGGCCCCTATAAAGCTGCTGCCTCTTAGCTCGGGTCCAAGTCCCTGCTCCGCTGCGTCGGGTGCGCTTGGACCCAGGCTCCAGCTTGAAAATCAACCCTCGTGTGTCTGCATCGGGGTCGGCTCCTCGGTGGTTTCTCGTATTCCGATCTTGGGCACAACAAATGAACAAATAATGGTACCAAGCAAACTTATTAAAAAGAAAAAAATATTTGACAAGATATAGGAGTATCCAATGTGTCCATTCAAATCTAGATTTTGTTTCTCTTATGAATAATTGTTATTTAATTTTTCCCAATAATGGCAAAATTGTCTATTTTAAAACTTAGACCTAGATAAGAAAACCAAACTTTTTCAGGTTCCTTCAATTCTTCGGGAGCCACAAAGTTTTGGACAACAATAAATGGAGAGACAAATTGCAGAGTTCTAAGTTGAAAATCCAGCCCTTCTACTTTCTAACTCTCCTGGGTAATTATTTTTTATTTCTAATTTCAAGGATTGTTGCTAAATTAGGATAATAATAATAGAACATACTTCATATACTTTAAAAATTGAATCAGTTGATATATGTAAGATGGCCACTACCTAGTGTTCATTAACTGAAATAAAAGAACACAAACAGGGCAGCCCTGGTGGCTCAGGGGTTTAGTGCTGCCTTCAGCCCCGGGGTGTGATCCTGGAGACCCTGCATGGAGCCTGCTTCTCCCTCTGCCTATGTCTCTGCCTCTCTCTCTCTCTCTCTCTCTCTCTCTCTCTCTCTGCCTCTCATGAATAAATAAATAAAATCTTAAAAAAAAAGAACACAAAAACATGGAATAATTAAGAAAAGTTAAGTTTCCTGTAATGTAGCCAGACCTAGCCAGATTCATGGTTTAATTAAAAACCTTGTAAATCTCTGTTGTTCTCCTCCTTCCCTTCTCTTCTCTCCTCTTTCTCCTGCTTTCCCCACTCCCTAACATATTTATTCATACACCTATATGTTATTAAATGTAACACTGATTATTATTATTATTATTATTATTATTAATCAAAGATGAAAAAATAGTTGTGATTCATCCTAGGGGATTTTTTTTTTATTTTCAGTATTTTCTAATTTCTGTAAATCTATCTATATGTAGATATGTCCAGTTCTGTAAATTTTATTGGTTTGAAATTCTTCTAGTCCACAATGTTTCTACTTCCATTTGTCCTGAGTTTTCTTCCGATGGAGTCCCTAGTAACTATATGGCTAGTTGGGCAGCATATTTGGTATGTGGCCAATAAGTTTAAAAATATACCAGTGTAAGCAAAAGAGTTCATGTGCAGAAGATGTCAGGGTTTTGAAACATTTTTAAAGCTATCCAAAGCATTTGAAACATCTGTTCTCATCTTTTATGTAGATTAAAAGGTGAAGTTCCCAAAGGCAGAATTAGAGAATATGTAACAAAGAAGGGGAAAAAAAACAAAAAACAAAAAAACAACTGGGAAACATAGGAGGTTATTTCAATCTGTTTAAGAGTTAAACTTAGAGCAGAAAACATTATTTAAATTGCAAATGTCCAAAATTAGTGAAACAGTTTTTAGAAATAACATCTTTAGCACATAATATTGTTAATAAAACTTAAGTCAGATCTTTCAATCTTGTGAATAAATGAATAGATAAAAGTATCCTAATATAAAGAGGTCTATACTATCCAGCCATGATCAATAAAGTACGTGGAAATATCAAGGGAGAATGAGCAGAATTGGGCTTTCTGACTCTTGACCTTACCTGTACAAATCAGTCAGGCTTATATAGGTGTGTTCCAAGAACACTGTGACTTTATGCTCAAAGATGTTAGTAGTAAAAGTGTTTTTGAAAGTAAAGAAATAATCATATTGTTCACCTGATAGTTTTTCTACCTGATAAAAAGAAAAGAAACAATAATTCTGTTCACTTGATAATTTGTCCACCTGATAAAAAGGAAAGAAACAATAAATTCATTCACCCGATAATTTGTCTTCTAGCTTTCAAAAAGTTGATGTCTCTCAGGGTGGGGCTTTGAATCCGATATTATTTCATTATTTTAATTGAGAACAAGTCAAACATTTGTAACTTGTTTCCTCACTACAACATTGCTTGGGGTGGGATTTCTATACTATAGACTCTAAATGTTATTGTTTATTATGAAAATGACCTGATTTTGTAAATAGTAAACAAATAAAATACTTCATTGGATTGAATTATGCTGAATTCTAGGGGTAGGCTTTAGCCAATATGTACATATTATCGTCATTTGCTCCATTTTTCTGTGTCATCCCTGTTTGTAAACTCTCCAGGCAGCTGATTCTCTGGTCTCTGCTTAAAAGGTAGTGCCTTGCTTGGTTGCCCTTTGAAGATTTATTAAGCAAATAATTTTTGCTTTCTGCTACTGTGCAGAAACCGAATCTTTGCCATTTTCCCACTTCAAGGGGAACATGATTTTCTATGGGTTTCCATTACAAAATACTAAGGAAGCTATACACAAAGCCCTCTTATTTTAAACTTTTTCCCCCTCTCTCCTTATGCAGTTCTTTAATGAAAAACTCAGATTCATTCCCATGTCCTCTGTGGTAATATTCATTACAAACATCATTACGGATGTGAGGTCTCTCCCTTAATTAAGAACTAAAAGGCTTCATTTCCTAAAACAAAGCATGTGGCAGGTTTTATTGATCTGGTCTATGTCGCCAGCTGAACACATTAGCAGAGGCTATTGATTAGCCTAGCGGTAATGAGCTTGGGTTCCTTGTCAGGTGAAGTCCACATTCCTTGGGAGCATTTTCTTGAAACGGGCTAATATGAAAGTACATGTTCACTATGATATATGATTCAGGAGACTTTTAAAGCTTTATTGCCAATGAATCATTCTTTAAAAATGTAACAGCAGTCATTAAAAAGGTTATTTTCTAGTCATTATCTTTTTATAATTTCTTCTGAATGCTAATGATGCACTTATGAATAGATGCTAAGCCATAACAAGTGTAGCATTAAAGAAATGTGATCACATATGGCTCTTACTGCTTTTAATAAGTTCTCAAGTAACCATCATCATTACCTTCTGATGACCAGGCTGGGCAACTTAACTAGTTCAGCCTCACTACTATTTATAGTCATGATCTCTATCCAGTGTTCGAATAACAGTTGATGAAAACAGCTTTGTGAATTGATAACCAATAAGAAATGGTACTCTGGGTAGTAAATGTCTGGGACATTTCTTAAGAAAAAATGATAATAACTTCTTCATTAAGAGAATGCTTTCAATGAATATTGCTAAAATATATTTCATCCCAGATTTCTATCCAGGTAAAAGACCTAGTACATTAATCCATTTAGGTAGAATATTAGCAAATGGGGCAAACAAAAGCAACAAGAGGACTTGTTCTCCTTTGACCAAACAACATAAAGGTAACACTTGGAATTCTTGGGTAATTACACATATGTGTTCAGCCAAAAGAAACTGAGTAATCTTAAAAACAAAACCATTTTTTCCCCAAAAATGCCTATGGGAAATCATTAGAATATTTGAGTTTTAAGATGTTATTTCCTGAGACTCTTGGGTGGCTCAGTGGTTGAGCATCTGCTTTCAGCTCAGGGTATGATCCTGGAGTCTGGGGATTGAGTCCCACATCGGGCACCCTGTGTGGGGCCTGCTTCTCCCTCTGCCTGTGTCTCTGACTCTCTCTGTGTGTCTCTCATGAATAAATAAACAAAATCTTTTTTAAAAAATGCTATTTCCTTATAGACAGATTCAAAGTGATCTGAGGAGGGAAATTCTGTCCTGCTAAATGGAAGGAAGATTTCCTGTACTAACAAGTACAGCCAATGAGTGTACTAAAAGATGTTATCCAGAATTTTCAAGCTGTTTTTGGAATTTGAGGAAAATTATTTTACTTGAAATCTTCAATCTTTTTATAGTTTGCCGAGAAGTTTCTCTTCAATCATTGAAATATGTTACAATGCTCTCTGGACCCAGTGCCAGACAAAGAAAACGTCTAGATTTCACCTGGGACCATTTCTGCAACACCTGACTAGAAGAGCAAAATTGTTTCTGACCTTTGAATCAGTCCAATCCCCAACCCCCATCACCCCATGAAAAATCTATCCCCAATACACTGATAAGATATGTTGTTTCTATTTATGGTAGATTTTAGAGTATGTGTGCCTCTAATGGAATGAGGTATAAATTTAATAGAGATACAAACACGGCAAACAAATTAATATGCTTTCTATAATTTAGAGTCAAGTTCACCTTAAAAGATGGAGAAAATTTATATTTGGTGATGTGGAATCAGCTGCAAGTGTTTAAGGCCAGATTTATCAGGATAGCCACAGAATTTTGGCGTCAAACTCTAATCCATATAAAAAATAGTTCCTTTTTAATTTACTTACTTGGCTTATTTATATGTCATTTTATATTGATTAGATTGCCATATTAATTGACAAACTTTTTTCCCAATTTTTTTTTTCCTGAATGACTTGGTATCTGTTAGGCAGTATCAGTAAAAATATCTTGCATAGTATGACAAATAGATTTGCCTCATGCCAAAAGTACTATAATCTCAGCATTGGTAAGTGTGACAGGCTATATATTACATCCATTTTTTAATAATACCCTGATTTTTAGTGGAGATGGCCCAATTCTTGAAAATAAAAATCTAAAACTTTAATTCAATGACCATAAATAATTCACTACAACTCTGTCTCACCTTTGAGAAAGAAACAAACAACAATGTTGGAGGCATTCTAGGTATTTATAAAATTGTCACATAGAAGTTGCTATATTTTATTGCAGACCAAGTAAAAAAACAATAATAGTATACATCATCTCTCCTCAGCAAAGAATGAAGCAACATTGTTAGGGATGCTAAAACAAGTTTTCAGTAAAGCATGAAAAGCCTAGTTAGTGAAGAAAAGTACAAATAAAAGATCATAAAATTAAGCATAAAGGGAAATACGAGAAAAAAAACCTGCCATTATGTAGCTCAAGAGGAAATGAGAGCGATTTAATAAATGTGTTGTAGTCTTTGAAAGAAATCATATATTGTGAAATAGGGATATCCATTCCTTAATAAATATTTTAAAAATGAGTTAGTTTTTTGCTCTTCCTGGATGTAGAGTGTAAACTCCTTAACACAAAATCTCAGCGCCTCCATCATTTTGCCTTACCATCCCTTCCATGGGGTGCATTTGTAATCACACACACACACACACACACACACACACACACACACACACCAGTACAATAGCAGGAGACTGACAGTTTTTTTCTTCCACAAACACATTCTTTTTTCCAGTTCTGCTTGTCCTGTTCTCTCTTCTTGGAATGTGCTCTATTCCATCTCGACTTGTTGAGGTTCCTCCCATGGTTAAAATGGCCCAAATTCAAGAAAGTTCCCTTACTTACATAATAATAATAAAGCTTTCTGTGCTCTGTTATCCTCACTAGTCTTTTTGTACTGAATCACATTATATTTCACATAATAATCTGTACAGAGCATCTGTCACCTTTTCAAGCCTGAATATTCTGCCAATATAAGTTCTGAAATATACACTTCTTTTTCTCTCTAAATATTTTGAATAATTCTTTAAATCTAAAGTATATTTTTGAATAAAATTAAAGTGATAACTTAGAATGTTCTTTCTATCCAAATATGATGCCATGTAAACACTGTAAGAGGATTTTGCTTCCTAAATATGAAAAGGGCTAATTGTCAGGTGTTCTCTCATCTAATAGGACACACATTATATGCAGTAGTATGTTCTAACATGAAGCTTGGGAGTAGCTGCCATGCATTGTGCTTCTTCCTTCCCTGTCCCTTTTTGCCTTATTCAGGCTCTGGATTTTATGTTTCCTTGTTATCAGATCCTATATAGATTTTTCCTAATGTCACCATTTTATCCCATCTGCAGTATGACTTTTCAGTAACCACTAACGAAGATCTGGGTTCAAATCTTGTTTTTTCATACTTAAAGATTCTGTAGTACTTTGTAGGCTATTTGCCAGTGTCAGTCTCCTTATCTGCCTTGTAGGTTTGCTTTGAGAATTAAATGAATAATGCATGTGCAAGGTTGCGCAAAGTGCCTGCTACATAGTAACAATTTGATAACTGATAAACAGTACAATTAGATAATTAAAGGTTTTATTATGAATAATAATTATGGCAAAATTATTTGGACTTCTCTTCAAATCAGTATTTGGAAACAAACGAGGTAGAAAAAGTGTTGAAGTTTTGAGCTATATTAACCACAGGAGTATATGGCAGCTTAAGCTCCAGTTGCTATGAAAAAAATAATTCCTGCCAAGCAAGTAATGCGACAAAACAATAGGCAAAGTATGATTTTTAAAATTCAAGAGGCCATCCTAAATAGAACCTGTTACAATATAAATAGCTGCTCTTTCTAGTCATAAAAGTCCATAATCCAGGAGAAATTACTTTATTTTAAAAATGAAAAAACAACTTTCAAAAGAAGAGATGTTGGGAATGGTATGGGCTTTGAAATATCACTACCCTGAATCTACATTTATTCTACCATCTACTTAGAATCATCTACCTAAGTATCAATTTCTTTATCTTTAATGTGCATAATTGTACCTAATAGAAATGCTAGGATAAAAAAGGATCATATTAAAAGAGCCTATTTCTTTTGTGTGAATTATACCTCTTATTTGAACAAATGTCAATACCTCCCTGTGTATCAAATGCACACGTAACGCAAACAAACACACATATATATACACAGATACTGATAAATTGTTTGATGAACACATCAGACCTGTCTCTTCTAGAATGGATCCATTTAATGGTACAGAAATGATGTATTGAATAGGGTCTGATGCATATGTGTACTTTTAAAAATAAATATTTTACTATTCTGAAGTTACATACTGGTTTTTGGAGTGTCTACTGATTTAATTCTTAGAAAAGATAAATTCTACCATAATATCCTAAAATCATCTTTCCTCAACAGTTCAAAAGGAGGAAATACATATAATCTAGTGATATAACTTTGAGTTACTGTATTCTACCTACCTGTTATACTTGCTTCTTGTTGTCAACCATTGGTACCTGACTTCACATCTTTCCCTACCTATCTGATTCTATTCAAATTTGTCACATCAATCAACTTTTCGTATTGTAATGCAGCTAATCCCAACTGCTCACAATTCTCATGAAAATCAATAGTTATATGATGATATTTATCTTAATTCATAGAGTTTTATATCAAGAGTTCTAATTATCCAATAAATAAGCCTCTTCAAATTGCAGCAGAGAACAAAGCTATAATAATGTCTAAAGGAGTAATACAGTCTTCTGTTCATTCTTATGAAGATGTCTACTCAAGTCACACAAAAGTGATGGTTTTGCACCCTGCTACATGCACACCCTTAAATGGGCCTGTGTATGAAAATGAGAGAGCAAGGAGCCTATATGCTGCTTAGCCAGCCATAAAGGAAAGAGAAGAAAGTGACCATCCATAGTGAAGACTCTTCATCCTTTCCTTATACATAACACATTTAAAAGTAAACAGTTAAAATTCTATCACTGGCATGCTTTATTCGTGGCATTCTTCATAAATTTTGCAGACGACTATCATGCTCTAATTTGAAAAATAAATATGAATACAGAATTAAAAAAAAAAAAAAACCATGATATAGAGGGAAATTTTAAGCTATTCAATTCTACTGACAGGGAGACAAGATAATGCAGATGAACCGAAAATGCTTATTTTGAATGTTAAGGTCAAGAGACAACACAAAGAATTTTAAAAGTCTCTTTTTATTTCCTGATGATACTTTTGAAGGAATAATATAGTAACAGTACAGATGACTTTTGTGCTTAAAAACTTTGTTAATTTGTCTCATATAAGCTTTAACTATAATTTCCTTTTGGTGTTTTCCATGTGATATTCCTACACATTGAAAAAGTTCTCATTTGGCTTAAATGATTCATGGAAATATAATGTGATCCTCCATATATGTCATACATATATTAACACATTAATGCATGTGTACATATTTGTACACTCATATATTGTTTAACTCATATTTTGTTATATTCACATAAGAAAATAATATTCAATCAAAATTCATAAACTATAGGAACATGAAATAATATGAATTAATCTAGCAATATAACAATATGGTGAAATACTACAAATGTTTACATATATTGTATATCTTTCAACAAACGAAAGAAATCATCATTTCAAAATACATATAGATCAAATAAAATATATATAACAGGATTATATATATATTATAATATATAATATATTATATTATATATAAAATATAACAGGATTCAAGATGGTGATTATGTTGGTAAAAGGCAGGAGGATGGATTGGTGGGAGGCACTGCAAGTTTAGATATATAGATATAGAGGCACTGTATTTTAAGATGAGTGCTGGATCTTGAGTACTTTCAATGGCCAAAGCTAAAATTTGAGTATCAAAATAAATAATGAGGCAGTAGATTATAACCTAAAAGGAGAAGTAAGTCCTTGTGGATCTAAATAAACAGTTAAATAATTAAATAAATGGGAAAAGATATATTTATCTCCCACACAGAAGAATTCCCAATAATTTATGTAGCTACTTCTCCCCACAGGAGGATGTGCTTAGTTGCTTGTTACCAAAAAGTAGAATATAGAAGAGGGAGAAGGGAAAGAAATAACCTTATAATGAAGAAACCTGGCAAATACTACCTCAGCTAGGTGATCAAGGTTAACATAATCAGTGATACAAAATGTTGACAGTATGTACTGTAGATATGATGTGATGAAAATAGCTCTTTACCCTGTGGTTTTCCTCTCAAAACTGAGAATGTTCAAACTAATGGTAGGAAAAACAACAGACAAACCCAAACTGAATCTATTAGTCTGCTCAGGCTGCCATACCAAAATGCCACAGGCTCAGACACTTAAACAATAAACACTTACATTCTCAAATTTCTGGAGGTTGGAAGTCCAATGTTTGCGTGCCTGTAGAGTTGGTTTCTGGTGAAACTTTTCTTCCTGGCTTGCAGATGGTCTCCTTCTTACTGTATCCTCACATGGCCTTTCCTCTGTGTATTCATACAACCTCTTCTTTAAGGACACCAGTCTGATTGGATTAAGGCTCAATTTTATGACCTAATTTAACTTTAATTCCATTAACCAAGGCCCTATCTCCATATACAGTCCCATTGGAAGTTAAAGCTTCAATGTATGAATCTGGGTGGGAGGAGGGCACAATTCATTCCATAACATTGAAGAATGTTAATTGGAATACTAAAGTGTGATCCTCAAAACAAGGGCATCAAGAATAAGAGAAGTCTGAGAAAATGTCACAGATCAGAGGAAGTTAGAGAGAATAATGGCTAAAAGCAACGTGGTACCATGGATAACATTCTGAAACAGAAAAGGAACATTGGAGAAAACTTGAGAATTCTAAATAAAATGTTCAGTTTAATTAATAGTAATGCACCAATGTTTGTTTTGTATCATGACAAACATATATGGTGATATAAGGGAACAAAACAGAAAAGTGATTGAGGGGTATACAGGAATTCTATGCATTATTTTTGGAATATTTCTACAGATCTAAAATTATTATAAATATAAAATTTTATTAGTAAGAGAAAATTTAAAAATTACTAATGATGTTCTCAAAGATCTAACAGTAAAGTGGAAGTTAACATGTAAACAGATTAGCATAATTTAGCATGCTTAACACTATAAAGAATTATAGTATAGATGTTGAGGCATGAGTCTGAATTTACTGGTGGAAAGAGAACAAATATTCTAGGCATGAAGAAATCAAAGTGGCTTATATTTGACTTTAAAAATTGTGATAGTTGAAGTGTTGGAAGTAGCTAGGATCACTCAGGGAAAGTAAAAAATAATATCAATAATAATATGGGACCTAAGAAAACATTACTATTATAAAATGAGTTCCAGAAAAAGAAAAAGAAAGAATACCATGTCAGTATCAAGAAAAAAATGTAGTTTAATATTTTCTAAAAACATTTTATTATTAAAACGAACTAATGCTTTAAAATAATGATTAATTATAAATCATTTTTGGATGTTAGAAATATTTTCATTTAAATTAAATTCAATTCCTTAAGATTTTTCTAACCCTTATGATTTTACTATAAATATTTATACATTTAAGAGACCTTAAAAAACTTAATCTTCCCAGAATATTCCCCCCTTACCCAAACTTACCAAATTTCCCACCTTGTAACTACTAAATCTTAGGAAGTTTCTTCCTCTTCAGAATACATTTTTTAACTCTATATTCTAGAAAAAGCTCTATTTTCAGCTCACTCTTCTTAATAAGCCCCCCTTTTCCCCCAAAACAAAACATTCCTCTAGAGTCTTCTTATGCCCAAGATTTCCAAACAAAGGTTTATGCTTAGCTATGCTCTACTTGATTTCCTTCCGCAGTTTTTGGTGTTGTCCCTGAAGTCAAAAGTGAACCCCTGCTGCTCAGCCCAGGTCACTCCAAGAGAGGAGATCATACCAAGTAATTCCTGATAGCTCTCCTCCTCAGAGTCCCAGTAATTAGACACCTGAGTAAATTTGTTCCTGACAGACTAATGTTCCATTCCATGTGAAGTGAAACACCACATAAACTTTCTTTTTTCTGTCTTAAGTGTCCTTGGCCTAATCTTTGGTTTGATTTGTTTTGCTACTCAAGAGTCTAATGGATAAGATAGGAGCATAGTAACAAGACTCTCAATATATAATTATTTCTGTATTGTTCATTCTTCTTTGAATATGAGCAATTCTCTGTTATTCAATGTAACTCCAGATTGTTGCCTATCTTATTACATGTACAAACATAATGATACCACCACATTAAATATTTAAAGCTCTGCAGAACTTTAAAGGGAACAATTCAGAACTTCAGTAGCCATTCTGGGGAACTTTGTGTATGAATGAATTTGGTATACAATAAACCCTTTGTGTAGTACCTTAGAATAAAAGGATTCGAGGTATTCAATGGATCAGCTTTTTTTGATTCATACAAAGAGGCCTCAAAATGCATTAAAACTATGAAGTTATTTCCATTAAGACTTTCTTAGAAAAAGCTAATTAATGGGACACCTGGGTGGCTCAGCAGTTGAGTATCTGCCTTTGGCTTAGGGTGTAATCCTGGAGTCCTGGGATCAAGTCCCTCTCCTTCTGTCTATGTCTCTGCTTCTCGCTGTGTGTGTGTGTGTGTGTGTGTGTGTGTGTCTCATGAATAAATAAATAAATAAATAAATAATCTTTTTTGAAAAGGCTAATAAAAACATGAAGCTTATCTTCTCTCCTTCTCACCAACTATAAAATGGCCTCCCTCTGAACTTTTGTACTTTGACTTACTCTTTCCTCCTGCTCTGGTCCTCATCCTGTACCTTTTCCAAACTGTTCTACCTTTCCCTTGGCTCCCTTTTCTAAACACTCCCCTTTCACTGGATGATGTCTTCTCCTAATATCTATCTTGAATAGAGAAAATGACCAGCCCATTAGTCCTGGAGTTTAGAAACTTGGTGAATATCTAATTTGCAAAATCTAACCAAGGACTTTTCAAACACTCATATGAGAAAACAAAGCTTCACTAAAGAATTTAGGATTGCTCTAAGAAATTAGAGCTCAGAAGTCTATCTCTATGAATTAGTTATATCCTGATGAGATGTAGAATTGCTAAAACTTGGTTAGAAAAATTGGGATGAATTGATTACTAGAATAAATTCGAATATATGCATTGACAATTGAACATGGATGGATATGAAAGGAGCATAAAATAAGACAAAACCTCTCACCAGCTATCCTTAACTATTTTCTATTAAAATCTCCTGTTAAAGGATGCTTGGGTAGCTCAGTGGTTGAGTGTCTGCCTTCAGCCCAGGGCATGATCCTGGAGTTCCAGGATTGAGTCCCACATCAGGTTCCCTGCATGGAGCCTGCTTGTCTCTCTGCCTTTGTCTCTGCACTTCTATGTTTGTGTGTGTGTGTGTGTGTGTGTCATGAATAAATAAATACAATCTTAAAAAAAATTTTCCTGTTAAAATTCTGATGTGCATCAGAGAAAGGATAAATTTCCCCTTGATTTCAGAGTTCACTTAACTGGGAACACTCCAGTCTTAGTAAGAGTGAAGATGTCACCACCTCATCTACTTTTATTTGTTTTAAAGATTTATCTACATATTTACTTATTTGAAAGAAAGAGAGAGAGTATATAAGTAGGTGGAGGGGCAGAGGGAGAGAATCTCAAGCAGCCTCCCCACAGAGCATGGAGCCTGATGCAGGGAGGGATTCCACAACCCTGAGACCAACACCTGATGGGAAACCGAGAGCCTGACGCTAAATGTTTGAGTTACCTAGCGCCCCTACTTTGGTTATTGTTGTTGTTGTTATTGAATGGCCCACTAAGTGAGTAATTGTTGCTCACTCAGTAGGATGTGTACTCAAAACAGTGGTCTTTAACCTTATGATCTAAAATCATCCAATAAGTACCCAGGTGCACAGATCAGAATTAAGTTTGAATCCTTAAATTTCTCTTTGTCTGGCTACCCCCCAGAGAATATACCAGCCTTGCTCACCTGGGATTTCAAGTGGGGAAAAGACAGAAGCCTGAAAAACAGGAATGTTGATGTTAAAATCTTGAATATTCAAAAGAAGTCTGTATATAATCCCCTGTCACCCTACTTTGTCCATCTCAGTACTTAAGAAGTAGCTGAGAGGAGATGATCCCTTCCCGGGAACAGTTGCACTTAATGACTGAACTTCTTTAGTAAGGTGTTTGGACCAAGAGAAGATGAGAGAAGTAGAGCTGATTGAGTAGTATCTGCAATAAAGGCAGACCGACAACCTGCGATGGGTCTAGAAAGCTGAACACACAATACATGTTGATTACAATGGCCCTATCAGTATGGTTGAAATTAACTGACTAGAAAAAAAAAATAAAAAGGGAAAAAATCAACACTGGAAATGCCACAAATAGCATCAATGCTTGCCAGATGTAGTTAATCTGTGAGCAGAATGCCACATTCCTTGTGATGTTGCCTTCCTCATCTTGCAGCTTCTGGTAGGATCACAAATTTGGTCTGCAATCATACCCTCTACATCAGAAAAGTGTTTATTTGGTGATTCATCTATGATTGTGAGCATATTGCCATGGCCAATATGGTGACTATGATCTGTTAGTCCAGGCAGTGCAAGCACCATCAAGAGCTTTGTGCCAGCTGGTCTCATCAGAGAACAGGACCATTCTGTGGGCATCTGTTTGAGTTGCCCAGACAGTTCAATCAGCAACCATAATTTGGTTGCACAGTGGATGTCCCCAAAGGTGTGTGTTCCTAATCTATAGTCCCATAATTTGAGCTCCATCCACTGAAGGGAGCAAGTATGCCCATGTTCAGTCCATGAATTTAATCCAACTCACATTTCTTCTCAAACTATATGTACAGATTGTTTCTAGACGGGGGTATTATACTAAACATTATGTTTGCCCATAGATACATATAATTCACAGTATTTTCTGGGGAGACCATAGTTGATATTCCACCTCCACAATTTTTCTCATGGGTATTCTATTCATATGTTTGTCAAAATATTCATATTTTCAAAAAACTTTTTCAGTATGACAAGTTAATAGTTGCCAACCAGGTATCTGCTGTGATAGGAGCTTTAAGTTTACTTACTAGACACAGTTAATTTACCTACTAATCAAGTTCATGGTTCCCTGGAAGTCATGGCCTGAGATGTTTTCATTTTACAAGTGCCTAAATTAGTAATTAGGAATGAAAAAGGAAAAAAAAAATCCCACTTTGTAGGGCTAAAATTCTAAAAGCCCTATGCATGCTAGGTTAATTATGTAAATTGCCACTTCAAAAAATTGTAGCTTCAAAAAGAAAAAAAAAACGAAAGCTAATATGTTGTTTTAAGGAAGAATCCATCTAGCAGATATGATGATTTAGAATCCTAGAAGACTAAACAAGGCAAAAGAATAGAAAGAGGTTGATTTTATGAGATTTCAGTAGGATAAATATGTTGATTAGGAAACTGAGGAAAAAAATCAGTACAGGTCAGATACGCAAATTAGGAGTATTCAAAATTTTAATCAGAGATATCTGTGTTTGAAGTTCAAGTGAAAAGAATCCAAAGCTGTGAGAAAAAGGCCCATGGCATTTTCTCTATGTTTTTACTTCATATATATTTACGCTGTATACTTACAAAAGAAGTTTTCTATGCATATAATTTATTGTAATATGACAGGAGTATTCAGGCATATCTTATATAGAAAACTATGTAATTTTTATAATTACGTGTAATTTGGCCAATTTTAAGCTTTCTATTGTTGGTATTATATGTTTGTTAATAACATATTTGAATTTCATCTTTTTTTTAAGATTGCATTTGTTTATTTATTCATGAGAGACACAGAGAGAGAGAGGCAGAGACACAGGCAGAGGGAGAAGCAGGCTCCATGCAGGGAGCCTGATGTGGGACTCAATCCCGTGACTCCAGGACCACACCCTGGGCCGAAGGTAAGCACTAAACCGCTGAGCCATCCAGGGATCCCCATCTTTTTTAATTTTATAGATCTCATATTTATAGAAGAGGAAAAAATCTTAATATTTTTATATAATTGCATTCTTAAAAGTATAAATAGCTTCTTGAAAGAATTGCCATGAAGACATTTATTCACTCTTCTTTCCTTGTTTGTGTAAAATTGTTTTCTCATTCTTCAAGGGCCACTAGAAGTTTCACATATTATTTTGAAAAGCGAAAGAGTAAAATCAGCTTGGAGTGTATGAGATTGTTTTTATTTACTATGCTATTTTACCATCTTCAACTCTACACATCAGATCCAAGTCAAATAGACAAAAAGAGAACAATCATCAACTGAGACGTTTTTAATTCTTCATGGGGTCACCTTTTAAATAAAACCTATTAATAGTCTGTGAATATAGAGAACACTCTGTATTCAAAATAGACGACATGCAAAGGGACTGAATTCTCAAAGGAGAAGGGTTATCTGCACACATTCATCATCAAAATAGCCAGCCAACAGAAAATAGGGCTGCAAACATTACATGTAACCCTGGACAGCTGTAACTCTGAGTGGGTCCTATGAGGAATGGGATCCACACAGCCATCTGTTCCCAGACATTCCTGACATTCTAAAATCGATTTGCTACTATCACAAGTCAATTAAGGACATTTGTTTTTAACAGGGCATACAAAAATAGGAAGCAAAATAACATTGAACTGTCAACTTTTTGCTTTGATGGCTCATCTTGGGAATAGGAATGAATTTTAAAAAGGGAATTGCAAATAGTTTACCTTTTTATTTTCTTTTGTAGTTATATGAACAACCTTAACATCTCATAAATGATTCTTCTCAAAAAATAAAAAAAGATGTAGACATAGGTATTTGAACAAAACCAAAGGGCTACTGCTCCATTTTCACAGCTGATTGAACATCAAAACTACTGGTATATATCGAACCTATATTAACAGTGACCATTAAAGAAATCATGTTCTTAGATTCTATAAAGCTATATTTATAATTAAAATAAATTTGGGACACAGATTTATGGTTTGCTACTTTCATCTGGGGATCTCAAAATTCTTGTAACATGGTAACATTTTTAAAGGATTGCTATACCTGAGTTCCATAAAAAGATCACCATACTAAGAAAGATCCATTTCAAAATTAAATATCTTCATCAGTGTGCTAATTATAATAGTGTACATGAGGTGATGAAATTGAAATAATCCTTACTACAGAACAAGCCAGATTTCATAATTTACACTTTAAACATCCATTCATGGAACATGTGTGTTCTTGCCTTAAAGAAAGGCAATCGTATTTTAGCAAATGGAAGTGCAAATAGTCACTTCTCTTTTTAAACTATGTAATGTTGTAAGTCATTGACTATTAAAATGACATTAATAATGGCAGCAATGTGCTGTAGATAGGCAGCACATTTTTTAAAGATGATCTAGGCATAGCATTTCCACATAAACCCCATTTCTCTAGCATTTTATCTGTACCACATAACAGCATGTGACTAGCAATTTTAAATACTTTGAGAGTTGCAGAATATTCCTCACATATATAATCACGTTTAATCTTTACAATGATCTTATAATGTAGATTTGGGGCAAAATGTGGAGCAATCAGGGAGGTATGAAATATGAACAGTAGGTGCTATTATTAGGTAATGAAGGCTGTTGTTGACTACATTTAAAAATGAAGTAACTAGTAGATTTGTTTTAGTTTAATTCATTTTTGTTAAGTTGAAGTTACAGGATTTTAGATGCATACTTAGGAGCAACAATATTATGAGTGAGACTGCCAACTCTTAACAGCTGATGTCTCAGGGTTTTAATATATTCATTTTTACCTTAGAAAATGTGAATAGAGTGAAGCTTGGCAGAGACAACACAACTGACTAGAAGAATCAGCTGAGTAATTTTCCTGTAGAAGAATGTCTACACAGTAAGATATACAACAGGGTCCAGTTTAGTAATATAACATTTTGTTGACTTTGGCTAGATGAATGAATAATGTGTATACTTTGAGAATTTGTGAATATAGAGGAAGACACAAAATAAGAAGCAAAGGATTAAAAAATCAATATATCGTCATAAATGAGGGTTAAAAAATACAACTCCTAAAAAAAAAAAAATACAACTCCTCCAACTAATATATATAAGGTATATATTTTCTTCTGCTTAGGAACAAATTGACACAAAGAAAGTTGTCACCAATTTCACATCTCTAATGCAAAAAGATCAATACAATTTGGATGTTCCTGAAACTATAGAGAGTTTAGCTCTATTAGTATCATAACAAGTTATTTTTTAAAAAGATTTATTTATTTATTCATGATAGACATAGAGAGAGAGAAAGAGGCAGAGACACAGGAGGAGGGAGAAGCAGGCTCCATGCACCGGGAGCCTGATATGGGATTCGATCCCGGGTCTCCAGGATTGCGCCCTGGGCCAAAGGCAGGCGTCAAACCGCTGCTTCTCCCTCTGCCTGTGTCTCTGCCTCTCTCGCTCTCTCTCTCTCTGTGTGACTATCATAAATAAATAAAATTTAAAAAATTAAAAAAAAACTGTTCATGAAGATTCAAGCAATAATGTGGTATATATATATATATATATATAATGTACTTCCAAGAATAATATGACTTTTGCATATCAATCAGTCTAAGTTTGGTACTGATTTCCCAGTTTGATTCTGGGAAATATAGAATGCTTCTATAGGGACATCTGGGTGACTCAGTCAGTTAAATGTCTATTGATTTTGGCTCAGGTCATGATCTCAGGGTTGTAAGATGGAGCCCCCCACCCCCCCACGCCTAGTCAGGCTCCATACTAGGCAAGTAGTCTGCTTAAGATTATCTCTCTCATTCTTTCTGTCTCCCTCTGCCCTCCTCCTTCTTTCTCTCTCTCTCTCCCACCAAAAAAAAAAAAAAAAAGGCTTATATATTTCTAAGTGGCAGCTGGAAATGGAAGGGACAATGTTCTTATACTGCCCTGGGGACATTGTTGGAAGAAGGGAGCTATCAGAGGCTAAAAAGGACACCACAGCTCCTCCTGTGCAGCCTTTCTTGCTTTCTGACTATAATTTCCTTTGGAACCTGGCAAGGATGATTCTTTCTCCCCTGAGGGAAATACCTTGACCTTAAGAGACTGGGAGGGGGCAACTATGGGTTTATTATTAGATGTGTTTTTCAGGAGTGAAGTTTTTAAAAGTTTCAGAAAGTGGTGTTTAAATTACTATATAGCTGCAGGGCGCCTGTAGTTTATGTGCTAACCATGTATGTATGTTTTATGAAGCTATTTAATCTGCAATTCACTTTTTTTTTTTTTTAAGCAATCACCATAGCGACTGACCTCAGAAAAGTTTTGTGCTGGCTTTGACACACAAAGTATTCGACAGACAATTCCATATACTAGGTAGCCTGCTTAAGCTATGAATGCCTGGCTCAGGAAAGTGAGAGTTACCCCATTATTTTAGTCCTCTACCTCTTATAGCCTTAGGCAAATAATGAGGGTACCGAAGTAGAAGTATGAGTGAAATAAAACTACTAAATGTTAGCTGAAACAGTGCTATTGGCTGAGAGGGAGGCCCTTCCTTAAAGTGGTCTTAGCAATTTTAAAAGGGAGTCTAATAAGAGATTGAATGAATACCTTTCAGTCATAAAGTATTCTCTGTAAAGAGAATAATTATTTTCCCCACATGAGCACATGCAATGTGATTTTCACATCCAAAAGTCACAGGAATTCTGTAGGCTAATTTTTTTCCAGTAGCATAATTATGCTATGTCCATAAGAAACTATTTTTCATCTCAGATCAGCAACACACATGCACACACAAAACTTTAAAAATCTTAGTGTAATTTTATCAACAACCAAAATTCTGAGCATGTTATATTTAATGACATAAAATACATGATATTTTTTCTTCTTCTAATAGAATTAGTAGAAGACATGTTTTGCTACAAAATTTGATTTTAAACACAAATATAGCATGCTAAACATGTTTACCTATAAGATTTGATTTAAATAAAGATTTCTTTATATTGTGAACCTTTGTAAAACTAATTTTTTAACTAACATTTTGAAAGTATGGATTTTTCTTCTTACATTCTACTTATTTAAATTTGTTCCTGAAATTATGTCAAATCATCAACTGGCAAAATTATAAAAATCTAGGTGATAGTCAATGAATAACTAAAATTATAATTTGCTTTTCATACTCAATTAGGTTAATTATTCAATATTTATTGACTACATTTTATTATATATAATATAATATATTGACTCCTCTAGGTAACATAGGGATAATTTTTATAATTTCTTTCTATGATACCTGCCTTTAAACAGCATTTATTATAAATTACAATAACCTATAAAACAGCTAAATTGTCCAATTCACACAAGAAGAAATAATGTAATCATCTTCAGATCTACTTTGTATAAACCCAAAGGAAACCTGTTACAACCTGTTTTTTTTTTACAACCTGTTTTTATCTTCATATTATATGTGAAATAAAATAATCTCATTTGTATTATTTTCCCAGAGTCAAATATATCCAAACGAAATTACATTTTAAAATCACATATATGCAGGGTCTTTGAGGATTAAAGTTTCATGTTGGCTTGATTTCCTCTGTGCTGAGCACCACTTGTCTTCACATCTGGAAGGCAGCACATGGACTCTACCACTATAAACGGCTTCCTTTAAAGATTTCTCCACAGTGGATTCCCTCTCAAATCCATTTTAGGCATGTAACATCTGCTTTTATCCATCTGGTTGCACACTTGGCCTTGAGTTACAGCTTCTTCTAAAACTCGACATTCGGTTTCTTTTAGACTTGTGAATCTCTGCCTTATATCAGGCAATTGTCTTGATTGATCCCTGACTAACTTCATTGTGGTTCTCATGATCTGAATGTTGTTTTGTGATTCTTTTTACATGTTTGTTTATGTATTTGCTTGTTTATATATCATTCCATTTCTATTGTCTGTTGTTTCTTCTGATCCTGAATTGAGCCTTAGGTGCACACTGGCTTTGACTCAACCCGTTTCTTAAGGGCCCTGATGCCTCCCCCCATCCGCCCCCATTGTTACTCTCGTCCCATTATTAGTTGATAGAGATCTTACTCCATCACTTTCACTCACCCTTTCTGGAATAGGAATCTTCATCTGTGATCCAATGACCATTCATTGAAGAGAAAACTGATAGATTCATAGAATTTATGTACATGTTTTTCAAGCATAAACATTTACACATGTCTTTTGTGGGGAGAGTTTCATAGCTTCTATCAGTTTCTTCAAGGGGTTCCGGCTGACACTCTAGAAGTTAAAGATCATAGCTCTTATCATTCATATATTCATTATGCCTTTTATTCTGTGTTTAAATAGATACTACATCTCCTACTGGCTTCATTTCCTTCTTTTGTCTCTCTTGCTGGGTATTGCATTAAACTCCATTCTTGACGCTCTACTGTCGGTATTAGAGGATCTACTTCATTTCACAACTTTGGTGACATGTGAACAAAGAAGACCTCAAAATTTCTGGCTAAGTGCTCAAATATCACCATTTACCTAAAAGGCATCCTCATCAAATTCAAATTAACTAAAATTGGACTTGTTGTCTTTTCTCTAAAATTAGATTCTACATTTAGTCTGTCAGTGGCATTATAATTCTTTTGATCCACTAGGCACAAAGCTTTGGAATAGGTCTTCCTTATCCTTCTTTCTCAATCCTCAGGTGAAGCCTGCCTCCAACTCTATTGCATCACAGAGTATAAACCTTCTGCTGTCACCCTCCATTTCTCTCAGGCCATAATTATTGAAGTAGCTTGTTTAACATTTTCTACTCTACAACCCATGTCTCAATACTTTCATTAGAATGAACTTTTTAAAACAATGTATCATCATTTGCTTTCCATTTTCAGAACACTTCTAGATGCTAATTGTCCCGATGCTAAATCTCACACTTCTAAGTCTCTGATTTAAAGGGTCCACAAGTTGGTTTAAACTAATATTTCCAAAATTTACCTCCCCAATGTTTCACAGCCTCTTTATCAACTCTCTTTTCTAAAATGCTATACAATATTCCACATATAATACTCCTATATTAATACTGTGACTAAAAATGTCACTCTCATCTTTATCAAATTATGTTCACTATTTCAGAACTCATTTTCAAGTTCAATCCAAGAAGTGTGTGCCCTGATTTTTTGGCATGTTCATGGTATTGATTCTTGAAAGTTACATCAAATAAAACCAGACTATTTTCTTTGCAAGATATTTAGCACATTTTGTGAATATTCTTGACTAGCATGTGAGGTCCATAACTGCAAAGATTGTGCTTTTACCATTTTCAATCTTTAACCATGTTTGTTAGCCCAGAGATTTCTGTTATGTAAGCTAAAACTCAGAGATTTTTGCATAAAAATGAAATTACAGAAGCTTATAAATTTTAAAAGAGTATCTATAATAAGGCTGACAGATAAAATACAGGATACCTGGCTAAATGGAATTTCATAGATACAGAATAATCTATTTATGAAATAATTGTTTATGATAATTAAAATGTTTAAGTACAAGTATATCCTATGCAATATTTGGTATATACTTATACTAAAAAACTATGTCTTTTTATCTGAATTCAAATTTTACTTTGTGTCTGTATTTGTATTTATTAAACCTGGTGACTTTAGTGTACAAGATTGCTTTTCTTTTTAAGGGATAACCAATCATATAGAAATCAAAACTAATATTAATGGTGTGAAAACAGAACATTAGATTCACTGTTTTTTTTTTTTTTCCTTTCAGACTTTTTAAAATATTCTACTTATTCATGAGAGACACAGAGAGAGAGGCAGAGACATAGGCAGAGGGAGAAGCAGGCTTCCTGCAGGGAGTCCAATGTGGGACTCCACCCCAGGACCCCAGGATCACGACCTGAGCTGAAGGCAGATGCTTAACCACTGAGCCACCCAGTTGCCCTGTGCCCTAAGGTTTAAATCAATTATCTTCCTCTCATTGTAACTTCCCAAGTGAATCAGTGGCTTCTTTTTCTTTTTCTTGTTCAATCTTTAACATATGGAAGCTTGATATCTGCTGGGAACTTTTTTAGGTGCTGGTGATATAGCAGCATATAATATCAACAAAGTATTGGCTTTAATGTGACAAATATGATGATATAAAAAAGAAAATTAAAAAAAAGTCAGAGAACAATAAGTGTTACAAGGAAAAGAAGCAAAGAGAGAGATAAGAGTTGTATGATTGCGGAAGTTTTGTGGAGGAGGTCACAAGTGAGTAGAAGCCAGCAGCCCTGGTGGCTCAGCGGTTTATGCCTGCCTTCAGCCCAGGGCGTGATCCTGGAGACCCGGGATTGAATCCCACGTGGGGCTCCCTGCATGGAGCCATGGAGCCTGCTTCTCCCTCTGCCTGTGTCTCTGCCTCTGTGTGTGTGTGAGTGTGTCTGTCATGAATAAATAAATAAAATCCTTAAAAAAAAAAAGTGAGTAGAAGCTTGAGTAGAAAAGAGGCATCCAGAGATAGCTGAAGCAAAACCTTAATGGAAGGATAAGATTGACATGCCAGCCAAATGATGTGACTGGACCTTACTGGGCTGGAGAAAGGTGAATGGATACAGATAAGGAGAGACAGGTCAGTAAGAGGACAATTCATGTAGGGTCTTATTGATCATGTTAAATATATTGGGTTTAATATTAAATATTTTAAATATCTGTTTAAAAAATATTGCTCTGGAGGCACCTGAAAGTCTCAGTAGGTTAAATGTCCCTGGCTCTTGATTTTGGCTTGGGTCATGATTTCAGAGTCTATCTATGAGATAGATCCACTCCTCTGGCTCCATGTGGAGTATAGAGACTGCTTGAGATTTTCTGTCTCTTGCTCTCTCTGCCCCTCACTCCCCCCCCCACCCCGACTCTGTCAAGAAAGAAGGAAAGAAAGGAAAAAAAAGAAGAAAAAGAAAGAAAGAAAGAGAGAGAGAGAGAGAGAGAGAGAAAGAAAGAAGAAAGAAAAAAAGAAAGAAGAAAGAAAGAAAGAAAGAAGAAAGAAGAAAGAAAGAAAGAAAGAAAGAAAGAAAGAAAGAAAAGAAAGAAAGAAAGGAAGTGCTCTGAACATCATATGGAAAATTAATTTTTGAGGAAGAGCGACACGAGCAACACTAGAGAAGCCAGTCCAATGGCTCTCTTAGCAGCCCGCCAAAGACATACCACACTGGTGGTGTCTATTGGGGGATGAAAAGTGGAGATGGTGACTCAGAGGTGAATTCAGGATTCATTTTGAGGTCACAACTAACAAATTTTGTTACTAGAGTACCAAAGGCAAGATGGTGATATAAGATAACATTTAAGTTTTGATCTGGGTATCTAGATGAATGGGGAAAATAGAGAAAGGAGCATGATTAGCCCGAATAAAATGATTGTCAAATTCAGGCTCAGGTGGCCTACTCATCTCTTTACCTAAGATCTAGGTACAATCCCATTGTAAGAGGGCAAGAGGAAAGAGCCCTTGCTGGCAATTATGAACCCTCTTTATCTGTTTCAGAGACTATATCATGGTTGACAATCCCCACACAGGTGCAGTAGTATATGTATTATCTGGGAGGGAGGAAATGTTTTAGAGAAACGAACTTCAATTGAGTAGACATAGCAATATTTAGATTTCTTAAAGCCAGAGGCCGGTCTTACTATTCATCTTTAGTGTAAGTTCCTTATATTCTTTATGACAAGTTCCAGTAGATGCTAATTAATAACTTACAGTTCAATGTTCAATGTCCACAGTATGCTCTGTATATGCCTGTATCATATTAACTGAGCTCCCATTACTTTCTTTAATAATCCTTAACTGTTTCTTTATTCCACACTCTTCCTCCCTTAACTCTGAATTGGCTTTGAGACCAAAACGCTAGCTAAAACATTTTTATATTAATAAGTTTTCCCAACATGCTATTTAGTGGATAAAACATACTCACAAAAACATGTTAAATGAAAGAGATTCATACCTTGGGGAAATAAATCAAGTTTGAAAATAATTGCAAAGACACTTATTTTTATTCCAGATCAGGTATAAAATGGCTAAGGCCATAATACAAATGGCAGCTTTTGAGTCCGTATCTCATACTGATATCAGCATGTGAAACTCAGCAGGGACATTACATTTTGAGCATTAACCAGGTTAATCTGCAGCACAAACACCATGGCGTTCAAATCAAAGGCAGCTTTCTGACCCTTTATGTTGTCTTTTTCTATAAACCATACAGTTCACATAAGGATGCTATTCTTTCTGAATAAGAGAGGAAGGAAATTCTGTCAGCTAAAAGAGTATCTTACTACTGAAAAAAAAAAAAAAAAAAACAGAAAATTGTAAATAACAGCAGGAATTTGCCATGATTAGTGAAATGCCATGGCAAAGCAACCATGATTCTCTCCAGGGCTAGGAAATTCATGCTTTACCCTAGACATCTCATTCCAATAATTTCAAGGCTTATAAAAGGATGAAAAAACAATGTTTTTTATAGCATGTTTCTGTAATAGCATTTTAAGTTCCATGAGTAAAGCTGACCACAATTACTAATATTTGACATCTCTACCTATATTACCTATTTCATACTTAGAATATCTCATGGCACATATTAACCACCATTTCAAATTTTCTAAATGAAAAAATGTCATTGTATGATGATAAGTGCTGGGACATAATTTCTGAGATGTTTCTTTGCATTAACAGATGTCATTGTGCCCATTACATCAGTGAGCCACAGCCAGGGTGTGCTGGCAAATACTTAACAACCCACTCTCCAAAGAGAAAAAAGCTATAATTTATGACAGTTAACAAGTCCTGTGTATAAATACTCCAACTATGGATGATGTCCTATTCATGCGATGTCACTGAATGGTATAATTTGGAGGAAATGAGAATAATCAGTTTTCTTGAAGTAGTATGAGTGATACTATACATCCAATTTGATATGTGGTAATTGCCATTGTTTTTTTATCACAAATCAAAAATCTTAAAAAAATAACAACCCCAAATACCTTTATAATTATATATCCTCCAAGCATTTTTGTCCAAAACTGAATTTCTCTCCTTTATTATATATATTCTGCATTTGCATCTACTCACTGGTTTTTATTCTAGGCTTTTGCCAGCACTGGCTTAGACCTAGATAGGAAAAATACATGATACATGATACATGCACCATCACTGTTTCCCACAATATTTTTGTACGTATCATTTACAGAACTATAATTGCTCCTCGTCAGACATAAATCTATCATTCTTCTCAACCCAGAAGTCCAAAAAGCCATTTCCAATTAAATAGAATTTGAAAAATGATTACAACTGCCTTATCAATCTCTACTTCAAGTTCAGATCATCCACTCTTAGTATTTTTTTTTTATTATTCACTCATGATAGACAGAGAGAGAGAGAGAGAGAGAGAGAGATTGAGAGAGAGGCAGAGACACACGCAGAGGGAGAAGCAGGCTCCATGCCGGGAGCCTGTCGCGGGACTCGACCCGCAACCCCAGGATCACGCCCTGGGCCAAAGGCAGGCACCAAACCACTGAGCCACCCAGGGATCCCCACTCTTAGTATTGACAATGACTAACATTATGGAATATTTTGCATGTGCAAAGTAGGGCTCTAAATACTTTATGTGTAATAATTCATTTAATCATTCTAATACTATTAAATAAGTTCTATCTTTAAGTCTATACAGATAATAAAATCTAGAAATAGCAGTTAAATAAATTTTGCTAGTCTCATAAAATGGAGAGCCTAGAATCAAAACCAGACATTTTGACATCCTTACTTCACTTTGAATTCAAGATTTTCATCTTCTTTCTTTTAAAATATTTTTCTAGAGTCCTTTAACATCCACATCTGCCTGATTCTCCTGAGTTTCCCTCTTTATTGACCTTCATTAAGCACATCTATTAAGATGATTATCATACTGTGTCTCCCACTTTGAACAAATTGAGCAAATTTGAAAGCTATATCATACTTTTATGTTATCTCTATCAAGACTGTAAAATCACTTGTCTTCATCATTTACTCAGAGTTTAAGTTCTAATCACTGAACTGAATATTTTACAAAATAGTCACAGAAAGCTAGACTGGCCATTATTTCATTTCATGCTCTACTTGATTGAGTTACTCTTATATTTTTTAGGCATGATATAAATTACGTACTACTTTTCTAACTCTTAACTGATGTTTTTTTGTATTTCAAAGTGGTATATGTACATACTCTCATTCTTATTTTTTTTACTTATATTGCTCATGTTTACTTTTTTATAATTTAAATTAATATAATAATATACCTAACAAGGTGTTATGTACAAATATGCAACATATGATTTGTTCCTTTGAAGAATGTATGATATACATAAAGTAAAGAATGTTTTTAAAAATCGGAAAATTAGAGAGCATGGTAAATTGAAAAGTATTCTATAGATACAATAGTTTTAGATAATAATATTGAATAATTTTTAGAGCATCAATTTCAATTATTCTTTGCTATTCATCATTTTGAAATATAAGAATGTTTTAAGCACATGAGACACCTCAAACAGAATTTTTGAGTATAACATATAATATGTATAACGTGTTAATATGAGTATAAATATAATATAGATTAAAACAATATATAATATTACATATGTAAATATATATCTTTCTATATATATATTTTTTCCTTTTCCTACAGCCTTGCTGTTGCATCCTTTCCCATCTCTGGAATTTTTTTTTTTCCTTGTATGGATACTACCGGAATTAGATGTGATAATAATAATCTATCTTAGAAAATGAAGTGGGCTCATATTTTTGATTATTCTTTTTGAGAAAATCATTAGGGACCTGATAGAGTCCTAAGGCATCATCTGAAATAAGCCAGATGTCTACCACTCAAATGTTTGTCCTATTACAGGGCTCTCATTCCATCAAGCTCCTTGAGAAGATTGGCTCTGAACAGTTCAGTACACTCCCACATAATTATAACATAAGTGGAATCATTTCAGTAACTGACTTATTTCCTTCAAAAAGAGTAGAAAATTATTATTCTAAACATTATTAATATAAACACATTTTATTAAAATATACACATAATTAACTACTAGAAGAAAACTGACTTTTATGCTAGCCAGGATATGTTGAAGAACATAAATCTATCTTCAACTCATGTTAAATTTTAAAATAACATATATACTATATCTTAATATAGTTAGAATGCCATTTCTGTTTTGTCCTGTTTATGAGGAGAAAATCATAATATATTGTATAGGAAAATGTTAAGAAATAAAATATCTATTTTTCCTTGCTTCATTCTCCAAGTATACCTTTTCATTATTATACATGTAATGGAATTTTCATACAAGTATATTGTAATGAAATTATTTCTGCTTTTGCATTTCTGAAAAAAATATTTATTTTGCCTTCACTTAAATATGTGTTATATATTTTATATTTATATTTTATTTATTATATTTACATTCAATTTATAAATATCATGTGTTTTTATTCTGGGAAGAGAATTATAGGTTCCTAGATATTTCTTTTTCCCCTCAATACTTTACATATGTCATTTTACTATCTTTGGCTTTATGGTTCTGAGAAGGCATCTGCTGCTGTTCTGGTTTCTGTTCCTTTATATACAGCATGTCATTTTTAAATAGCAGCTTCTAATTTTCATTTTACTATTGGTTTTAAGCAATTGGATTATGATATACATCAGTATAATATTCCTAATGTCTCTGGCTTAGGTCTTATTAAGCTTTTGAATTTGCAAGTTTATATTTTTTCATTAAATTTTAAATATTTTCAGGTGATATTTCTTAAAATAATTTTTCTACGCCTTCTCTTTCCTTCTTTCAAGTACTACAATTATACATATATTAGGTCCAGAGCCCACTGATATGTATTCAATGTCATTGAGCTTTTGTTCCTCTGTTATATTTTAAATAATTTCTACTTCTATATTTTGAAGTTCATTAATCTCTTTTTCTGTTATGTTTAATCCATTTTTTAAAAAATACAAACCAATGGTTTTAAAAATTTCAAATGTTTTCTAAATATTTATAAAATTCTGAATTGAGCTTTTTTGCAAATATCTTTTGTATCTCCAGTTTATACACTCTAGTTTTTCTGTATCTTCTTGAATACCTGGAACATAATTATAATAAATGTTAATGTTTTATATATCATCTCAGATATTTATTCTATGATGTGTGTCTTGTTTCAATAGTTTTTTTTTCTTTTTTTAAAGTTGTAGTTACCTACTTCTTTGTATGCGTGGTAATTTTTTTATTCTTATGTATGATGGATTTTCTCATATTATTTTAACATTTTTCACATTTTTTTTTCTTGGATGCAGTTAAGTTACTTGGAAAGAGTTTGATTTTTTTGAAATATTTCCATGGGATATTTAAGACAGGACGAGAACATTTATCCTAGCACTAATTTTATTTACTACTGAAACAATAGTCTTTTGTACACTCTGATGACCTGTGTTTGAAGTCTTTTCACTTTGATAGAGAGGAACAAGAATTCCTGCTGCTCTATTGGAGCTGTAAGGATTGTTCTATCCACTTCTTTCAGTTTTTTTATTCAACCTTGGATAGTTTCCCTACATACATTGTATGTATTTGTTACCACTCAGCTGAAAACTTGAAAGGTACTCTCTAGAGAACTTCATAGTTGTTTCTTTCTCCCTCTATCCACCAGCCCCTCGTTCTCCTGTCTAGGTCTATTCTTTCTCATCCTCTGCCATGCCGTGTAATATCTAACTGCCTTGTCATCTCTAAATCCCAGCTGTGTTTCCTCAAATCAGGAATATGATCATGTACTGCCTGATGATTTACTCACTGCACTGCAACCTGAAAATTCTCCAAGTACTCCAAGTCCAAAACTAGGGCAATCAGAGGTATTTCTTATCTGTCTCCCTCTCAGAAAGCACTGTCCTGTGTTAGCTGTTGGCCAAATTCTGAAAACAATTTTCTATATATTTTCCTATTTTTTAAGCTGTTGAATCAAGACTGGCCTGATTTGGAAGTACTGGAATAGTTGCTATAAAACAGCCTCAGGTGTATTTTTAAAATAATATTTTAATTATTTTAATTTCAGTTAGTTAACATGCTGTATTATATTGGTTTCAAGTGTGCAATATGGTGATTCAACAATTCACCCAGTGCTCATCACAACACATTCACTGCTTAATCACCATCACCTATTTCACTCATCCAACCCACTCACCTCTCCTCAAGTGACCGGTAGTTTGTTCTCTATCATGTAGACTCCGTATCTTGGTTTGTCTCTGTCCCTCTTCTTCTTCCCTTTGCTCATGTGTTTTGTTTCATAAATTCCACATATGAGTGAAATCATATGGCATTAGTCTTTCTCTGGCTGATTTAATTTCACTTAGCATTATATGCTATAATTCTACCCATGTCATTACAAATGGCAACATTTCCTTTTTTTTATGGCCCAACGATATTCCATTATATGTATATATCACTTATTTATCTGTTCAGCACTCCATGGGCACTTGGCCTGCTTCCATAATTTGGCTATTATAAATAATGCTGCTATAAACATAGCAGTGCTCTTTACACTTTAATTTAGTGTTTTTGTATTTTTTGGTAAAATACCCAGTAGTGCAATTGCTGGATCATAGGATAATTCTGTTTTTAACTTTTTGAGGAAACTCCATAATATTTTCCAGAGTGGAGGCATCAGTTTGCATACCCACCAACATTGCAGGAGGGTTCCCCTTTCTCCACATCCTTGCCAACATCTATTATTTCCTGTGTTATTGCTTTCAGCCATTCTGTCAGTTGTGAGGTGATATCTTACCGTAGTTTTGATTTTCATTTCTCTGATGATAAGTGATGATGATGAGCATCTTTTTATGTCTCTATTGGCTATCTGGATATCTTCTTTGGAGAAACGTCTGTTCATGTCTTCTGCCCTCCTTTTTATTTTTTTTAAATTTTTTTAAAATATTTTTTTCTTTCTTTATTTATTTATGATAGTCACAGAGAGAAAGAGAGAGAGAGAGAGGCAGAGACACAGGCAGAGAGAGAAGCAGGCTCCATGCACCGGGAGCCCGACGTGGGACTCGATCCCGGGTCTCCAGGATCGCGCCCTGGGCCAAAGGCAGGCGTCAAACCGCTGCGCCACCCAGGGATCCCCATTCTGGCCTCCTTTTTAATGGATTATTTGCTATTTGGGTGTTAAGTTTTATAAGTTCTTTGAATATTTTGGGTACTAACCCTTTATAGGACATTTAATTTGCAAATATTCCATAGGCTGCCTTTTAGTTTCAATAATTGTTTCCTTTCCTGTGCAAAAGCTTTTTAATCTCAGTAGTTTATTTTTGCCCTTGTTTCCCTTGCCACAGGGAACATTTCTAGAAAATACTTGCTATGACTGATGTCAGAGAAAGTACTGTCTCTTCTCTCTTAAGATTTTTTATGGTTCCAAGTCTCAGAGTTAGGTTTTCAAAACATTTTAAATTTATTTTTTGTATAGTATAATCAAGTGGCCAAATTTCATTCTTTTGTATGTGGCTTGCATATAGTTGTGGGTTCATTTCTGGATTTTCTATTATTTTCTATTAATCTATTTTTTACCAGTACCATACTGTTTTGATTACTACAAGTTTGTAGTATAATTTGAAGTCCAGAATTATGATGCCTTCAGCTTTACTTATCTTTTTCAAGAGTGCTTTGGTTATTTGTGGTCTTTTGTGATTCTATGCAAATTTTAGAATTGTTTGTTCTAATTCGGGAAAAAATATTGTTGGTAATTTGATAGGGATTGCATTAAATGTGTAGATTGCTTTGAGTAGTATAAACATTTTAACAATATTTGTTCTTCCAATCCATGAGCATGGAATATCTTTCCATTCCTTTGTGTCATCTTTAATTTCTTTCATCAATGTTTTATAGTTTTCAGAGTGTAGGTCTTTCACCTCTTCGATTAAGTTTATTCCTAGGCATCTTATTATTTTTGGTGCAATTGTAAATGAGATTTTCTTAGTTTTTCCTTCTGTTGACTCCATATTGATATATAGAAATACAACAGATGTTAGTACATTGATTTTATATCCTGAAACATTACTGAATTAATTTATCAGTTCTAGTAGTTTTTGGTGGAGTCTTTTGGATTTTCTGTATAGAATATCATAACACCTGTGAATATTGAAAGTTTTACTTCTTCCTTACCAATTTAGATGCCTTTTATTTCTTTTGTTGTTTAATTGCTATGTCTTGGACTTGCAGTACTATGTTGAATAAAAGTGGCAAGAGTGCACATCTTTGTCTTGTTCTTGGCCTAAGAGGAAAAGCTATAAGTTTTTCCTTAATAAGCATAAAATTAATAATTAATTTATAATAAATAATAATAATAATAACTATTATTAATAATAATAATACCTGTGAGTTTTCCATATATACCCTTTCTTATTTTGAGGTATGTTCCCTCTAAATCTACTTTGTTGATGGTTTTTTTTTTTTTAATTTTTATTTATTTATGATAGTCACACACAGAGAGAGAGAGAGAGGCAGAGACATAGGCAGAGGGAGAAGCAGGCTCCATGGACTGGGAGCCCGACGTGGGATTCGATCCCGGGTCTCCAGGATCACGCCCTGGGCCAAAGGCAGGCGCTAAACCGCTGCACCACCCAGGGATCCCTGTTGATGGTTTTTATCATGAATACATTTTGTACTTTGTCAAATGCTTTTTCTGGGTCTATTGAAATGATCACATGGATCTTATCCTTTCTCATATTGATGTTATGTTTTAATTTAGGGTGATTAATTTGTGATTAATATGATTAATCTTTGTGTTCTGGGAATAAATCCCACTTGATCATGGTGAATTTTTCTTATGTATTGTTGGATACATTACTGATATTTGTTGAGGATTTTTACATTTGTGTTCATCAGAGGTATAAGTGTGCAGTTCTCTTTTCTAGTAGTGTCTTTATCTGATTTTAGTAATAAGGTAATGCTGGCTTCATAAGATAAATTTGGCATTTTCTACTTTTTGAAATAGTTTGAGAAAAATAGGTATTAACTCTTCTATAAATGTTTGGTAGAATTTGCTTATGAAGCTGTCTGGCCCTGGACTTTTGTTTGTTGGGATTTTTTTGATTACTAGCTCAATTACATTCCTGGTAATTGGTCTGTTCAAATTTTCTATTTCTTCTTGTTTCAGTTTTGGTGGATTATATATTTGTAAGAATTTGTCATTTTATTCTAGTTTGTCCAATTTGTTACCCATAACATTATGATTATTTGTATTTCCGTGGAGCTGGTTGTTATTTCTTCTCTCTCATTTTCAATTATATTTATTTTTCCTTTCTCATATTTCTTGATAAGTCTGGCTGGAGTTTTATCAGTTATATTGGTTTTTTTTTTCAAAGAACCAATTCCTGGTTTCACTGATCTGTTGTATTTTTTTCTTAGTTTCTTTATCATTTATCTCTGCACTAATTTTTATAATTTTCTTCCTTTTACTGGTTTTAGGTTTGTTTGTGTGTTTGTTTTTTCTTGTAGCTCCTTTAAGTGTAATGCTAGGATGTTTATTTGAGATTTTTCTTACTTCTTGAGGTAGCATATATTGCCGTAAATTTCTCTCTTAAGACCAATTTGCTGTACCACAAAGCTTTTGAATCACTGTTTTCATTTTCTTTTTTGTTTTTCCATGTATTTGTTTAAATTTCTTTTACCTCTTGGTTGACTCATTCATTATTTAGTAGCATGGTATTTAACCTCTTCTACTTATGGTCTTTCTAGATTTTTTTCTTGTTGTCAACTCAACTTCTAGTTTCATAGATTGTGGTCAGAAAATATACATGGTAGAGCCTCAATCTTTTTTAATTTGTTAAGATATGTTTTGTGGGCTAATATATGACCTATTTTGGAGAATGTTTCATGTGTACTTTCAAGCAATGTCTGTTCTGCTATTTTAGGATGGAATGTTCTGAATATATCTATTAAATCCATCTGGTCAAGTGTGTCATTCAAAGCCATTGTTTCCTTGTTGATTTTCTGTTTAGATTATCAGTGCATTGAAGCAAGTGGGGTGTTGAAGTCCCCTACTATTTATTGGATTATTATTGATTAATTCTTTTATGTTTATTATTAACTGTTTTATGTATTTGGGTGCTCCCACTTTGGGTGCATAAATATTTACAATTATTATACCTTCTTGTTGGAATGTCCAACTTTATTATTATATAGCATCCTTCTTTTTCTCTGTGATGATCTTTGTTTTAAAGTCTACTTTTCCAATATAAGTATTACTCTCCAGCTTTCTTTTGACATCCATTTGCATGATCCATCCCCTCTCTTTCATTCCACAAATGTCTTTAGGTCTGAAGTAAATCTCTTATAGGTAGCATATAGATGGGTCTTCATTTTTTGTCCATTGCATCATCTTTCTTTTGATTGAATCATTTCATCCATTTACATCCAAAATAATTATTAATGGATATCTATTTATTGCCATTTTATTACTTGCTTTGTCATTTTTTTCTGAAGATTTTCTCTAATCTTTTCTTGTCTTGCTCTCTTTCATGGTTGCTCATTTCTTTAGTGATATATTTGCATTTCCTTCTTTTTATTCTTCACATATTCATGAGTGGTTTTTAATTTGTAGCTACCATTTGGTTTGTATATAACATATGCTGCATATAATAGCCTATATTAAACTGATGGTCACTTAAGTTTGAACCCATTCTTTTCTCCTCTTCTCCCATCTTAGGTATATGATATTATATTTTACATCATTTTATTTTGTGAGTTCCTTGACTAATATTGTTTCTTACCTTCAAACTGTCACTATTGGTCTTTCCTTAACACTCAAAAAGTCCCCTTTAATATTTTCTGCAGGACTGGTTTTGTGGCCATGAACTCCTTTAGTTTCTCTGGGAAATCCTTATCTGTCTTTCTATTCTGAATGATAGCTTGCTAGATAGAGTTCTTGGCTGCATATTTTTCACTTTCAGCATTTTGAATACAGCATGTCACTCTCTTCTGGCTTGGAAAATTTCTGCTGAAAACTCCCAATAGCCTTATAGGATTTCTCTTGCATGTTACTGTCTTCTTTGGTACTACTGATTTTATTTATTTTTTGTTATCAATCTATTTTGTCATTTTAATAATAAGTCTTAGTATGGATCTACTTTTGTTGATTTTGTTGCCGTTTCTCTGTGCCTTCTGGATCTGGATATCTTCTCCAGCTTAAGGAAGTTTTCAGCTATTAGCTCTTTAAATAAATTTTCTGCCCCCTTTTCTCCCTCTTCTTCTTCTGATACTCCTATAATAGAAATGTTATTACATTTAATGGAGTCTGTAAGTGTTCTAAATCTATTCTCATTTTACATAATTATTTTTTTTCTTTTTTGTTCAGCTTGATTACTTTCCATTAATCTATCTTCTAAGTCACTATTTCATTCTTCTGCTTCTACCAATTTGCTGTTCATTTCATCATGTGTATTTCTCATTTTATTTACAGAGTCCTTTATCTCTGCTATTTATTTGTTATCTCTGGGTTAGGGGGCTCATTCATGCCTTCCACTCTTTTCTCAAGTCCAGTGAATATCTTTGTGATCATTACTTAATTCTCTACCAAACATGTTACTTATATCTGTTTTTTTAGATCTCTTGGTCTTGCCCTGTTCTTTCATTTGGGACAATTTCCTCTGTTTTATTTTATCTAAGTTTTTTTTTTTTTAAGATTTTATTTATTTATTCATGATAGTCACACAGAGAGAGACAGAGAGGCAGAGACACAGGCAGAGGGAGAAGCAGGCTACATTCAGGGATCCCAACGTGGGATTTGATCCCGGGCCAAAGGCAGGCGCCAAACTGCTGCGCCACCTAGGGATCCCTATCTAAGTCTTTATGCTTGTTTCTCTGTGTTAGAAAAGTCAATTATCTCTCCTGTTCTTTTGGGTAATGGTCTTATGAAAAAGAAGTCCTATAATGCCCTGCAGTGTAGCATCCCCTATTCCCCAGGGCCTAGTGTTTCAGGGAGTGTCTCCAGTGTGTGCCATATGCATTCTACTGTTGTGTCCTGGCCACTATATCCTTCAGGCTAGTCATCTCTAGATGCTCTCTTTGCCCCCTTGTGGCCAGTATTTGGTCCCTGGCCTAAAATTGTGCATTTTAACTGTGCAGTGATCTAATTTCACAAGCAGAAATGTAAAATCAGACCTGTCTCCAACTACTGCTGGAACAGAGGCCCTGCAAATTTTGGAGGTCAGGAGATGTGGTGTAGGCACAGGTTTGGGCCTGTCTTCTGGGAGAGGGGGCCCACAGTGCTGGGACTGAGGCATAACTAGGAAGGGTGGTTTCACAGATGGTGGGGGATTGGGGCTTGGTATAAGCAGGCTAGGTAGTGGGTGTTGTTGCTCTGCTGGTTCCCACAGGTGGCTCTATGTTTTTGCTGGGAGGCTGGGGAAAGAAATGGTTCCTGCCAGTTCCTTTGTTCCAAGAGGAGGTTTCTCCATGAATGCTACCTGTCTCCCACAAGCTCAGAGATGAGCAAATAACCTTCCATCCTTGAGTTTTTCAGATCACCTCTCACATGCTGTAGGTCCAGAGACTGTTTGCCCTGCCTTCTCTCTAAGAGCAGCCCAAATGCCTCCAGGATCTCCCTGAGCCAAGCCCAATGACCTTTGAAACTCCAGGTTTTAAGCCCTGCTAGTTTTCAGAACTCATAATATTTGGCTCTTCTATTTTCCAAGCCAGTTGCTATGGAGATTCATCTTCCCTGTGTGGGCTCACCTGTGTGCTAATATGTTTTTTTACCCTCCTCCAGGACCACAGCTTCCTCCATAGTGTGGCAACCATGATTCATTTCTCTCCCGCACAGGTCTCTGCACTTCCTACCTTCTTCAATGTGGTGTCTTCTCGACATTTACCTGTGGAGTTTTTTTCCACCAGTCTTCTGGTCAATTTCTGGGATATTTAGGATGACTTGATAGTTATCTGGCTGGATTTGTGGAACCAAGGAAACCTAGGATCCTCCTAGTCTGTCATCATCTTCAAAAACAAAAACAAACAAAAAACCTGTTTTGTTCTGCATATTCAAAGTTAATTAATCAGAAGTGGAAATGTCAATATGTGTGTATGAAAAAGAAACTATTATATATATATAATATTATATATATTATATATTTATCTGAATTAAAACACATTTACTGCTCTCAGATTGGTCATAGTCTAAAAGCAAAGACAGACAAATAAAAAGTGTATTAAAGGATCCGTCAAAGAGTATAGCTTCTGCAAGGGACCAATAGGAGCCAAGAAATGGGTTTGACATTTTATTGTTAAGAATAATAGCTCTGGCAGCTCTAACAGCAACAAAAATAGAAGTATTACCCAATAAAAGTTTCTAATGAATCTTTTTGGATATCTCTCTTTAGTTAATGGAATGTGTGAAATTCCTCTATCATGATACACCACTATCTCAGAATTATTCATTTCCAGCAGCATTAGTATGAGAAAGAAGATAAGCCAAAGACCTCTTGGAAAATAATAAGGGACAAAACTCAAAGTAGTATATGTCACATTTAGTTATATCAGTTAACTAAATGCCATTGCATGACCTGGACCTGACTGCATAGGTGGCCTGGGAAATAACTCTATGAGTACCAGGAAAAATGAACAGGATTAGGAGTGTTTAGCTGAGGTTTGGCACAAGCCTATGTGAATGAATAAAAAAATTCCACTTTATTAGAATGGGTATGGATACTGTAAAGTAGGAGGGGGGAAACAAAAAATTTGTAAATGAAATGGTTTGGTGCTCCTGACAACAGAAACCTTTGGGATATATGGAATAAGCAATGTGATCCTCTTTTAGTTTATTGGAAAAGTAATCATGAAAAGATAGGTAATCATGAAAGATAGGTTTGGAAAATTCATGTTAGAGAAATATGTGAGGTCATCAAGGAGAATATGAGTTAAGTGAACAGAATTTTGCAAGTTTTGTTTCTATGGTAGTACAAAATGATTGAGTCATTGATCCAAATTAAACCAGTGGAAAGTATGAAAGATGAGAATCAAAGCCAATTTCAACAGGAAGAGACATAGAGCTTGGTGATAAATAAAAATGTAGGATAAGTAGAAGGGAATTTCAAATTAGTTCCAAATTCAGCTTAATCAAAATCCTAATGGAGAACAGTGACCACGTACACATAGAACTTCCTGGGCAAACTTAAAAAAGAAAAAAATAGGGGAGCACGAGTGGCTCAGCAGTTTAGCGCTGCCTTCAGCCCAAGGCCTGATCCTGGAGGTTTGGGATCGAGTCCCGCGTCAGGCTCATTGCATGAAGCCTGCTTCTCCCTCTCCATGTGTTTCTGCCTCTCTCTCTCTCTCTATGTAAATAAATAAATAAATAAATAAATAATCTTTAAAAAATAGAGTATTAAACAAAGTTTTATTGGTAATAAAAGTAATGATGTCAATCATTTTGCCTTAAAGGCATATGAATAGAAGATCAAGGGAACAAAAGGAGAAAAAAGTGTCATATGTAAAATGAGTGTAGTCTTCCAGAGTAGAAAATAATTCCTTAAATTATTTCAGGATTCTGTGTCAGTGGATTATAATATCTTTCTGGGGTACTGTTGCCACATATTGAAAAGTGTCCAACTATAAAATCATTTAAACTGCACAAAATTAGGAGTTAAAATCTTATATGGAATTAACTAGTCACAGGAGTATTTAAAGAGAAGTGGAAATGTCAAGAACATAAATTAGCTTTTTATTTCAGGGAAAGTCTTGACAAATGCAAGAACATAACTTGTGAACATGGGATGAAAATTCTCTTTAGTTACCATTAACAGCTTATCAATGTCCTATACTTAAACATGAGAGTGGTTTATCGGAATGCAAAGTATACCAGTGTTAACTGAAACATCTTCCTGTTATTTACAACTATCAACCAACACACACACACACACACACACAGACATTTGCACAGATGTGCAAAAAATGTAAATGTAGCTAATCATGTGAACCTGTGCTTGAAAATATTTGTTTTTTTATCAGAAGTTCCTGTGATCTACTCATAGATAGCTGCCATTTTATTGAACACGACTTTATGCACACTTAGTATATGTATTGTACATATAGTATTTCCTTTCATTTAATCAACATAATTACACTATTTTATCACTAAGTTGACTGATGTTTTGATGAAGATTAGGAAAAGTGTTTTGTTATTTGAATAGCAAGCATTAGTTTTTGAACATGAATTTGAACAATTTTCACAGGCCATGTGAAAGGAGACAGGAGAAAATTGAAAGTCTATTGTTTGTAATCAGGACAGTTTTTCTGATAGAATTTAACTGAGAATTAAGTTTCTCAGTTTCTCTTAAAACAAATTAAATAAATCTTCCCTGTAGTTGAAAAAGAAACAAAGAGAATTACAGAATTACAGAGACCCAAGGTTTTTAGTAAAGAAAAAAGATGATAGAGGAATAAGGTTAATATTGATCTTGACGACTTATTTTGCCTATGTATATTACTATTGCACAGTACAGGCAAGGTGGCAAGCAAAACTATAAGACAGACACACTAGTAAAGCCTTTAGTCCTATGACCACTTGGCTTGTTTTAAGAATTATCAATGAGCCAAGTGGTTTTAGAGCTTCCATGAGATACTCATGATTAGGGAGGAAAGAGCTTTGGAAAAAAATGATTGTGGAAGGAATATAAGAAAATTCAAGATAGTGAAATTTATTGCTTATTGCAGCATTGAGTAAATTAATCTTCATAAAAATTAATAGATTGTACAATGTACAATGTGTCTGAAATTTAAAAAGAAACTACAAATTTTCTGAATTAGTGGAGATACATGTGCAGAATATAAAGAGATAGGAAAAGTATAAGAGCAAACATATATCAATAGCAATAAGAAAGACAGTTACAAGTTTGCATATTCACATTTATATTTCCTTAAGACCTTTTTCAATGTAATTTACTAGGAAAATATTCATACAGAAAAAAAAAAATAGCTAACTGGGTAAGAATGAATGTGGAGTTGAAAATAAATGATTTCGGGCAGCCCGGGTGACTCAGCGGTTTAGCACCTGCCTTTGGCCCAGGATCGAGTCCCACGTTGGATTCCCTGGATGGAGCCTGTTTCTCCCTCTGCCTGTGTCTCTGCCTCTCTCTCTCTCTGTGTGTGTCTCTAATGAATAAATAAAACCCTAAAAAAAAAAAAAAAAAAGAAAGAAAGAAAGAAAATAAATGATTTCCACTCCAAATGTTAGAAGTATGATCAAGATTAAGGCTGAAATTAACTATTACAAGACATTCAAACACCAGCCTTATTATTACAGTAATATTATAGGGAATATTGGAGATACCATATAAAAATAAAGCTATCTAAATTATGTCAGTTCTGTGGACCATTTATTACAGAGAATGACAGATTAAGGTACTAAATATGCATTTATAATTATTTTAACATTGTTAACTATGTACAAAGTAAATATTTCCAACTCTTCAGAAAACAATATTCAATGGCAATATAAGATACAATAATACTGTAAAAGTTCAAAGTTTGAAATAACAGGTAAATATTGTGAAAAATATATTTCAAAAATATTTCAGGAAAGAAATGTCTCCCTTCTAACTAGGAAAGACTTAAGGATAATTTTGGAGCAGAAAATTTTAACAATTATTCATTCTCTAGTGTTTTTTACTCTGAGAGCACATAGTTTGTAAGACTTTGCAAGATAGGGGGGCAGCTGGGGTGGCTCAGCGGCTTAGTGCTGCCTTCAGCCCTGGACGCCATCCCAGAGTCCTAGGATCGAGTCCCACATGGGGATCCCCGCATGGAGCCTGCTTATCCCTCTGCCTGTGTCTCTGCCTCTCTCTCTCTCTCTCTCTCTGTGTGTGCTTCTCATTAATAAATAAATAAAATCTAAAAAAAAAAAAAAAAGAAAAAAGGGAGGTGGGCGGGTGATGGGGGTGACTGGATGACGGGCACTGAGCGGGGCACTAGATGGGATGAGCACTGGGTGTTATGCTATATGTTGGCAAATTGAACTCCAATTAAAAAAAAAAAAGACTTAGCAAGATGGAAGGAGATGCAGAACATCAGTGAAACCAAAAATGTCCCTGTAGTACTTTTTTGTAACAACTAATAGCTTTAGAAATAAACAGGCTAAAAATAAATTTGTCATTTGAGTAAAATATGGTTAAATATGTTCCGAACACCAATCTGAATATGGGAACAATTTTTCCAGTTCCAGACAGATTGTCAGTCAAATGGAAAGACTGATAACATAGGTCCCTTAGTTTTTCAGTTTATGCTTGATGTTAGTTATTTCTACTTGACCGTTGTAGTGAAAAGTTTCTTAGCTTACTTTTATTCTATTATACTACATGACTTTTTGGAAGCTCTAAACAACCTTTCTCTAACTGAATTTTTTCTCCTTAATAAACTTTTTGCAAAAGTCTCTGACAGGTCTAAACTCATGATGGAAATATTATACATGATGGCCAGCTTAAAATTGAAGAAAATGTTAAATGTTCTTCTTATTAGAAATTGCTTGATGAGATTTTCTAACCTGTTCAGAAGTGAAAGTAAAGAAAATAAGATTTGTACATTCTGCCCTTTCTAGCGCAGTAATAGGTGTTCCTGTAAAAATATAACAGCAGGGAATCTTTCCTGTTGAGTGATATCAGTCAGGAAGTGAGATGATGGGTAGTACTATGTGGTGTGCAGGATGATGAAATGCATTAGGGTTTTCGGGTAGGGCAGTGTTAGGAAAAATATGAAATGGGAGTTGATCAATCATATGAAATTTGAAATGCCTCAGGCTGATTTCCAGTAGTCTTTTTGTCTAAGTACGGACAAAAATAAAGAAATTGTGTTATTTCACTGAGAAGAAAAACATACTTTCATTTGTTTTGGTCTTGTTTTTCAGAAGACAGAGCAATTGATACTTATAAGAGTAGGCTATTGGCTTACAAATGAAATTACCTCTAATGATGCACATTTTTTCCAATGATTGAATAATTAAATCTTACAGTTCAGAATATACTGGATACTTTAAGAAATATTTGACAATCAGAAGAAAACTGATTGGTGGCATTGGTCCTGCATGGACTCACAAAATAAAATATTTTGTTACAAAAACAGATATTTCTGTGTTCATTTTTGAACAAAAGTGATCATTTTTGCAAACAATGCATGCCAATTACTTATCCTTTTTTTCAGGTGGAAGTATTTATTGCAGTTAACTTATTCTCATATTATCATCACCCATCACATACTGGGTGGGATGGGTGTAGTGGAAAGCAGATTTCTTGCTCTTTAGAGGTCTCTGGACCATGACAAACCACATTCACACTAATAAAAAGAAATCTCTGGTACCCCAAGACTCTGAGCATTTAGCTAGCATCAGAAACTAGGTAAGATGTTACTGGTATTTCTTTCCTCTTAAAGTATGCTATGGTGTGCAGAAATACTGCATATGAATATTGGTATAGCCTAAAACTAAGATTCAATAAAAAATAAAAAGTCATACTGTTATACCTGTTTCTTTTATCTTCAGATTAAAGAAAATTCATCTGTTGACAGAACAAAAGTTTATCCATTTACATGTGACAGTGGCCATGTGACTGTCTTGGCAAAGTGTCAGGTTTTATATTATGCAACGTTATCTATGTGGCAATAATGTAGTTTTTTAAAAATTTGTTTGTTCTTTTTTTGGATATAAAGATGCTTGCCTTTTAAAATTTCCCTTATATTTTTCCTTCTTGATTCTTGGAATATAATCATAATGGTAGGGGTTCTATTTTGTACTATTAGGGTTAAGGTTTTTCCAACTAGAGATGGTGGAAAGCCAGAATAAGCCCCGTCAAAGATGTCTAGTGTTTAGGGAACTGACAGCTTAAAACTCATATTTGCTGGTGGCAAATTTAATAGTCTCCTTATACCCTGTTCCTTTACAGCAGCATTCACAATCTATTATGTTTTCTCAAAATCTTTAGTCACAGATAGTATTTATGTAATTTCCTCTCCCCCCCCCCTTTTTTTTAAAGAGAGAAAGAGGGCATGGATAGGGGGAGTGGCAAAGGAGAGGGAGAGAGAAACTGTTAAGCCAGCTTCTTGTCCATCGCAGAGTCCAATGCAGGGCTTGATCTCATGTAAAAAAAAATATATATTTGTGAAATAAGTTACCCACTAAAATTATTTCTATACACTAGTGCAAAATCTGGAATTATAGTCTTAAATACAATTTAGCATTTCTTACATCCATTTCAATTTCATTTCATCTCATTTCCCAAGAAAGTTAATATTGTCAAGAAGTATTAGATACAGCTATAGAAAAATCAGGATTGGGCAAGGGGAGGAGGAGGGGTTATATAGGTAAACTAGATTATGTCTGACAAAATAGTTTATTTATTCACCCTATTAAACATGAATATGTCTATAAGATTGCCTTGGAATCAGTAAAATCAAAAATTGCTTATAAGAAAGTGACCATAGACAATATAACAAATATTTGATTTGATTTAAAACAGTGAGACTCTGCTTTTAATTTCTCTTGTTCTAATTTTTCTGCTGGTAAGATTTTGTCCACTCCTACCCCTAGTTAAAAAAAAGAAAAAGAAAAAAAAGAAAGAAAGAAGGAAAGAAGAGAGAGGAGAGAGAGAGAGGAGAAAGAAAAAAGAACCGAAGAGCACAGAGAAAAAGAGAAGAGAACAGAAACGAACGAAAGCCTCTCCCGACAACAGAAACACAGAAAGCCCCGACCTCCCGCCCCAGCCCTCCCTAAGCCCGCCACCTACTCTCCAAACCTCACAGACTAAACCCGACAAAGAAAGAAAGAGAAAGAAAGAAAGAAAGAAAGAAAGAAAGAAAATCTGTGAGAGGGCACCAGGTGTTCATCAGGACTTCTGTATGTTCCTGGCTCATTTCATTTACTATTCCACAGCAAATGAAAGCTCAGGCAGTCCAGCCCTATTTTGCAGAAATTAAACAGGAAGGGCTGACTTTAATTGCTTTGCAAGTCGGCTGTTACTGAATGACTTGCATAAATGGGTTTGAAATTTATTGGCAAGTGGCTTGATTGTCAGAGCTTAATCTCCAGTTAACAGTTCCCTCTGACTCTGTTCTACATTCAGCAGGGCTCCCTCAGCTCAGATGAAAATGCACAGAAAACCCCCGTTCTTTCAAGCTCTTCTAAGCAAAGAATGTCCCCAGTGCCAAGCCTATTTCGATATAATAGAAATGGCATTAAAAATCACTAAACTCATTTAACCCAGCTCATTGTGTGCTTGTCTGTTCAGAATGATTTTTCAGTCACTTTTTACTCTATTTGGTATAAGAAAAGAGCATTGAAGCCCATATGTTCCCACAGTTGCATAGCTGAGATGAGGTTGCTGAAAAAAGGTAACAAGCAGGGAAATGTTTTGTAGAAACCATAAGGCACCTCTGGGAATATTCCACAGAAATAACACACCCAAAGATGAAAATTAGTACCCAGAACACTCCACTACAGCTAACTGTTCAACTTATATATTGCTAAGTTGTTCTGATATGAAATTTTAAAAATAAGAGAAGAAGGAAATTTTATAAAGAGACTATAAAGTATAGCTAGGAAATTGTAAGGATACAGAAAAGTATATGAATGTATTCAGAAAAAAAGAAAAAAACAACAAAACAGGAAACCTTTCCACATATTAAGAGATATTAAGTTGTAAGTAAAATGAATAAACTGTGAAAGAAAATACAAGTAGTCATTAATGGTCTCTTGGATAGATCCTCTCTTTCTGTCCTTCAAATGGATATGGGTGATCAATCATCTCAATTTAAATGTCTCTCAAAGTTTCAAAGTAAACACACACACCCACACACATATATATAAAATGGTCATACTTTAGATATCTAATATTATGAAAAGAATCCCTGAAATCTACCATAGAAAATGCGTGTGATTCCAGAGTGTTAGGGTATCTGGTCCTGCATAAATTAAGTCAAGAAAGCAGAAACACAAAAATATATTTTTAAAGATATATATATATATATATATTCATGAGAGACAGAGAGGCAGAGACACAGGCAGAGGGAGAAGCAGGCTCCTTGTGAGGAACCCAACGCAGGACTTGATCCCAGGACCCCGGACCACAACCCAAGCCAAAGGCAGATGCTCAACTACTGAGCCTCCTAGGTGCCCAACACAAAAATATTTTTAAATACGATACAGAGATTAAGAAGAGGCAGCCAGATCTTTGATTATTCAGCCCATTGTTCAAAATATTTTGCATACCACTGTTACATAATTGGGCTTTTATCCCTGTGGTTCTCCTCTTTCCAAATATTTATTTTATTATCTGGTTCCTTCTTGCTTGCTCACAGTCCTTCTAAGTCTGTTTTCGTTTTTGTTTTGTCATTTAATATCCTAGCAATTCCTTTTTTCTTCTACCACCTGGTAATCACCACTTATACAGCCTGCCCTTTGCCAGTACCAGCAATGCAACTTTTAAGTCAAATACTTATTTATTTTAGCATAGTTGGCACACAATGTTACATTAGTTTCAGGTATACAACATAGTAATTCTTTAAGTTTATACATCATCTATGTTTACCATAAGTGAAGCTGTGTCTATCACTACACAGCACTATTACACTATCATTCTTTATACTGTGCTTTTACTCCCAAACTTATTCATTACCTAACTGGAAATTTGTATCTTCTACTCCCTTTTACCCATTTTGCTCATTTCCCTCAACTCCCTCCCATCTCCTAACCATGAGTTTGTTCTTTATATTTATAGGCCTGATTCTGTTTTTTGTTTGTTTATTCACTTGTTTTGGAGACCACATCCGAGTTAAATCATATAGTATTTATCTTTCTTGGTCATGCTTATTTCACTTAGTGTAATATCCTTTAGTGGTATATCGCAATAACTACTTACCTTTAACAATATATCAAAACTCAAGACCAAAGATAAATACCTAAAAGTAAGCACTTTGAGAGAGCTAACATCTTTTTAGATTATGTTTTAAGTAACTAAGAATGACTTCTGACTTTTTATATTACCAAAAAAGGGGGAGGGTGAAGACACAGAGAGGAAGGGTAGAAGGAATGAAGAGAAAGAGAGGAAAAAAGAAGAAAGGGAAAGAAGGGAGGAAGAAAAGAAGGAAGACAGAAAGAAGGGAAGAGAAAGAGAAAAAAAAATAAAGAAGGAAAGGAAGTAAAAAAAGAAATGATATAGGCACATGGCTATTCATTGTATTATTAGTTATAATATTAAAGACTATTATGACCCAAATATACATAAATAGAGTGCTGGTTGAAAATGTTATAGTATTTATAACAGCGATACAGCATTATAAAAAGAAAAGCCACTTTTTGTTAATTTTTAAACATCTTTCTTTAAAACCAATGATCTTTGTATATTGTTGAATTAAAAGAAAAAAGCTGTGTACAAAGAGTATTTATCTCCTATTTTCTTATGTGACATAAAGAAGGAAAGAGTATGAGCATATACACATATATTTAAATTCAAAACTAAAAAATATATTTATAATATGGATAAGGGCTTAAGAAAGATGAGGTAGGAATCAAAATAATGTGAATGTGTATTTTTATATAACTTTAATTTTAGGATTTTGTAAATAGTGTACATAATTAAAGAACAAATATTATAATAAAAAATAACCAACTCTATAAACAAAACAAAAATCATAAAATGAAGCAAATTTAACTGCATATCAATTTGAAGGCCTAACCTCACAAATAAATTCTTCAAACATTTTTAAAGGATATTTTGATTGTACATCTATGATGTGATAATTTAAGAATAAAAAATAAGTTGCAAATGTATAATAAACTGTAGTAACTTTACTGTTAGTTTTAACACTAGTATTTCTGTTCTGTAACTATATGAGGCACATTGAAGGACAATGTAAATATTTAATTACGTTAAACATTGTTAGGAACTGATCATTACTAGAGATTGATTTCAGGTATAAGAGTATGAGGACTTCTGCTGACATGCTTCCCAGGGAAATTAGTGAAAATGATAAAAAAAAAAAAAAAAAAAAAAAAAGAATTCAATGCCTCTGCAAATGTTCCTAAGGGCAAATAGTAAATGAAGGAATATATATGCAAGAAAATCTATAAAAATTCAGTAAGAAATGCAGGGCTTTGTGGTATTGAACCAATGCTGCTCCCTCGATCCTCTCAGCTAATTGAGGTGGAGACTCCATTCTAGATGCTGCCAGCAAAAAGTACATCCAGTCTTTTCCCCCACAATTCTCTCTTGGGGCTCTCTTCCTCAGGGGAACAAGATTTCAGCACTTCTCATTATGGCTTCATTGGCCTGTTGCTCAGACTATGTTCCTCACAAGTACAATTGAGAGATGAGGGTTTCCTCCTAATTAAACCCCACTCTTGGAACAGTATCTTAACCTTGAACATGACACACAGAATCCTGGGGTCCCAGTAACACTTGCTTGACCCATGAGGGATGGTTCAATTACAGGAGAGGCAAGGTTAAAAAACCGTAGGCTTCTGCCACCCTCCAACAATTATTTAGTTCCAGGAGTCACTAAAGAGAAGTGTGACACTATCAGCACCTTCAACTCCTAATCTCTGACTCAGAAAATTTTTGGCAGGAAAAGGGCAAGAGAGAAGTCGACCATAAAACAGAAAGCTCCTAATCTCATTCCGAAGGAACTGATTTCATTTGCAGTAGAGCTTGGATATGTTTAAGCCTCAGATTTCTCTCAAGAACTATAGAGATTGTAACGAAAGGTATTTGGGAAAAGATCCACAGCTCTAATACAGATACAATTTAGGGTATGGGATGAATATTTTGTATGAGAGAAATGAAAATAAGATAGGTAGGAGGAAATGTCCTGGCATCAGAACAAACATCAAAGAACTCAGAAACTATTCCTTCAGAGGATCTACACTTTGGATTAGTTTGTAGAGGAATTTATTTTCCAGGATTTTGTTGAAAACAATAAAGCAGTATGCTGGTAATTAGTGGAGTTTTATAGCTGGATATAATAAGAGAAAGAGTGGAAAATACCCTTACCAGTATTACAGTCATCCCAAAGTAACCATGAACTACCTAAAGCTGCTCCTTCCAGAATAGCAGCATGAGATTTAACTCTGTTAGAGATGAACGACTTCAAAAACATAATCCATCCATGCATTAAACAAATAAGCAAACAAAACAAAAACAGACAAAAAAAAAAAAAAAGCAATAGCAAACCCTGTAGATGCGAGAACCATGAACAGTTGCTATAATATATTACATAAAATATTTACTTTCCAATGACAAATTTAAGGTATATTTTTAAAAAAAGAAAGTATGAACCATTAAAAAAAGGATGCAAAAGAACAAATGTCAGATATAACAAAAAAAGATCTCAAAGTCGCCATTATGAATATGTTCACAGAACAAAAGGAAAGCATGATTAGAATATAAAGGAAAATATGATAGAAACAGTGCTTCAAATAGAAAATATCACTACATGATAGAAGTTATAAAAAAAGATTCAAAAGGAAATTGCAGAGTTGAAAACTAAACAAAACATTCATTAGAGGCTCAACATAGGTTTGAACTGACAGAAGAAAAAATTAGGAATGTTAGGATACTTTGATAGAGATTATGCAAGTCAAAGGGGAGAAAATGAAGAAAGGTTACCAAAGACTCAGAGAAATGTAGGATACCATGAAAATACCAGTATACAGGTAATGGGAGTATTATAGGATTTATTTTCCTTTAGTGCCCATGGTTCTTGGTCATGATGTCCTTGGCCAGAATCCATCCAAAATGGTATCACAAGCCCAGCACCGTGACAACAGCCACAAAAGGAGTCAGCACCACTCCAAAGTAACTTCTACCCCAGGAAGAGAGGAAGATAATAACTACACACACCAGTCCAATTGCAGTCCTAGTGATAAGCTGAGGATAGACATCTAGTCTGACTACAGGCTGCACCTACCAAAGAAAGCTTCTCAGGGCCAAGCCCAAGCTGGCCCCAGCTTAGCTCACTAACAACACAAGAGTCAAACCCTGCCCACAACAGGCAAAGTAAGGCACTACAGATAACTGGACTAAAGGCTAAAGCCACCCTTCCACAATAGGGAGCATGCAACACACATAGGAGGCAACCCTGAAACACTGGGTTCTGGTGAACAAGGGGCATTGCACTGCAGGATACCACAGGACCTCTCCTTCATAAAGCCACTACTTTCAAGAACAGGAAACATAGCTGAGTTTCCTAACACATAAAAATAGACAAAGGAATTTAGACAAAATGAGATGATAAAGGAATATGTCTCAAATGGGACAAAATCAGCAAGAGATGGATAAATTAAGCAGATGGATAATATATATGATAGAAAATTTAAAGTAAGGCCATAAGATACTCATAGGAGTTGAGAAAAGGGTAACCTCAGTGAGACCCTCAACAAAGAGAGAGAAAACACAAAAAAGAAGCAATCAGAGATGAAAAACTCTAGGATTAAAATTGAAAGTATACTAAAGGGAATAAATAGTAGACTAGAGGAAGCAGAAAAACAGATCAGCAACATGGAAGACAGAGTAATAGAAAGTAATCAAGCTGAACAGAAGAGAGAAAAATAAAACAAACAAAAAGAATAGGTTAAAGGAACTTGTGACTCTATCAAGTGTAGTCACATTTGCATTATAGGGATCCTGGAGGGGAAAAAAGAGAAAAGGGAGCAGAAAATGTATCTGAATAAGTAATAGGTAAAAACTTCTTAAATCTGGGGAAAGAAACAAATATCTAGATCCAGGAGGCACATAGAGCCCCCAACATAATCAACCAAAGGTCCACACTAAGACAAATAGTAATTACAAAGGCAAAAAGTAGTGCTAAAGAGAGAATTTTAAAAGTTGCAAGAGAAAAGAAAACACATACAAAGGAATCCCCATAAGGCTATTAGAGGATTTTTCAACAGAAATTTTACAGGCCAGAAGAAGGTAGAATGATATATTCCAAGTACTGAAAGAGAAAAGCCCAAAGCAAGAATAGTCTATCCAGCAAATCTATCATTCAGAGTAGAAGGAAAGAAAAAGTGTTTTTCTGCCAAACAAAAGTTAAAGAAATTCATGACCACTAACCCAGTCCTACAAGAAATGCTAAACTGGATTTTCTGAATGGAAAGGAAAGACCATAAGTGAGAGTAAAAATTGTTGGAAGCACAAAAACAGTAAAAATAACTAAATCTATAAAAATCAAGGGATTCATAAGATAAAATAATATGCAATATATACTATATACCTAAAACATGGGGTGGAGCTGGAAGGAGAAGTAAAGAATGGGTTCCACACTAAGTTACCATCAAATTGATATAAACTGCTATATGTTTAAGATGTTATAAACAAACCTAAAGGTAAACACAAATCAAAACCCCAGTCATAGATATGCAAAAAATAGAGAAATAAGTTCAAATATACCACCAAAGAAAGCAAGAAAAGTGTGAGAGTACAGAGTGAGAAAAGAAAGGAACAGAGAAGAACTGCAAAAACAACTGTAAAACAAGTAACAAAATGGCAACAAGTACATACATACCTCTTAATAATTACTTTGAATGTAAATGTACTAAATGCTCCAATCAAAAGTCATACAGTAATAGAATGTTAAAGAAGCAAGACCCATAAATAACGCTGCCTACAAGAGACTCATTTCAGACCTAAAGACAACTGCAGATTGAAAGGGAGGAATGGAGAAGCTTTGTTATGCAAATGAGTGAAAAAAAGATGAGGTAACAATACTTATATCAGATAAAATAGACTTCAAAACAAAGATTATAACAAGAGACAAAGAAGGACACTATGTAATCATAAAGGGAACAATCCTACCAGAACATATAATAATTGTAAATATGTATGCAACCAACATCAGAGCACCCAAATATATAAAGCAGCTAGTAACAAACGTTAAAGAAGTAATTCTGCAAGAAAAAATCTGAAAAGAACACAAGTACATGGAAGTTAAATAATATTCTATCGAACAATGAATGGACCAATCAAGAAATCAAAGAAGAAACAAACAAAATATATGGAGACAAATGAAAATGAAAACACAACAGTCCAAAATCTTTGTGATACCACAAAAACCTGTTCTAAAAGTAAAGCTTAAAGCAGTACAGGCCTACCTCAATAAGCAAGAAAAAAAAAATCACAAATAAAGAACCTAACCTGACACCGACAGGAGCTAGAAAAAGAAAAATGAGCATAACCCAAAATGTGGAAAAAAGGAAATAATAAAGATTGGAGCAGAAGAATCAAAATGGAAACTAAAAAAACAAACAACAACAACAACAACAACAAAAAAACAGTAGAATAGATAAAATGAAATCAGGAGCTGGTTCTTTTATTTGTTAAAAAAACTAATAAATCTTTAGCCAGATTTGTTAAAAAAGAGAGAGAGAGAGAGAGAGAGAGAAAGAGAGATGATGCAAATCAAATCAAATCAAAGAGAATTAACAACTGACACCACAAACGTGCAAATAATAGTAGGAAATATTATAAAAAACCATATGTCAATAAATTAGACAATCTAGAAGAAATGGATAAATTCCTACAGACATATAACCTCCCAAAATTGAATCATGAAGAGAGAAAATTTGAACACACTGACTGCCAAGCAGAGAAATTGAGTAAGTAATTTAAAAACTCCCAACAACTTAAAGTTCAGGATCAGACAGCTTCACAGGTGAATTCAACCATTTACAGGAAAGCTAATTGTTTTCAAACTATTCAAAAAAATAGAAGAGGAAATAAAGCTTCCAAATTTATTACCCAGTATTACCCTCATGCCAAAAACAGATAAAGACTACAAAAAAAAAAAAAAAAGTAGAACTATAGGCCAATACCTCTGACAAATATGGATACAAAACTTTCAACAAAATATTCACAAACCAAATCCAAAAATACATTAAAAAAATCATTCACCATGATTAAGTGGGATTTATTCAGGGGATGCAAGTGTGGTTCAATATTCACAAATCAATCAACAATACATTTTATCAACAAGAGAAATAATAAGAACCATATGATCATTTCAATAGATGCAGAAAAAGCATTCGTTAGGATAGGTGAAATAAGCCACTTACAATATACTACATGTTCTATCATTTCATATATATCAACCTTCTAGAGTATATACTATTCCACTTATGTGAAATGTCTAGAGACCACAGAAATAGTAGGTAGGGATGATTGGTGAGGAATAGCTACAAATACATATGGAGTTTCTTTCGGAGGGTATTAAAATATAATAAAATTAGATTGTCGTCATAGTTGTATAAACTCGTGATTACCCCCAAAATGCTGAATTGCATATTTGGGGTGGATTATATTTTATGTGATTATATCTTGAAAATTCTTATGAAAAAAGTGACTTATGAATGAAAAATAAAACATAAAAATAAGAACCTCAAGGCATATTAAATCAGATAGGGAAATAAATTCAAGAAAGAACAGAAAAAGGATGCATGACAGTCCTATAAAGTAAGCTTATACCACATGAATGTATATCTATTTACACGTGAGATATTGCTGGGAGAATATGTAGGAAATAGGCACTTTCATTTGAAAAGTGAAAATACAGATCCTTAGAGGCTGATTATTCTGATTATTCACATTTCACATTGTACAGAAGTACATCTGTTACTGTAGTGTTTCATAGTGACTGGAAATGTTTTACTTCAGTACTCGATAGCTAACATGTTATTGGGTACCCTAACTGACACTCATTTGATTTTCTGATTTCCAATGCATTCATCTTTGCATGTGTTTTTGTTTTAGGAAGAAAGACAAAATATAAACTATTTATCTTAAAATTGTAAGAATTGAAAATGACATATCGTTTGGAATTCTAAATCAATATAAACATCACTATAAAATTTTCTTTTCAAAAAGAAGACATGGCCAAACAATTTTAGGTATGTACTTTGTCCAAATTCGAGTTTTTAAAATGTCTTTCTCAATAAGTGTGCACTTAAAATTTATGGACATTTTAAAAAGATTTTATTTATTTATCCATGACAGACACACACACACACACACAGAGGCAGAGACACAGGCAGAGGGAGAAGTAGGCTGCCTGCAGGGAGCCCGATGTGGGACTTGATCCCAGGATCCCGGGATCATGATCTGAGCCAAAAGCAGACACTCAACCACTAAGCCACCCGGAGGTCCCAAAATGTATGGACTATTAATCAAAATTTTATTGTGGCCTTGTCCAGTAACTGTTGTTTCTTCTAGCATGTAGTTGATAGTGGGATATGCACCATAAGAATTGTTTAGGAATTGAGGCACCTGGGTGGCTCAGTGGTTGAGTGCCTGACTCTTGGTTTCACCTCAGATCATGATCTTGCCAGTCATGAGGTTGGGTCCTGCATTGGGCTCTGCAATCAGTGTGAAGTCTGCTTCAGGTTCTTCCTCCTTTTGCTTCTCCTCCACTTGTGGGCTCTCTCTCTCTCTCTCTCTAAAATGAATAAATGAAGTCTAAAAAATTGTTTAAGAATTTACAAATGATATAATAAGAATTGCAATTCTTCTGTTGAAATACAGGAGGGTAGGCAGACATAGTGTTGTGACATCTGACATGCACATCATATCACTAAATTATAGGTTTTAACTTCATAGCATATATTAAATATAGTTTAAAAATGAGGCTAAACATCAGGAAAACACAAGTCAAAACCACAATGAGATACCACCTCACATCAGTGAGAATGGTGAAAATTAACAAGACAAGAAATAACAAATGTTGGAGAGGATGTGGAGAAGGGGGAACCATCTTGCACTGTTGGTGGGAATGTAAACTGGTACAGCTACTCTGGAAAAGTGTCGAGGATCCTCAAAGAGTTAAAAATACAGCTACACTACGACCCAGCATTTGCACTACTGGGGATTTACCCCAAAGATAGAGATGCAGTGAAAGACTGAGACACCTGAACCCCAATGTTCATAGCAGCAATGTCCACAATAGCCAAACTGTGGAAGGAGCCTCGGTGTCCATCGAAAGATGAATGGATAAAGAAGATGTGGTTTATGTATAGAATGGACTATTCCTCAGCCATTAGAAACGACAAATACCCACCATTTGCTTCGACATGGATGGAACTGGAGGGTATTATGTTGAATGAAGTAAGTCAGTCGAAGAAGGACAAACATTATATGGTTTCATTTATATTGAGAATATAAAAATAGTGAAAGGGATTAAAGGGGAAATGAGAGAAAATGAGTGGGAAAAATTATAGAGGGTGACAAAACATGAGAGACTCCTAACTCTGGGTAACAAACAAGGAATAGTGGAAGGGGAGGTGGGTGGGGGTATGAGGTGACTGGGTGATGGGCACCTAGGGGAACACTTGATGGGATGAGCCCTGGGTGTTATACTATACATTGGCAAATCAAACTCCAATAAAAAAATATATACAAAAAGGAGAAGAAGAAGAAGAAGAAGAAGAAGAAGAAGAAGAAGAAGAAGAAGAAGAAGAAGAAGCAGCAGCTAAAGACAGTGGACACACTTAAAACATTTTCTCCTACTAAGAGTTAATCAGCCCCTCTCATTTTGTCAGCTTTTAACGTTCTTTCAAAATTTATTGTTTCCCAGGACTAATTAATGACCCTCTTAAAAATGCTCCAGATTAGAATGTTCTTTTCCAAACTACGTGAGTTCTTTTTCCACTGAACTAGAAATGCTAATAGAAGTGCCTTTGGGTGAGTAGGTTGGACCTACCAAGTCTTGGCTCAGTATGTGTTAACACTGTATGTATTTAGTTTCTGTAATTAGGATTAGAATACAGCATTTTTTTAATTTATAAAAAAGTGCTTTAAAACAAAATCTGTTGATGATTTTATACATTAAACACACAATCTGAAATATATACCTAGACAAATTTTATAGGGATCATACACATTTAAGCAATGTCATGATTTGGAGGAAAAGTATTGACAAGACCCTAGAAGTTTCCTTTCATGCTCAAACATTACCCCCCTAAAAGCAACCATTGCACTAACTTCTATAACGAGAAATTAATTTGTCTGTCTTCAAATTTTATATAAATCGAATTATATAGAATATATTATTTACTAGTTAAGAGATGTTTCCCATCTACAAGCACTGACATAAAGCAGCAGACATCATTGTCTTAAATTTTCTTGTGCCAGAGACAGGTGGCTGACCATCAAATATTGAAGAAGGGTTGACTCTCAGAAACAGCTTTCTAGCTAAGGACTATATTACCCAATCCAGTGGCTTTTAAGTGAGCCAATAGAAGTTTTCACAAATAGTATGTGAACAAAAGTGTTGTGCATTGCCTTTTTACTGAAGCAATTGAAAAAGGTAAGCCTTCTGCACATTTTCTTCTTTCATCTTCCAGTCAGACACTAGGACATAAAGTAACTATGAGAACCAATATTTGGTGCAGCCAAAAGATAGAAGCAGGCTGGATCCTTGAATTATCTCTTAGAAGGACCTTCCTATTGACATGAAACACTTATTTGGACTTCAATAGGGTAAGGAGTAAAACATATATGTTTTATTCATTGCCTATTTTGGGCATTTTTTGGTAGAGCAGCTAGTCTCTCTCTCCTCCAATCAAAATCATGTTCTAACTCTTCTTTTAGAAAAAAAGAAAAAGAAAAGAAAGCCCCAAACATTAGTAAATGCAAATAGTTTCAGGGAGAAATCTAAGAAGGTATTTTATTAAAAACCTATGTTTAGAAGTATTGTAAGGTCTGTTCTTAACAGCAAGACTTAAACAGTTAAATATTTTCCCAAGACCATTTGACAGGTAAAGTGGAAAGAAGGATTCAATCAGCTTAAATGTCCATGCTCTGAACTGCCACAAGGTATTGCCTGATTTACTTCAATTCTTTGCAACTCCTGGGGAAGAACTTTTTCATAAAAAGAGAAAGGAAAAAAAACCGATTTATTGATTTAAATTAAGTAGCTTCGGTGATAGCACTTTATTTCACTTTTAACTCAACCACAGACATACAAGGCCTGGATTATCTTTATTATCATTCTTTGCTCCCAGAGCACAACTTTGTTTCATCCTTTGAAAGCTATACTAAGCAATGGGTAATGAAATATAATACATCTCAGATCATTATAATTGTTTTTTTTTTTCCGTTATAATTGTTATTCAGGTTGGCCCTGCAGGATATGAGCACTCACAGATTTCCTGTGGTATTTTTCTACCACTTGGAAAGTTTTGACTACCACTCACACCTAGGATGGAAAAATGAATTTTAGCCCTCAAGAAGGTAGTATGAATTATCTGAATTTAATTTTATCCATGGTTCACACACAGAGAGTAGTGGGCAAAAGTAGAAGTAGTTGGGATAGGAGTAAGTGGAGTTATAATTGTGTCTTGAATAGCGTTAGGTTCTTAATATTTCCGAGGTTATCACAAAACTATAAGCACAAAAAGGCACAATATTACAAATATGCAAGATGGGTTAATTAATAACAAAACATCTTTACCTTTTACCTAGAGCTGACCAAATTTTATTTTATTCCTCTTTCACATCAACATATGAAAGATAACTACAAATTTGAAGATAGCTACTATTTTATGTACAAATGGAAAAAAAAGGGGTTTATATAGATGATTTTTTTACTCCCCAAAATAGTTACAGAGAAATACAAATAATATGAAGAAATTTATGAGGACCATTCCTGACTCCTGACCCGTAATTTCGCAAGTATTTGAATTTGTCTAAGGCTATTTAACATAGGAAGGTTTTAAAAAGACTTTGAAATCAACATTAGAACCAATTGCACACTCATTTAAAATTTTATTATGAAAGTTTTAAACATAGTCAAAAGTAGAGAGATATCTTAATGAACTTTGTCAAACTCATTGCCCAGCATCAAATATTATTAATACTTACCAGTCATGTTTTATCTATTCTCTGCCCAAATGTGTGTGCATAAACAATTGCATATTATATATATGCGCACACACATATAGTACAGCAGATGGGTGTATATGCAGATAGATGTATATAGTATATAATATTTATAGTTATATAATATTTATATTTTATAATTAATTATATTTTATTTTATTATTTATGTTACATAAACATATTACATATGTTTATTAATAATATTTTATTTGTTATTTTATTTATTTGACTATTTTAAACTATTTTAGATATAATTTTTGAATTTTAATATTATTATATTGTTCTATTTATATTTATAAGTTAAGTATTTATTTTATATTAGTTAATTTTAGTTCATACTTATTTATTATATATAATATTTACATTACATTTCTCCATAACACCAAACGAAAGTAATAAATGTTTCTGGATACCACTTAATTCATATTCAAATTTCCCTGTTGCTTGAAATTATCTCTTTTACTCTTCTGTTGTTTGTATCAGGATGCAAAGAACTCTATAGTTGTATTTACTAATAGTATCCCTTTTTATCCTCTAACATTCCCACTTGACTTTTTCATTTTAGACCTTTGCAAAGAGCGGAAGTAAAAAATAAACAGTATTAAGAGAAAACAGAAAAGTTCATATCAATCATTCTAACTAAAATACAAAATTAAATATTGTAGATTATTTCCTAACATTTAGCTTCATACTCCCATCTCTTATTTTATGCTAAAACTATTGGTTCCTCTCTAAATATATGTTTGGCAAAGACACCTTTACCTACTGTTAGGAAAGCTATCTTGTAACCCTAGGGCTACCTTTCTTTTCCTGTGTTATGCATATTTTTCTGTTAAAAGGGAAACTTGGTATTAGAAATGGAGTAAACAATGGCCTTTGTGGGGAAGCTCTGGATTCAGAATAGCTAAACAGTGTAGGTTAGGGATAATGATTCCTTTATTTTTAACAGCTTTATTGAGAGGTAATTCACGAGGTGGACACTACACACATTTAAAGTCTGTAATTCAACATTTTTTAGTAAATTTATAGATATGTACAAATATCATCTCAATTTTGGAATATTACATGACCTCAAAAAGAAGCATTGTACCTTTTAGTTCTCACCACCCCATCCCCTCATTCCACTCACCAACCCTATGCAAACACAAATCTACTTTCCGCTAGAATAGATCTCCCTAGTCTGGACTTCTATATGAGTGAAATCATAAAAAATGAAGTCTTTTACATCTAGTTTCTTTCAGTTCGTATATTTCAAAGTTTATCCATGTTGTAGCATATGTTTAGTTCTATTATGAGTCATGATGTTATAAAAATTAATGTGGAAGTTTTTGTATATACATATTATATATACATTTCTTTTTACTGTTGGATATATATCTAGGAATAGAATTGCTATGTCATATGGTAACTCTATGTTTTATAGCTGAGAAATTGACACACTATTTTCCAAAGCAGCTGCACTATTTTACATTCCCACTATAGTGTGTGCATGTTTCAATATCTCTACATTTTCATTAACATTTATTTGACATTTTGAGTCTTCAGATCCTAGTGGATGCATTGGTATTGGTATTACACTGTGGTTATGATTTATATCTCATTGATAAAATGATGTCAAGCATCTTTTCATGTGCTTATTGCCCTTTTGCATATCATCTTTGAAGAAAGGCATTCTCAGATTATTCCTCATATTTTATGGGGTCATTTATCTTTTAGTATTGAATTGAAAGGATTATTTATATATTCTAGATACAAGTTTCATATCAGACATATGATTTGAAAATAGTTTCTTCCCTTCCATGGATTGTCTTTGCAGTTTACTGATGGCATATGTTGTAAATGTTTAAATGTTAAATGTTTGCAAATTTTCCAATTTTTTTTGTTATTGATATGTAATTTCATTTCGTTGTGGCCAAAGGACACATGTTGTATGATTTAAATCCTTAAATTTCCTGAAGCCTGTTTTATGGTCTGGTGTCTAGGACATCTTAAAGCATGTTTCCTGTGCACTTGAGAAGAATGTACACTATGTTGTCATTAGGTGTTCTATATATGTTCCTTGGGTCTAATTGATTTGTAGTGTTGTGCAAGTCTTCTATTTCTTTGTTGATCCTCTGCCTCATTGTTCCACTCAGTATTAGCAGTAGAGTATTGAAGTTTCCAGCTACTAATTCTGAAGTGTCCAATTTTTCTTTGATCTCTGCCCCTTTGGTTTCATGTATTTTGCATTTGTGGTGTTATGTGCATTATGTTTTAATTGCTATATCTGCCTCATTCGTTGACACTTATCATTACAATATTTGCCTTTTAATTTCTTCAACATCTGTTCACTTTAAAGTTTATTTGTGTGGTTGTTTTCAGTATAACTATGGCAGGTCACTTATGGTTATTGCTTTCAAGATATATTTTTTTTCCATCTTTTCCTTTATCTGGTATCTTATGTTTGGTCATTTTTGAATTTATTTAAATTTATTTGTATTTTTTTAAAAGATTTTATTTATTCATGAGAGACACAGAGAGAAGGGGCGGGCAGAGACACAGGCAGAGAGGAAGCAGGCTCCATGCAGGGAGCCCAATGTGGGACTCGATCCCGGGTTCCAGGATCACGCCCTGGTCTAAGGCAGCTCTAAACCACTGAGCCACCCAGACTGCCCTGGTCATTTTTCTTTTAATCTTATGTTTGCTCATAAGAAAAATGTTTCCTGCTGGTTTCTTTCTTCTTTTTTTTTCTTGTTTTCTCTTTACTTTCTAAAAGTTTAAGATGGAAGTTTACATTTTGCTGAGACTTATCTATTCACTAATATTATCACTAGGATTATTATTTTCATTGTTTATGACTGTAGTTTATTACTTCTGTGCAATATTTCAAGGTATGACTATACCAGCATTTATTCATTATACTTTCAATGTATTTTAATTGTTTTCAAGTTTTTGCCAGATCAAACAGTGCTTCTGTGAATATATATGTACAGGCCTTCTACTATATGTGTTCAAGAGATTTGTTAGGTTCATACATACTAAGAATGGAGTTTTTACACCAAAGTATAGGAGATAGCTAATATCAATATAATGCTAGACTCTCTTCCAAAGAGATTGTACCAACATATATTGGCAACCTTATGTTAATCACATTTGGATATTTTTTATTTATCATTTTTCCCATCAAACAGATGTTATAATTCTATTTCATGTTGAGCCTATGAAGATGGAAAATATTCTTGCTTTCTTTCTTCTGTATTATCTTTTCATATCCTGTGTGGTGACTAAACTAGGGCCCCAACCTGCTGTATCTCTATTTTCTAGTTATATGCTGGTCATACCTTCCTTCATAGCCTCTACCAGTTTCACATCTAAGTACATATAATCTTATCCAAGCACAGATAAATCCTACAAAATAATGACAAACAGGAACTGCTGTGGGTACTAAGCACACAATTCATGTAATTCTACCTTGTGTCTTATCACAGAGGCATGTGGTTTTCAGGTAAAGCACTGATTCAAGGATAACATTTTGCTGGCTTGGGATACTCTTCTTCAGAATGCAGTTTTTGCACTGAGGCAAAATAGATTTTTTAAAATGAATTTTTGAAAGAAACGAGTGATATAGAGTTTCTTTATTCTGCTAACAAAAAGTTAAGAAACTATTTTTATATCAAAATATAAGCACAAAGAATAATAACTAAATCTTGGAATTCAAGAGACTAATAGAATTCAAAATGTGGGCTAATATTGCATTAATTGACTTAAAAATATATATTACCAAACACCTAATGTCCAACCAAACTTGGTTTTCTTCTGAAGACAGAAATTTTAATTTAACATATTTTAATTAAAAATAATTCTGTTACAAGTTTAATTATAAAAGGATACCACCGAAGTGTGTCTTATATGGGGATAGTCACTGGAAGTGCAAAGAACTTTTATCTAACCTGGCTCATATGGGTTTTTCCTTTGCACATTTCAGAAAAAAAAACAAGTGAGATTATTTTTACTTTCAGCATTAAATAATTCTGGCTTTTACTACCAGGAAAATTTCTAAACATAATTTTTCCTTCTCAGAAGATTTCATGTTTTCCCAGAATATTTCTTAGGTTAAGAGCTATTTGTACTTTTTTTTTTTTTTTCAATTTAAGAGGTCATTATAGGCTTCAGGTATTTGGATTTGTATTCCATTTTTCCGTTCATGTATAAAACTTATACTCCAAGTTACAAACATGGGATCAAGATTGATCAAAGAAATATATTTCATTTGAATATACTTGTCTTATTAACTAAGCTATTGTGTCATTTGCATTTGAGATTTTCCGAGAGTCACACATATGCATACACACACACACTAGATTAAGGTTGAGCTTGTTGGGACTAAGATGTAATAACTTCATCTTGCATTATCCATTCAGAGGTGAAGTTACCTTAAATAAGGGCAGGGATTGTAGAAAAGAGGAAGATTGTGATCTAGGTACCAAAATTCTTAAAAATAAGTATAAGGAGAGGGTAAAAAAAATTCTCTGAAGCCCAGTGGTAAGGATTTGGGAGGGGAACTTACCTGGCAGGGGAGATACCATGATCACGATTTGGGAGGGTGTTAATTTCAATAAGGTAAAAACAACAGGATTGACAATCAACTCAAATAACTAACAGTGTAGTATTTTTAAAGGGGCACAGACAAAAATTTATCATCATGTGTTTACTTGTGATCATTGGGCAGTTTTGAGGAAATGTAAACTTGCATAGCCACTATGGAAAATAGTATGGTGATTCTTCAAAAAAATAAAAAAATATATAATTATATATGATACAGCAGCTCCATTTGTGGATATATCTAAAAGATTGAAAGTTGGATCTCAAAGAGATGTCTGGGCACTCATGTTGATAGCAGCTTTATTCATAATAGCCAAAGGTGGAAGATCCCAAGAATCCATCAACAGTTTGAGTAAATATTCAAAATGTGGTGTATACATACAAAAAGATATTATTCATTCTTAAAAAGGAAAGAAATATTGACATATGCTACAACATGGATGAATCTTGAGTACATTTTCCTCAGTAAAATAAGCCAAATTGATAAAGACAGAAAATATAATGGTGGTTGCCAAAGGTTGAGGAGAGCGAAAAATAGGAAGTCAAGTTTAATGGATAGAGTTTCAGTTTTGCAAGGTGAAAATGTCCCAGAGATTAATTGTACAACATTCTGAATCTGAATCTTAATAATACTGAACTGCTTGTTTAAAATATATTTTAATGCATATTTTACCACAATTATATATTTTTAAAATTCCAGATTAAAAAAAAAGGAAATGTGCAATCAGTAGGACACATTGGAAAGAAAAAGATAAGATATGATATGTAAGGATGATGAGAAATAGATAAGGAATTGTGACAATAATGGGGTGAAAATAGGAAAGCTATTGTTAACAAAGATTCTTGAGTTGTGTGTGTACCCATAAGTGCCAGACAGAAAAGGCAGGAATGGATTCTACCCTTAAAATTTCTGAGTAGTACTTGATTAAATTTCTCAACTGGTCTTGGCATATGTCTCTAAACAGCTTTGTGATTCTCATGTGTACTTTAGGACCTGTTATGTAAGACTGGCACTGATATGTGGGCTCAAAATATTTAGGCTATGGGTATTCAGTCTAAGCAGTATTTCCTTATAAATGTGATGCATTCAATTAAGTAAAATTGGGAGCCTGAATTGTTATGAACGTTAAGAGTAAATAAATAAATAAATAAATAAATAAATAAATAAATAAATATTTGTTTGAAATAATCAAAACAGTTTTCCTTTGTTGTCATAATTTATATTTTTCCTTACCTTTTTTGTCTTCGATTGTTATGTCTATTAATAGAGTGACACTTTTCACACTTTTTTATACTACCATTATAACATTCTATGTTTTTTGACTTAATGACATTCGTTCAGCTTTATTCTCTTAGGGCATGGTTCTACTTTTATGCCTTACTTGCCAGAATTAAATGATTTAATTTTAGATATTTAAATTCCTTTGAATGTTCAAATAAAACAATATATAATATATATGTCTGAGAATAATAAAAAGGATTAGATAAATTATACAAATCTTAAGTAAAGAAATGATGTTTCAATTTCACTATAAACTTGTTCAATGAGTATATACTATTTACCACTCCAGTGGGCCTAGACTTTTCATATTAGAATAGAAATAACAATACTTAACTCCAAAATTACTTATAGTATTTAAATAAGCATATGTATATACAAAGCAGTAGATTTGGAGAAGGTTCAAAACAACTCTGAGTATAATGAAAAAAATAGACTTTGATATCATTTTTGTTTGGTTTTTAGAATAAAAGACCAAAACTGTATTAAAATATTATATGAGGCATACAGAGAATTGCATAAAATTGTGTGTATAGTTTAAGTTATTACAGAGCAAATATAGAATCCAGCAACTTTTCTAAGTTCCTCTTTCTAATTACACTCAGACTAGGAAAAAGTATTTGCAGACCACACATATGATAAGAGACTGTTATCTGAAATATACATAGACCTCTTAAACCACAATAAAAATAACAACAAAAAAGATTTAAAAATAGGCCAAAGACCTTAACAGAGACCTCACCAAATAAGATATGTAGATGATGACAAATAAGCAAATGAAAAGACACTATACATCATACCTTATCAGGAAAATGCAAATTAAATCAATAAGATACCGCTCATCCTGGAACTCTAATAATACCAGTTCCATTGAGGTTATAGAGCAACAGGAGTTCTCATTAATTGCTAGTAAGAATTAAAAAAGCACAGCCATTTTGGAAGATTTTGGTGGTTTCTTACAAAACTCTTATCATTTATCTAAACACACTCTTACTATATGATCCATTAAGCATGTTCTTTAGTATTTACCTCAAAGAACTGAAAACGTGCTCACACAAAAACCTGCACATGGATGTTTATAGCATCTTAATTATAATTGCTAAAACCTGGAAGCAACAAAGATGACTTTCATTAATAAAATGGATAAATAAGTCATGGTACATCCAGACCATCAGCACAAAGGAAACAAATTATCAAGCCTTCTAAAATATGGAAGAAACTTAAATGCATATTACTAAGTGAAAGAAGCCAATTTAAAATGGTTAGATGTTGTACAATTCCAACTATATAACATTCTTTCTAAAGATAAATTGGAGATGATTAAAAAAAAAATCAGTGGTTGCCGGGGGTTGGGAGTGGGGGGAGGCACGAATAGGCAGACTGCAGAACATTTCTAGTAAAAATACTCAGTATGTTATTATAATGATAGATAAATATCATTTTAAATTTGCCAGACCTGTACAATGAACACTAAGAATGAGCTTTAAAGATAAACTTTGGAGTTTGGGTGATTAGATGTGTCTATGTAAGTTTATCTTCTGGAACAAATATACCATTTTTTGGAAGGTTATTGATGATGAAGGAGACTATGCATGTGTGGTTTAAAAGGGATATAGAAAAATCCATACCTGACTTTCAATTTAGCTGTGAACACAAGAATGTTCCAAAAAATAAAGCTTTAAAAATTTTCGTTTTTTTTTAAATGATCAAACCCAAGTTCTATTCTGACAGCAATAGCTATGATTTCCCATTTCTATATATAATAATCAGTAAATATTCTTTAAAACTTTTACATTTAGATAATTATGAGGATTTTTTTGCAGGGAAGTCATGTCATTTTGGATTTAGTCTGTATTTTCACAATTATTATTGGTTATGAACACTCTTAAATGTTTCTTAGTCTCTTAAATTCCTTGGTTTATGAAGTTCCTTTCAACTTCATTATGTTTTTCTACTGAGTTATCTCTCTTGTTCTATAGGAATTCAATGTATTTTCAGAATATGCATTTTCTTTTTTTTTAGAATATGCATTTTTCATTAGTTATATGTATAGGGAATAGTTTTTCCCTTTTTATTGTTGATGTTCTTATTGTGTTAATGGTGTCTGGATGAAATTAAATTCATTTGAATGTCATAATATTTCACTGTTATTTTTTAAATGATTATTGTTTTGGTTGCAACTTAAGGAAACTACTTAAAACGAGGTCATGAATATGATTTCTTACATTATTTGTAAAATATTGTTGTGTTCACTTTATATTTAGCTCTAAACTGCAGCTGCAACTGATGATTATGTACAGTTTGAATTTCAATTCAGTTTCACTCCCCCATTGATACAGTTTTTTTCATGATCTTTTTTTTTTTTAATTCTTTTGCAATTGCTTTGCTGAGTCAGTATAATAGACTGAATTTTGTGTCCCCCTACAATTCATGTTGAACTTAATCCTGAAAGTGATGGCACTTGGAAGTGGGGCTCTGGGGAATTGATGAAGTCATCAGGTCAGAGACCTCATAATGGGATTAAGGCCCTTATAAAAGTGTCTCCAGAGAACTTCTTTGAGCCTTCCACCAGGTGAGGACACAGTGACAAGATAACCATTTACAAATCAGGAATCAGGCTGTCACCAGACACTGAATCTACTGTCACCTGTATCTTGGACTTCCCAAAATCCAGAACGGTGAGAAATAATTGCTTGTTGTTTAAAATGCCCAATCTATGCTTTTTGTTTGTTTTATACAGCAGTCCAGATGGAATAAGATAGGAATGGAAACAAAAGATTAGTGGTTGCCAAGAATTGAAAGTAAGAAAATGCCTAGTCAGAAATGGACCTACAGGAAAACTTAGGAAAGGAACTGTTCTGTTTAGTATTAGGGGTGTGGCTACATAAATATATGAATTTTTCAAAAAGTATAAAATTTAATATCTAAAAGAGTAAATTTTAATGTTCACCAAACTGACATAAAACAAACAATAAGAACAACAAAACAGGACATCAGGGGATCCTGAAATGAAATACAGATGGTGGCAAATGAATGGAACTCTATTATAAATGTGTGATATAATCTCACTGCAGAGGTTGGAACAAAAAAGAACTGATCTAAATAATTTTGGAAAATATTTTTTTGACTGGAAATTAAAGGTCTAAGTCTAAAGGTTAAAGGAACTATTTTCTGTATTTAAACACCATAATGTAGCTGGTACATTTGTTTTTCACTGGGTACAGGTTTAAACTTCTGAATCTGCTTTACATATTTACTGGGTTGAAAAAAATAAATAAATGGATGGTATTTGTAGTATTTTAAATTTAGCCATTCTAGTGTTTGTGTAATAATAATTAATTAATATTTTAATTTATATTTTCATTATTACTAATGGTGTTGAGCAAAATTATATATGCTTATTCACTATTTTAAATATTCTTTACAGGAGATCCCTGGGTGGCTCAGCGGTTTAGCACCTGCCTTTGGCCCAGGGCGCCATCCTGGAGTCCCAGGATCGAGTCCCGCGTTGGCTCCCTGCATGGAGCCTGCTTCTCACTCTGCCTGTGTCTCTGCCCCTCTCTCTCTCTGTTTATCATGAATAAATGAATAAAAAACCTTTAAAAAAGTAAATACATATTCTTTACATATTCTAGAGACAAGATCTTCAACAGATAAATGCTGTGCATGCAGTTTCCCAGTCTGTGACTTTCCTTTTTAAACAATCTTAATAATGTACTTTTTTTGTTTTTTTTTAATTATAAATTTATTTTTATTGGTGTTCAATTTGCCAACATACAGAATAACACCCAGGGCTCATCTTGTCAAGTGCCCCCCTCAGTGCCCATCACCCATTCACTCCCACCTCCCGCCCTCCTCCCCTTCCACCACAGCTAGTTCGTTTCCCAGAGTTAGGAGTCCTCATGTTCTGTCTCCCTTTCTGATATTTCCTACCCATTTCTTCTCCCTTCCCTTCTATTCCCTTTCACTATTATTTATATTCCCCAAGTAAATGAGACCATATAATGTTTGTCCTTCTCCGATTGACTCATTTCACTCAGCATAATATCCTCCAGTTCCATCCACATTGAAGCAAATGGTGAGTATTTGTCATTTCTAATGGCTGAGTAATATTCCATTATATACATAAACCACATCTTCTTTAATAATGTATTTTGAATGACAGATATTTTTAATTTTGATGAAGACCAATTACTCATAATTTTTGTTCTATTCTATTTCATAAATGGTTGATTAATCTAGAGTAACTAGCATTTTCTTTTAAAAATTTCTGGTTTTATAGTGTCACCTTTTATATTGAAGCCTATTTATAATATATTATAAATTAACTTGTATATGATGTAATGTAGGTGTCAAATTATCATTTTTGCACATGAATATTCAATCATTCATTAATGTTTGTTGAAAAATATTTTCCTATTAATTACATTGATATGTTTGCTAAAAATCAGTTGACTATATGTTTAATTTATACTTTATATTATTTTTCATAAATGCATATATTTATATTTATGACAGTACATTACTACACTGATCATTGTAGTTTTATAGTTAAGTGTTACGGGAAGGTAAAATAAACACTTAACTTTGTTTTTCTTTTTTAAACTTATTTGGCTCTTCACGTCTTTTGCACTTCCAGATAAACTTTAGAATCTATTTGGCCCTTTGTACAAAAGTCTATCAAGATTTTGATTGAAATTTTCTTGAATCTATAAGTCAACTTGAGGACTATTAACATTATAACAACAATTGGTCTATTTGTGAGTGGAGCATATCACTTACTTACATTTTTAATTTTTCTTAACTAGGTTTTATAGTTTTAAGTTTTGCCTGTATATTATCAAAAAGAGTCTCTAAATGTTTTCTATTTTTTCTATAAGAGGTAGTGCTATTAACTTACTAATTTTATCATTTCTGATAAATAAAAATGTCACTCATTTTTTATGTTGATCCTGCAACCTCATAAAACTCACTTACTGGGGTGCCAGGTTGGCTCAGATGGTTAAGCATCTGTCTTCCACTCAGGCCATGATCTCCATCCAGGTTCTGGGATTGAGCTCCAGGTCAGGATCCTTGCTCAGTAGGGAGTCTGCTTCTCTCTCTCCCTCTGCCCATCCACCTACCTGTGCTCTCTCTGTCTCTCTACCTCTCAAATTAATAAATTAAAAAATATTTTTAAAAAATGAACTCACTTACCAATTCCAGTGGCTTTTTGTAAATGTAATGGAAATGTTTATCAGATCATGTGTCTGTAAAGAGAGACAGTTTTACTTCATATAAAATATTTAATTTCTCTTGATTGCCTTATTGAATTTGCTAGGTACTCCAATATAATGTTGAATTGAAATGTTGACAATAGGTGATAAAAGATATTTGAAGTTGCAATACCTAAAGCTCTTATATTGTCTAGGAGAAAAATGTAGGTAACAATTTTATGACAGTACATTGTAATTTCTAGAGAGGCCATTAAAATAAAAGAAAAATTGATCTATACAACAATAAATTATTAGAAATGAAATAAAATAAGAAATCAAAAACTCATGGAAAGTAGAGGAAAAATCATAGAATAGTTGGAGTAATTTGAAAGCACATAAGCTGAGAGATTTAAGTTAGAAAAATAATTATATAAGTATAAACACATACATCATAAAAAAATGTGTTCTATTTAATAGACAAAAATTCTCAGACTTAAAATCTATAGAGCAATCTCTTTTATTGATATATATGCATAATCCGTAAACAATATGTTAACAGTACAAATTAAGCAAAATAAGAGCATTAGTCATCAATTTGATTTTATAACAGGAATAGAAGTTTACTTAGTTAAAAAAAGCTTAACTATACCAATACATTAAACATGAATGTATGAGTATTTTAATAGATACAGGTGTATTTGATTTAAAAAATAACCAATCTTTACTGATGAAAGCCCACAGAAAACTCAAAATAAAATAAAACTTCCTTAATTTGATTTTTAAAAAGTGCCTACTGAAAACGATATTCATAAATCATCCGTATTGAACAATAAAATGTTAGAGGCCTATTTCTAAGAGTAACGAACCAAGTAAGTTTGCTTGATTAACTTCTATTATAGACTATATTGAATTATCTAGCCTACATTGTAAAGAACAAAAAAGAAATGAATAGTATTAGAATTGAAAACTAAGACAAATTAATAATTCACTGATAATATGTAGGATTCATAGACAATCTAAACTGGTTTTCAAATAAGTTGTTATTATTAATATTTTAGATATATTACTGGATAAATTTTAACATTCAAAAATCAATTTATGTTTACATAGAGCAACAACATAAAAGAGGAAAAAATGAATATCATAAAAGTATAATATATGTAGGAATAATTCTGACCATAAAAACAACAAATTAGAGACCTTGAATTCAACACAAAAAGAAATATAAAATAATATTCAGGTACATAAAAGAAGTATAAATACATAAGTATAAATGTAATGTGTGTAGTTTTGAGGAATCACTATTTTCAAGAGGACAATTCTTATTAAATCAATTCTAGTAGAACTTATGTAACATTATAGAGATCTTGAAACTGATGAAATTTAAATGAAATTCAAATGAACAAGAATAGACAGAATCACTTTAAGAAAAACTAGATGGAGACACCTTTCTATTACGTGTCAAAATTTGTTATAATTACATATTACAGGGCAGCCCGGGTGGCTCAGCAGTTTAGCGCCGCCTTCAGCTCAGGGCCTGATCCTGGAGACCCAGGATCGAGTCCGAACGTCGGGCTCCCTGCATGGAGCCTGCTTCGCCCTCTGCCTGTGTCTCTGCCTCTCTCTCTCTCTCTCTCTCTCTCTCTCTCTCTCTCTGTGTGTCTCATGAATAAATAAAATGAAAATCTTTTAAAAAAAACTACATATTACAATTAAGTTAGAGTGGTATGAGTACAATTAGTACAACAGAGGCTAGGTATAAAATCAGATTCTTCCATAGGTAACTTAGTCCATTTAGTCCGCTACATCAAAAATGCCTTAGACTGAGTAGCTTAAATAACTTTTTTTTTTTTTCTTACAGTCTTTTCACTATGTCCTCACTTGGTGGAAGAGGCCCCAAGCTCTCTGAAGTGTGTGCTTTATGAGGCCACTAATCCCATTAATGAAGGCCCTGCTTTCATGAACTAATTACCTCCCAAAGGTCTCACCTTCAAGTATCAATGCCTTGGGGATTAAGCTTCAACATAAGAATTCTGGGGAGTTATGAACATTCAGTCAAGAGCAATCCTTATGGTTTTGCCTTTCCAAAATGTATTAAGAATGCATTCAGAATTCATACGGTAAGTAATTTTTAGATCTGGCTTCTTTCACTTAGCAAAATGCATTTAAGATTCACCTAATTGGAGGGAATTAAAGAATGTACTTGCTCTGATGAGCACTGGGTGCTGTATGGAAGTACTGAATCACTGTATTGTACACCTAAAACTAATATTACATTGTATGTTAACTAACTGAAATTTAAATTTAAATATTAAAAATATATAATCGGTGTGTAATCAAAATTTAAAAAGTAGATGCTTATGTTTTCTATAAAATGTAAAGTTGTTTAAAACACAAAACTTATGCTCAACAAGTTCACAGCGTCCTTGGAAAAATAAAGGACTCAGTCCAGTTTCTTCAAAGTCTATAAAATGTTTGCCTTAATTTAAATGCTTCAATTTTCATTATACTCATGGAAGATTAGGCATTTCAAAGCAACACTTGGATATATTTTCCATATTTCCATGGATGAATATGGATATATTTTCTCCATTAAATAAATAACCAATTTAAATACAACAACAAAAAGTACATCATAGTCAAAATGATAAAAACAAAGATAAGAGAAAATCTATTTTTAAAATTAGGGAAAAAAGACATATTGCAAATAGAGATAGTTTCATACTATATATGTATAGTATGAAATATATATATATAGGGGGGAGATATAGAGATATCTGTCTATATATAACTATATATATATAACTTTATATATATAGTTCCATACATATATATATGAATGACACTTGCATTTTCTATAGGAATAGAGAAGCCAGAAGAAAAAAAATGACTTTGTTAAAATGCTGAAATTAAAAACAAAAAACTATTAACATAGAATCCATATCCAGTGAAAACATCTTGGAAATATGAAGGCAAAATGTATTCACTTTGTGATAAAAGTTGAGAAAATACATTGCCAGCAAACCCACAATATGAAAAATATTAAACAAAAGTCTTCAGCTGAAGTTGAATGATTCCAGTCAGCAACTTTGATATATTGAAAATAAAGGTCACAAGAATGGATAAATATGAAAGTAAATATAAAATATCTCTTTAATATAACATATATTATGTTTTAAAACATAAAGCAAAGCTAATAACTTGATTATATAAAGCAAAACTATTAACAATGCATTGAAGAGTCTATCATGTATGTAGAAGTAAAAATTTTTAGAAAGGTCAAAAATGTTGGAGATTTAAATGAACTTTTTTAAAATAAATTTTTATTTCAAAATAATTGTAGATTTACATGTCTGGTAAGAAGTAATACAGAGAGGACCCTTGTACCCTTCATCCATTTTCTACCAGTGGGTTACATTGTGCAATACTATAGCGCAATACCACAACCAAGCTTTGTTATTAATACAGTAAAACATTTCCACCAACACAAGGATTTCTCATATTTTGCTTTCATAGCCACATCCACTTCCCTCCTACCCAATCCCTTTCCTTAATCTCTGTTGATCACTAATCTGTTGTCTATTTCTATACTCTTGTCACTTCACTATCTTAAATAAATAAAATCATACATTATTTAACTTTTTGGAATTGGTGTTTTTCACTCAACATGATTCTCTAGAGATTTATTCTATTACTAAGTAGTATTACATGCTATGGATGTACCACACTGTGTTTAAATCTGTGTTTACACATATATGACAGAATGGTTTATGTAAAAATCATAAATATTTCATTTTTAAAAGTACTAGAATTTCTAAGTAAATTGATCAAGGTTATAGGATACTAACATTATAAAAAATCATTTGAATTTCTATACACTGGCAAGTTATTGGGGATTCATTTTATGAGGTAATGGTAATAATTACCACAGATTTAGTGGTTGAAAACACAGGAATTTATTCTTCTACAATTCTGGAAGCCAGAAGTCCAAAATCAAGGTGTCAGCAGAGCCATACTTTCTCTGAGGACTAGAAGAAAATCTTCCTGGCCCTTTTCCTATTCGGTAGTTGGTGGCATTCTTTGGCTTGTTTTATATTATATTTAGAAAGCTGTATTTATTAATCTCCTATTCCTATTTTCCCATGCTCCCATTTCCCTTTCCCCTGGCAGTTGGCAGTTGGTTCTCTGTATTTATGTTTTATCTATTGGTTTGTTTTGTTTTGCTTTTTTTTTTTTTTTTTAAGATTTTTGTTTATTTGTGAGAGAAAAAAAGAGAGCACACAAGCAGTGGGAGGGGTAAAGGGAGAAGCAGACTCCCAGCTGAGCAAGGAGCCTGAGAGGGGGGCTGGATCCCAGGACTTTGGGACCATGACCTGACCAAAAACAGATGCCTAACTGGCACCACTTGTTTTGTTTTTTAGATGGCACATATGAACAAAATTCGATGGCATTTGTCTTTCTTTGCCAGATTTATTTCATTTATCATAATACCTTCAAGGTCTATCACAAATTGTAAGATTTTATTCTTTTCTATGAGAGTAATATCTCGTTATATATTAAACATTATATATCTATATATTTGTATCTATATCACATATCCTATTGTGGTTTTGATTTGTACTTCTCTGATGGTTATATGAAAATCTTTTTATTTGCTGGTTGGCCATTTGTGTTTTCTTCGAAAAAGAAATATCCATTCAGTTCCTCTGCCCACTTTTTAAATTGGATTGTTTATTGGTGTTATGTTGTATGAGTTCCCTATATATTTTGAATATGAAACTCTTACTCATTATATCATTTGCAAATACCTTCTCTCATCAGTAATTTGCCTTTTTATTTTGTTGATAGTTTCTTTAACAGTGAAAATCTTTTTAGTTCGATGTATTCTATTTGTTTATTTGGTTTTGTTGTCTTTGTGTGATGAGATAGAAGAAAATCTAGGCAGTAAGTTCGTTCAAATCAGTCTTAGGATATTTTTTTCTCTATGATTTTAAGTCTTATATTCAAATTGTTAACACATTTTGAGTTTATGTCCATATATTGTTTCCCTTGTCACAGGAGACATAACTAAAGAAATTGCTCTGGCCAATGTCAAAGAGGTTTTTTGTGTGTTCTTCTATAGCACTTATATTGTTTCATGTCTCACCTTTCTTTCATCCATTTTGAATTTATTTTTGGTATAGTGAGAAAACATGGTCTAATTTCATTCTTTTGCTGTCCAGTTTTCCCAAAACCATTTGTTGAAGATACTGTCTTTCTTCCATTGGATATTCTTTCTTGCTTTGTCAAAGATTAAGTGACCGTGTGGTTCCGTGTTCATTTCTGGATTTTTCATCCTGTTCTATTGGTACATTTCCTTTTTTGTGCCTGGGTCATATCATATTATCTTGATGACTACAGATTTGTACTATAGCTTGAAGTCCAGAATTGTGATGCCTCCAACTTTGTTTTTCTTTTTCCAGATTGCTTTGACTATTCAGGGTCTTCTTTTATCAGTATATTATGGTTTACAAAGTATAGGTTTATTCCTAGGTATCTTTTTGTTTTTGGTGCAGTTGTAAATGACATTGATTTCTTGATTTCTCTTTCTGCTGCTTCATTATTGATATATAGAAATGAAACAGGTTCTGTATATTGATTTTGCTCCATGCAACTTTACTGAATTCATGTTTCAGTTCTAGCAGTTTTTGGTGGAGTCTTTTAGGTGTCCTATATAGAATATCATGTCATCTGCAAAAGGTTTAAGATGGACTTCTTCCTTGTCAATTTGGCTGCATTTTATTTCTTTTTGTTGTCTGATTGCCGAGGCTAGGACTTCCAGTACTATGTTAAACAACACTGGTGAGAGTGGACATTCCTATTTTATTACTCACTACAGAGGAAAAGCTCTCATTTAAAATGATGTTAGTTGAGAATTTTCCATAGATGGCTTATAAGATGTTGAAGTATGTATCCTACTTTGTTGAGGGTTTTTATCATCAATGGATGTTATACTTTGTCAAATTATTTTTCTGTGTTTATTGAAACAGTCATATGGCTCATATTCTTTCTTTGATTAATGTAGAGTGTCACATTTATTGATTTGCAAATATTGAATCACACATGCAAGTGGGAGGAGGAAATCCCACTTGATTATGGTAAATGATGTTTTTAATGTGTTGCTGGATTCAGTTTGCCAGTATTTTATTGAGAAATTTTTGTATCCATGTTCATAGGAATATTGGCCTGTTCTCTTTTTTTAGTGGAGTCTTCATCTGGTTTTAGTATCAGGTTAATGCTGGCCTTGTAGAATGAATTTGGAAGTTTTCCTTCCTCTTCTATTTCTTGAAATAGTTTGAGACGAAGAGGTATTAATTCTATAAATGTTTGGCAGAATTCACCTGTGAAGTTATCTGGTTCTGGACTTTTGTTTGTTGAGAGTTTTTGATTCATGATTCAATTTCTTTCCTGGTTATTGATCTGTTAAAGTCTTCTATTTCTTTCTGTTTCAATTGGTAGTTTATACATTTCTAGGAATTTATTCATTTCATCCAAGTTGTCCCATTTATTGGCATATAGTTTTTCATAATATTCTCTTCTACCTGTTTTTTCTTCTTAATTTCTGTGGTGTTAGTTTTTATTTCTCCTCTATCATCTGTGATTTTATTTATTTAAGTCCAATCTTTTTTTTAATTTTTGTTAAGTCTGGATAGAAGTTGATAAACTTTATTAATTTTTTCAGAGAACAAGCTCCTGGTTTCATTAATCTGTTCAATTTTTTTCGATTTCTATATCATTTATCTCTGCTCTAATCTTTACTATTTCCTTCCTTCCATTGGCTTTAGGCTTTGTTGTTCTTTCTCTAGCTCCTAGGTGTAAGATTTGGTTGTTTATATGAGACTTTTCTTGCATTTGAGGGGAGGTCTGTATTGCTATATATTTCCCTCTTAATGACTGCTTTTGTTACATCCCAAAGGCTTTGGACCATTGTGTTTTCATTTTCATTTGTTTCCAATTTTTTTTTCTTCCTTGATTTCCTGGTTGACCCATTCATTATTTAGTAGCACGATATTTAGCTTCCATTTATTTGAGATCTTTCTAAATTGTTTCTTGTGGTTGAATTCAAGTTTCATATCATTGCGGTAAGAAAAGATGTGTGGTATGATTTCAATCTTTTCGTATTTTGTGAGACCTGATTTGTGACCTAATATGTGACCTATTCTGGAAAGTATTCCATGTGCACTTGAAAAGAATGTGTATTCTACTCTTTTAGTTTGGAATATTCTGAATACTATCTGTTAATTATATCTGGTTCAATGTGTATTTCAAAGTCATTGTTTCTTTATTTATTTTCTGTTTGAATGATCTGTCCATTGATGCAAATGGGGTGTTAACATTGCCTACTATTCCTGTGTCATTATCAATTGTTCCTTCATGTTTGTTATTTATTGTTTTATATATTTAGGTGCTCCCGTGCTGTATGCATAAATATTTATAATTGTTATATATACTTAGTACATAGTCCCCTTCTATTATGGTATAGTGCCCTTCATTGTCTCTTGTTATAATCTTTGTTTTAAAGTCTGATATAAGTACTGCTACTGTGGTTTTTTAATTAGCTTACATTTCCATGGTAAATATTTCTCCATCTCTTCACTTGCAAACTTTAGGTGTCATTAGGTCTAAAATATGTCTCTCCTAGGCAACGTATAGATAAATCTTGTTTATTTATCCACTTTGACAGACTAAGTGGGTTTTTTTAGGGCATTTAGTCCATTTACATTCAAGGTAATATTGATAGATATGTATTTAGTGCCATTTTATAGCTTGTTTTGTCATTGCTTCTGGAAATTTCTCTGATCTTTTCTTTGTCTTTGTCCCTTTTCATCACTCCTTTCCACTCATAAAGACTCCTTTCATGTTTTTTGCAGGGCTGGCTTAGTGGTCACAAACTCCTTTAGTGTTTGTTTGCCTAGGAAGGCAAACTTTTGTTCCAAATGATAACCTTGGTGAATAAAATAACCTTGGCTGCAGATTTTTCCCATTCAGCATTTTGAATGTATGATTCCCTTCCCTTCTGGTTTGAAAGTTTCTTCTTAGAAATCTCTAGCTAACGTTATGGATAATCTCTTATAAAATAAAGACTTCTTTTGTCTTACTGCTTTTAAGGTTTTTAATTTATCACTATATTTTGCAAATTTAACTACAATGTCTTGGTGTTGGCCTGTTTTTATTGATTTTGATGGGAGTTCTCTGTGTCTTCTAGTTCTGGATGTCTGTTTCCTTCTCCAAATTAGGGATTTTTTGGCTACTAATTCTTCAAATAAATGTTTTCCCCTCTTTTCTCTCTCTTCTTCTGGGAGTTCCTTAATATGAAAGTTATGCTTGATGGAGTCCCTGAGTTCCCTAAATCTATTCTCTTTTTCCATAATTATTCTTTCTCTCTTTTGTTCGGCTTCTTAATTTTCCATCACTTTGTCTTCTTGGTCACTAATAAATTCCTCTACTTCTAGCCTGCTGTTCATTGCATCGAGACTCTTTCCAATCTTGTTGTTGCATTCTTCATCTCTGATTGATTCTTTTTTTTTTTTTTTAATTTGAGAGAGAAAGAGAGCAAGATGTTGGGTAGAGGGTGAGAAATAGGGATAAGCAGACTCCTTGCTGAGCATGGAGACTGACACACGGCTTGATTTCAGGACCCCAAGATCATAATGAGCTGAAATCATAAACTTAACTGACTGAGCCAAAAAGGTACTGTAATTCTTTTTTTGTTTTGTAACTTTTTTTATATCTTCAGTAAGGGTCTCCAATGTCTTCTATCCTTTTCTCAAGCCCAGTGATTATCCTAATGATCATTGCTCTAAATTCTCCAGCAGACATGTTACTTATATCTGTTTCAATTAGATCTCTGGCCATGGCTTTATATTGTTCTTTCATTTGGGATAAATTCGTCTGTCTTAGCATTTTGTCTGTCTCTGCCTTTTCCCCTGTGTTAGAAAAGAGTTTTGTCTTGCTCCTGCAAGTAATGGCCTTAGGAAGAAAAGGTCATGCAGAGCCCAGAGCCTGGTACTTCAAGGAGTGTCTCTAGTGTGTGTGCATGCTTAGCTGTTGTGTTTGGCTGTGCTCTTTCAGGTCAGTGGTCTCCTTGCAGTGGGCAATGTTTGATCTCGGGCCTGAATGTTGCAAGTTTTTGTTTTTGTTTTGAGTGCTTATATTGTAGTCATTTTTATTAAAATTTTTATTTACCTTTAATTTAATTAACATATACTGTATTATTAGTTTCAGAGTAATGATGAACTCCTTGGCTTATCTGGGAACCCAGGTGTAGGGTTCCTAAGAATCTTACCAGGTGTATAAGGATGGTCATTTGCTCACAGGCTCAGGAGCCTCAAGATATTTAGGAGATCTTGAAAAGAGTATAAGTAATCCAAATTTATAGATATTGCAGGTCAGTCTAATAGCAATTATTTTCTTGGCTCTTACCCTTGAAAGGGTGTTAAAAGTTCAAACTGAAATTCCGAATGAAATGTTCCAGCAAAGTAGATTTAAAAGAACCTATATGGCCAGTGCCTATTCCTTCTGTACTTATGTAAATAATTAGGCTAAATTTGTTACAAACAACTTAGCATTAATTTGCTATTTTTAATGAATTAGGGTAATTTTTAAAAGTTATGTTTTAGTAACACATCTTCATGGGTGTTAGATTCTAGTTCTGATTAATCATCCTTGATTAAATGGTGTTTACCTGTATTTTATTTATTTATTTTTATATAACTTATTTATTTAAATTCAATTAGTTAACATGTAGTGTATCATTAGTTTCAAATGTAGAGCTTAGTAATTCATCAGTTGCATATAACATCCAGTGCTCATTATTTCACATGCCTTCCTTAATGCCCATCACCCAGTTACCCCATCCTCCTACCCCTCCCCTCCAGCAACTCTCAGTTTGTTTCCTATAGTTAAGAGTCTCTTATAGTATGTCTCCCTCTCTAATTTTGTCTTACTTTATTTTTCCCTCCCTTCTCCTATGATCCTCTGTTTTGTTTTTTAAACTCCAGATATGAGTGAAATCATATGATATTTGTCTTCCTCTGAGTGACTTATTTGGTCAGGGTAATACCCTCCAGTTCCATTACCTTTAAAACTGGGCTAGATCCTGAATTCTGATTTCCTTGAATGTCTGGCTAATTTTCTACCTGACTGCTTGCACAGTGTAGGGCTGACTTTGAAAGACTATCTGTGGGACCATATCCTGACATGAGACAATTGTTTAACTGAATTGACCTAGTTTATCTTGTTAGGAAATATGGAATAGGATACTTTCTGAGACTATGCATGAGAGTTTCAAAATAATGGTCATTTAAAGGTGCTCAACGTGGTACCGATGAATATCTGCAGTTCGAGACAATGCAATTTCATTCCTCAAATTCTGATTTATATCCCTTTTCAGCAGAAGGTGACTGGAGTTGTCCCTATCCATCAAGAATTAGGAATGATGAAAAGCCAGGAGTGGTATCAGCTCATGGGGACCAAACAGCTACTGTGTCATTGTTAAATGTAGATTTGTTATGTCTATTGCTTGCAAAACATTTGTCTTTTCACCCCTAACCTCAAGTTCGTAATGTCCCTCCCTATTGCCTCAGGAAGTGTCACCTTCACGGGCCACCATTTATGCTAAAAATCACAATTGCTTTCACTTCTTGGTCTGTGAAAGGATCTGTTTTGCTGATACCTTCATTATATGGTTCACCTCCTTATGGATTTCTGAAATATAGTTCTAAGTATTTTCTTTTTGTTTTAGTTTTATTAATCTCATGTTGCTGTTTATATTGCTGCTTTGGCATAGTAATGCAAGTCATCTCTTGATATCTGATTGTAGGGTCATTTGAAAGAATGGAGTGTAAAGACTGAAAGGTCCATAAAGGTGTTGCAGGTGGAATATGGGAGTGCTGACAATACTAACTCCATATTTGGCCCTCTATCTTGTTCATAGCTGCAAGATGACCTCCTTTGTGTCTAGTGTTCCAGGCTCCCTAAATAAATTTGCAAATTATATTGAGTTCCCTGCTTCATTTTCTGGTCTCAAAGTGCTTTCTGAGTTTGGAGGATGTCCCTCTCCTACCTTCTAACATACTGATTTTTGGTTGCCATAAACTTCATATAGAAGAACTTATGTATACAGTAGTCCATTTTAAGTTGGAGGTTACTTAAGCTCAAAGAAATTCTGAAAAGCATTACATTTTTACTCCCATCCCCCATGCTTTATGCTTTGATGTCATATTTTACATCTTTGTGTGTATCCCTTAACTAATTATTGTCAATATAGTTGGTTTTACTACTTTTGTCTTTAATCTTCATACTAGCTTTATAAACAATTGACCACTACCTCTACAGTATGTTGCCTTTATCAATGAGGTATTTTTTCTTTCGTATATTTTCTTATTTCTTGTTATGGCCTTTTCTTTTCTTCTTACAGAAATCTCTTAATATTTTATGAAAGCTGGTTCAGTAATGATGAATTCTTTAGCTTTTTTTGTCTGGGAATTCTTTATATCCCCTCCAATTCTGAATGCTCACCTTGCTCCATTGCTCGGTAGAGTATTTTTGTTTGTATGTTTTGTTTTGTTTTTTTTCCTTTCAGCAATTTGAATCTGTTCTGCCCCTCTTTTCCAGCCTACAAAGTTTCTGGCAAAAATCAGTTTATAGTGTTCAGTTCTCTTATATGTATCAGGTTGCTTTTCTCTTGCTGTTCTTAATATTCTCCTTTTATCTTTAGTTTTTCACATTTTAATTATAATGTGTCTCTGCATGGACCTTGGAGTTCATTTGTTTGAGACTGTCTGTGTTTCCTGGACCTGGTTGTCTGTTTCTTTTCCCAAGTTAGGGACATTTTCAGCTATTTTTTTTTTTTTCAAATAAGTTTTCTTCCTCTTTAACTCTCTCTTCTCCTTCTGTCACCACTGTAATATAAATGTTACTATGCTTTCTGTTATCAAAGAGGTCCCTTAAACCTTTCTTATTTCTAAAAAAAATTTCATGTGTTTCTTTTGTTTTGTTTTTCTATTTAGTTTGTGTAATTTTCACTTACCTTGTCTTCAAGATTCCTGATTTGTTCTTCTGTATCATCTAATGTGCTGTTTTTTGTCTGTAGTGTATTTTTCATTTCTGTTATTGTCTTCTTAGATGCTAATTGATGCTTTTTAATATTTTATTTTTGCTGAATTTCTCACTTTGTTCATTCATTCTCCTGAATTTAATAAATATCTTGACGAATAATACTTTTAATTTTTTCTGTGGTAAATTGCTTATCTCCATTTGGTTTAGTTCTTTTTTTTTTTTTTCAGAGTTTGTCTTCTTCTTTCCTTTGTAACATATTCATCTGTCCTCATTTTACTTAATTCTCTGTGTTTGTTTCTATGTATTGCATATTCAGCTGCATTTCCCAGTCTTGAAGGAATGGTCTCATATTGGAATGGCCCCTGTGGGGCCAAGAAGCACAATCTGTTGACCCTCAGAGCCAGTTACTCTAGGTTGTCTTCGGTGTGAGCTACATGTGCCCTTCTCATGTTGCTGGCTCTGACTTCTAAAGGTATGTTGGTGGGTGTGGCTGGCTGCCAACCTAGCTAGATGTGAAGCCCAGTAATGACTGCTGTTGGTGTTCTGGTGGAAAAGGAATGGCCCACAACCTCACTGGTTGCAGGGGGCTTGCCCCTGACACAACTGACCATGAAACCCTACTGTGGCAACTGTGGTAGCTATTAGGTGGGGTTATCCCACCATGGGCTGTGAGGCCTAGCTTATCATGCAGGGTTTTGTGGGGCTTTCAGTCATGCCCACTATCTTGCATTAACAGACTAGAAGGAGGATTCCAAAATGGCACTCACTAGTTCCATGATCAACATGACTAAATAAATAGTAAAACTGGCTACTGTCAGTGTCTCTTCCTGGGGAAAGGCCCAGCTGCTTCCTGCCTCTCTGGCAGGTGCTTCAAGATTACTAAGTGGGTCTCCTTTATCTATAGCTCATGCATTTTTCAATATGATGTTTTTCCTCTTGTTTCCAGGTTGAGTGAGTCTTTACTTGAGCCTTTTAAGAGCAGATTTTCCTTTCCTTACAGCTCTATAGCTTTTCTGGACATATTTCTTGTTTTCAAAGCCATGTAATTTGATGCATGATTTAAGGATTGGGATGCCTGAATGTGGAGCTTGAATCTTTTGTTCCTCAGGGAAATTTTCCACACATTTGCGATCCCTCCTAACCATGGACAGCCTTGCCTGGGGTGTTTTGTTTTGTTTTGTTTTTTCCCCTCAGTGTGACCATGTGTCTCAATCTTTTACCCATCTTAGCGCTGTCTCTTGTGGAAGTTTTATTTATCTAGTTTTTAGGTCCCCTTCAGAGGAAATTATCCCATTGTAATTATATATTTGTTGTGTCAATGGGAAAAGGTGACCTCAGGATCTTCTTACACTTCCATCTTGAATTTTATACACTTATTCAATTATTATATTTATGTGTTACATTTTCTTTAGTGAGCCATTGGATCAAGACAATCAATATCTATTTGGTTTTTTTTTTCTAGGACAATGAACAACATGCCTAAAGAGCTATGCTCCAAAGATTTACTAAAGCCTTTCTTACTCATCACATATCCACAACCATAAACATAAAGTTGAACTTCCTTGTGAGATTACAATTATCCAATAAATAGGCTGATAACTTTATCTATATTATAAAGATAAGACTTAAGCATAATTCCATTTCTCTACTTAATGTTCTAACTTTGAAAGGAGATACTATTTCCAAAGAAGAGTTACAATTTAGTTAAAACTAAGCTTCTTAAGTACAAATTTATCTCCAAGAAATAAAATCTTCATTTGTGAGAGATTAACAGTCATTTACAATTTTTCTGTAGTGTTTACTAAGAAACAATTATGAAATTTTCCTAGTCTCATTGGCCACTTCAGACAATGAGTTTCCTGCTTTTCTGAAATAATCACATGCTATTTAACTAAGTTCTGGTAACCAATAGCTAGCTGAGAACTAAAATATGAATGGGAATGTTGTGATTTAGCATTAGCTTTTCAATACTACCACCCCCCCCCCAGAATTTTCCTAATTATCAAAAACATTTCAAGGTTCATTTTGACCCACTGTTTCTGCATCTCAGAAAAAGTGATCACCATATAATTTGATTTTTGTGAGAAAAAATAAAGGTCTTAACTTGAGATTTGAAGCCATAAAAACCTAACGTAACTTTTGGATGACCTATTTCTGTTCCCAAGCCTCTTTGTATTAGGCTTTCCAGGAGACAAGCAGAGAGGAAAAAAGCAAGCATTTCAAGATTGACAACCTAGATACACAATGTCTGTAGGCTCATAGAAATTTTCACTCAAAGAGTTTGTGAAACTAAGAAGGCATTATTTCAAAACAGAGCGTCCCTAGACATAATATGAATCACTTAAGGTTGTTTATTTTATTTTATTCTTTTAAAGATTTTATTTATTTATTCATGAGAGACACAGAAAGAGAGAGAGAGAGAGAGGCAGAGACACAGGCAGAGGGAGAAGCAGGCTCCACGCAGGGAGCCTGATGTGGGACTCCATCCCAGGATTCCAGGATCACGTCCTGGGCCGAAGGCAGGCACCAAACCGCTGAGCCACCCAGGGATCCCCAAGGTTGTTTATTTTAAAGGAAAAATATTGTACTTCTATCTTTGCTTACATCTGAACTTTTTAACATTGTTAATATCCAGGAAACAAACATAATCATCAAAATTGAATATTTAGCTATTATTCCTATGTGGCATTCTGTCATTTTTTTGGATTGAGAATAGTTTATAGCTTTGATTTAATTAAGGATACCTTGGCTCCTTCTTTGAAGGACACTAAAAACATCTATATTAACTTTTTTATTAGAATTTATCTACATTTCAGTGCTTAAATGTGTATTCTTCAGAGTTTTATTTTTTTAATTTATTTTTTATTTTTTTTCTTCAGAGTTTTAAATGTTATTTACTACCTATTGTCCAAATAAACATCCCAACATAAAAAAATTCACAAAAACATACATAGAACCACCACTGAAGTCCTGATGTGTATTCATGACTCTTCAAACATGAATTATATAAGAATGTAGATGACCTATATCAACATGACTTACTTGTGTTTTCCAAGAAACTTCTGTATGAAAAAGATAAGACCATAAACCACTCATTTTTTTCCCTTTCCCCTTTATTCCCTTTCACTATTTTTTTATATTCCCCAAATGAATGAAACCATATAATGTTTGTCCTTCTCCGATTGACCTATTTCACTCAGCATAATACCCTCCAGTTCCATCCACGTTGTGAGTGGGAAATATCAGAAAGGGAGACAGAACATGAGAGACTCCTAACTCTGGGAAACGAACTAGGGGTGGTAGAAAGGGAGGTGGGGGGGGGGTGGCTGGGTGATGGGCACTGATGGGGGCACTTGATGGGATGAGCACTGAGTGTTATTCTATTTGTTGGCAAATTTAACATCAATAAAAAATAAATTTATAAAAAAAACTTAAAAAATAAAAACTAAATAAAAATTATAAAAAAGACCATAAACCAGCAAAATAAATTAACTATTTCTTTAAGGAAATTCTTATAGATAGATTTATCAGATGAAGTAATCTACTCAGTTGGACAACTTGTCAACTACTTATCAAGTACATCTTGCTTTCAAGACTCACTTTAAGATGGTTGTTCATGTGTTCACCAATCTTAAACAACTTACAAAAAAATCACAAACTTTGTCTAATCCCAATAAGTTCTCTACCTTGAAACTTTAATCATATAGACCCAAATTGAAAAGCATGATAATATTTCACTTATTTTTCCCTTTCTGAGACACTGTCAAGATATTAAGTTAGTATGTTTCCTTACTGAAGGTAAGTCTGAATAAATTTAGCTTTACCTTATTAACAGGTCTCCTGGTGATATTTTGAGTGAGTTCAACAATTTTCATCCATAAATGATGCTTGGAGACAGCATGGAATAAGAAGTCTCAATTTTTTTCAGTTTTAGAGGAAAAATCAGTGCAGACATATTGTGTTTGTTTTTATTAAATTGTAATCAATCAATGACTAAATATGAGGAATTTTCATAATCACACACATTGATTTTATGAATGAATTCAATCTAATATTTAATATTTTTCTTCTAACATCAATCATTTCAGTATCTATCATCTATATTCTCTAGATAACCTGTGTACACACACACATACATGTATAATATACATATGCATATATGTATATATATGTGTGTGTATATATATCTATATATACTCTCTAGATAGATACCCCGTGTACCCATAGGTTCAGTATACTTATTATTCTGATGGTTGATACCTCACATTACATTTCCATTTCACATATAAATGAATTTTATTTTTAAGGCCAACCGTTCTGTTCTTAACTGTGATATTTACAGGGTTTATATATTGCTTTCTGCATTCTTGGTATAAGTACAACAGAAGGCTCATATAGTAAAAAAATATACACAATTCATTTCCTTAACTACTCTTTCCTCATAGGAAAAATCTTTTGCTTTTAAAAAAACTTCAAAACATTTTTTTTTTAAAATAACAGAATTTGACCTAGCCTATAGAAAACACCAATGGCTGGCTATAACTTGTACTAAATTTCTCCAGGTAAAGTCAAAGTTTGAAAAATGCTTTCAGACTCCTGATGTCCTCTGATTCTTTGGGTATTATGGACATCTCAGGGTCACAGATAAAATTTATGTTGCTAGAAGCATTCTGTGAAAATGCCTTTTAAGTGTTTTTCCCTATAGACTCAGATTTCATTATTCTTCAGGCAACAGGAAATTTGAATATGCACTTTTTTATCCCTTTGTGTTTGGGAATAATATATTTAAATCTGTAAATATTGGCAAAGATGGTCATTATCCTACCCAAAGTATAATTACTCTGTCAATCAATCAATTAAGTATGCAGATATAGTCATGGGAGATTTTGTAAGGAGACAAACAAATAAATTTAAAGAAGCACACCTCAAGAAGGTAATCATCATGTTAGGAAGAATAGATATATAAATGAATGAATGAAAGAAGGAATGCTTTTTTTAAATAACGATCATATAATAATAGCAATAGTATATGACATTTTAAAAGATATGTTAGACAAATTGAAAAGTAGATAAGGAAATTCCAGAGTTGTGGATTAAGCTGGTTAATAAAGATTTCTAAAAAATGTGTGGTGAAGAAATTAGGCAGACTTTAAATAGAAAATGAAGAAAAAAACGAAAGAAAGAAAATGAAGAAAAGTGCTGGCAGGGTTAATGACATGCACAGACCCACAATTTTGAATATAATGAAGGTATCTTTGGAAGCAGTGGAGTAGTTATATTTACTGTATTTGACGATACAGACAAAAGTAATTTATAAAAATAAACATGTTAATTTTTCATTAGAATAATGGTGATTTTAAGTTCCCAAACTGTTATTGTCATATTACTTATCATGGTTTTTCTGCACTTATTTCAACATCAAATGTTATTCTTATCATAAAAGTAATAAATATTTGTTATGAAACATCAAATAATACAGACATATATAAAACAGAAATCATAGCTTCCTGTACTGACAAAGAAAACTACTATTAAATCTTTGGAATATAGTATGCTAATGTGATAGGTATTTTTCTATATGGACTTCATATGTTGCGTTCAAACACAGCAATATTGGGACACCTGGATGGCTCACTCAAAGTCCAACTCTTGATTTGGCCTGAGGTCATGATCTCAGAGTCAATTAGATTAAGTCCCAAGTAAAGCTCCATACTCAGCAGGGAGTCTGCTTTGGATTCTCTCTCCCTGTGTGTGCTGTCTCCCCCTCTTTTTCTCTCTCTAAAATAAATAAACAAAATTCTTAAAAAAAATAAAGATACCAATATTTACTACAAGAGGCCACACAATTCTTTATTTTCACTCATTCACAAAATTGATGTAGACTTTTTCCTTGTCATCTTTACATCAACCGCAAGTTATTTAACCACAGGACTGGTGACATTTTAAAACAATTTTATATTACGAAAATTTATTTATTTTCCAATAATTCAATATTGTCAGTAATGCAGTTTTAGATATTTATTTTTGCATACTTGTGTGAATAGTTTTATGAGATAAATCCCTATAAATAGAATAGCTAAGATTTTTTACATTTTAAAATTTGATTCCTATAAACAATATATCAGAGTGCCTGTTTTGACTCTCTGAGGAATATAGTATAGCGTTACTCTCTTTAATACATGCTGGTTAATTAATTGCTGATGTTTATTAGATATATGTTTAATATGAATTAACTCATAATTTTCATACAAATTATAAAATAGGTCATATTTTTTAGAGGAGGAAACTGAGGCACAGGAATACTAATAAACAGTCATAGAGGCAGTTCATGAAAGAAAAATTCAAGCCCTGTCTCTGCCACTTTTCTCTTAACTACAATTCTACTATGCTGCTCACACAAAAACTCATTTTAAAGACAAAGATAATTAATTAATTAATTAAGCATCACAGAATTAAATAATATGTCTAGGGGCAACTAGGTAGCTCAGTTGATTAAGCATCAGATCCTTGGTTTCAGCTCAGCTCATGATCTCAGGGTCATAAGGTCAAGTCTTGTGTTGGACTCTACACTCAGCATGGAGTCTGCTGGAGAGGCTCTCTCACTCCTTCTCCCTTCTCCTCCCCTGTTCATGCTCCCTCACTTTAAAATAAATTTAAAAAATGATATTAATGTCTCAATTCATATAGTGGATAACCTGAAATTTGCTTCTCCAGTCAAAAGTGGATTAGTTAAAATATAACTTACTACAAACTATTTTAAGAAAATAAGTAGAACTGTATGGTATAAAAATCAAATACCATCAGTGAAGACTATGAAGAAAAAAGCTACCCAAAAACTCATCAATAATGAGGAAACCTAAGGACAATCTTTAATATTACTGTTATCTTATAAATTTAACATAAAAATTTTCAAAAAACACCAGATATTTATAAGTGCAGGTATGCTACTTATGAATATATTATATTATGGTTCGGCTTAGCTCAATTATTCATAGATCTATTTCTGTGATCATGCTGTAAAATGTGTGATACCAGCATGTCACCATAGATTCATGCCCCAGGAAAATGTGCAAATGTGATTTTGAAAAATGCAAATGAACCTCTACTAACCATGCCCCTCCAAAGGAAGCTTGATTGTACCTCTTTTATGCAACACTTTTGCTTGTTTTCCCTATAATGTTAGACAATATTTTAGTAGCTGAGAATTGATACTTATGCTTCTAAGGAAGTGAACATGTTAAAGAGCAGAAGGTGACATTAAAAAATAAGCCTGAAAAAAAAAAAAAAAAACCTGAGAAATTTGCCTTTCAAATAAGCCTATGGCTGTGTGTGTATGAGTATACATACATATATATATACACATATGTATTATTTCCATACATATATTAAAATTTTATATAAAAATATATACATAATCTTTATATGGAGAGAGCAAATATATATATATAACATATATGTGAATATTTATAATAGGTTAGGAATAATTGGTTGCTTTGTTTCTTAATTTTGAAGGCATTGATACATTGAGTATGCATTTTTAGATATATTCTTATATTCCATATATATTGATGTGTGTGCCAACATATAAACATTCACATATAAACAATGTAAGTGTATAAAAAAGTATAAACTGTGATATAGTTGTGTTTTAAGAATGTTTGAAAATGGAATGTTGTTCTTTCATTTTTTGAGATTATTGTGCTCTCAGTATGAAACTTACACATTTGTAGAAACATGTTGGGAAAATACCAAGAATCTTTAAAACCTAAAAGGATAACTGAATCTTGTTACACATTTTGATATCCTTTAGCATTTTCACATAGCAAATACATATATTTAAAAATATTGTGAAAAGTGGAAAATACCACAACATGAGGATTCATGATCACTAACATTCTTGGCAAGTTTCTCATAGCCATGTGTTGTACAACAGTGACTATAAATATTTGGGTCAAATGACTATAGCATAATTAGTAACAACCACCTGTTGGAAACAGGCTTTTAGGAGCCTTCTACATTGCTTACATATAATATATTTTTAGATAAAAGTACATGTATTTCTGCAATGTTTATGGCAGAACTCATACCTGATCTCTGACTTCTGCATAAGACTACAGAAACTGTTCATAGATTCATAGAGATTGCTGACTTCTTTGCTCAGTAATCTGATTTAACCAACAAGGAAATATAGTTAAGACATTGTTCTACTCTGGTATTGTATTACTATGAAATTATGGTGACTAAACTCATAGAGACCTTTAATTTAATCATGTTTATCTATTTAATTATTCATTTCCTATTTTTAGACAGTCTTTATGATTAGCTAATATTTTATAATGAGGAAACCTAAGGATAATCTTTAATTATTTTACTCCAATGACTATATAGACAGCTGAGACTGTTTACAAATTTGGATTCTTCTATGATTAAAATTTATTTAAAAACTTACAAGATGAAGACTAAAGCCTACAAAATTTCCTGTCCCCATGGTAATACTGTTAAGCAAAAATGTCTTTGATGCTTCTCCAGGATGTATCTACTCCAAGGAGATAAGACTGAACCAAAGAAACAGATTACTTATCAAGACTAATAGCTTGTTCGTCAAGAACTATATCAAGACTTTCTTTTTGCTGTGTTCACCAATCCAATGGCATTTCATTATCAATCTCTGCAATCCCAGTCAGCTTCCCATCAGGCAAGACATATCTTTTTATCCACTCTATTCACTCACTTTGAGACTCTACTAAGATGGTCACAGTAAGGTTTTTCCTTACAGTAGGAGTAGCTATAACTGATCAACAGGCATTTCTGGTGGTCTTCTGGGGAGTTTCCTTATACCTTTCACCCAGTTTCACAACTTGCGAACATTTGCTACATTTACTTTACAAATTTCTCCCTTTTGACTTTTTTTCCAAACCATAGGAGGTAAATTCATGCCCCTTTTGTTCTTAATGCTTCAGTATAAAGGCAGTCTCTATCATAACAGCACATTTTCAAAATCAGGAAATTTATCATTATAGAATACTATGATTTAATGTACACTCCATATTACAAATCTATCTAAAGCTAATTTAAACCTGCATCGTACTGCAATGTAACAGGAGGGTATGGGTTCCTATTCAAAATTATGAGCTAATAAGTTATCCTGGAGCTGTGTGTGTATAAATCTGTATCTATTAACTCTATCTCTACATCCATATCTATATCTACATACTGCATATATAAACATACACTATATTTATATGTTGTGTGTGTGCGCGTAGGTTTAAAGAGTGCCTGCCCCTGAGTCACAGACATTTTCTTTTTCTTTTTTTTAAGTTTTTATTTATTCATGATTATTTATTTATTCATGAGAGAAACAGAGAGAGAGAGACAGAGACACAGGCAGAGGGAGAAGCAGGCTCCATGCAGGGAACCCAACGTGGGACTCCATCCCAGGTCTCCAGGATTACGCCCTGGGCCGAAGGTGGTGGTAACGCTGAGTCTTGACAGCATAACATGGTAAGGGACAGATTTTATCTGTACATGCCATGAAATGCATTTCAGAAGAATGACCCCAAAATTAGGAAACATTCTGGATACATCCTCCCCTCCAGAGAGAGAGAGAGAGGGAAGCTTTATCATTTTTCTGGAATCTATTTGGAGAAAGAAAGATCTAAATCTTTATTTCCTACATTGTTACATTGTTTTCAGGGGAAAAAAAACTTCTTGAAGTGAATATATCACATCTCTATCTAAATATTTCCAAATGAATGCCTTAACTTTGAGAAGAACTATACATAACAGCAGTGAGATCTCATAGCTTTTATATCCATGGAATGTAGGAATGGTAATACTGTTAGAGCCTGTGACTCTAGCTCTCAGGATTGTGAGTTTGAGCCCCACTTGGGTGTAGAGATTACTTAAAAATAAAATCTTTAAAAAAAAGGAAAAGAGGCTACAATGCTGGTCTTGAAAAGACATGTTTCTAAAACACTATGTACTTAGATTGTAAGTGAGGACTTTGTGATCTACTATAATTTGTAGAAGGGATGTCTTCTCCTTCTGCCTTGTACAACCCTTAAATGAGAGGAAACTAACAGCTTAGTTTAAGTTTGAGCAAGAGAAATTATTAAAACTACTACAAAATTTATATGCCTGGATGACAAATACAACAAGTTATTTTAATCAACTTTCTCAGTTCTCTAAACATTGCTCTAAATCAACTAAAATGAATAATGTGGCAGTTTATTATTAAAATTCATTTTTAAACATCTCAGTTGGAAAAAAAGTGAAGACTTCAAATGTAAATAACATGTTTATCCAAACTATAACTCATGAGTAAACTCAGTACTCATTCCCAATAGCTGCAAGATATTTTCCTTTCATATATAAAAAGATCCCTTTTCATAATAAACATTCTAGAACTCCTATATCCTAAGTTTATATAAATATTTTTTTCTTTTTTTGTTAGAGAAGGCAACAATACTAAAACTACAAATGTGAGGAGTTTTTTGAAGGTTGATTTAATGAATATTTAAATAAATTTAAAATAGACTTTTGGGGAAGTGAGAAAAGATATTCAAAGGTGAGAGGTAATTAAATATGAAGAGGTTAAATGAAGAAATCAGTAAAAAGAGAAGTACTGGGATCTCTTTTAGAAAATCAGAAAACAAAAAGAGACTTGATGCCCTAAGAATAAATAAGCCAGTAAAAACAAAAACAAAAGCAAAAAAAAAAAAAAGACCAAACAAACACTAGAGGTTTTGAAGCAAGCTAAACATTTACTTGAGCAGGGTCTTAGGTGACCAGAGGCAGGTCAGCTCCAGGATTGAAATGAAAGGATCTACTTGAATTAGTAATATAAACAGAAAAGTATCTGTGATCAGAAAAATGATAGGAGAAGTTTTGGTAGGCAGAGTGTGAGTATATGTGGGAACATGCTGTTTGTATGGTATATTATTTTCCCGGGACTACCATTACAATCTACCAGAAACTAGATGTCACAAAACAGCAGAAATTTACTGTCTCACAGTTCTGGAGGCTAAAAGTCGAAAATTAAGATATCAACAAGGCAATCTTTCTAAAACTTATGTGGGAGAATTCTTCCTTGCCTCTTTCTAATTTCTGATGGTTTGCGCGCAATCCTTGGTGTTTCTTGTTTTGTAGCTGCATAATTTCAATCCCCTGTGCCTTCATTGTTATGTCACATTCTCCCCTTAAGTGTCTATTTCTCCTCCTCTCTGTTTATAAGGACACCAGTCATATTGGGTTGAGCACCCATCCTTGTTCTGTGTGACTCCATTTTTATTTGCATCTTCAACAACTCTATTTCTAAATAATATCACATTTTGAAGTACGAGGGATTAGGGCTTTAACATATCTTTTTGGGGGGATACAATTGAACTAATAATATATGGGAAAATAGTATCTATTGATGAAGGGTCTCATGTTCTTCCAGTTGACACTATCAAAGCATTCTTACCAGAATCCTATTAATAATTAGATATACAAATTCAGGAAAGTGTGTATCAATTATCATTTTAAAAATGAACTAATTCCATATCTTACAATTTTGTTCTATGAGGTATCTCAAAATATGTTGATATACTCAAAGATATTCAATGCAACATTACATATGGTACTAAAGAATAAATGTACATTAAGTACAATTGTAAAATATGTTATAGGTATAACTGATATAATGAAATATTTTGTAATTATAAAAATGACACAAAAATTATGATCACAAAAATAATTTCTTATGACATGTTAAGTGAAAAAAATAAAAATTATGAGAAATTGTGTACACAATGTAATTCTATGTTTAAGCTTTAACAATGAAAGGAGGGAAATATGCCAAAATGTTAATAGTTGTTTTGAGAGGGTATAGAGTACTGGATAATTTTTGTACTTTTTCCCATTATATTAACTTTTATTGAAAAGTGGGGTATTGATAGGAGAGAAAATATAAAATAAATCTTTGCTGATTAAAATACATAGTTCATTTATTCAGTTCAGGTGGTAAGTCCATTGATTTAATCCTACCCACCTGGATTTTTAAATCTTTAGACAGATCTAGATGCTGCAGTTTGTTTTTTCTTATCCCTCTGATGAAGTCTTGTTACTTCCCACAGAACAGAGAGCTAATTAAAGCCTATTATTCTTGAACTGACTGAAAAAGTTTGTTTAATAACCAGTAACCTGGAACATTTCAGAAAAAATTAATGACTTCCTAAGTGAAAAACTGTCTGAGGAATAATTATGGCTAACTATGTCTGGATATGATCACTAAAAGAATGAAGATAAAAGGATTGCATTCCTTTTAACAAAATATACACTCCCTACAGTTCCAGCATTCAAATGACTAGATGGATACTTTAAATTAGGGTTGTTTATATATATTGAAAGCATATTTATCATATAACTGAAATTTAAAAATAAACATTAATCCAGCCTATATTTATGCACATCATATAAATCTAGATATAGTTTATTCATTCAAAAATTTATTAAAATATTGATAAGCATAAAATAGAGTAGTGTAAATATGAAAGGTAACAGTCCTTTGTCTCACTCTTGCCCAGTATGCAAATTTATTCCCTAAGTATAACCCTAACTTTATAGATATACTTTCATGCATTTACTTTTATTTTTCTGTTATTTGCATACCTGTTTTGGTTTTGAATTTAGATTTTTAGGCATTAGTCAATGACTTCTTATTATGTATGGTAATTGAGGGTGTTGGCTCACTTTATTTTTTAAATAAATTAATTCTTTAATTTTTTTCTTTTCAAATTTTTCTTTTTTTCTTTTTTATTTTTTTAAAGATTTTATTTATTTATTCATGAGAGACACACAGAGAGAAAAAGGCAGAGACATAGGCAAAGGGAGAAGCAGGCTCCATGCAAAGAGCCCAATGTGGGACTCGATCCTGGGTCTCAAGGATCACACCCTGGGCTGAAGGCAGCACTAAACTGCTGAGCCACCTGGCTGCCCACAAGTTTTTATTTAAATTCTAGTTTTTGTAATATTGGTTTCAGGAGTAGAGTTTACTGATTCATCACTTACCTTTAACACCCAGTGCTCATCATATTGAATGCCCTCATTAATATCCATCACCCATTTAGCCCATCCACAGTCACCCCCCTCCAGCAACCCTCAGTTTGTTCCCTATAGTTAAGAATCTCTCATGGTTTGCTTCTCTCTTTTTTCCCTTCCTCTATGATCATCTGTTTTGTTTCTTAAATTTCACATATGAGTGAAATCATATGGTGTTTGTCTTTCTCTGACTTATTTTGCTTAGCATAATACAGTCTAACTCCATTCATGTCATTGCAAATGACAAGATTTCATTCTTTTTGATGGCTAAGTAATATTTCTCTCTCTCTTTCCCTCTCTCTCTCTATATGTATACATATATATATACACACACATATATATACCACATCTATATGGTGTGTGTGTGTGTGTATATATACACACATACATACCACATCTTCTTTCTACATTACTTATTCAATGGCCATTTGGGCTCTTCACATAATTTGGCTATTGTTGATAATGTTGCTATAAATATCAGGATGCATAATCAGTTTTTTTTTTGTATCTTTTGTTAAGTACCGAATAGTACAATTGCTGGGTTATATGGTAGTTCTATTTTTTGACTTTTAAGGAACCTCCGTACTGTTTTCTAGAGTGGCTGCACCATTTGCATTCCCACCAATAGTGTAAGAGGATTCCCCTTTCTCCACATCCTCACCAACATCTGTTATTTTTTAAGGAGTTTTTTTAGCCATACTGACAGGTATGAGATGATATTTCTTCATGGTTTTTTTTCTTTTTTTTTTTTTCTTTCTTCATGGTTTTGATTTGTATTTTCCTGATGATGAATGATGTTGAGCATCTATTCATGTGCATATTGGCCTTCGGAATGTCTTCTTTGGAAATGTCTATTCATATCTTCTGTCCATTTCTTAATTGGATTATTTGTTTTGGGGTGGTGAGTTTAATAAATTATTCATAGATTTTGGATACTAACCCTTTATCAGATGTCATTTGCAAATATCTTCTCCCATTCAGTAGGCTGCCTTTTAGTTTTGTTGTTTTCTTCACTGTGTAGAAGCTTTCTATCTTGATGAAGTCCCAATAGTTCATTTTTACTTTTGTTCCCCTTGCCTCTGGAGACATATCTAGTAAGAAGTGACTCATTTCAATGTCCTCTGCATAATATAGACACACACACATCCCCTCCCAAACAGACATACAGTTTGTTCTTTACAACACAAGTTATGTCGTACTTTGGTAAACTGATAATCAATATTTATATTATTATGACTATGCAATAACATTTTCTTCTTAGTTGAAGAATATATTGTGAACATTTATTTTTGTACATTTTTCCCAAGAATTAACAACTCAATTTTTATATTCGTAATTTTCTTTTTGCAATATATATTCCTAATTTTCTTTTTGTAAGTTTTAACAAATGTTCCAGTGTCATTAGCATTTTTTTAAAGTACTTAAGCATATCAGATAATATAAGGTCCTTTTTTTTTTCTTTTAATGGTTTTCTTACTTCAGTTACCCATCGTCCTGCCTAAAATGAGTGAGCTCTCTCTACATCTGGTATTAACCACTTCTTAGACTCAGGTATCCTAAGCAACCTGCTTTGGTTGCTAGATCTTCTCTTTGAAGGTTTCTTTCATTTTTACTTTGGTAAAAACTTGAGAAAGCATGCGTGCCAACTAATTTATCCTCTGCTAAGCTAATTCTTCTCCAAGAGAAATGTTTATTCTCTCTAGATACTTTTAAGTTCTTAATTTTCAGTGTCATGAAACATGGTTATGTGACCTGACAAGTGTCTTTCATATACGCATTTAGCTTTTCATGGGCTACTATTATTAATATTTTGATGATTCATTTTCTATCCTTTTCTTTCTCCATCTGAAAACTCTTTTTGGTCAGATTTTAGATCCATTTTGGTTTTCTAATTGTGTTTTACTTTTGCTCATATTTTCCATCTCTTCATCTTTTCTCATATCCGGGAGTTTTAATCTACTTTACATTACTTTCCTTCATAATAACCAGGATGACCATTAGTGTGGAAACAAGCAACTCAAATTTCAATGGCTTAACACAATAAAAGTTTATTTTTTTACACTGGCTAGAATGTTCTTGTTGAGCAACCTCCTTGGATAGCTGCTATAAGCAGGGGAACTAGGAAGAGATTTCTTGTACTTTCTATCCCTGCTGACTTGTAGACCCTCAAAGACCTAGACATACCAAGAAGATAATGACTTATAGTACATTCTATGAATAGCATTAGATGTTTCTTGTGTCATTTCCATCCTTGTCCAGAACATAGCCACATGATTTCCAGCTTGAAGTGAGAGGATTTGTGAAATGAAGTTTAGCTGACTGCCTACAAAATGAGAGCTGAATGTTGATAACATGAGCAATCTCTATATCCTAATAATTGCTACTATGTTGATATGTATTCTTGGCCAAACTTACCTGAAAGTCAAACTACTCTCATAAATCTGAATGCATTTATAACAATATTACTTACAAAGTGGTATTTCTCTTTCTCTGCATCTCCTTAATATTAAAGGTCTTCCAGCCTCCAATCAAACACATCTCTAAATAATTAAGTATTCTCTGCATTCAAATGAGCTTTTTGAATGTGCTCACAAGTATGGTCTTCTCAACCACTGTATCATATCTACTATACTCTTGATTTCTGTTCTTATAATATTTAGTAATGTCTGATTTCTGAGCATTCTTAAGTCATTTATGCCAAGCAAATATAAGTATCAACTAATAGCCAGAGATTTTACCTGATATTTTCTTTTCTCTTAGTAATATACTGACTATACCAAAAAACCTTTTAAAAAGGCAACCTCCTTTACTTAATAGCTCTTGTCATCTAATTCCACTCTATCCATTTGATTGCAGCCAAAGCTACTACTGTTTGTACAATTTGATGTGGATACTCTGACCCTAAGACATTGGCCCAGGGGTGATCATTCCCAGAAAAATGGGTCAATAATTGTCTATCAACTGTGAATTTGAAACTGAAGCAAGGACATTTTAGTCTAAGTTCAAATATACTTGTGGATTGATACAATTGAAAGTTGACTTTTTTTTTAAATGAGCATTTTTCTACTCTTGTGAACTTGTTCAGTCAACAGACATTCTAGAGTTGAAGAAAAAGACAGAGTGAAACATATATGACATAAAGTTTATTGGCCTCTTGTTGGCCTCTTCGTGGTGCTTCAGGATTTGATTTCAGTGCATTTAGAATCTCAGAGACACTCCCACTCTTAAGGTTTATGAAATGTCTTAAAAGATTTCATCCCACTAACAAAGTCCCCCTTTTCTTGCACAAGTCCTACTGAGTTCAAATATTTAAAATCATAAGTATACTTCTCATTTCCAGAGGTCTAGATCAAGATAGAGAAAGGAAAGTTTATTTTTCAAAAATTACGTAGCTTATGAATTCAGAGGCAATGAAAACAGCTCAGTTATTTTAAAACAAAATTGCCACTCTTTCTATCAAATAATACAGCATCAAGAAACATTTGATGTTCACAAAATGCTTAGATATCTGAGATGAATAAAGCACGGGCAATCTATTATAAATTAGCATGAATATATATATATATATATATATATATATATATATATACACATATGAGGATTTAGGCAAAATTTGAATATCAGAAGATACATGTATTTTTTTTATTAAACCATAAAATAAGGAATAGCAATTCCTGAGGGGGATGTCTTTAACTGCACATTGCAGTAGAAAACAGCAAATGGGGATCCCTGGGTGGCGCAGCGGTTTAGCGCCTGCCTTTGGCCCAGGGCGCGATCCTGGAGACCCGGGATCGAATCCCACATCGGGCTTCCAGTGCATGGAGCCTGCTTCTCCCTCTGCCTGTGTCTCTGCCTCTCTCTCTCTCTCTCTCACTGTGTGCCTATCATAAATAAATAAAATTAAAAAAAAAAAAAAAAAAGAAAATAGCAAATGGTGCTGACAGTTGAGTGTTTTAGAAGTTTGCCCAAGAATATTTGTCATCTTTCTTAGACACTGAGACTAGAGACAGCTGATTTTTAAAGAATTTAACACATTAATAATGGAACATCATAACACATCTTTTTAAAACATGTTATAGACAAGAATAATTATTCTTCCCTTCTGGGCCAATCTATTATACAATTAATACTATTTTAGGAAAAAATGTAGATGGAAAAACACATTCAAAAGTAATTATGAATATATAGAAAGTAAGACTTTGTATGCTGCCATCCACCAATGTGGACCATTATGAGACATATTTCTGGTATAAAAAAATTTATTTACTGATATAAATGAGATTTTCAGCTTTCAAGAACCACAGGAAAAAGGTACAGTTTTCTTAGAAAGTATCACCAATAATTGATGTTACTCCCTTAAGTGGTTTTTAGTCTAAAAACTGGAGAACCTGAACAAATGTGAAACATGATGAGGATTTTAATAAATAATCTGAAAGAATTTTTAAAAAGTACCTGCTGTCCTAGGTCCTTCAAATATGCATGAAGAGATAATATGAGTATTGATATTATTTTTAATAAATTTTCAAGGTTCATATTTCTGAAAGCATTTGAGATATAAGATCATACTGAAGCACAAAGCAATCATTTATTATATTTGGTCACTTCTAAAATCCTATCTAGAAAATGTCACTTCCTGATGACATGTTGGACTAAATACATGCATTGACATTTTCCCTTCCCTCAATCTTCTCACTTATAACAATGAAATATTCTGACAATTTTGTTAATGTAACATCTTCTTAAATACACCCATGAGTTGGCAGCGAAGTTAATCATGTTCAGTTAAGCAGGAATTGAGGATATTTGCCAAACCTCATAAATTTGGACATAAGAATTTTCAGATGTGTGATTTGAGAGACATATAACAAAATCCAGCCAAGCTTATTCAAAGTTTAAAGTTTAATAACCAGCACCTTATAAAACACAATGCCAAATAGATTAGATTAAAAAAAAAAAAGTTATCAACACAAAAATACCTCTCAAAATGGATCTTATAGTCTGGGGAAGGATAGTAAATAAATAAAATATACAGTTTATCAAATGGTGATAAATGCTATGGAAGAAGCAAAGCAGCAATGAGGATGTATAATTAAGTTGATATCTTAAACAGTTTAGTCTGAGAGCTGTCATAATAGATGACATTAAAGAAAAGATCTGAAATAGATAAGGAATGAGTCATGTGGATAACTTGGAGATGTGTGTTTTAGGCAAAGAGAACAACCAGTAAAAATGTGCAAGTACCCCTGCATTTTGGAGAAAATGCAAGGAGGCAGTATGGCTGTAGCAGAATGATGAGGAAGGTTCATAGGAGGACATGAAGCTAAAAGGTCATAGGGGACCAGATTCAGATTCTGAATCATATGTATAGCCATTGAAGGATGATCTGACAAATCACCTGGTTTGAGACATATTTTAATATGGCCACTCTCATATTTTTAGAAACAAATGGAGGGAAAGTTGGCAAGGGTAAACTTTGTTAGACTAGTGAAGGCCTCTGTGATTATCTGGGCTAAAAATCAATGAAAGTTCAAATTAGATTGGTTGTGGCATAGATTAAAAAAAAATTGGCTTGCTCTCAGATATGTATTGAAGATAAAAAGCAATGTAATTTAGGTATGTGTTGGATGTACAGTTTGAAATAAAGAGTGAAGCCAAGGCCAAATTTTGTTTGATGCAGAGAGTCAGTTACTGAAATTACTTAGTTACTAAGTAACTGAGGTTAATTGTGATTGGGAAGAGAACAAAATTTGAGAGTGTGAAATTTGGAGGAGTGGAGGAAAAGTTCAATTTTGGACAAGATACGCTTGTGATAATTAGAACTAGGTTGTTAGATATTTAAGTATGGACTTCAGGTGAGGGGATTAGGTTAGAGACAAATTGTGAGATGTCATTCTCTGGTTAATATTTGAAGTCATGAAATTGGATAAGATTTTGAAACAAGTAAAGGCAGACAAGGGATATAGGTGGACAAAAGACCAAGAGCCAGGATAGGCCAAAATTTGTAAGAGAGAAGAAGATCCAGTAGAAAAGAAATATTTGATGTTTCAAAGAAAAGTAAGGATAGAAACGACTGGTCCTACACTATTGCGTAGGCATGAATGCATGACATTAGAAGAAAGGTGAAGGAACCGCCCAGTGTGTATTCCTATGAACAGGTGGTAAATCAGGGTAAAATCCATGACAACAATGACACAAAGTCAAAAGGGCGGATTTGATGCTATGAAAAATGCACTACTTTCACTGACAGAAGATTATATATATATATATATTACATTTAGTTTTCCTTCTTCACCTCATTGTTTTCCTTCGTTCCTACTTAATAAATTAATTTCCTGAATTTCACATTAATCCTTTTATCCCCCCTTCATGAATTTCACCATTTGCATATGTATCCTAAATGCAAAATAATTGCTCAGTGGGAGTAGGGCTGATCATTAGCCTGATCATATGATAAACACCTTCACACAGTGTATCACACAAAGTTGACGTAATATAAAACTAATCATTACTCAGTATCTAGTCTCTCTTGAGTCTGTTTTCTCAGATATTGATTTCTGAGATATTGATTAACAATTGGTTTTAATACCTATCTCACAAAGTTGTTTTGGAAATTAAATGAAATTAATGTACATAGAAAAACTTACTACAAAGTAAAATAAAATAGTTTATTATTATGTGCATTATTTTATTTAAAGGGATTAAGAAGAGAAAATGAATTGGGAAATTGTTTCATGAGTTCTTACAAAACTGCCTACAGTTTTAATCCCAATTCTTCTGGCTATATTTGCATTTAACTTATATATTTCTTGGCTAGATTTTTACTGAACAAGTAAAGGGATTTTCCAAAAAAATAAGGAAATAAAAATGCACCTTTCTGAAAAAGTCTCAACACTGAAATACCTCTCCACTCATTTTTTTTAATCTTCCTCATTTACTTTATTTTAAGAGATGTTTCCCAAAGCTGGGCTTCCTATTCTTTATGCTAGATTTCACCCCACCAGTTACCTGCAGCTTTCCCTGCAGTTCAGTCTTCCTGTGATATACCTATTAACAACAAAGAGACAGAAGAATATAATATTGTATATAATAAATGTGTATATTTATGTATTCATATAAGTATAAATTATTTCAGTTACATTAATTTATTTAGTAATTAAATAGGTGTATGATTACAATTTTTGTGTTTCTAGTTCAAGAAAAACATTAATGATAAAAAAGGAGATTTAGGGGTAAAGAAATCAGACATATACTGCTACAGTGACTGAGGAAGTAGACAAGTGATCTAACTAGGGCTACATATATAAAAAAGTGATCTAATGTTTGAATTAGCTTGGTTGGTGGATTTTTTTTTCTATTTTAATTTTCATCTCACAATATATAAATAAATCCATTGGACAAATTTACCAATACATGTATCCTTACGTTCTGTAGTGTGTAATTGTATTTTCCCACATCTAAAACATTGTATTTGTAATTTTTAGAGACAATTCAAATGCTATTTTTTTCTCTAGGCATCTTTACAGGACAGTCAATAATTTTCTGAATTTTTTTCTTTGGACTTATTCTCATATTATTTTTATACAAAACAAAACTTGGTGGTCATGTGAATAACAAGCAAGACCCATGGCAGCAAAACCAGCCTCTTTAGCTTTATTATCAAGATTTGAAAAGATGGCATTCACTGAAGTGCATTATCTGATTAATTATGCTGAAGGCATCAGTTAAATTAGATCTAGCCAAATAAAACCAGACATAGAGTCACCCAATTTAGTTATTAAAATGTTGTTAAGTACATTTACTAATGTTATTTTGTTTTAGGAGCCAATACTCCACTCAAGTATTTTAAAGTCCAGAATTTTTTTCCCATTCATTCCTCAACATGACAAAATAACCAGTAATAGTCAAAAAAACAGAAGCTCACAAAAGCAGAAAGCATTTAAACAGAAGCAACTGACTTTCAAAGGAAGGAACCACCAAATGTAATTACACATTGCCTTCCTTCTCAGCAGCCTGGATGAGAGTTCTATTATAGTGGTTTATTGATGTCAGCTTGCTAAGCTTTTTAATATTTTATTCCGTTTTAATGTTTATCTTATTATGTTTTTACTGTAGTGTATTTTTGATGTGAGACTCAAAAGGGGGTCATTTATGAATTTAATTATTAATTATAATAAAGTAATAGGGAAATAGTCCATTATGAAAGGATAGCCTAAGAATTTATAACAAAAAAAATTATAGCAATCTATTGGTCTTACAAAAAGATACAGCACACTATTTAGGAAGAAAAGGAAATTTGAATAGCACAAGAGGCCAAAAAGATTTGAGAAGTGAAACATAAAAATATCAAAAGTTGCTACTATAGATAGCATTTCTAAAATTAGTACCTTAAATATAAAGCTCTTGTTTTATGGGAAGAAGCAAATTAGTCAAAATTAAGTATACATTGCTGAGTTGTTTATTAAACATCTTTTTTTTTATCCCTAATGTAATTCTAAAAATACATAAGTAGCCACTGTCTGTACTCCCATTTGGCCCTTCTGCTAATTTGTGATCATAAACATAATACCCCTAGTATACCTAAGGTGATAAAAGAATGGCAACTCTATAAGGTATTATATCTTCTGGAAATCATATCCTTTGAAAAAGTTATTATTTAACTTCCCAAATGTGTGAAATATTTTGTGATATTTGTGACAGGGAGACCTATGAGGGCTATCTTTGGTTGTGCTAGCAACAGCCAGATTGGGGATAGCTACATCACATTTAAGGATCAGTGGAGTTTAAAGCAGCCCTGAGGAGCCAGAGTTTGGTTTACCTGAATGGTGAGGATCACAGGAAGAAGTGCAGCAGACATTGGGCAAAGTGATAATACCAAACGTAGAGGAATTTGTGAGTGTAATACATGCAGGATATCTAAACAGGAAAAAAAAAAAAAAAAAGAGGAGAAACACAAAATCTAAAAGCAGTACAAAATAACAGGCCAGTGATTAAAATGTACAAGTAATATGAAAGTATTTTATGTTCAAGCTAACAATTTTTCATCATGGTATCAGGTAGGATGCCTTTGAGTACAAAGTCCGAAAATCCCCAAATCAAAGTAGTTTAAAAATAAGCTATGAAGCAGAGTGATAAAATGTACCACTTTAGCATAGCATCTGAACTCTTGTTGTCTCTGATCTAAATACAGACATCATATATACACACACATATAATCATATATAAAATCATATATTATCATATATATATATGATATGTTTATCATATATAATCTATCCACTCCCCTGGAAACAGTATTTCCATAAAGGTTGCCAATGGCACATGCCAGTGGACCCAGGTTGAACTGGGAAGAGATGCTGAGTGTTGTTGCTGAGCTACTGCTGAAGGCCCCACCCCTCTAAAAAGAAGCCAAAGGGAGTTTGAAATTTTCATTGCCCAACAGTTTTCACAGGTATCAATTAGTTATCTTTTGCTAGGAGGGACAAAAATCTGTTGACTGGTTTGATTTTCTGAAATTTCATTAAAAGATCATTTCAGGGGTGCTGGCTGGCTCAGGCAGTGGAGCATGTAATTCTTGATCTCTGGGTTGTTAAATTCAAGCCCTGTGTTGGTTGTAGAGATTACTCTTAAAGACAAAATCTTTTTTAAAAATTTACAAAATAAATAAAAGATAATGTCAGAGCTATAGGTTTACCTGAGATTAAAACAACTATTGTGTTCTGTAAGTTTAGGGCTCTGCCTGAGAAAATAAGGTTTATATCTTACCTTATTTTTGTCTTCTTGCTGCTGAAAATCTTACCTCATTCAGCCTACATAAGAAGGGGTCATTACAAATACGAAATGTTATTATTTTATGAGAAAATTTGACTCACCATACAGGAATTATATTGGGTTTTCGATTGTATTATTCTATCAGAAATGCTATTTTTGACTCTCAGAATTATGTTAAAGGTAAAATATTTTGGAGAGATTGGCAAAAACAATGGGAAGAAAAAGGAGTATAGTGGGGTCCAGCTTGTTATAATTAGTGGACCAAGATTCTTTCATCAGACCAAATTCTATCATCAGAGTTAAGTTTTCTCTTTCTCTCTATTCTACAGTTGTCTGTGTTGATTTCATTTTATTGCTGGTTAATGTTGCAGAAAAAAAAATAAAAACTTCTGCTTATGACAATTGGAGGGCACACTTTCTTTTATCACCTTCAGGAGAGAGAAATCGCATTCTCTTAAGTATGCAACAAAACAAAAAAATAGCAGCAAAAATTCTTCCCTATCAAAAGATTGGCCCATTTTGGTCTAGATTGGTTAGGGGACCAACCTAGACCAATCACATGTCTGGAAATATGCATTCATTGGCTTGGACTTATTAGAATCCCCCTTCTGGATATGAAGGTGGGGATGATAACTGAAGAAAATTGATGCTTTGGGAATAAAGGAGAAAGGAGGAAATGGTTGAGTGATCTCCTTAATATGGCAAAACCGACTTGTTTGGTTAGGAATAGGAACAAATCCTTCCCTAGGAATTGGAGCAGAATAAATGAGAGGAGGCATTTTGGCTATTTGGTTAATAGCATTTTCTTTGGAATGTGGTCAGCCTAAAGTACAAATTATGGCTCTGCCACTTTTCATTTTTGAGAACTTGAGAAATCAAATAGCCTTTCTATAGACTTCTTCCTCATTTCCCAATAGGCATGGTAACAGTACCTACCTCTTGATGATTAAACTATAGAATGTACATAAAACATTACATAAACCATGCCTGACCCTGTAAATGAGAGAAACTATTTTCATTGTCACTGTTATTAATATTGTTGTCCTTTATTATGTGTTTATTATTCTTTCGTTTGTTTTTAGATAAATTCTTTGTGAAAAAAAGAAATTATGATTAGATAAGGAAGGCGAGGTCGCAATACATAATGCAGAAATAAAGAAATTGGAAGGGTAAATCACATCCAAGAATAGTTCCTAAAGAGGTACCTGGGTCAGTCAGTTAAACATCAGATTCTTGATTTCAGCCCATGTCATGATCTAAGGGTTATAAGACTGAGCCTCACATCAGGCTCTGCACTGGGGCCTGGAGACTGCTTGATTCTTTCTCTCTCTCAGCTTCTCACCACCCCTCTGTGCTCCCTCCATCTCTCTCCCCGTCAAAAAAAAAAAAAAAAAAAAAAAAAGAAAGAAAAGAAAAAAAGACACAAAAAAGAAACAAAAAGAAAAAAAAAAGAACAGTTCCTAAATACTTATTATTAGTAGTAATATTTGAGAATAGCATGGTGAGAACAGAATGTCTCATGTATGGGTATGGCAAAGAGGTCAAGGCTAAGCAGGACGAAGATACTCTGGGAAAGATTATTAACACATATCTGTTCCTTCTTACTGGACACATGTAAGATACACTTTCCAAAATGACACATCAGTTTCACTACGTGTTTAGTATCATATCTAATGTATAAAACTATTTATCATAACTTAGTTTCCTAATATCCGGAAATTCATTCTTAATTGGGTCTGTGATTGTTTGACTGCAGAAAGTACCATTGACAGAGACTTGGATATTAATGAGAATTTCACTAGTAGGAAAACAGTGTATTTGAAAACACTAACTCAATGAAGATTCTTAATACCTGAGGAAATAATTATTTCATGACTACTGATGACTTCACGCACCAATACGAACAGAATATGTGTTTAATGTATGTGATGAAACTTGTTCTTAGCTCAGTGACTGGTCCTGAAGGAGCAGGACATTGTGCCACAGAGAAAGTACAGCCTAGTTAGAAAGCGTAAATTTTATAGCTACATTTTTCAGACCAAAGTAATCACAGAACACTTGCAATAACAGAAAAATAAGAATAGTAACATGATAGTGATAGTTTCTGTGAAAATTAATGACATCTGCCTACAAATGGGTCTGAAATCAGAGTGGCATTTACTTCATGATCTTTTTTTTTTAAGATTTTATTTATTTATTCATGAGAGACACAGAGAGAGAGGCAGAGACATAGGCAGAGGGAGAAGCAGGCTCCCTGCAGAGTCAGATGAGGGACTTGATCCCGGGACCCCAGGCAAATGCTGAACTGCTGAGCCAACCAAGCTTCCCTACTTCATGATCATTTTATGGGAAGGAGGAAAATCTAATGTAAAAGTGCATCAATAATTTCAAAGATAATTACAGATATCTACCCTGGTCACAAACCCAGCTTTTCTTTATTTCTAGTTTTTGGCAATTAGTAATAATCACCAATTTATTAAAGTAGAAAAAAGTTTAATTGAACTATACAGAAAGTTTATGTTTATAAAAATATATTTAAATGTATCCCTATGTTAAAAGCTATATATAGCTCTATAGTTCATTTAATCTAAAACACTTCCAAATGATTCAAACATGAAAGATGCCTTACAGATTTCAACCTCCTACTGCTTTCAGTACATCTATATTTTACTATGCTCCTTCCTCTAAGCCATTTTATATATAATGTCCACGTGTCTACAGAATGTAGAGGGTGTTTCTAAGAAAAGCCACAGTAGGGGAATCATTTTATTTTTCCCATTTTAATGGGCAGAAAGATTGCACTGCTGCAATAGAACGTTAAAAGTTCTTCTATGAGCCAGGACCAAAGAGTGTATCACAGCTTGTAAAAGCCTCTGAAGGCAATTGCTTGTGCCACTTTCCTATTATAATAGCAGCAAAGGCTCTGGAAGGTCCCATGATCAAAATATTGATTTATTCTTGTCGCAGGCCTCCAGTCTTCCTCTAGTTTCTAATTAAATCCCACTTATGTTCTTCTCTGCTTTGTATTCCTTTTATGACACGTAAGATAAAGCCAGCACTGAGCTTATTTACCTTCCATGGCTTCCCGGCTACCGCGCTGCTATAGGAGGGAGCAGATGCTAGTACTCAGCCACTGTAGATTTACACCACAACTGGTTGTTAAATATCTAAATTAAACTTACTTCACATGTGGATACCTGCACGGATAGTAGTTCATGATGTGATTTTAACTGCTTATTATATTTTAACTCTATGTGGACTTATTTAAATGGCTCTTCAGAGTAGAATGTATCACTTATCTCTTTATAACTTTATCATTTATTACCTCGAGCCACATATATTCCTAAAACATTAAACTTCAAGAAAACTCAAATACAATGAATAAATGACTGCATGGTAAAAAATTGTCATGGTTGAGCTTGAATTCTACAGTGAGATTTATATCTTGGTCTTGCCATTTACAGTCTATGTAACTTTGGCTGTTTATGGAACATTTGTAATCTTTCCTTATGTATAAATGGAAATGTGTACACATACACACACCCAGATATGTATTTCGTGCAATTGCTGAAAAATAAGATAATTCATACAATGTGCTTAGCATTCAGTAGGTGATCATATCAATTATTTCTATTATTATTATAGTTATTGCACTTATAACCATAAGATTTTGTTTTTGTGTGTGTGTGGACTTTTTTCAGCAAATAGCTTCAGATTTGCTTTCTTTCACTAACTTATTTAACATCCATTTATCCCTGTCACAATTTATCCATTATCTAATTCTATAATTAACTTAATAAATAACGTCCTGATCCAAATATAATCAGTAGAATATAGATGCAGTATGAAATATTTCATGCAATCAATTCAAATCAAAATAGATATTTGTTATCTGTATCCCTCCCTATTATTATGGATACTTGGAAGTGCCCAGGTATTTATCAATAAGACAACACATTCAAATGTATTTAAATAAGCGTAAGCAACAGTTTATCATGAATATTATACTAGGCTTTTTATAACATTAGTATAATTAAATATACATGAAAAAAATCTATAGCCCATCGATAGAATTTAGGAGGATTGACTACCTCATCTGGGAACCCAAAGATCTCTTTCTGTTTGTCATGTGTCTATCTCAAAGCTTCAATTAAAGTAATATAATTCCACAAAAATTTATAGACATCAGAGTCTATATTCCCAAAGATAGAAGTTTATGGATTGAAAGTATGAAATATTTTAATGTGAATATTTCAGTATAAAGATTATAGGATTTACATGTTTCTTGTCATATATACTTAACCAATACACATTGTTTACACATTCGGCATCATTCCTGATTTAGGCTCTACTATGAGGACTGATCATATTACAAATGCTAAATGCATTCAGAATGCTGCCTCTAAGTTTAATTTTAAATCTTTTCCCATACATTATTACTTCTCTGGATTGCTGCAGCATTTGTGAAATGAAAAGCTATGGAAAACTAAAAGTAACGTTGGGGCTCTATAGAGCCTCTCAGAAGTGAGAATTTGAACTTTTCTCAGCCCTGTTAGTCCCTTAAACTCCCCATAGATGAGTGAGGCTATAAATTTGTAATGTGGCTAATTATTATATCAGCTAATGACCATGATCTTTTTCAGTGATGATGCCAAAAGCATCCTGATAAAATATAATCTCATATAATGAAATCATTTTTAAATGTTAGCATGGCTTTGAAGTCAAAAGAGATGGGATCACTGATTAATGACCAGATTAAAAATCTCTTACCTTCTGTTTTCTTCATTCCTTCCCTGTAATAGACACTGAAAAATAAAATAGGAAAGAAAGTCAATACAAAGTACATACCAAAGCCATACATTTAAGTATATGCACAAAGTCTACTAATAAATAATACGATTTTAACAAAACTTCTTGATTATTTGGAAAATATAACATCTACCATCTTTCAAACCTGAACCTAACAAATACATAGTATTTTTCCATGTTATAATAAAAGCCAATACATTAAAAAAAAAGTTGAGTCACAAAGACTAGTGATGAAATACGAAATAATTTTGTATTTTAATATGTCATTGTCATTCTAATCATGGTTGTTTTATATAGTTTGTAAACTGTAGTAAAATGTCCCCATTATATCCATGCCTATTTTTGTTTGTTTTTATTCATTATCCTTAAATGATGTTTGATTTAGGAAGTCTTCCTCTAGTGTAAGCACTCCTGAAATCCTAGCAAAATAGGATTGGAACTGTGACTGTCATGGTCTCCGTATTGAAATGGCAAGGCACCATTCTATGACAACCACCTTACCCTGGATTTTGTCTCAGAGCTTTTTCTCACATGACAGAATAGAAGAGTTAAACTTCTCTGTATAATCTACCTGAGTTCTCCCATTTAAGCACCAGAAAGCAGACAGAAGTTATTATTCTTGATTTCTTTCTTCTCCTTAAGCCAATAATATCCATGTCTTTGCTAATATAACTGAGCAAATTTTCAATTCAATGTGTCCATGTGTCCCTGTGTGTGTGTGTGTGTGTGTGTGTGTGTGTGTGTGATCCATGGGCAGGACTTGCCAAAATGTGATTTGTTAAGTAAAAGTTGTTGAGTTGATTGAGGAAACATGCTCTAGTCAGAGAAGCTGGGAAAAAATACCAGAATTATTGGGAATAAATTAAAATATTGAAAATGGTTCAGAATGCATACTCTGGAATCATTCTACTAGAATTGTGGGACTGAGTTCTGAGTTAGTGACTTATCCCATAGGAATGAGCAATTTGTGGCTTCTGGAGTTTTGGGACTTTTTCTTCAGTTTGGGCCTACTACAAACAAAGCTACTTTGAAAATTTTGCAAAAAATGGACATAAGTTCTTATTTGTCTTTTGTAGTACCTAGTACCTAGGAATGAAATTCCTGGAGTACATAGAAAGTGTAGATTTAACTGTTTTAGAAACTGCCACACTCTTTCTAATGTGATTGTACCATCTTATACTCTGATGAAAATTTTACTAACACTAGATCTTGGGGAATACTTGGTATTGTTTTTTATTAAGGAGGTGTGGAAGTGTAAGTAGCTTTTTGTCTGATAAAAGAACTTTATCATATATACATGCAAATATTATGTCCCAGTTTATGACTTATTAAAACTTGTCACAACAGAAGCAAATTGCTTTTCCCTTGCCTTCCAAAAATTAATCTACTTAGTGACCTAAAAGATACTAACACATTACACAGCCTAGATATATCTCAAAAACATGCCTAAAGAAAGAAGCCAGGCATAAAAGAGTATGTACTCTATAATTAAATTTATATTCATCTCTAATGACAGAAATTAGATCAATGTTTACCTGGGACAGTGTGTATAGAGAGATATGATTGCAAAGACGCAAAAAAAAAAAAAATAGTGTGATGGAATTGTTTATTTCTGGATAAAAGTTATAAGGATGACATATTTTACATGCATATAGTTACAGGCATGTACATATTTGCCAAAATTCTTCCAACTGTAGCTTGAAATTTGTGTCTAACTGCATATAAATTATATTTTAATAAAATTGAAAATAAAATAAAAACAAAAATAAAAAGTGGAAGTTTTTAAAGATTAACTTGAAATTTAAAACTCTTATTTGTATTGGACATTGGAATAAAATTTTAAATAGTATCAATTTATATATGTTAATATTTTGAAAATAGTATCTATGTTAATAATATATAAAACAAATACACATTGAATAATTATAAAGAACTATAAAAACTCTATTTGGGCAGAATTTTTGTTTTGTTTCTTTATAATTAAACAGTATAAAATTGTGCCAAGCTTTGAGGATTTACATAAATGAATTCATATAGTATGTTCTCTTTTGTGTCTTCCTGAATAGTTTTCCACTGTACCAATATACTATAATACCTGTATCACTTCCACTACTTCCACTAGATGTTAAGGCTATCTCTATTTTGAGGCTATTATATACGGTTTATTTTTAATTTTTTTTTATTTATGATAGTCACAGAGAGAGAGAGAGAGGCAGAGACATAGGCAGAGGGATAAGCAGGCTCCATGCACCAGGAGCCCGACGTGGGATTCGATCCCGGGTCTCCAGGATCGCGACCTGGGCCAAAGGCAGGCGCCAAACCGCTGCGCCACCCAGGGATCCCGAGGCTATTATAAATACTACTTCAGGCACACTGTGTATACACATTGGAAGATGAGGTTTTATAGGAAAAATCCTAAGGGTGGAATAGTTGGGTTATACATTTCACTTTGGTCAGATAATGTCAAAAATGTGTATATTTGTGTGTGCATGTTTGTTTGCACATTCCAGAAGGTAAATGGATTCTATCAATCTTTGCTTATTAGTTAAGAAAATGTTGCTGTGTCATTACGATATGCTGAGATGTAAGGCTTAAGAACTCATATCACTTAAATAATACCATTTTTTAAAGTGTTGCATCAGACTTTGCTGGCTTAAAATTTATTTACTTTTCCATATTCTCCCTTTTTAGTGGTTTGTAGTCTTAGAAAAATACTAATGCTACTGGCCTTTTCAATGTTTCTGAATCTGCTAATTTAACATGTATTAAGGAGGCAGAGTATAAATAAGATCTCTTTCTAAAACAGTCCACACAGGTTTACCCACAAGATATAGAGAAGTGAAAAGAAGAAGAGGTACTATTTTTGTTTCCTTTTGTATCATCTATTAAAAATAACTATATTCCAAAATAAAATCCTGCTAACTTAAATCAGTATTTAGACATGGATTATGATCTTTTATATTCCTTATACATTGTGCCATATTTTATATTAGAATTGAGAAGCCCAACCATCCTGTCACAGTTTCAGCCTTGATATCATTTTGATTTTTCATTCAATAGATTTCAAAGCTTAAACGAACAGAGAAACTTGTTTTTGAACAGGAACAACCATAATAATGTTTTTATACTGGCTTCAGTTGAATAGAATCAAATTCTCTGAAGCCATATTACTGTGAAAGACAAATATCTTAATTTAGAAGATTATTCTTAAGGAAATTCAACCATGGTGTATCAGTCAAGGCCGACTCCAGAAAAATGAAAACCAACAGATATTTTTTAAAAAGTAGAACCTATTACTAAAAAATGTCTAGGGACTCCTGGGTGAGGACTCTCACAGGACTCTTCTCAAGGTCCTGAGATGGAGCCCCACGGAGGTACTGTGCTGGGGGTGGAGCCTGCTTCTGTCTCTCTCTCTCCCTTCCCCTTAGCCTCTGCCTGTATCCCTTTCTCTCCTCCTCTCTAAAAAACAAAAATATTGTGTAAACATGTATTAGCAACAAAATTAGAGCAGTGAATTATCACAGAGACAGTAATTGCATGAAGCAACTGGGAGAATAAAGGGAACAAAGGACCTTGGAGCAGGGCCCCCAGGGCTAGGACCGTGACCTCTGAAGAACAGGTTCTCTCACTTGCTAAACTAATATCTTGGTTGGTTGGAGGAAAAACTAGAGCTCAGACATGGATTTTTGAGGAGGTACTATCTGGCTAATGCTGGTAACCTAAGGAGCACAATGGGGCTGTTCTGCTAGTCTGAAAATAAAAATAAAAACAAAAACATCAACTAACAAATCCTGGAAATTGAAATGAACTGTATTACTGAAATGAACAGCTACTGCCTTGGTGCACAGTTATCGCTTCTGTGAAGGTTTCAGAACCAGGGAGCTAACAGAAAGGAACAGGTCTGTTTCCCTCCTCAATCCTACTAATCTTTCCTACAGCTCCACAGCTGCCAGAATCTAACAGGAATCCAGCCAGCACAAGAGAAATGTGTTTTGCCAAGTCCCTGCTCTAATATCATAAAACACCTTACAGAAGAGCAGGTTGGAAGCTATGAGATAATATGTTAAAAAGTGGCACACATAGACTTTTATAAAAACTCTCATACCATAACTAATAAAAAATGTATAACAACTATCATTTGATGAATGTACTTCAGCTTTTGAAAGTGTAAAAAGATTATGCGTGTGTGTTTGCTATTGGCTCTAAGAGTATTGCTTCTTCTTAATGATTAAAAGACATTTTTCCACTAAAAAGAAACAATGAATTAGCTATGGAATTCAAGGGACCCCTGGGTGGCTCAGCAGTTGAGCTTCTACCTTCAGCTCAGGTCGTGATCCTGGGGTCCTGGGATCGAGTCCCACATTGGGCTCCCTGCACGGATCCTCCTTCTCCCTCTGCCTGTGTCTCTGCCTCTCTTTCTGTGTCTCTCATGAATGAATAAATAAAATCTTAAAAAAAAATCCGGAATTCAATATTCTTTAGTAATGTAAAAGAAAATATATTTTTATTTTACACACATACATGCAGTCTCTGAAAATCAGCTATATGTTGAATCAGAAATATATGTTGTTAAATAATGAAAAATAAGAATGGAAAAAAGTTAACACAAAATCATTTAGTTTTGAAAATAAAAGAAGGTTGGAAAATTAGTGATATATCTGTTGTTTCTATATTCATCATATCATGATTTATATTGAATTTATTTTATCACCAGGATGACTAAGAATTCAAACAGTAAAAGAGTAGTGTGATTCATGCTACATTATTTAATGCATCATGAAGATAACACTAGTGTTTAAATTGATACATTTTATCTTCCAAAAGTTTTTTTTTATTGTGAAGTATAAAACCCCTCAAAATAAAAGTATTATTCACATATGGTAACATTATTTTTAAAGGGATAAAATCAAAATTCAGTACAATTTTGTCTTTATGGAAGACATACATTTAATAATAGGTACTTTGTGATGCTCACCGTTATTGTAATGTTTTATATCTTAAGCTTGATTATGAATACATGGATTTTTATTTTATTGCTTTTATAATCTAATACATTTATTCATTCATGTTTTATATATATGTTTTAGTACAACCATAATAAAAATTGTAAACTATTTTTTGGATTTATTTATTCACAAATTAAATTTGGGTCTTCAGAAAGCTAAAACAGTCTGCTCATTCCTTGGAATGAAAAGTATTAAAAAGCAGTGGCACAATTTAATCAAGTTTAATACTAAAAACTCCAAAGTAAATAAAATAATTGCTAATTTTTTAAGATTTTATTTGTTTATTTGAGAGAGAGAGAATGAGCAGGGGAAGGGCAGAGGGAGAGGGAGAGGCAGATTCCCCGCTGAGCAGGGAGCCCACACAGTGCTCCATCCCAGGACCCGGGGATCATGACCTAAACTGAAGGCAAATACTTAACCAATTGAGCCACCCAGGTGCCCCACTAATACAGAATTTAATTTAGAGTAACTATGTAGAATTAACTGGTGATTTCACGCATGTGGGATGGCATGTAAAATTTAGATGGAATCGTCGAAGTGAACTTAAAAATTATCCCAGGAATATCCAAAAAAGATGAATAAATGGTTCTTGATAAAATATTGTTAGACTTTCCTCCATCACCTTACATAAAACACTTAAACTTCAAATATAAGACTCCAAAGCTAGAAATCCTTGTTATTCCAAAGAAACCACTCTGCTAATTTGATATTGGGCCACATCTACGCGGCTTGTTTTCCCTCAGGTTCTTCCTCCTCTTGTGGGTGACAGGACTGGAAAGTCAGCAGCTAGCTGAGCACATGTGTTTCCCCAACTAGTACATGGTTATTTTCTTCTAAGGGTAAATGTTCTCATGTGTGTACCTTCAATTTCTCCTCAGCTTTGCTGTTACATAAACAACAGATTGTGTTGTTTTCTTAGAATATAGATATTCAAGAGATCTCCATGTATGCATGTGTTTTTCTAAAAACTTTTGGTAATTAAGACAAGCTTTACTTCATTCTTCTTTAATGTCCTAATTCTTTTAAATTTGGCCCTAAAAAAATTATTTAGCCTTTTCAATGTTGTTATAGCATAAATTCTGTTTAATTATATCTTCCAATTTCAGTATACTTATTTTCATTTTAATTATTTTATCCACAGTGTAATATATTAACTCTTTTCCACATTCTCAGATGTTAACATATTTTATCTTAGTTTTATTGAGATCATAGAAAAACCCTGGACTAGGAAGGAATTTGGAATTCACTCATATAATTTTCCATACATTACTCTGTTTTTATAATTTTTTCTTTCATTCTTATGTAGTCAATTCTATCTACTAAGACCTGGAAAGTGTACCTGGGTGGTTAGGTCAGTGAGTTGTCAGACAGTTTCTGCTCAAGTCATGATCTTGGGGTTGTGAGATCAAGCCTCAAGCCCGGTTTCCATGTCTGGGCTTTGCGCTCAGTGCAGAGTCTGCTTAGAATTTTCTTCCTCTCCCTCCTCCTCTGTCCCCTACCTCTCTCTCCCCCATTAATTAATTAATTAACTAATTAATTAATTAATTTAAAAAACAAACAAAATCTTTTAAAAACAAAAAAAGCTTGGAAATTGAAATTCAAAGATTCCATCCAATGGTTTCTGACTTCAGAAGTTTATTGTGACACAGTTCCTGATTCCACAATTTTTTTACTCCTCCTTCCTAGAGAAAAGCAAACCCCTACTCAACCTCCACCCCAAAAAAATTAGAATAAAAAAAGAATAAAACTTAGATTTCCCCTTAAACTAAAGAGAAATGATACTGTATGTATTGTTTCATGACATCACATGAACCACGTCACCACTCATCCAGAGACTGAGCACAAATAACACATAAATCATTGAAGTATAGATTTCAAAGAAATCTTACTCTTTCTTACTTATTTTACAAATGGAAAGATCATATTCTAGAGAAGAAATTATGCTTTCTCATGATTACACATTACTTAACAGCAGAACCAATTCAGTATAACCTAGACTTTACTAAATTGATTATTATGCTTTTGTGTTTACTATTTAATAAAAATTTAAAAGTCTTGAGTCAAACTCTCTATGTTGAAGTATACTTTTTCTTTCTGGCAATTTGCTCAAGATTGGTTTCAGATATAACCTATAAGCATTTCTAAGCTTAGGTCATAGGACTTACTCAAACTCACTATGTTTGCATATATGAGTGTATAAGTTGCAGATGCAGACATCTGGCCATCAGTTGTTGAATGTTTCCTAGACATGCAAAGAGATGGGGACAGTGAGTACTTTCCTCCATGGTAGGATTTTGAACATGCTGGACAGGAACCTAACCCCCTTCTTCACAAATAAGACCTGCTCTTTGGTTTTGGGTACTCCTCTGTCTATAGTTGTTGATTTCTTTAGTTATAGACTCTGACTTTCTTGAAAATTTAATTATCCTTTCAAAAGGTATGATGTTCAGAAAATAAGTTTTGATAGAATAACATTCAAATGATATGAATAGCTTTCTTTCTGGAACTAAGTTTTTAAATTCGGCCCTAAAAAAATTACTTAGCCTTTTCAATGTTGTTATAGCATAACATTCAAAATGACTTCAGTTTTTTTTTTTTTAAGATTTTATTTATTTATTCATGAGAGAGAGACTGAGAGAGACAGAGAGGCAGAAACACAGGTAGAGGGAGAAACAGGCCCCATACAGAGAGCCTGATGTGGGACTCAATCCTGGGTCTCCAGGATCAGGCCCTGGGCTGAAGTTGGCGCTAAACTGCTGAGCCACCCAGGCTCCCCAACTTCAGTCTTTAAATAAGTGTAATAGAATTGAATTTGTCTGTATGTACCCAGAAAGTAGAAGTTAATATTTGGTACAAAGTGATTTTTTTCACAGCTTTTTGTTTTTAATTTGTTATTGTTTTGTTTTTTACATTTTGGCAATGGCAACTACAGGAATACACTTAGTAGCTAAAGTTCAGGACCTGGAATGACTTGTATCTTATTGCACTCTCCCAAATTTCATTTTGCAAGATATGGTTTCACATTGTTAGGTGATACTATGGCAGGAACCACAAACTGCTTTTTATATTTTCTTAAATTTTTGCATATGTCATTTATGCTTTGTTTTGTGATTGTCCAAAAATTATTGCAAACACTATATTAATTTGGCCTTGAAACACTTTTGTTAACCAAATATAATCTAAGAAAGTAATTTGTCTGTATATATATTCAAGAGGACAATCTGTCTTTTAAGAATGGCTTAAATCATTAGAACATTTGCCTGGAAAGAATACTGGGACATATATGTTGTCTAAAGATCTTTTCAATTTCTGTGGATTCACTCTTTTAAACCAAAGTAGGGCTCTCAACTATATAAGTGGTAAGGAAACAAATTTATACTTTTGGTCCAGAGATCATCACTTAACATAATTTCCAAGTAGTCTCCATGTACAAGAATTGTACTAAGTGTTGGAGCTACAATGATGTGTCAAACAGATAGAGTCTACTCTGAAGTAAATTACATTTTCCAGCTATCGAAATACTTGATACTTGCAGTATCAATCAGTGACAGCCACATTCAGTTTGTCAAAAGACACGAAACAGGAGAATCTCTAGAGAAACACACATTTATATTCTAATTTAAGGCTTTTACCTATGATCTACTGAGGAGGTTTCACTAATAAATGACAGCTCAAGCTCTAAGACAGACACCAGTTTAAATTGCAACTATACTCTATAATATCTGTATTATTGTGAGCAAATCAGTCAAGATTTTTAAAGTTGTTTTTGCAATTATAAATACGATATTTATAATTCACATACAATTATAAGGATTTGAATGGCAATATATACACATGCCTGGCACATAGTAAGGCTTCAAAAATTGGTAGCTGCAATTATTTAAAGTTATTATTTGAAGTTTCCCACTGAATTTCTAGCTGTAAACTAAGCTAGACTTCAGAAGTATCCCAAGAAAACCCAATTATAAACCCTAAACTCGGGATCCCTGGGTGGCGCAGCGGTTTGGCGCCTGCCTTTGGCCCAGGGCGCGATCCTAGAGACCCGGGATCGAATCCCACGTTGGGCTCCTGGTGTATGGAGCCTGCTTGTCCCTCTGCCTGTGTCTCTGCCTCTCTCTCTCTCTCTCTCTCTGTGACTATAACAAAAAAAAATTAAAAAATTAAAAAAAAAAACCCTAAACTCATGCCAGTTCTTTCTTATCTGTTTTTTCTTGACCCATTTTTATCACATTTAATTTATTTTTTCTAAAGTTTCTCCAAACTTTAATAATAATAATAATAATAATAATATAGTATTGTTATATAATATTACTACATAGTGAAATAGTATTATTATATAATAATATAGTATTGTTATTATATTATTATGTTATTATCATTATTATTATAACAATAACAACAGCAACAATAATATCCAGTCTGAGTTTTATCACTGGAGATAGATGAAAGAAATCTAAAGTAACAAATATAAAAAAATAATATTCTTTCCTTCAATAATTACTATAGCAAAGGATCTCTTGGTATTCTATAGTGCATCAGTGTCCATTTTGGTTATCAATAGATATTTTAGATTTGTTTCACAATTTCTACCAAAAATTAACAGACAGAAGTAACAAACAGATAGATTCCATAATATTCTTCATCTGTTTGAATTGGAATCCTGGACACCAAAATGGTATAAAATGAAAAGCTAGGGCTATTTATTAACATTTCTGGGAATCAGCTTTCTTCTTTAAAGGGATACTAATAATATCCACTTGGAAAGTTATATTGAGATTAAATAATATAGTATATAGGAAAAGCCAAGCGCACTACTTGATACATAAAAGTTTGTTTATACAAATCCATTTTATTGGGAAATAATTTACATATAATCAGATGTGCACAATCTAATCTCACAGTCTTTAAGTTTTGACAAACATATATACCTGTGTAGCCATAACCCCAGTAAAGATGTGGAATACTTCCATCATCCCAAAAGGTTTCTTTGTGCGCCTATATAATAACCTACTTATCCCAGCAATAGATGTCCTTTAATCTGTCTTCTGTCACTATCAATTCATTTTATTTTCTAGAATTTATATACATGGGATAAATATATAGACATATATATGTGTATGTGTGTGTGTGTGTGTATTATGGATAGCTGAGTTCTTTAAGAATAATTTTTAATTGATCTAAAAATAAACAAATATGATCACATCTTATTGTTGAGTGATATACCTTTATATGAGTTTATTATATTTTGTTTATTCATTTTTATGTATTAACATTTAGTGTTTTCAGTTTCGTGTATATATGCAAACGTTTTATTTATTTAGATATATATTTACATCTGTTTTAATAATAAATATCAAATATATAAATATATACACGTATGTACATATGTAACATAAACATAGCATAAACATAAACATAGCATCTTATGCTTAAACATACATATTCCTTACGAAGAATCAGCTTGATTTGATTGCTTTTCCTCTACTATTTATTAGTTTTTATTTTGTGAGTTTCCCTTCATATTTATTATTATTTTCTTTCTACTTTGAAAATTTTTAAAGATTTTATTTATTTATTTATGAGAGACACACAGAGAGAGAGGGGCAGAGACATAGGCAGAGGGAGAAGCAGGCTCCATGCAGGGAGCCCAACGTGCGACTTGATCCCGGGTCTCCAGGATCACGCCCTGGGCTGAAGGCAGCACTAAACTGCTGAGCCACCCGGGCTGCCCTCTACTTTGAACTTAATTTGTTTTATTTTCTAGCTTTTGAAGGTAGAAATGTAAATCATTAATGAGTGTCCTTTTTATCTTTGAATATCAGCAGTTAAAGCTATACATTTTTTCTTAGTATTTTTTAGTCATACATACACATTTTGACATGTTGTGTTTTCATTACATCTTTGTTAAAATGCCATCAAATTTTCTTTCCTATTTATTTTTTGAATCATACATTACTTACGCATGTGTTCAGTTTTTTAATTCAGATATTTATTTACATATATATGTATATTGGGAGATTTTCAAAGTTTTATTCTTGTTATTTGTCTAACTTTATGTGTTTAAGAAATATATTCTGTAAAATGTCAGTTATTTTCAATCTTTTAAGATATTTCATAATCTGACATGTGGCCAGTCTCAATGAACACTATATGAGCGCTTAGAAAAAAATGTATATTGCTGTTTTTGAGTAGACAGCTATAGGTGACATTTAGACTACTTTGTTCAATTTTATTATACTAGTATTTTCTATCCTCATTGATTTTCTGCCTACTTGTACTACCTATTATTGAGAAAAGAAGGTTGAAATTTGAAACTATAATTCTGGACTCGTTTGCTTCTACCTTCAGTTCAGTCTTTTGTTTGCTTCACATATTCTGAAACTGTTTTCTGGTACAAGATCATGTCATATATCATTTCTTACCTTGATGAATTGATAATTTTATTATTACAGATAGTCTTTATCTCTGCTTATATTCCTCTTTCTGCAGTTTACTTGCTATGATTCTAACATAGTCATGTAAGTTTCCTTACAAGTAGTGTTCCCATGATGTATACTTTTGGATCATTTTATTTCTAATCTGTATGTCTATGAATAAAATGTGATTATTCACCCATTTTGCCCATCATCCCACCCCCATCCCTCTGGCAAACATCAGTTTGGTCTCTGTACTCATAGGTCTGATTTGCTTTTTGTTTATTCATTGTTTTGTTTCTTAGATTCCATGTATGAAGGAACTCATATGGCATTTGTCTTTCTCAGTCTGACTTATTTCAGTTAGAATAATATCTTCTAGGTCTATCTATATCTAAAATGGCACAGTCTTATCTCTTTATGGCTGAATAATATTCCATTGTATATGTATACCATCTCTTCCTAATCCATACATCAAATAATGGACGCTTAGTTGCTTCCATATTTTAGCTATTGTAAATAATGCTGTGATAAACCTAAGGGTGCATATATCTTTTTGAATTAGTGTTTTATTATTCTTTGGGTAAATACCCAGTAATAGAATTATTTCAATTTTTCAATTTTTTAAATTATTTGAGTAAACACTATACTTTTATCCACGATGGGTGTACAAATTTACATTTTTACTAACAGTACACAAGAGTTCCTTTTCCTCCACATCCTCACGAACACTTGTTATTTCTTGTCTTTTTAATTTTAGGCATTCTGACAGATGTGAGGTGAAATCTCCCTGTGCTTTTGGTTTCTATCTCCCTGATGACTAGTAATGTGGATCATTTTTTCATAAGTCTGCTGGTTAACTGTATGTCTTCTTTCAGGAACTGTATGTTCAGATTTGTTGCCCTTTTTAAAAAAGATTTATTGACTTATTTGAGAGAGAGAGAACATACTGGTAGGCGGTGGGGCAGAAGGAGAGAAAGGGAGAGAATCTCCACTGAGCACAAAGACTGACAGGGGGCTCAATCTCACAACCCTGAGATGATGTCCTAAGTTGAAACCAAGAGTGAGACCCTCAACTGACTGAACCCCAGAGGTTGCCTTTATCCTTCCTTCATTTTGACGAATACTGTATTATTGATATTCCATTTAGTTTCTATTCTTGGTATTTTAGATCTGCTTTATTGTTTTGTTTTTAATGGTTGCTTTAGGATTTACAATATGCATCTTAACTTTGTACTTTCTATAATGATATATTACTCATAATTTTAAAATCTATGGGAATATGCTTCCATTTTTATTTCTTTCAGGTAATATTAAATATCTTCTGCATAATTTACAAAATCATAAAATATTCTCATTACTTTGTTTACAAATCAATTATTACAAATCAAATCTATTATTGTGTTAGGTTACTAAAGGACTCTATCTGACCCCCAAAAATGTGTTTATTATATACATATAAACACATATATATATATATAAAGATTTTTGAAAAAAGATTTATAATTTCCTGTTCATTTTTTTGTCACTCACTTTTCTTTCTAACATAATTTTCCTTCCTTTCTGTCCCTTTAAGATTATAGGGTACAGGGCAGCCCAGGTGGCTCAATGCTTTAGCACCGCATTCAGCCCAGGGCCTGATCATGAAGACCCGGGATGGAGTCCCATGTCAGACTCCCTCCATGGAGCCTGCTTCTCCCTCTGCCTATGTCTCTGCCTCTCTCTCTCCCTCTGTCTGTGTATCTCGTGAATAGATAAAATCTTTTAAAAAAAAGATTATTGGGTACACATCAGCTGAGAATAAACTATTTTAGTTAAGTAAGTCAGAAATCAACCCTGTTTATGGAGAATATTTTTAATGGAATTAAAATTTTAGGTTGATTTTTTCTTTCCATTGTCTTCAGGTTTGCAGTTTCTGATGAGAAGTCTGACACTCCTATTAATTTGTTCTTTTATATGTTTTCATGCCTTTTTCTTTTTTTTCTCTGACTGACTTTAAGTCTTGATTCACTAATTTCAGCAATTTAATTAAGATATACTTCGGGATCCCTGGGTGGCGCAGCGGTTTGGCGCCTCCCTTTGGCCCAGGGCGCGATTCTGGAGACCCGGGATCGAATCCCACATCGGGCTCCCGGTGCATGGAGCCTGCTTCTCCCTCTGCCTGTGTCTCTGCCTCTCTCTCTCTCTCTCTCTCTGTGTGACTATCATAAATAAATTAAAAAAAAATTAAGATATACTTCAGTGTGCTTATATCCTGCTCGACTTTATTTTAGCCTGTTGGATCTATGGTTTTAGAATTCTCATCAAATTTTGGGAGAAAAACATCAATTATGTTATTAAATATTCTCTATCTCTCTTTTTGGGGAGGGTAGCAATGACATGAATATCAATGAACTTTATATCTCACAGCTCACTGAAGCTATTTAAAAAAAAAAAAAAAAATTGGTTTGTCTATATTTTGCTCCGTGCGTTAATTTGGATAGGTGCGGGAGGGGCAAGACGGCAGAACAGTAGTCAAGTCACCTGTCCCCACCAAATTACCTAGAAAACCTTCAACTCATACTGAAAATCTACGAATCCGGCCTGAGAATTAAAGAGAGACCAGCTGGAATGCTACAGTGAGAAGAGTTCGCGCTTCTATCAAGGTAGGAAGACGGGAAAAAAGAAATAAAGACACAAAAGGCCTCCAAGGGGGAGGGGCCCGCGAGGAGCCGGGCTGAGGCCGGGGCGAGTGTCCCCAGGACAGGAGAGCCCCGTCCCGGAGGAGCAGGAGCTGCACCGACCTTCCCGGGGGAAAGGGGCTCGCGGGGAGGTGGAGCAGGACCCAGGAGGGCGGGGATGCCCTCGGGCTCCCGGGGACACTGACAGACACCTGCGCCCCGGGAGAGCGCCCCGAGCTCCCTAAGGGCTGCAGCGCGCACGGGGGACCCGGAGCAGCTCGGGGGGCTCGGGGGCGGCTCCGCGGAGGGGGCTGCGGGGCGGGAGCAGCTCGGGGGGCTCGGGGGCGGCTCCGCGGAGGGGGCTGCGGGGCGGGAGCAGCTCGGGGGGCTCGGGGGCGGCTCAGCGGAGGGGGCTGCGGGGCGGGAGCAGCTCGGGGGGCTCGGGGGCGGCTCCGCGGAGGGGGCTGCGGGGCGGGAGCGCGAATCCAGCAGCGCAGGCTCCGGAGCACAGGGCGCCGGGACACAGCCCAGGATCCGGCCTCCCCCGGGACAGGCAGAGGCCGGGAGGGCCCAGGACAGCGAGGACGCTCCTGCCCCAGCTGAGCGGATCAGCGGCCCCGCCCGGAGCCTCCAGGTCCTGCAGACGGAGAGCTCGGGAGCTACTGAGGGGGCTGACTCCAGGGCTGCAGAGCTGGCCCCGCCACTGCGGTTGTTCCTCCTGGGGCCTCACGGGGTGAACAGCCCCCCTGAGCCCTGCACCAGGCAGGGGCACAGCAGCTCCCCCAAGTGCTAACACCTGAGAATCAGCACAAAAGGCCCCTCCCCCAGAAAACCAGCTAGACGGACAAGGGAAAAACAAATTATTGACCAAACAGCACTGGAAAGTTCCAGGTGAAGTCAAGGGACTTATAGTATACAGAATCAGAGGATACTCCCCCTTGGTTTTTGTTGTTGTTTGCGTGTTTTTTGCTTTTTGATTTATGTTTGCTCGCCCCCCTTTTTATCTTTTCTTCTCTAGTCGTTTTTTTTTCTTCTTCTTTTCTTTTTCTTTTCTTTTTTCTCTTCTCTCTTTTTCTCCTGTTCCCAATACAACTTGTTTCTGGCCACTCTGCACTGAGCAAAATGACTAGAAGGAAAACTTCACCTAAAAAGAAAGAATCAGAAACAGTCCTCTCTCCCACAGAGTTACAAAATCTGGATTACAATTCAATGTCAGAAAGCCAATTCAGAAGCACTATTATACAGCTACTGGTGGCTCTAGGAAAAAGCATACAGGACTCAAGAGACTTCATGACTGCAGAATTTAGAGCTAATCAGGCAGAAATTAAAAATCAATTGAATGAGATGCAATCCAAACTAGAAGTCCTAACGACGAGGGTTAACGAGGTGGAAGAACGAGTGAGTGACATAGAAGACAAGTTGATGGCAAAAGGGAAACTGAGGAAAAAAGAGAAAAACAATGAAAAGATCATGAGGATAGATTAAGGGAAATAAATGACAGCTCAGGAAGAAAAATCTACGTTTAATTGGGGTTCCCAAGGGTGCTGAAAGGGACAGAGGTCCAGAATATGTATTTGAACAAATCAGAGCTGAAAACATTCGTAATTTGGGAAGGGAAACAGGCATTCAGATCCAAGAAATAGAGAGATCCCCCCCCTAAAATCAATAAAAACCTCTCAACACCTCAACATTTAATAGTGAAGCTTGCAAATTCCAAAGATAAAGAGAAGATCCTTAAAGCAGCAAGAGACAAGAAATCTCTAACTTTTATGGGGAGAAGTATTAGGATAACAGCAGACCTCTCCACAGAGACCTGGCAGGCCAGAAAGGGCTGGCAGGATATATTCAGGGTCCTAAATGAGAAGAACATGCAACCAAGAATACTTTATCCAGCAAGGCTCTCATTCAGAATGGAAGGAGAGATAAAGAGCTTCCAAGACAGGCAGAAACAAAAAATATGTGACCATGAAGCCAGCTCTGCAAGAAATATTAAGGGGGATTCTGTAATATAGGAAGTCCAAGGAAACAATCCACAAAAACAGAGACTGAATAGGTATCATGATGACACTAAATTCATATCTTTCAATAGCAACTCTGAATGTGAATGGGCTTAATGACACCATCAAAAGGCTCACGGTATCAGACTGGATAAAAAAGCAGGACCCATCTATTTGCTGTCTACAAGAGACTCATTTTAGACATAAGGACACCTACTGCCTGAAAATAAAAGGTTGGAGAACCATTTACCATTCGAATGGTCCTCAAAAGAAAGCAGGGGTAGCCATCCTTATATCAGATAAACTAAAATTTACCCCGAAGACTTTAGTGAGAGATGAAGAGAGACACTATATCATACTTAAAGGATCTATCCAACAAGAGGACTGTTAATCATCAATATATATGCCCCAAATGTGGGAGCTGCCAAATATATCAATCAATTAATAACCAAAGGTAAGACATACTTAGATAATAATACACTTACACTTGGTGACTTCAATGTAGCACTTTCTACAATCAATAGGTCTTCTAAGCACAACATCTCCAAAGAAACAAAAGCCTTAAATTATACACTGGACCAGATGGGTTTCACAGATATCTACAGAACTTTACATCCAAACGCAACTGAATACACATTCTTCTCAAGTGCACATGGAACTTTCTCCAGAATAGACCACATACCGGGTCACAAATCAGGTATTAACTGATACCAAAAGATTGGGATCATCCCCTGCATATTCTCAGACCATAATGCTTTGAAATTAGAACTAAATCACAAGAAGAAGTTTGGAAGGACTTCAAACACGTGGAGGTTAAGGACCATCCTGCTAAAGACGAAAGGGTCAACCAGGAAATTAGAGAAGAATTAAAAAGATTAATGGAAACTAATGAGAATGGATATACAACCATTCAAAATCTTTGGGATGCAGCAAAAGCAGTCCTGAGGGGGAAATACATCGCAATACAAGCAACCATCCAAAAACTGGAAAGAACTCAAATACAAAAGCTAACCTTGCACCCAAAGGAGCTGGAGAAAAACCTGAAAATAGATCCTACACCCAGCAGAAGAGGAGAGTTAATAAAGATTCGAGCAGAACTCAACGAAATCGAGACCAGAAGAACTGTGGAACAGATCAACAGAACCAGGAGTTGGTTCTTTGAAAGAATTAATAAGATAGATAAACCATTAGCCAGCCTTATTAAAAAGAAGAGAGAAAAGACTCAAATTAATAAATGCATGAATGAGAAAGGAGAGATCACCACCAACACCAAGCAATTACAAATGATTTTAAAAACATATTATGAACAGCTATACACCAATAATTAGGCAATCTAAAGAAATGGACACATTTCTGAAAACCACAAACTGCCAAAACTGGAACTGGAAGAAATAGAAAACCTGAACAGGCCAATAACCAGGGAGGAAATTGAAGCAGGCATCAGAAACCTCCCAAGACACAAAACTCCAGGGCCAGATGGCTTCCCCGGGGAATTTTATCAAACGTTTGAAGAAGAAACCATACCTATTCTCCTAAGCTGTTTGGAAAGATAGAAAGAGATGGAGTACTTCCAAATTCGTTCTATGAGGCCAGCATCACCTTAATTCCAAAACCAGACAAAGACCCCACCGAAAAGGAGAATTACAGACCAATATCCCTGATGAACATGAATGCAAAAATTCTCAACAAGATACTGGCCAATAGGATCCAACAGTGCATTAAGAAAATTATTCACCATGACCAAGTAGGATTTATCCCCGGGACACAAGGCTGGTTCAACACCCGTAAAACAATCAATGTGATTCATCATATCAGCAAGAGAAAAACTAAGAATCATATGATCCTCTAATTAGATGCAGAGAAAGCATTTGACAAAATACAGCATCCATTCCTGATCAAAACTCTTCAGAGTGTAGGGATAGAGGCAACATTCCTCGACATCTTAAAAGCCACCTACGAAAAGCCCACAGCAAATATCATTCTCAATGGGGAAGCACTGGGAGCCTTTCCCCTAAGATCAGGAACAAGACAGGGATGTCCACTCTCACCACTGCTATTCAACATAGTACAGGAAGTCCTAGCCTCAGCAATCAGACAACAAAAGGACATTAAAGGCATTCAAATTGGCAAAGAAGATGTCAAACTCTCCCTCTTCGCCGATGACATGATACTCTACGTAGAAAACCCAAAAGCCTCCACCCCAAGATTGCTAGAACTCATACAGCAATTTGGCAGCGTGGCAGGATACAAAATCAATGCCCAGAAGTCAGTGGCATTTCTATACACTAACAATGAGACTGAAGAAAGAGAAATTAAGGAGTCAATCCCATTTACAATTGCACCCAAAAGCATAAGATACCTAGGAATAAACCTAACCAAAGAGGTAAAGGATCTATACCCTAAAAATTATAGAACACTTCTGAGAGAAATTGAGGAAGACACAAAGAGATGAAAAATATTCCATGCTCATGGATTGGCAGAATTAATATTGTGAAAATGTCAATGTTACCCAGGGCAATTTACACGTTTAATGCAATCCCTATCAAAATACCATGGACTTTCTTCAGAGAGTTAGAACAAATTATTTTAAGATTTGTGTGGAAGCAGAAAAGACCCGAATAGCCAGGGGAATTTTAAAAAAGAAAACCATATCTGGGGGCATCACAATGCCAGATTTCAGGTTGTACTACAAAGCTGTGGTCGTCAAGACAGTGTGGTACTGGCACAAAAACAGACACATAGATCAATGGAACAGAATAGAGAATCCAGAAGTGGACCTCAACTTTAAGGTCAACTAATATTTGACAAAGGAGGAAAGACTGTCCACTGGAAGAAAGACCGTCTCTTCAATAAATGGTGCTGGGAAAATTGGACATCCACATGCAGAAGAATGAAACTAGACCACTCTCTTGCACCATACACAAAGATAAACTCAAAATGGATGAAAGATCTAAATGTGAGACAAGATTCCATGAAAATCCTAGAGGAGAACACAGGCAACACCCTTTTTGAACTCGGCCACAGTAACTTCTTGCAAGATACATCCAGGAAGGCAAAAGAAACAAAAGCAAAAATGAATTATTGGGACTTCATCAAGATAAGAAGCTTTTGCACAGCAAAGGATACAGTCAACAAAACTCAAAGACAACCTACAGAATGGGAGAAGATATTTGCAAATGACGTATCAGATAAAGGGCTAGTTTGTAAGATCTATAAGGACTTATTAAACTGAGCACCAAAGAAACAAACAATCCAATCATGAAATGGGCAAAAGACATGAACAGAAATCTCACAGAGGAAGACATAGACATGGCCAACATGCACATGAGAAAATGCTCTGCATCACTTGCCATCAGGGAAATACAAATCAAAACCACAATGAGATCCCACCTCACACCAGTGAGAATGGGGAAAATTAACAAGGCAGGAAACAACAAATGTTGGAGAGGATGCGGAGAAAAGGGAACCCTCTTACACTGTTGGTGGGAATGTGAACTGGTGCAGCCACTCTGGAAAACTGTGTGGAGGTTCCTCAAACAGTTAAAAATAGACCTGCCCTACGACCCAGCAATTGCACTGTTGGGGATTTACCCCAAAGATTCAGATGCAATGAAACGCCGGGACACCTGCACCACGATGTTTATAGCAGCAATGGCCACAATAGCCAAACTGTGGAAGGAGCCTCGGTGTCCTTCGAAAGATGAATGGATCAAGAAGATGTGGTCTATGTATACAGTGGAATATTCCTCAGCTATTCGAAACGACAAATACCCACCATTTGCTTCGACGTGGATGGAACTGGAGGGTATTATGCTGAGTGAAGTAAGTCAATCGGAGAAGGACAAACACTGTATGTTCTCATTCATTTGGGGACTATAAATAATAGTGAAAGGGAATATAAGGGAAGGGAGAAGAAATGTGTGGGAAATATCAGAAAGGGAGACAGAACATAAAGACTCCTAAATCTGGGAAATGAACTAGGGGTGGTGGGAGGCGGGGAGGGCGGTGGGTGGGGGTGAATGGGTGACAGGCACTGAGGGGGACACTTGACGGGATGAGCACTGGGTGTTATTCTGTATGTTGGTAAATTGAACACCAATAAAAAATTAATTTATTAAATAAAATAAAATAATTTATATATTTTAAAGTATAAAATGCCACTTCTCAAATGTTCTATACATAAGGAAATAGTTAATAAAGATAAAAGTAAGATGTTAATATTGATTCAAAGAATATTTATAAAAAGTTTAATAATGGCAAGTTAATATAAGATTGTTGGATTAATTTCAAAACTGACAAATATCCTACAGAGCCATAATCCTCAACAATTAGAGTTATCTTTTCTACTATACATAAATTATCTTCATTTTAATCTGACAAACTATGTTAACCTGTAACTTCATTAAGTCTGGGAGCTACAATCAATAGTAAACAGTGAATCAAATAAATATATTCCCCTAGAAAATACTTTGGTAGTCCTTACCCCCTATATAATATTGTAATTCCATCACCCAACCTTTTGCTTTATTTTTTATGATTTAGATAATTTACCCAAAATTTTCACAAAATTATGCACTCTGAGAAATAGGTACAGTATTTTTAAAAACTTAAAGCATACCTACTTTTGAAAGTGTTTTGAAAATAAAGAGAAAGGACAGAAGTGGCACTAATAGGCCATCTCTTTTTTTTTTAATTTATTTATGATAGTCACAGAGAGAGAGAGAGAGAGAGGCAGAGACACAGGCAGAGGGAGAAGCAGGCTCCAAGCACCAGAAGCCCAACGTGGGATTCGATCCCGGGTCTCCAGGATCGCGCCCTGGGCCAAAGGCAGGCGCTAAACCGCTGCGCAACCCAGGGATCCCCTAATAAGCCATCTCTTAATCTCATATCCATGTTCCAGGTAAGATTATTTATGAATTAAAAATTCTGTTTCTTCTGATGGACATAGATGATGGCTCATATAATGGTAATATTTTCTATTTGATTATGACTCTTTGTGGATGTTTTCTTTATCTTTTAAAGAAATATTAAATTTATTTAAACAACAACAACAAAAAAACATAGGTTTACCCAATATAAAGAATGTTTCCTTTATATTCATATTCAGAGAGTTAGGAAATTGTAGTTGGATTTAAGAGCATAAGTCCAAAAAGAAATTATTGCTGGGGAGCCTGGGTAGCTCAGTTGGTTAAGCATCTGACTCTTCTTGATCTCAGCTCAGGTCTTGATCTCAGGGTATGAGTTCTAGCCCCACATTGGGCTCCACAATGGGCTTGGGGCCTACTTTAAAAGAAAACAAGGAAGGAGGGAAGGAAGGAATAAAGAGAAAAAGAAAGAAGAAAGAAAGAAAAAAAGAAAAAGAAAGAAAGAAAGAAAGAAAGAGAAAGAAAGAAAGAAAGAAAGAAAGAAAGAAAGAAAGAAAGAAAGAAAGAAAGAAAGAAAGAAAGAAAGAAAGAAAGAAAGAGAAAGAAAAGGACAGATCACTGAGGCTGCTAGGGAGACTTCAGACTGAGGGCAGTTTTTCCCTGAGGATCTGTCTGTCCATCAGAGCCTGGAACTGTCTGACCAATCGTCTCCAAGAATCCAGCTCAGAAGTAAGTTTTTGTTTTTTCTTTGTTGGTGTTTTTTTAATCAGTTACAACAATTTACTTAGGATTATAGGATTGGTTGTCTTGGTAACATACAAAACCGCTTTAAGATACTCAAAATGTATTATATATTGTAAGTCAAAGTATAGTTACTATCTAAATCTTATTATATTTGTCTTATATATATAACTTTCACTTCCCTTTTTTTGCAATAGAATTGTTTAATGATTATTAAAGAAATTTATGATGAAATAAAATGATAAATATTTTTGAGTAATTGTTACAGAAAATATAATTAGATAAAATATTCAAATCTATAGACAGTGAACTAAAACATTTGATTAATAAATGTCAAATGAAAGGGAAACTACAAAAAATTAAAAAGTAGATATTACAAGAATAAAGTTGAACTTATTTATAAGTAAATTAATCACAAGTGAATAAAATCCACAACTTAAATGACAAAACACACAAATTGTGTAAGCAAATCAAATACAAGCAATATGAGTCATGAGTTAATCTTAAATATCACAAACAGGGATCCCTGGGTGGTGCAGCAGTTTGGCTCCTGCCTTTGGCCCGGGGCGCGATCCTGGAGACCCGGGATCAAATCCCACATCGGGCTCCCGGTGCATGGAGCCTGCTTCTCCCTCTGCCTGTGTCTCTGCCTCTCTCTCTCTCTCTCTCTCTCTCTCTCTCTCTGTGTGTGACTATCATAAATAAATAAAAATTAAAAATAAATAAATAAATATCACAAACAGTTGAAAATAATGGAATGGATCAGGATATACAAAACAAATGCAAGCAAACAAAAAAGAAAATACTAACATTTATGTGAAGATTATTTAAAGAATAAAATTGGTTGTCTTCTTGGGAAGATAAAAAATTATTGAAAAAGGTACTGTATAATATAATATATATAGTATATAATATATAGAAGATAATATAATACTGCATGAAATTACTTTTAAGGTAGAAATGGGGATTTTGACAAAACCAAAATCAGAGTGAAAAGCTCACTCTTCTTTATCTAATCAAGAGATGAAATTCACATTATCTTTATCCATTCATCAGTGGATGGACACTTAGGCTGTTCCCATAATTTGGCTACAACTGTATAAGACTATAACATTATTTAGCAGCAGAAAAACTCCCAATTAATAGGATTGATATCTTCTTTTCTAATATCAGATAACCATAAACATCACTTTAAGAAATAGTTTGCATTGGTGAACCTGAGTGTCACAGTCAGATGAGCTTTGGACTCTTGGTTCTGGCTCAGCATGTGATCTCAGGGACAGGAGATGGAGACCTGCTTGGGGCTCTGTGCTCAGGGCAGTCTGTTTGGGACTCTGTCTGCCTCCCCCACACTGCCCCCACTGCCTTTCAAATAAATAAAAATTTAAAAAAAAAAGAAAGAAAGAAATAGCTTGCATTATGTTAAATATTGTTTATCTTATCAAATAACTCCTAAAACTAATATGCTGGAAATAAAAACAAATAAATAATATATAGTAATTCCCTATGGCAATATATTTTATATTTAAAAAACAATTCTGAACATATTATCAAATTTTATTATTGCAAAAATTTTACAAGGTAGGGGAAATAGACATCATTAACCCAATTGAACTTATAAGAACACAGTAGTAAGGAGAAATCTGAGCATTAAATCCATAGATTCTAAGATGGGTTCTTTGTCAGTCTTTAAAACTCACAAGGTGTATCCATAATGCACTCAGATTAATATTACAAAATTTATGTGGAATTATTTTATTTTAGATTAATTTAGATTACATTTAATAATAATATAGAAAGTGAAACATATTTTCAAGCAGTTTCACTATTTATGGTATATTCCCCAACTAAAAACAAAGCATTAGAGTTCTAAATAAATATTAATAATGGCATAGATTTTGAATTTAAGGGTGGAATTGGGATGGGTAGGAAGTGTAGCTATATATCGTAAGATAATATTGCAGGTATATTAAAATTTTCAGTATAAGTTTGGTTGGACCATTTCACTACACCTTAGAGTACTAGACGAAGAAGTCAACAAACTACAACTGAAGAGCTAACCTGACTATGACATATTACTATTTAAATGAAGTTTTACTGAAATACAATCATGCTCATCTGTTTACATATTGACTATGGATACTTCTCACTCTAATGATGAGAAACCATGTGGCTGGCAAAGTCAAACATCCTATCTAGACTTTTACTGGAAAAGCTTGCTAGCAGTTTTTGGGTTTTTTTTTTTTGGGGGGGGGGAGGGAGGGGGAATAACTTTTTTGGGTGTTTTATTATTTTGTACATTTGTTAATACATGCATAGAATGAGGCAGGAGGCAAGACTCTTGAATTTTTTTAAAAACTGCAATTTTAAATGCATTTAATTTTTGTTGTAAATATTGTCTCACTATTACACCAAAACCTTTCAGAATATGCATTTTCACCCTGCTACCCTGTCACCAATGTATCTGATTATAAAATCTGTATATATCCTAGAATATATTGACATTTTTGCACCATATAACTGGTGAATGATTACTTGTTTAAGAGGAAGTTTAAGTTTACACATCTGCATTTGAAATCTCTGACACTCTAATATACATAGTTTTAGTCACTTAACTAGGGCAAAGTTGGTGTTTGCTTTACAATATATAGGGAGCTCAAATCAGACAGGAATTCTTATGTGATCTCTGAGTAAGCAATAATGAAAATTTCACAATTATTTTTCTCTTCTTTATAAAAAAAAATTGCCACAACACTGCTCACTTACGCAGCACATATACTAAAATTGGAACAGTACAGAGAAGATTAGCATGGCCTCTGCACAAGGGTGACATGCAACTTGTGAAATGTTTCATATTTCTTTTTAATTGGCTTGATAACAGAAACTTTCTAAACATAAATAAATCAAATAAGGGCAGTCTCTGCAGGACCAAATCAGAAATGCACTTTTCCTACATTTTACTCTTTGGAATTGCCCCAGGATTTAGATAGTGCCTATGACTGAAGCAATTGTGTATCAAGGGTGCATACTTTGACAATATTATAAAACATTACCTAGAGTTAATTTATAACACACTTGCACTTTATAAGAAAAAGAGAAATCCAAAATTAATGTCAATATTGATACTAAGGTACAAAAAGTAAACATTAAAAGAATTTAGATTTATATTTGCTAAAATATAAGTCTACATTTATAATGACAAAAATCATGAAAAAAATTACAATGCAGCTTTTACAATCTAAAAACAATATTGAGAATAAGAACCTCAGGAATTTTGCAATGGAGTTTCAAGTAAAGTGTTGTTTTTCAACTGCCGCAATATATTCAAGAAAAAACTAATTGAAAATGATAAACCAACATGATTTCATCTAAGTACATGTTCTTATTCATTTTGTGTACTCTGGAAATGAATGATCTTAGCACTAAATAAACTGTAATGATTTCTTCCTACCTGCTTTATCTGAATTACTGGTAATGGAATTTGCCCAAGTTGACCTGTAATTAGAGCTAATTATTACAGCCAGCTTACAATAGCATACATAAAAATCATATTTCCCATTGAAAGCAAAGGAAAAGACTGAGAAAATCCTGTGTTCCATACTCATAACAATGCCTACCATGAAAATGACACCAAGAGATTCCATGGAGATAATACATCTTTAATAAGATAATATAGATATTTTCTTTCCATATAAGTGGTATGACATATTTTCCATGATTCTTTTTGACATATCACGACTAAATCTAAATGATCAGTGAGGTGGAAATATAACAGCAATTGATGGTTGTATAATTCTCTTATTTTAAGATTTTGTTTGTTGTTTGTTTTAGAAAGAGACATATAGCTCAAGTGAGGTATGGAGCAAAGGGATAAGGAGAGTAAGAGAGAATCTCCAGCAGACTCTTTGCTAAATGCGGAGCCTGATGCAGGCCTGGATCTTCTGATCCTGAAATCATGACCTGAGCTGAAACCAAGAGTAGGAGGCTTAACTGAGGAAAACATCCAGGCATCCCATGGTTGTATAATTATTATCTTCAGGTGGTCACTTTGAGGTTAACCTGAGATTGCCACATAGCTATAATTTGCAGCTAAATGAAGAGGAGTAAGCCATCCCTAGGTTTCCTTAATTTTTCTTTTATTATAAAAAATCCACTCAGATTTAATTAAAAGGAGGAAGAAGAATAAAAAACTCATTATTACTACTATAATATTTATTGTATTAGTAGATTACCTTATCAATAATTTAAACCAAACTGTATATATAAATTCTACTTCCATTTATGAAGTTTATCAAATGACTTACAATTGTGATTGTATACAGTCTCCTATCAGTCACTATTTTGGGATGTTGTAAAAAGAATTCTTAAGATGTTTAATTATTTGGTTTTCAGTACTTAGTATGTATGAATTATTTCAAAAAGAACATGTTTTTATGCCAAAATATAAATTTAAAATAGGCAAATAAAAAAGCCTACAAAATATGGGAATTAACAGAAGGCAAACAGTAAAGCAGATGCAAATAAGAAAAAAATTCATTAAAAATACATCCCCAGGTAATTATTCTTTAACAATCAAATAAAATCTTATAATAGATGGATATATGTTTAATGACTAAGTTTTTTGTGAAAGAGAAATGTGTATGGATAATATAATACATAATTTTATTTTTTATAATTATGATATTTTAAATTCAAACTAGAAGTTTGTAACTTAACTAATGTTATTCACAAGAAAAATACTTACAATATTTAATAAGACTGTTGTGATATACAACTCACAGGAAAAAATCCTGAATGCATTGTGAAAGTATCCAATCTACTATAACTACTATTTATGCATAGTATAACACGAATGACATTTTATGAAATAAATGTACCAAATTCTCATAGAGTAAAAATACCAAATCCAAAACATGAAACAATAACTAACTCCTCAAATGCCTCTCTCTTAATACTATCAAAACTAAGTCAACTTCCTAACAAACTCAATCTCCTAATTTGTGATAATATAAATAATGTAACTCTTTTAAACTTTATAAATAATATTATAGAACACATATACTCTTTTGTGCCTGGCATCTTTACCTTGTTATTTGTTTGTAAAACTCATCTATGCTTTTGTGTTTGGCTAGTTGATTCATTTTTTGCTTCTGTATAGTATTCTATTTTATTAATATACCAATAGTGCTTCTATGTATATTCTTATTCATATGTTTTTGTGAACATAGATGCACATAATTCTTGAATATATATCTGAATTTAGAATTGATGGGTCAAAGTTATACATCTGTTCAACTGCGGTAGAAAACTGTCAGTTTTCAAAAATGATTCACAGAATTTATAGATCATCCAGTAGTTATGACTGTGAAATTGTCTTTACAGCCTTATAAAACATGTTATGTTGAATTTTATTTTTTGTTTTTCCATGTAATCATTCTCTAGTGTAAGTGTTATCACATTATGGTTTTCATTTAAAAGCCTTTGAAGACAAATGAATTTGAGGAACTTTTCATATGTTTAGTGGCAATTTAGATATCCTTTTCTGTGAAATGCCTATTCAAATTTTAGTCTGTTTTCCTATTGATTTCTATTATTTATAGATTCTAGATAAAATCCTTTATATTAAAAATTAATGTATTTCAAATACATTCTCTCACTCTATGTCTCGACTTTCCTCTAAAAGATTTTATTTATTTATTCATAAAAGACACACAGAGAGAGGCAGAGATACAGGCAGAGGGAGAGGCAGGCTCCATGCAGGGAGCCTGATGTGGGACTCAATCCCAGGATCATGCCCTAAACCAAAGGCAGACGACGCTCAACCACTGAACACCCAGGCATCCCAATGGTGTTTATTGTTAAATAGAAGTTAATTATTTCTGGAGGCATGTGGGTGCCCTAGTCAGTTAAGTGTCTGACTCTTGGTTTTGACTCAGGTCATGATATATCCCTGTGGTGGGATCGAGCCCCATGTTGGGCTCCGTGCTCAGTACAGACTCTGCTTCAGATTGTTTCTCCCTCTTCCTCTGCCCCTCCCCACTCTTTCTCTTTCTCCCTCGAATAAATAAATAAATAAAATCTTGGGGCACCTGGATGGCTCAGTCAGTTAAGCATTTGCTGTCTACTGTGGTCATGATCCCAGGGTCCTGGCTTTGAACCCCTATCTGGCCCACTGCTCAGCAGGGAGTCTGCTTCCCTCTCTCTCTCTCTCTGCCCTCCCCCCCACTCATGCTTTCACTCACTCTGCTCTTTCTCTCAAATAAGTAAAAAAAAAACTTTTAAAAAGAACCATAAAAAGAACCAATTTCTTTAAAAAATTAAAAACTAAAATCTTTTTAAAAATAAGTTATTTCTTAAAAAGAAAAATATGATTCAGTTTAGTGTATTTTGCGTCCTATATAAAAAATTCCAGCCAACTCTGAATTACAAAAATATTTATATTTCTTTTAATAATTTCTTTGTTGAATTGTTTTTGTTTTTCTTCCATACGAGAGCATAAAGCATTTTGCATCTTTGCTTATGTCTAATTTATGAACACACAGGTAAATGTACAACTTGAAGTGTTTTGACATGTAAATGTACATATATATCTACATCACTGTGAATCTAGCACTAAAACTAAGATAGAGAATATGCTCATAGTCCCCTCAATTGTTCTCATATCCATTTGTAATCCATCACTCTGTACCAACTCTTTTTCATACCCAGGCAACCTTTACTCTATTTTATGTCATAATAGGTTAAATTGTATTTTTGAGAAGCATATGCATAGAATCATACAGTATGTGCTCTTTGTTGATAAAGTTCTTTCAGTCAACATATTATTTTGATAATTGTACATGTTGTGTTAACAAAACAGACATGTTTTGCTTTTAATAGCTAAGCATTATTGCATTGCATGGTTTTGCCACAATTTATTCAATCACCTGTTGATGGACATTTGACTTATATCCAATTTTGGCTATTATTAATAAGGTTGGTTTGAACTTTAAAAAAAAGATTTTATTTATTATTTATTTATTTATTTATTTATTTATTTATTTATTTATTTAGATTAAAGGAAGGAGCAGAGGGAGAGGGACAAGGAGATCCATCCTGAACATGGAACCTGACATGGGGCTTTATCTCATGACCCTGAGATCATGACATTAGCCAAAATCAAAGAGTCAGAAGCTTAACCTACTGAGCCATCCAGGCCCCCCTTATATGAACTTTTATATTCAAATCTTTGTGCAGACTTATGCTTTTATTTCTTATGGATAAATGCTTGGAAAAATAATGGCTGGGCCATATCACAGAAGTTTATTTGAGTTTTAAAAGAAACTTTCAAAATGTTTCCAAATTGTTTTTAAATTTTCATCAGAGTGTATAAGATATTGAATTACTATACGTCCTTACAAACACTTGGCATTATCAGTCTTTATAATTTTAGTCATTCTAGAGAGATTGTAATGTTTGTTTGTTTGTTTGTTTTACTGTGGTTTTAAGTTTCATTTCCTTTAGCAACTAATAACATTTAATATCTTTTCATGTGCTTGTCATCTTCTTTAGTGTTGTGCCTTTTCAAGTGTCTCACCCATGTTTAAAATATAGTTGTTTATCTTCTTACTGACTTATAAGTGTTCTTCAAAAATTCAAGATCTGTCCTGTTCTATTATGTAATCACTATCTACATAAGAGCTACTTAAATTTAAACTAATTGAAATTAAATGCAATTTAAAATTTAGTTGCTTCAATTGCACTGACCACACTTCATGTGCTTACTAGCCACATGTGATTATGAATATCATTTTGGAAAGCACAATCATAAAAAACTGTGATAAATACAGGAAATTGTTTTGAAAAACACTATTCTGATTAAAGGCCCCTCTATTGGATATATGTTTTATAAATATCTTTCTCTAGACTATGAATACTCTTTTCATTATTGTAATTGCCTTGAAGAGCCAAGAGGTTTTTTGTTTAAGCTTAACCTACTGATTTTTTCTTTTACAATTTCTGAAATCCTTAACAAATTCATCACTTAGATTTTATCCTACATTAAAAAAAATTACCATTTTAATGATTACATTTTAAGCTATGACCCATTTCATGTTAATTTTTATATGAAATGAGGTAAATGGTCAGGATTTTTTTTAATATGGCTACCCAGTTGTACTAGTGCTAGCTGCTAAAAAATATATCATTCCGGGTTGAATTGTGTTAGCACCTTTGTCAAAATCAATTTCCCATATATTTCTGAACCTATTTCAAGATTTTCTCTAATTTGTTACATTGACCTATATGACTACATTTACACCAATATTTCATGATATTAATTACTGTAGTTTATATTATCTCTTGAAATCAGAAAAGGTATGATTTGCAACTTTGGTCTTGTCTTTCAAATCATTCTGGCTATTCTAGGTCCTTTATATTCCGATGTTAATTTTAGAATTACCTTGACAATTTCCACAAAAGAGGGGAGTTGTTAGTTAGCACTTTGATTGACTCTACATTCCCAGGAATAACCGATATTTTAACAATGTTATGTATTTTTATATGTGAATAGGATATATCATCCCATTTACTTAGATCTTAAATTTGTTGCTGCCAAGGTTATAGTTTTTATTATACAGGTCTTGCTCATCTTCTACAAAATATTTCCCTAAGAGTTTCATATTTTAGACACTATTAAAAATGATAGTATGTTGTATTTAAAATTTTTGATATCACATGGAAATATATTTAATAGTTTTATTGACTTTTCACTTTATAAAATTATCCAATTTACCAGTTCTTTCTTTCATGAACTGTGCCTTTGCTGTTGTATCTAAAAAGTTACTGTCATACCAGAGGTCATTTACGTTTTCTCCTATGTTATCTATTAAAAATTGTATAGTTTTGTATTTTATATTCAAGCTGTGACATATTTTGAGCTAATTGTTGTGAAGAGTTCAAGGTCTGTGTTTAGATTCATCTTTTTGCATATGAAAACCCACTTATTCAAATATCATTTGCTGAAAAAATATATTTGTTCCATTGTATTGCCTTTTCTCCCTTCTCAAAAATTTCTTGACTATTTTATGTATGTTTATTTCTGGGCTCTCTATTCTTTCCACTGACATATTTCCTTATTCTTTCACTGATACCATCTTATCTAGATTATTACAGCTTTGTAACAAGTCTTAAATTTTGTTGGTATCAGTCTTTCAAACTTCTTCAATATTGTGTTGGCTACTATGCATCTTTTGCCTTTCCATATGAACTTTATAATTAGTTTGTTGATATTCACAAAATAATTTCTGATTTTTAACTAGTATTTCACTTAATCTATAGATCAAATAGAGAAGGACTGGCATCTTGTCAATAGTGAGTCTTTCTATCCATGAACATGGAAAACTCCATTTATTTAGTTCTTCAATTTCCTTTATCAGATTTTGCAGTAATCTTCATATAGGTATTGTGCATGTTTTCTTAGATTTGTTAGATTTTGCAGATTTTTGGTTTGGTTTGGTTTTTGTTTTTTTTTTTTGTTTTTTTTTTTTTTGCTGTTCATGTAAATGGTGCTGTGCTTTAAATCTCAAATTCTACTTGTTTATTGCTGGTATACAAAAAAAGCAATTCCTTTTATATATTAACTTTGGTTTGTTTGTTTTTTTTTTCTGTATATATTTCTTTTATTGGAGTTCGATTTGCCAACATATAGCATAACACCCAGTGCTGATCTCGTCCAGTGTCCCCTCAGTGTCCGTCACCCAGTCACTCCAACCCACCACCCACCTCCCTTTCTACCACCCCTTATTCGTTTCCCAGAGTTAGGTGTCTCTCATGTTCTGTCACCTTCACTGATATTTCCCACTAAAGAAATAAAAGGCATTCAAATTGGCAAAGAAGAAGTCAAACTATCCCTCTTCGCAGATGACATGATACTGTACATAGAAAACCCAAAAGAATCCACCCCAAGATTGCTAGAACTCATACAGTAATTCGGGAGTGTGGCAGGATACAAAAATCAATGCCCAGAAATCAGTGGCGTTGCTATACACTAACACTGAAACCAAAGAGAGAGAAATTAAGGAGTCAATCCCATTGACAATTGCATCCCCAAAACATAAGATACTTAGGAATAAACCTAACCAAAGAGGTAAAGGATCTTTCCAAAAAAAAAAAAAAACTGCAGAAAATTTATGAAAGAAATTGAGGAAAACATAAAGAGATGGAAATATATTCCATGCTCATGGATTGGAAGAATTAATATTGTGAAAATGTCAATGCTACCCAGGGAAATTTACAATTTAATGCAATCCCTATCAAAATACCATGGACTTTCTTCTGAGAGTTGGTACAAATTATCTTAAGATTTGAATGGAATCAGAAAAGACCCCAAATAGCTAGGGGAATATTAAAAAAGAAAACCAGAGCCGGGGGCACCACAATGCCGAATTTCAGGTTGTACTACAAAACTGTGATCATCAAGGCAGTGTGGTAGTGGCACAGAAAACAGACACATAGATCAATGAAACAGAATAGAGAATCCCCAAATGGGCCCTCAACTCTATGGTCAACTAATATTCAACAAAGCAGGAAAGACTATCCACTGGATAAAGGACAGTCTCGAAATAAATGGTGCTGAGAAAATTGGACAGCCATGTGCAAAAGAATGAAACTAGACCATTCTTTTACACCATACACCATTTTGAGATAAACTCAAAATGGATGAAAGATCTTAATGTGAAACAAGATTCCATCAAAATCCTAGAGGAGAACACAGGCAACACGCTTTTTGAACTTGGCCACAGCAACTTCTTGCAAGATACATCTATCAAGGCAAGGGAAACCAAAGCAAAAATGAATTATTGGGACTTCATCAAGATAAAAAGCTTCTGCACAACAAAAGAAACAGTCAACAAAACTAAAAGACAACCTACAGAATGGGAGAAGATATTTGCAAATGACGTATCAGATAAAGGCTAGTATCCAAGATCTATAAAGAACTTCTTAAACTCAACAGCAAAGAAACAAATAATCCAATCATAAATGGGCAAAAGACATGAACAGAAATTTCACCAAAGAAGACATACAGATAGGGCAGCCCCGGTGGCTCAGCAGTTTAGTGCTGCCTTCAGCCCAGGGTGTGATCCTGGAGACCTGAGATCGAGTCCCACGTCACACTCCCTGCATGGTGCCTGCTTCTCCCTCTGCCTGTGTCTCTGCCTCTCTCCCTCCCTTTCTATGTTTCTCATGAATAAATAGATAAAAAAATCTAAAAAAAAAAAAAAAAAGTAGAAGACATACACATGGCCAACAAGCACAAGAGAAAATGCTCCTCATCACTTGCCATTAGAGATACAAATCAAAACTACAATGAGATACCACCTCACACCAGAGAGAATGGTGAAAATTAACAAGACAGGAAACAACATCCGATTGGAGAGGATGTGGAGAAGGGGAACCCTCTTGCACTGTTGGTGGGAGTGTGAACTGATAACTTTGTATCCTGTAACCATGTTTAATTATGTTGAAAAAGAGTCCTAAGAAGATATATCCTTACTGGTGCTCTGCACTTTTAGTAGAGAAACTTCTCTAGTAAAATAAATAAATAAATAAATAAATAAATAAATAAATAAACAAATAAATAAATAAACAAATAAATAATAGAAATGATCTCTGAAAGTACAATCTTTCACCTTGAGTTTTTTAATCCAAATCACAGATTTTAATTGGACTTTTTAGTATATTAATACTGAATGATAGATTTAAATCTACTGTCTGGCTATTTGCTCTCTATAGGTTTCATCTGTGTTCACCCTTTTCTCTTTTTCTACTTTCTTTTATATTATTTTTATAATTTTACTTTATCTCCTTTGTCTTAACTTTAACTGTTTTATTGATGCCTTAGTGCATATTTATATCAACTGAGCCCTGAATGTTGTTGTAACGTAGTCCATCTCTATGTATTTTTGTACTACTTTATCTATATTGTAAAACACTTACAAAGTAAACTTTTGTTTTTCTCTCCTAGCCTTTTTCTATTGTTGTCACACATATTACTTCCACATACATTAAAAATACATTACTACTATACTGCTATTATCATCCCTATTTTTATTTTTATCATTTCCCTTAAATTGTCATTTATCTTCTATAGAGATTTTTAAAAACACTGAGAAAATACTCACATATTTAAGTATATATGCTACCACAAACATAATTATTTTAAAAATTCATAACCAATAAGTTAATCTCTTGGGCCCTCTTAAAATCCTTTTAAATAAATGGGACTTTGACATATTGGCTATGATAAATTAGTTTTACTATCATAATATCAGAATCCTAGGCCTATTGTTATGTCAAACAAGTAACATGAATACACATGGTCTAATTTCCTTCACTAATATAATTAAAGATAGAAAACTGGTAATTCTCACACACATACATAGAAACACACACACATGTGCAGAGAAACACATCCACATCCACATGTTTAAAAATGGTATGGAGAAAAATACAAAAACTATGAAATTAGCTTTGTGAGTTATATGCATTCATTTTTCTTCAGAAGTAAAATATGATATTTTATTCAACTGCTATTATAATTTTACTAATGTTAGTAATATCTCCTTATTTATATTATACTAGAATAAAAATAATAGAATAGCATATAATACATAAATAGTGTTATTTCTCTTTGTTATCTGGAAAAATAATGCCTCTAGACTTTTGCAACTTAAAAGCAATAAATGTGAAATTACTCATTATATGACTACATGGCAATGGTTCTATAAACGTTTTAAAGTGATAAAAATTAAATATAATAATATATGAAAATAACATATTGCAACTAAACTTTTTTATGATGAGCAACAAACAAGTTCTATTTACAACTCCAATCAATGCATTTATATGCAGAAAGCTTTCATACATCATATCAAATTCATTCTGTATGATGAAGCTAGAAGTATGTATGGAATAATTAGGAAACATAAAAGGAAAAATCTTTATCTTATAAAAATGATTAAAATATTACAATATTAGTAACATGTCAGAGTTGAAGAGACCAAATAAGATGTATTATAACTAATGATTCTACTCTTTATATTCATGCTCTAAAATATAAATTATAATTTTTAAAGAAATTATAAACATAATACATAGTATTTTAAATAATACATCATATCTTCTGAAGTAAGAAAATTGATCTTGTACAATGCTGGATAACAGTAAACACTATCTTTGCAGTAAAAACCTGCCTATATATGAGATTGCTAAATCTCTCTGGTTGGTTTTATAGTCTGTATATTTACAAAATATAAGTATTATTCTTTCTCCAATAAAAAATGTACCTATAGAAGATATTAAATATATCTGGAAGTTTTAGGGAAAACTTCATTTTGTTCCATTTTTTTTTTGCTTTTATTCCAGCTGCTCTATTTTACATCTTAAATTAGGTAAATTTTAAGCATACTTATATTCTTCATGAGTACCAATTTGGTTTTTGCTTTATAAATAGGTAGCGCAGCAAAGAAGTCAGCTCATATACTAAGTTTTTGTACTTCTTTATGGTTATCTGATTTTTCAAGTTCTGAGTGATTAAGTCTACTGAAGCCTTAATTCCCAACTTCTTCTGGGTTGGGGATGACCAATCATGTGTATACATTGTATGTTTAGTGCAATCATCTGATTGGGAAACAAAAATCTAGCAAAACAGAATTAAATCTCCAGCTTTGAATTGGACAACCCAAGGCATGAGGATATGAATAAAATTAAGAGGCTCTCCTTGCTTTTCTTCTTATTTTTTGAGAAAATGTTGACACTAAATATGTATGCTAATTATTTGGTTAAGATACATTTATTACTCTCTGTATGTTTAAGCTTATAATCTCAAAATTATTAGTTTAATTGAGCATAGAGGGATAATTTATAAACACATAATTAAATTATTTTGCATGTTTGATAGCTTATTTGCCTCTCAGAATTTCTGAGGAATTAAATCAAATAATTGATATAAACTGCCAGATAGTACATTAAACATCATGTTAGTTTTCTATACTACTGAACTTCCATCATCTATTATTTTCTTTTTTTTTTTAAGCTTTTATTTATTTATTTATTCATGAGAGACAGAGAGAGAGAGAGAGAGAGAGGCAGAGACACAGGCTGAGGGAGAAGCAGGCTTCGTGCAGGGAGCCTGACATGGGACTCGATCCCGGGTCTCCAAGATCATCAGGCCCTGGGCTTAAGGCAGCGCTAAACGGCTGAGCCACCCAGGCTGCCCCCATCTATTATTTTCTATCAATGTTCCCTTCTATGTAAACTAATTGAAGAAGTAATGTTCGTGATACAGTACTAGGTGCAAGGATGATTCCATCATTTTTTTAATTGAAAAAAAGAATAACTAGCACATTGCATAATTTCTTATTGCTTTTGTAACAATTACCACAAATTTGGTGGTTAAAAAATACACTTATTGTCTACATTATTTACTATATTACAGTTCTATAGGTTAGAAATCTGGACTAAGTCTTGCTAGGCACATGTCAGCACAGTATATTCTTATAGACTCTAGGGGAAGAGTCACATCCTTCCTCTTTTTAATTTCTAGAATTACAGTCATTCCTTGGCTCTCCATCTTCAAATTATTAATGATTCAGCCTTTCTTTCTCACATCCATTCCTCTGACACTGTTTTGGTTTTGTTTGTTTGTTTTTGGTAAAATCTCTTTCTGCTGTTCTAAGTCTTACTTCTGCTCCGCTCTCCCACTTTTAAAGACACTGGTTATTACCTTGGGTGCACCGAGGCAATCCAGGATAATCTCCTTATCTTAAAATCAGCTATTAACAAGTATAGTTCCATTTGCCACCTCAATTTCTCTTTGCTATGTAACATAATATATTCACAAATTCTTTGAGGTGCTATTATTTTGCCTACCACACACAAGTTAAATCTTGATTGAAGTGTAAACAATTTCACGATTAATAGAACAGACATTTCTGGTTAAAATTTTAAAGAGATAGCAAACCTACACCATTTTATTTTCTTTAATCTCAAACTTTAAAAAAATGACTGCAACTATATTTGTATATATACATGTGTTTACATGTAATGTGTATATATGAAGCCTATCAAATTGTTTAAATTTTAGCCTTCATAAGGGAAGATATTGATATCAGAATATAACACCTTAAGTTTATAGTTTAGTAAAAATTTAATCAACATGACTTTTATAAACTAGAAAAGTCTTTTATTTTTATTTTCAAGGATGGAAATTGAGATTTGGGGGGACTTCGGGGAGAAGGAATAACATAGAAACTAGGAGAAATTGTGTGATGTCTGTGTTCATATCAAGTAATACTAGTGCATAAAAATAGCATTCTTGCTGAAGAAAGAAAAGCATCTTGTAATTTTTATTAAATATACCCCATCCTTCAACTATGGGCCTATCTTCAGAGTAAGTTATCATGGAAGGAGTAAAAGCATCAATCTCTCTCACAGTTGTTACACAATGATAGATGAGCATGGCTAGATTCCAAGTCCTATACAAATAAGACAATTACAATTCAAGAAAAACGCTAAAGGCCGATGTCACTCGGAAATATACATATAATATTTAAGCAATCAAAATTGAGTTATGTCTTCAATAATAATATTAATTTATCATGACCATGTTGAATTCATTTCATTATGCTATTTACTACATAATAGATTAAAAGTAAAATATGTGGTTATTTTAATAGTTATAAAAGAATTATTTAACAATATTCAGCAACAATTTATGAAAAAATCTTAACAAATTAGGAATATAAAGGGACTTCTTTAACCTGATAAAAGTTACCTAGAAAAATAATTATATCAAAACTTAGAAATTAAAATTACTGGTGAAGTGTAATTAGCAGTCCCTCAAAATCATGACTAAGTCATTTGTGTCATGTGGTCAACAATTTCACATTTTACTTAGTCTAGCCAGTTCAATGGGAAAGCTAACAATATACACGCATTTTAAAAGGTTTTATTTTAGTGTACTTTTTTATTTATATAAGTGTTGCAAAGACAGAACATTCACATGTACTCTTCACTAGTTTCCACTAAAGTTATAATTGAAAATAATCACAGTATATTTTTCAAAAGAAAACTAACATTATTATAATATGATTAACTAAATAACATATTTTATTCATAGTTCACCGGTTTCCCCACAAAATGTCATTTTTGTGTTCAAGGATTCAATCTAGGATGCCATATTGTATTTAAGTATCATATTTCCTTAGTCTCCTCTGTTCTGTGACTTTTTTTTTTTTTTTCTTGAGAGGGAGAGAGAGAGGGAGAAAGAATAGGGAGTAGGGGCAGAAGGAGAGGGAAAAATAATCTTAAGTGGGCTCCATGCCCAGCACAGAGCTATATCTCACAAACTTGAGATCATGCCCTGAGCAGAAAATCAAGAGTCAGATGCTTAACCTACTGAGTCACCTAGGTGCCCCAAGTTCTGAGACTTTTTTTCTAAGACTTTTATTTGTTTTTCATGATCTTGACACATTTGTACAATATTGTTCAAGTACTTTTTATAATGTATCTGAATGTAACTTTGAAGTTTCCTGATGATTAAACTGGCGTCATGAATTTGGGGGAGAAATACCCCAGAAGTCAAGTGGCTTTCATCTCAGGTGGTACATGATATCCACCTGATTAATGACGGTGATTTTAATGTTGATCACTTGGTTACTGTAGTGTCTGTTAGATTTCTACACTATAAAATTACTATTATTTCTTTTTCACATTGTGTTTGTTAGAGGGAAGATATTAAGTTCAGCCTACAGTTAAGAAAAGGGAAATTAAGCTCTACTTCCTGGAAGGAAGAATATAAAAGTATTTATAGGCATATATTAAAACAGTAATTAGTATTTATTTGGGGAAAATATTTAGTAGTTCTAAAACTATCTTCTTTCTCATTAAAGTTTTGCTCACAAATTTTAGCAATCATCAGTGGATTTTGCCTGTGAATTTTCTAGTGTACTAATTTTTGCTATTCCCCTTAATATTTCTAAATGTATTATTTGGAATTAATTTATAAGGAAGATTTTCCTTTTTTTGTCTTCAATTTTTATTTAATCTATTATTATTTGGTTTCTGAAGACCTTAACAAAATGCACTCAAGGTTTATCTGTGTTGTTGCATGAATCAAGAGTGCATTTATTTTGATTCTTGAGTAGTATTTTATCATATATATGTATTATAGATAGTTTTATCCATTAATCTATTAAGGAAATTATGTACTTCATTAATAGGAAAGGAATTAAATTATACATATAATTTAAGATGTGCCTTAAATGAAGGCATTGAATTGTTATGGCCAATATCTGGTTTCAACAAATACCACACCAACAATTTTTTCAAACTTGTCTGCTTTTTTATTTCCTTTTCTTTAACCTTCTTAGATAGCTTTTAAGAATCTTCCTCAGTTGAGGGTTCCACATACAGATAATAATGGGTGAATTAAGGTATCTACGAAAGCCATTTAATCCATTCCACTATATTCGAAACTAGTCTTGCTTAGAGACTAACCGCTGCTATGTATTCTTTATCATACTTTTCTTATTTCATAATACATAATGGAATCCCCAATTACCATATTCATGTTTTCTTTATTTTCTGTCTCACCTTATATTACTGTATATGCTCTTTAAGTATAGGGGCATGATCTGTCTCATGTCAATTTGATTTTAAGTCCACCTAAAAGGACCACAGGGCAGAGGAAGGTCTTCCTTCTTGACACTATATAAGATTTTGGGCATGGAGTCTTAGCAAGGAATTTATTCATTTTCCAAAAAATATAGTATCATTTTTGATGGCAGAAAATAAGAAAAGGAAATATCTTTATTTGCTTCTGAAGTGAAGTTAGTTGGCTGTTTGGCATAGCGGGCATAATTAAGAATGATGGGGAATTTAAACACGCCTGTTATTTGTAAGCTTTCATTTGTATAGTTTATTGAGTTATGTGGGGAACATGACAAATGAAACCTTCAGGTTTGTTCTTGTGGAGAATTAAAGCATTATATGAAATATGCTTTTTCTCAATTAGTACAATAATCTGAAATATTTTGTTTGTTTGTACAATCCCTAAATTTGTCCTCTGTGGTAAATGTACTTGTTTCCATACTAGTAGATAGTGACAAAATCATTAACTTACAGCTTTTAATCTGTATGTGAGAATTGTTATCTATAAATCATTAATAAATTTCTTAAGCTTTACCAAATTTTGTTATATACAAGCATAGCATGATAAATAAATCCTTCTATAGAGTTGTGTTATGAGTATAAAATGTATATAAAAGACCCCCAGTAAATTGCAAATACATAGCATATAACCATAAGATCTAGCTTTATTCACTACAATGTCTTAAATAAAGTAAGTGTGGAATACTGTTTCTTTAAAAACATTCAAACAGATCATTGCCATGTCAACACAGATTTTAGAAAACTATAAACTTCCATAATACAGATAATCAGTTTGTTATCTTATTTTTTTTCTTTTTTTTCAGAAAAATGTACTCTAATTATTCATAGGACTATGTACCATACTCACATAAAAAGATGTGATGTGGATGAATTGTTACCTTAGAAATGAAGATAAAATATCTTTACAGAGGAAATGTTTGCATTCAGCAAGCTGTGCACAGCAGCTAATGGGGGTTGAATTCACAGGAAAAGACAGAAGTTTAAAAATATCTTTCTGTAAAAAAGGAATAAGAGAGAGAACAGAAAAATTCTCTAGGGATGCAGCCTGCAATAAATTTGAGCCTGATAGTGAGAAAAGCTATGGAAATCAGTGAATAACAAAAGGTCCCTGATTAATGGTGTCCACATGGCTTATGGAGACCCATTTGACATTTTTCTGTGTAGAGCATCCAATTTGGAATTAGGGTTGGAACCATAACCCATACAGTTGACTGGTTCTTTTACTTTCTTGTTTTCATTCAATGGCATAGATAAATTTCAGAAAAGGCTGTACGATATAATGAAAAAAAAGAAAACAAGTAAAACCTGTAAGCCATTTTCAAGAGTAGTGTCAAAAGCTCAGCTTTAGGAAAAGAAAGAATGAAAGACATAGGATTCATTTCTTGAAATTCCAAAGTTTTCTATGACTATTTATTTTGACATTATATATCTCAAGAATTTGCCTGAAGAAAATTTTGGAAAACAGAATTATTTACTCTGTCATTTCAATCATAATAAAATTGTTCTTGTAACTTTACTAAGAATATCATTTACAAATGTTTGATATACAAAGAGAAAAAATTCAGCTTTCGACTGTGTAAAAATTTCAGCTTTCAACTGTGTAAAATTGGTAGTTTGTGTCTAATCTCACTGGTGTATATGATTTAACATCTTGCCTATTATTCAACTTTTTAAAAGAAATCTAAATTTTAAAACATAACAGCTTAATATAACAATGATATTGAGCAAATCCAAACCATTGTTCCTATTAACATTTATTATTAGGAATTTGAGGACCCATTCAGGTCTCAGTAGGCAGATGGTGTTATATCGTTAGAATATCCTATCACTTAGTACTACTTTGCAACTTTCTAATCATACCCATAGAGAATTAAAATCGGAAACAAGATAGAAACTGATAATATATTCCCAAAGTACATTGGAAACATTCATTTTTTAAAATAATTATGGAGAGATTTTTCAAATCTCATGCATTATTTTATTATTATTTTTTAAAACATACTAAATTTTATTTATTTTTTAGCTATATAATTTGGGTATACAGCTTTATTTTTTTATAAATTAATTTTTTATTGGTGTTCAATTTGCCAACATATAGAATAACACCCAGTGCTCATCCCATCAAGTGCCCTGCTTCAGTGCCCGTCACCCAGTCTCACCCCCACCCCCTGCCCACCTCCCTTTCTACCATCCCTAGTTCGTTTCCCAGAGATAGGAATCTCTCATGTTCTGTCTCCCTTTCTGGTATACAGCTTTATAATTCAACATTTATATTCATTACAAAGTGATCACCACCACAAGTCTAGTCACCATCCATCTGATCATACAGATGACCCACTATATGCATTTTTGTCTACTCCCCCAACCCCCTTTCCTTCTGGTAACCACCAATCTATTCTCTGTTTCTATGAGTTTTTTTTTAATTTGGTTTGTTTACTTTTTAAAAAAAATTTTAGATTCCACATGCATTTAAAATCATACAGTATTTGTCTTTCTCTGGCTTATTTTGCTTAGCATTATACCCTCAAGGTATTTGCATCTTGTTCCAAATGGCAAATTTTTTTTGATGAAAGTTTTAGTCATTAATCAATTCCAACATAATTATTTAAATGATGCATAAAGACATTTCCTAAATAAGAAAACACTGAGGCTTCCCTCACACATATATTATATCCTTAAGATACACTTGTTTTAGGTGTTAAAACATTCTACTAGTAGGTGGAAAGTTGATAGTTATATAATAAAAAATGGCAATTGAGAGTTATATATTTGTACTGTTTACAAAATTAGTAAAATGTAGAAAATACAAATGGTTAAGTATGCTTTAATTTGGGTAATATATATTTATTTTCCACAAGTGTCAATTTATTCAAGATCAATTCTAGAAAATATAATTTATTTGATGAAGACCTATTAGCTTTTTTAAAAAGTAACAAAATATCTTGAGTAGTTACATTCACACGTTCCTCACTTTAGCACAAATATAGTATTCGTGCATCTCAAACATACGTGCATCTCAAACAGTAAAATATTATAGCCTTGATTTGGTTTATTATCTTTGTGGTATGTATATGTGTTGGAGGTGGTGGAGGGGATATTGAGTGGGAGGCATGAAAGCCTTAAGGACTTGAGTATAATGTAACAAATTCTGTAAAAGTATTTTGATAATTTTTCTATTATTTCTCTATAAATAGGATTGAAAACCACATACAATTACTTTTCCAGTGCTTTGTATTTTGAAGCTTAGAATATTTATTTCTTTGTTTCTTTATTATTTTTTTGGTAAGAGAACCAAAATAACATATTGGTCATATGTTCAGTTCTAGAATCATACCATGTCAGTTTGGAATAGATAATGTTGGAAGCTTATTATTCTGATGACTTGTGTTTTGCCTAGTGTTGGTACAATTGTGTCAGAGATCTTCATAGCTTCTTCTCTAGCTATGGTTCAAATATGGCTAGGGGAGATATTAGATAGAGTTGACAGTTTTGCGAGTTGACAGGTCTGAAGCTGTACATAAATGCACTTTACTAGCAGGATTATAAGACAAATTGGATTACAACATTGCAATTTATTTTATGTTAAAGTCAGGGCAATGTTTGGTAAGAATAGGGCTCTGGAAAATTGAGTTGGGGACATATGGGCGGATACATATAAAGGTGAAAATTTTAAAATCTGAATCTTTCCTGAGACCCTTTTGCAGCTAGAAATAGTGCCCCTTTCTTGTTTGAGTAGGTGAATTTTCATTTTCCTGAAAAAACTATGACCAATCATGTGGTATTTATAGGAGATGCTAATCCTTCTTAATGATGGAATATTACTCATCCATTAAAAAGAATGAAATTTTACCATTTGCAACAATGTGGATAGAACTAGAGAGTATTATGCTAAGTGAAATAAGTCAGAGAGGAAAAATACCACATTATTTCATTTATATGTGTAATTTAAGAAGAAAATAGATGAACATAGGGGAAGGGAAGGAAAAGTAAAATAAGATGAAGATAAAGAGGGGGCAAACCATGAGAAGCTGAACTCTAGGGAACAAACTGAGGATTGCTGGAGGGCAGGTGGGTGGAAGGCGTAATTGGGTGATGATCCTTAAAGGGCACATGAACAGTGGATGTTGTATGCAACTGATGAATCACTAAGTTTACTACTGAAACTAATAATACAGTATATGTTAACTAAATTGAATTTAAACAATGAATAAAAAAAAATCTATCCTCATCATCTTCCATTGCCTTCATACCATAAATCATTCTAAGAAGGCTATCCACGCATCTCTTAAAGAGGCCCTCAGGACCAGTTTTCACTTTTTTTCTTTTTTCCCCAAGCCTGTAGCCATATGTACTGTCTTAAATTCTGTCTGCTGGGAGGATTTCTCTTCAGCACTGTAATACAAACCCTGGAAGCATTATAAACTACTTCTGTCTGTTTTGGGGTGGTACCAGGAATTATGTAGAACCCTTAGTAAATCAGACTAAAATTTTTCTTCCTCAATTAACTGTTCATAGTGAACACATCAGAAAACCTGATGCGAATAAAACAAAAGAATAGAGAAAGTTTGAATTCTCACTCTTTACCTTGACTCCTTGAGCTGAAACATAAGTATTCTCCTGCCCTAGTGCTGGGACTTATACCACCAGTGCTTCTAGTTCTAGGCCTTTTTACATAGACTGCAATTTGTTTTTTAACCACTCTATGGAAGTATGATTGACATCCAAAAGGTGCACATATTTATTTTATACAACTTGATGTGTCTGGACACAAATGTCTATTAAAGCATCGCCATAGTCAAGGCCATAAACTTATTTTTCACCTCCAGAAGTATGGCTTTCCTGGGTCTCCAGCTTGCAGATGACAGGTCGTTTGCTTTATTTGCATCCTTAATGGATTGATGTCCAGTTACATTAAGGAGGGCAATTGGCTTTACTCATTCCACCAATTTAAATGTTAATCTCTTCTAAAAACACTCTCACAGATACAAACAGAAATAATGTTTAACCCAACAAATAGGCATCCTGGCTCAGTCAGGTAAACACAAAGAATTAACCTTCAGCAAAAGTTTGGGTCATCCCAGCAGTCAAGAGACCACAAGTATCTGAAATGCTTGCTGAAGGCAAAGGGACTATGGAATAGGGTATAGACAATAAAAGTTATAAATAGAAGCTATGACCATATATAGTAGGGCATCATTTTAACATAGCAGCATGGTCCCACTCCCTGCCTTCTCCTTTGAGCATGAGAAACACTGCGAATATGATAGATCTCAGTCCTATAATTATATTATATTACAAACATGAGAAGACTTTTAGATGTAACTAAGGTTCCATTCAGTTGTGTTTGTGTTAATCTAAAAAGATTATTCAGATGATCTTGATTTAATCAGAGAAAGCTCTTAAAAGTGGAACTGGGATGCTCCTTGAGAGAGATTCTCCTGACTTTGTAGAAGTGAAGTGCTGTGTTATACAGAAGCGAGGTCAGTAAGATGTGTGGGGAGCATCTAAGAATTGAGCTTGATGCCCTAGCTAATGGACAGTAAGAAGCTAGAGATCTTGGTAGTATAATCACATGGGAAAAATGCTGCCAATAGCCTTATAAGTTTGGAACAGGACTCAGAGCTCCAGAAAGGAGTGAATGTTGGCTCACATTTTGTTTTTAGTTCTTGTGAAACGCAGAGAATCCAGTTGTGCTATGTCCAATATCTGAATGACAGCATGGTGAGATATAAATGAACATTGTTTTTAAGCTCCTACATTTGTGGTAGTTTGTCATTTAATCACAAAAAATTAAAACATATTATGACAAATTACAAAAATGAAGGCAGTAACATTTGCATGTCTTCCTTGTATTTATGTGACTATATTTGTATGCATGTGTATATCACTTCTCCCTCAATCTTATTATATAATACATTAATATTCTCTCTATTCAGTTGCCAGATATCAAAGGCAGAGTGAATCAGATTGGGGAGGAATAAACATTATCTAATAGGAGCTAAAGTAACACATGGGTTATATAGCTTCTTTTGGGAAAGTGTTAACACATGTTTAGTTATAGAAGGTGTAGTAAAGTTCTATTAGGAAGAGAAGATATTTTATATGATGTCATTTGACACTTTAAATTCCTAGTAAATGAGCCATGTCTGAATGACAAATTGAAAAATGGTAGACTATAGTGGTTATTGCTAATCAGCATAGTTGGATCTGAGAACTACATTTCTCACAATCCCCTCCCCTATAAAGGTAGAGTGCCATAAGAGGACCCTGAGTAATGAAGGGAAGGTAGAAGTGAGGAGTAGCCCCTACTATCAAAATGTTATAATGATAAGAGTTGAACAGATGCAAATTTACCCAGCTAATCCAAGTTTATCCTCTCTTCTCTGCCTTTCATCTCATTTATCTTTGCAATTGTTGTCCCTGCTGGTGAACAGCATCCCAAGAATCACTACCAACTACTTGAGTGTAGATCACAGATGTTTTAACTTTATAGCAGTAACTATTTCTCATAGACCTCTTTTTCTGAGTTCTACTTGTCTCACTTGGGTTGACATGCTTTGCTTATCATATTTTTCTTGCAAGTTGAATTGATTTCTTCCGGGCTATTCAACCTTTCTCTGATGCTATAGCATTTCTTTTACATACCCAGCAACTTCCATATTTCTTTAAGATACCATTAAGATACCATAAAAAATCTGTTTTTTTTTCTATAATAGTCATAAGAGCTCTTCTTTTCTGTCTAAACCATGCCTGACATAGAGTTCATCAGAACGATCGTACTTAAATATTTTCAGTATTTCACAATAGAGGAAACAATGGAATTTTAAGTTAACCAGTGGCAGGAGCTCAGCAAAGGAATTTAAAGAGATAATACTTTAAATAGTACAAAGTACTGCCCTGTATGATAAATACTCAAATTTATTACTCTAATCAATCAGTAAATGTTGTCCTCCTTGTGTTTGTGGTCATTTAAGGGAATAAAAGAATTGCAGTATTAGCTACAGAGAAATATGCCAAAGGGGGAAAATTTACAACAGAGGAAATGAATACACAGACTACTGCAGAAATATTAGCCTCTAGCCAGAAGGAACTAGGAGAAACATTAGCAAACTCCTACTCTTCAAAGGTTGACCACAAATATTTCATGAAAGCCTTACTACGTTTCACTTTGTATTACAGTTAATTGTAAATATCCTATACCTTTCTAACTAAATTATCAGCTTTTATATGCCTCAAAGAAAGAATATGCCATACACCTCTTTCTCTGGCCCACTGCCATTCTCACCCCTCTAACTGACACTAGGTACCTTAGGCAGTATCTTGAACAGAACAGCTCTAGTGAACACATACTGCTTTTGTCTGGTAGCATACTTCTGTGGATAACTACTACTCTTCTATTCTATAAATCCTGGTATTATCAATCACTCAATCCCCCCTTTCTTATTACACAGGCTTTTGTGTGTGTGTGTGTGTGTGTGTGTGTGTGTTTATGATTGCATGTATGCATGTAAGTGAGTGAGAGAGAGAGTGTTCACCAAACAAACCCATTAGTTGAAAGTTTTATTTTTCAGAAAGTTTTATTTTTGGCTTTAGAAATTGAGTTAAGAAAGGGCATATGGTATAGGTTAGGCTAATCAGAATCCTTCCATGGGATTGATATATAGCAAATATAATAAAAAAGCAGTATTCTTTCCACAGGAGGATTTGGAGCAAATGAGTCTATTATGCCTACCATGTGAAAAAGGCCTATTTGAAGAATAAAACAAATATGAAGAGAAAGAAGGAGTAACGTTGCTATACTATAATTTGGAACACTATGCCTGAAAGTACTCTACCTTCAGTTTGCACACCTATGCAAGTGAATAAATTTTGCTTATGGGTATTTATTTATATTTTCTAATTTGCATTAAAGGTCTGTTCAACATTAATAGTATTACCTAAAAATGGGAAGTTAGAACCAATGGATTCTAAAATACTGAACTAACTAAATGAATTTAGGTTGACAAGTTTGTAGTTATTTGTGAAACATTATATCAGAATTCAGACTATGCATCCAAAGAATTTAAAGATTTAGGTAGTTTGTTTGTATTTATGTGACTAACTAGGTACATGTTATGCCTACAATCATTGCTAAAGTTTGTTATTTTTTTAAGATAATCATATTTTCACAAAACCATGAATCTGTATTTTTTTAATTTATTTTTTATTGGTGTTCAATTTGTCAACATAGAGAATAACACCCAGTGCTCATCCCACCAAGAGCCCCCCTCAGTGCCTATCACCCAGTCAACCCCACCCCCCTGCTCACCTCCCTTTCTACCACCCCTAGTTCGTTTCTGAGAATTAGGAGTCTCTCATGTTCTGTCTCCCTTTCTGATATTCCCACTCATTTTTTCTCCTTTCCCCTTTATTCCCTTTCACTATTTTTATATTCCCCAAATGAATGAGACCATAAAATGTTTGTCCTTCTCCGATTGACTTATTTCACTCCACATAATACCTTCCAGTTCCATCCACGTTGAAGCAAATGGTGGTATTTGTCATTTCTAATAGCTGAGGAATATTCCATTGTATACATAGACCACATCTTCTTTATCCATTCATCTTTCGATGGACACCGAGGCTCCTTTCACAGTTTGGCTATTGTGGCCATTGCTGCTATAAACATCGGGGTGCAGGTGTTCCGGCGTTTCACTGCATCTGTATCTTTGGGGTAAATCCCCAGCAGTGCAATGGCTGGGTCGTAGGGCAGGTCTATTTTTAACCCTTTGAGGAACCTCCACACAATTTTCCAGAGTGTCTGCACCAGTTCATATTCCCACCAACAGTGCAAGAGGGCTCCCCTTTCTCCACATCCTCTCCAACATTTGTGGTTTCCTGCCTTGTTAATTTTCCCCATTCTCACTGGTGTGAGGTGGGATCTCATTGTGGTTTTGATTTGTATTTCCCTGATGGCCAGTGATGCAGAGCATTTTCTCATGTGCATGTTGGCCATGTCTATGTCTTCCTCTGTGAGATTTCTGTTCATGTCTTTTGCCCATTTCATGATTGGATTGTTTGTTTCTTTGCTGTTGAGTTGAATAAGTTCTTTATAGATCTTGGAAACTAGCCCTTTATCTGATATGTCATTTGCAAATATCTTCTCCCATTCTGTAGGTTGTCTTTATTTTAGGCAAAATCAGCATGAGGAGGGGAAACAGTAATACAACATTGAGACACAAATTGAACAAAGGAAATGCTGTTTAATTCACAAAATGCTGTTTATTATATTATTGAACTAGGACAAATATTAGGTCTGTCTTACTACTTTAACCTATAGCCACTTAGACATTATGCTGAGGCTTTTGGACATATACAACACATAAAGAATTATTTCAAAAGGACAGATATCTTATCATCAGTGTCCAAATTCAAGATTTGTAATTCTACTCAAGTTCTGACTTGCTTACAACCTCTGAGAAAGAGGTGGGAGGAGGGGGAAAGCTGGCCATAGGCTTTTTTTGTGATTTTCAAGAGATATACTGCTAGAGGCAGCCTTGTGAATGGGTAATTATTAATGTTCAGTCCTTAAAGCATCCTCTAAACCCCCTTAATAAGACATATAGGCAGTAAACAGAAAACTCCAAATAGCTCCCTGAAGAGAAATCCACCCCTCTGCTGATCTCAGGTCAGTTCATGGAGCACCAGAGATAAGAAGACTGAACCTCAATTATACATATGAAGAAATCTTTAAAAGGACCTTCACTACCTAGGAAAGAAATCCTTCTTGAGTCTGGCCCAAAGAATATGGTGTACAATAAAAATATTAAATACCTTTGCCCCATTAACTACTGTTCTTCTACCTTTGCATATTGAATGCAGACCACAAGTTAAATTGTTCATTTAGGCAATAGCTTATAGCATATTGAAGAGGGATCATCACAGAATTAGAAGTGTATCTTGGACTTACCTTGTTACACTTATTAATACATTGGAATTAGGTATTTGGGGAACAATTTAGATTGATTGTGTTGTAGAGATGGCAAGTTCTTCTTCTAGTCTACATAGGATAGTTATATTACTGTAAATTGAATGTGTGGGAATAAACATGTATGAGAGAGAACAACAAAGGGATGTAATGATATTCTGTATGATTGTATCTGATTGTTAGAACTGTCTTTCTATCCATTGGAGAGAATATACTTGAAGGCTGAAGTAGTTCAAATCATGCAGATTTGATATATGGACAAAACTTCCTGATTATAGTAGTTGAGTCCCTGAATACAGCTTTATATGAAGGTAGATCCTTCCTTGGAAAACTGAGAGATAAGCCAATAAATTTTACTTGCTAAAAGTATTTTCTCTCTCATAGTTAAATATGCTGTTGCATAGATAAAATGCAAAGTGTTCTCGATAGAATAGAGCAGGTGAGGATATGACCAGATACAATGACTCGGACAAGAAATCCAGTGAGAGTACTTATGATGCAGTAGCTAGATATGACCTTGGGTGGACTTTTGGGAAAGGAACAAGTGCACTTTATGAATAATCAGAAGAAATTACTATAGTCAGAAAGATAGATTATAGTGGCTGGTTGTCCTCAGCAACATGCTCATCCTTAGGAAACTGATAGTCACTTACTGTCACCTGAATTTCTGACACCTGCAAATGAAAATCTTGACTAATATAATATAAATATAAACAAATTTTAAGAATATATTTCTTACTATGGAGTGTTCTAAATTCTTTAAGAGCCTCTGTCACTATATTTTTGATAAATGAATTTCATTGAATTTGAATTCCATGAATTCCACAGAATTCCAAATGAAGAAGTACCAGAAGATAGTTGCCATTTTAATAAGAAGCTTAAAACTGGAAATCATTCAGTGTGGAATGATGTAGGATGCAAATAGAGAGCCTAGATTATGGATATCAGAAACAAGCTTAAAAGTACACTGGCATGGGCAGCCCCGGTGCCTAGCGGTTTAGCGCAGCCTTCGGCCCAGGGTATGATCCTGGAAACCTGGGATCGAGTCCCACGTCAGGCTCCCTGCGTGGAGCCTGCTTCTCCCTCTGCCTGTGTCTCTGCCTCTCACTCTCTCTGTGTCTGTCATGAATAAATAAATAAAATTAACAACAACAACAACAAAAATCAAAAGTACACTGGCATCATTTAAGAAAGGAGATTGGGAACTAAAACAAAGGAACAATGCCTATGAGGATGTTAGCTGAAGAGAATGCTCAGGAATGCCTGGGTGTCTCAGTGGTTGAGCGGCTGCCTTTGGCTCAGGGCATGATCCCGGTCCTGGGATCCAGTCCCACATCGGCTCACTGTGAGAAGCCTGCTTCTCCCTCTGTCTGTGTCTGTGCCTCATGAATAAATAATTAAAACCTTAAAAAAAAAAAAAAAAAAACAACGTTCATCTTCTTTCAGGGATACATACAAATGTGTAGTTACAGTCATCCACAAGCAGAGTTTTATTTTTGCATACTGACCAAATGTTTACCTACAGTCTTTGAGGAAATAGGATTTTTCTTGAGATTTCTTACTTGGATATATTCAGATAGATACAGAAAACAATTCTGATGATTATTTAAGTTAGAGGTTTAAAATAAATTATTGAATTTAGTTTTTCAGTTTATCAGGTTTTATGTTTTGTTGTGTTTTATTACATATTAATGTATATATGTTATATTTTGTTATATGTGTATATACACATAGACATATATACCTACGCATATTTATAACAAACTATAAAATATAAAAAAGGTATATAATTAGTAGTATATATAGTATATATTTATAATTGTATAATTAAATGTGTTGTATATGTCTTGTTACATATATAGTTGTTCACATATACTGTATATAAGTATAGCTAAAACATAATCTCATTTTAAAAATCTATAATTTTGTAGCTACTCAGCTACTTACAACCTACTACTACTGCTACTACTTAATATTAATTGAGTTCCCCCTATGTGTCAGGTAGTCCACATTATTACCCTATGTACCATAAAGTTGAATTATCTAAAAATCCTAGGAGTTGGTTACTTATACTATTCCTAGTAAGACTGAGACCTAATAGAGGGTAAACAATGTTGGGAGAAAATTCTCAATCACACTTTCACTTTTTTTTGCAAAGCTTGTGAGCAAAGGTACTGACAGATTTTTGTTTCAGACTATATTTACCTTTGAAAAATTGAGATGGTGTCTCCCACTGGAGTAGAGGGGCAACTGTGTTTGCTGTCCAATTATAATAAATATAATCTCTCTCTCTGGGTAAAGGATGGGCAGTTTTGAGTGCAGCTCATTATAAAAGAATGAGGATGCCTTTTTTTTTTTAAGATCTTTATTTATTCATGACAGACATAGCAAGAGAGAGGCAGAGACACAGGCTGAAGGAGAAGCAGGCTCCCTGCAAGAAGCCTGATGCCTGGGATTACGTCCTGGGCCAAAGGCAGATGCTTAACCGCTGAGCCACCCAGGCGTCCCAAAAATGAGGATTCCTAAGGCTTGCCTTTCTTTTAGCTTATACGGAAATGTACTGGATATGACATATGCATCTAGGCACACCTGTCTCAGCCATAGGTCTGGGAGGTTTGCGACCGTGAGGAAAGCATGGGAAAATGATTCTGTCATGAGGTTTGTGCTGCTCACTCTATCATTTTGTCTCTGACCAGGAAACTTATGTCTTCTTCCATCATCTGTAGACTAGAGGCAGGCTAACTTCTTAGTTTAAAGTAAGGTAAGATCCCAGATCATTTATAATTCTTGTCAATCTACATGCATAAGACCACTCAGATATAGTCAGACAGAGAACCAAGCTTTATTCTCAGAAATAACTGCCTCTGGACCCCTTTTTAAATTCAATAACTGCATTGCATTGCCCCTATACCAGCCACAGAGTGCTACTCTATAAATATACTGTTTTATTAAGGGTTAACTGCATTAATAAATAATTGTATTAAGACAATATCATTTTGTTTCTGTTTATTATTTTACCTTACAAAAAAAAAAGAGAAATATCAACTAAAACTTTCAGAAAATTCTTTCATTACCTTGAAGAGGATGTGAATCAAAGCCATTTTTAAATTTTTTTAAATATTTATTTATTTATTTACTTACTTAATTATTTATTTATTTATTCATGAGAGACACACACACACACACACACACACACAGAGGCAGAGACACAGGCAGAGGGAGAAGCAGGCTCCACAGAGGGAGCCCAACGTGGGACTCGGTCCCAGGTCTCCAGTATCACGCCCTGGGCTGAAAAGCCATTTTTTTAAAGGAATTTATTTCATAATAACATCTCAAGAATATACCTATCAATTTGATAGTTATTATTATCACATTTAAAGAGAGCCAAAAAGTTTTTAAGATGGAGGAAAAGTTGGCTGATGTAGTAAAATAATGAATTTAGTAAAAAAAGAAAATGGTATCCATTATGAATGAGAAATCATAAATGGAGTATTTAGAAAGATTTACCTGACTAGTGCTAGCAGAAGTCCTAGAAGAAGATTGAGAGAAAGGGATTAGAGAGAACGTTTGAATAAATGATGACAAAACTTACAACATTTGATGAAAGACAGTAATATAAACATACAAGAAATTAAACCTCAAACAAGATGAAATCAAAGAGACCCACACTAAGAAACAGTATAGTCAAACTGTTGAAAGTCACACCTGAAGAGAAAACTTGAAAACAAGATAGAAGCAATTTGTCATATACACATTATGTTCAAAAAATTATAAGCAGACTTCTCATTAGAAACTTTAAAGACCAGAAGACACTGGATTAATAGATTCAAAGAAGAAAAAAACAAAAACAAAAACAAGCAAACAAACAAAAAACCCTGCCAAACAAGAATCTCATATCTGGCAAAATTTAAAGTGAAGAAGTTAAGACATTCCCAGATAAGCAAAAGTATAAGAGATTTATTACCATTAGGCTTGCCTTGCAAGAAATGCTCCAAGATGTCCTTTAGGGCGAAAGGAAAGGACTAGAAAATAACTCAAAACCATATAAGGGGGCATCCCGGGTGGTTCAGTGGTTTAGCGCTGCCTTCAGCCCAGAGTGTGATCCTGGAGACCCGGGATCGAGTCCCACGTCGGGCTCCCTGCATGGAGCCTGCTTCTCCCTCTGCCTGTCTCTGCCTCTCTCTCTCTGTGTCTCTCATAAATAAATAAATAAATATAATCTTTAAAAAAACAAAACAAAACACTAAATATCTCAATAAAGGCAAAAACATGGGCAATTATTAAAGCTAGTATTATTTTAACAATGGTTTATAACTCCACTTTTGTGTGTGTGTGTATGTGTGTGTTATAACTCCACTTTTTGTTTCCTACATGATTTAACAGACTAATACATAAAAAAGAACAATTATCAGGCTAAAAGTTAGTATCATTATAACTTTAATTTGAACTCTACATTTTGGTTTCTACATAATTTATGAAACTAATGCATTTAAAATAATTATTAGCTTATGGTTTTGGCCACAGAATGTATAAAGATTAAATTTTGTGACAATAACTACAAGAGGTGGCCCAGAGCTGTAAAGGAGCAGACTTTTTCTATGTTAATAAATTAAAGTAGTATAAATTAAGATATCTTAACTTTAGGATGTTAATTGTATTTCTTATGGTACACACAAAGAAAATAAATATAGAATATACAAAAGGAAATAACATAGGGATTAGACACTTAACTGCAAAAATCAACTAACACAAAATAATGCAGTGATTCAGTAAATGAGAGACCAAAAAAGCTATAAAGCATATCAAAAACAACTAGCTAAATAATAGAAGTCCCTCCTTATCAGTAATTGCTTTAAAAAATAAGATTTTATTTATTGATTCATGAAAGACACAGAGAGAGAGGCAGAGACATAGGCAGAGGGAGAAGCAAGCTCCCTGTGGGGGATTTGATGCAAGGACTCAATCCCAGGACCCTGGGATCATGACCTGAGCTGAAGGAAGATGCTTAACCACTAAGCCACCAAGGTGTCCCAGTAATTACTTTAAATATAAATGAATTAAGTTCTTCAAAAGACAGAGATAGGAATAATGGTTATAAACACATGCTCCAATTAGATGTTGTCTACAGGAGACTCACTCTGGATCGAAAGATACAAATACATTGAGAGTAAAAAATGTTAAAAGGTATTCCATACAAACAGCAATCAAAAGAGTGCAGGAGTGGTTTTGCTAGTACAAGACAAAATGTATTGCAAACTTAAAGAGTTTACAGGAGACAAAAAAGAACATTACATATTAGTAAAAGTTTCACTACAGGAATATATTATTATTATATATTATATATAATATAAATATATTATAAATATATTATATTTCACTCAGGAATATATAACAATTATAAAAATTTATTCACTAATGACAAATCTTCAAAATATATGAAGTAAGATTTGACAGAATTGAAGGGAGAAATAGACAGTTTTACAATGATAAAGACTTGAATACCTCACTCTCAAAAATGAATAGAACAACCAGACAGAGATAAGTAAGGAAATACAGCACCCAAACAACACAATAAGCCAACTACATCTAAGGCACTAAGGTATATAACATTATTCAACAACAAAGTGTAAACAATCTTCTCAAATTCACATGATATATTTTCAAGGAGACATATGTTAGTCCACACTTAAGTCTCAATAGATTTTAAACACACACACACACACACACACACACACAAATATCATGTGAAGTATATTCTCCAATCAGAACAGGATGAAGTTAGAAAACAACAGATATAATACTGGGAAGTTCAAAGGTTTTTGGAAATTAAACAACTGACTCAGACAACTGATGAATCAAATGAAAAATCACATGGGAAATTAGAAAATACTTAGAAATGAATGAACATAAAAATACAACATCCAAAATTTATGAAATATGGTAAAAACAATTATAAAGGGGAAATTTATACCTATTAATGCTCAGAGATGTACAAATGCCAAGAAGCACATGAAAAATGCTCAAAATATTTATTTACTAGGAGAATGCAAATCAAAACCACAAGCACATCCACTAGAATGGCTGCACTAAAAAACATGAGTGTTAACAACTATTCTCAAGAATGTGAAGAAATTGGGAGGCATCTGGGTGGCTCAGTTGATAAAGTGTCTGCCTTTGGCTCAGGTCATGATCTTCAGGTCCTGGGATGGAATCCTTCATGGGCTCCCTGCCCAGTGGGGAGTCTGCTTCTCCCTCTGCTCCTCACCATGTTCATGCTCTCTCTTGCTCACTCTCTCTATCTCAAAAAAAAAAAAAAAAAAAAAAAGGAATGTGGAGAAATTGGAACTCTTATACAGTATTGATGGGAGCCACTTGTTGATGGGAAACACAAATGATGCAGCCACTTCGGAAACAGTTCAGTAGTTCTTAAAAAGGTCCTGTAACATGGAATGACCAGCACTATCATTCCCAGGCACAAGTGTTGGAAACTATGACTATGTAAAACCTAATACAAGGATATTCATAGCATATGCCTTTTTTCTTGTTTAATAAATCTTTACCAATCATAATAGCATATAGGTATTCTTTTGTATTTTTTGAAAAGCTATATAGTTTTGCTTTGGGCCTATTTATATAGCAAATTCCCTGGAATTCATTTTTGTATGTATGGAGTTTGGTAATCATAAGATTATGCATTATTTTCTCTTTCCATATATATTTAATATTAAGTTATTTTCTCAGTTGATCTTCAATATCAAGGGTTACCCCAGTTATTTATCAAATCTTCATTTATGCTGTTTACTATATTCCCTATTCTCTTTTCTAAAAATAACATCATTATATCTTTTTATTTTAATATTTTATTTGAGAGAGTGTAAGAGAGCACAAGGAGGAGTGGCAGAGGGAGAAGCAGGGAAGTGGATGTGGGGCTCTATCCCAGAACCCTGGGATCATGACCTGAACTGAAGGCAGACACTTCACCGACTGAGCCACCAAGGGGCCCTTATTTTATCTTTCTATCATCCTCAGTTTATGAAGGAGGTTTCTCTTGCATTCCTAGTTAATGAGAAATGAGAGATCTTTGTTGTGTTGACAACTATGGCAGATCTGATCCTTGACTTCAGTTTGTACTGGGCCTCCAGAGAACATGATAGTGGTTCTTTCCCTCCTTCATTAATGTAGGTATGTATTTAACTTTACCTCTCTCTTACTCCATGAAATACATAGTGAGCTGTTTCATGCATCTAGTTCTGAGGTTAATTTTAAGCCTTCTTTGAGTAAATATTTACTGATTGGATCATGAGCTATTTTTCAAAACATAATGGAATTCAATTATATCCAATTTCCATATTTTCCTGATTAATATTTTACCTATAAGTCTTCATCTCTGTGTAACCTAGTACATATTAGGCACTCAGTGAGTATTTTGTTAAATGACTATGTGAGTTAGTGAAAGAAGCCTTAAGATTTATGTGCTTGTTGTTTAACATATAAGCTTATTCAAAATAAAGTTTATATTTCTAAATTTCTGTGTCTTAAACTATGGGACGCTTATTTCATATGCATTTTGTTTTGAATGGGGTTTTAGGGAGAGATGTTTTCCTCCACAAGATGATACAGTGTCAAATGGAATTTTTCATTATGTTTGCTGTCATCTCATCTAAAAATTTGAGAATAGTATAGTAATGGATGCTATAGATTGACCTATATGCACCTGAGCTGGTTTGGTTTTAAAAGAAGGATATGGCATATACAAACTATAGTGGAAATTTTCTTAGACTTTAAAACTAATTTTTCATGAGAATAACTAAAAATTCCATATTATGATCTTACCGACTCTCATCCTTGTAATTCCAAAATAGTGTTAATGCATATTTGTAAACTTACTACTGGTTATAACAGAAGAAATATGTGAATGAAAATAATTTGTTTAAAAGTGTAAGAGATTTTACTAATAAAATTCATTGTGCCAAAACTGTTTGTTTCAATGATAGCAGCATTGGAACAACTGGACAACCATTTTAGATGACTATTTTCAACTAATTCACAGTATTTCGATGACAAATTCTTGTATAGCTTTTGAAGTTCATCTTATTAACATATAGTTAATAAGATAATTTAGATATCTCTTTATTTGTCTCAGAAATTTATCATCTCTTCCCATTCAGGATGATATTGTTATAATTTGGACCCAAGAGTCACTATCACCCAAATTCACCACCAGTAAACAAAAACAGCTGCCACTATGAGTTAAATATAATTTGTATCTTTCCAAGAGAGAATTCTGGAAAAGCACATTCAATACAAGGTCAGCAAAATACTTGGGAGGTTCACAGCTCATGGGGGAATGAGCAGAAGGGCTGCTGCAGCTGGAACATATGCTCATCACCTTGGCATCAGGTACAATTCCTGCCATGAGGTATCTTAGGGTTGCCATTATAAAAATGCATCAGCTTCAAAGTAGTCACCTTCTAGTTCTTAGATTCAAAAGGCCATGCCAGCAACTGAGGGGAGTTTGATGTCAATGGTACTGAGTTAGGTCAACTGGGAAGGTGTAATTTATGAGGGTCTTGTATCCAATGTAGACAATAAGGCACAGGCTACTTTGGCTTTATTACTTGTATTTATTAGAAGTCCCATATCCCTTACACAAATATAGCACACACTCATTTTTATCATGCTGTTTAACTGTAAATTCCCAGAGTACGTTACCGGCTACTGCTAGTGTCTTGAATACAGATTACTCATTATACGTATTTACTTATTATTCTGACTGCATGTTATGGTAGACTCGCAATGACTACTGTGTAATTGGATTAATAATTATTAAATATAGAAGCACCTGGGTGGCTCAGTCAGTTAAGCATCTGACTCTTGATTTCAGCTCAGGTCATGATCTCAGGGTTATGAGATCGAGCCCTGCATCAGACTCCATTTTAGGCATGTAGCTTGCTTAAGATTATCCCTCTCCCTCTCCCTCTCCCTCCCTACATATTCAGTTGTGCACATGTGCGTTCTCTCTCTCTCCCTCTCTCTCTCTCTGTCCCTCTACTCCTCTCTGTCCTATTCTACAATAATAATAATATTTATTATTATATATAAATGCTATAGTAACATTTCTACCTTCATGCTTTGCAAATGTTAGCCACATGTGTAAGAGACAAAAATAAGAAAGAATCTCTCTCTTTTAATCACAAACAGATGGCTTCAAAGAAATGGTTGTCAGATAGAGGAACATGGGTTCTTTATGTTAAATGATCCAAGCTCTCCCTCACTTGTGTCACTACCTTTGTTAATGAAAGGCACTTTCCTAGTAAATTAAAAGTTTTAAATTACTGACAAGATTGATTTTCCTGTAGTGCAAGGCCACAGAGTAAGTACTAAATATCTTGGTGATTATCTATGAAGTACTCATGATATGATACAGTGCTTTTTATTTTTTATATGAAGACAGTGTAGAATCTACCCAATCGGGGCTTCAAACATATCCCAATTTTTATGTGAACAATTACCAGACACAGAAAATAAACACTGGTTAGCATCAATTCAATATTTGACCGATGAATGGAACAGAAACATGGTTTTCACAATATTCTTGGTTGCCAACGCATAAGAAGCCAGTGTAAATTTTCTCAGAAGGTGTATGCTGACATTAACAGTGAAGACAGAAAAATTCTTTCTAAGTGGACAGTGCTTGCATCTTTTTCGTGAAAGTTTTCTTTGTTTTTGGTAAAACTTTGGCTTTCAGGGAAGTACAAGTAATACTTAAACAAAAATATTCAGAAAAATGTTGTTGAGATTTAGATTTTCATTTTTACCACCTGACAAAATTTGTCCCCAAAGGAGAGTCTTGGCTTGGATGTAGAAGAATGGCCTGACATCCTGAGATGTGTACCTAGCAGCTCTGAAAGCTCATGTAGAACATGCATTACCTCAGGGAGGACTAGGTAATCAGCGACACCTTGGACATCGTGAACTGAGCACTGACATCTTCTAGCTATAAATGGGCCAACCAGATCACTTTTCCTCAGATCTACTGCAGAAAAAAGAAAATGTGCAAGGAATTACTGTTGCCTATAAATATATTTTGGTATGATTATTTGTCCCCATTTTGACAGTATATTTATTTAAACTTTGCTCTAAATTTACCTGGATAGAAATATCTAAGATCAAAAGGACACTGTACGATTTATTACTTCGGGATCCACTCCTTGGAAATGTCTCCTGCCAGCAGGTATGTTAATTTTGTCACAGAGATTGAACATGGAACAACAAGAGTTCCAGAGAACAGTGACTCCTTTCACATAAATACAGATGCATGGCATGTCCGTGCTCAAGGATGAAGAGGATTTCATAGATTATTTTTGGACAGAAAAAAGAAAAGGCACTAGGTAAGAAGTTCAGGGCCTTCATTCTAGGAAACCTTTTTTTTTTTTTTTTTTAACATATGGACATTCTTATGGCATGTTTTCCTGTGGTGTAAGCTTTTTAACTGAATATTATGGGTGTTTTCTAGCAGAATGGGAGGGTAGTTAGGTCACTGAGTTCAACCTAACTACATCTCAAAAAGAATATGCCATCTGTGCAAACTAAATTGAGTATAAGGTTACAAACTGGGTTGTTCATCTCTTAAATCATGAGGATTTGTGTGTGTATTGAGATATGTGCATATAAAATGCAATATAATTTTTAAATGGCATATGTATTTTTGCATGGTTTTACAAGATGCATTTAAATCTTAAATTGCTATAAATTTAAGTATGCAATGTCACAATTGTAATGCAAGCAGTGTTACTTATAATCAAACTTTCTGATCCTCAAATTGAGAATAGGTGAGGAAAAAAGAAAAATTTCTAGATAAAAAGCCCAGACTTCTGGAAGATTTAGTGTATGGCTCTGGGTTTCAATTTCCTCATCTGATTTCAGTACTGTATTATATGTCCTTTAGGGGTCTTCTCATGAAACATCCCATATTGGTTAAATAAAATGTTATCTATAAATATTTAATGCAAACCATGATATTAAGAAAAGGGTTCAATAAAGTTTGCTCTTCCAATCCTTTGTTATGTTTAGATCAAACTTTACTATGAACCTTCCTAACAACTCGCATTCTAGTATGCTTTGCTTTGTCAAATTTTTAGTTTTCTTTCTATTGTAGATAGTGGGTTTTACATAGAATAATTTGCTCTTTTGGGGAGGGAGGAAATCTGTGTTCAGAGACTGCTTCCCTTCAGATGATTCTAAATAAATAAGTAAATAAATAAATAAAAAACAAACATATACATATATATGATATATACATGAGATAATTGTCATATATAAATACGAGAATAGGAGATAGCGTATTTTTTAAGATACATATTTACATTCTGGAGATAATGACATATGACAATATGTCTATTGTCATATGTCATTATCATATTGTCATATTATCTACATTGTCATATTGTCATTATCATATTGTCATATTATCTACAGAATCTTTAAAAGAAGCTACTGGCAGTTTTAATGAGTCTATTTGGCCAATGGAAGTAAAATTTCCAGGACGCCTGGGTGGCTCAGCAGTTGAGCATCTGCCTTTGGCCTCAGGCATGATCCTGGGTTCCTGGGATCCAGTCCCACATCAGGCTCCTTGCACAGAGCCTGCCTCTTCCTCTGTCTGTCTCTGACCCTCTCTATGTGTCTCTCATAAATAAATAAATCTTTTTTAAAAAAGGAAGTAAAGTTTCCATATACAATTTAAATTATAAATGCCATTGATGAGAACAAAATCCATTGTTCAGCATTGTTTTGAGAATGTGTAGATCTTTTGATGAAATTTGTAGAAAACCCAACCAAATTTTACAGTGTTCTCCAAGCAAGTGTTTCTTGTGGGGTTCTCAAATTTATTTTGATGTTTCATTTACATATAAGCATGTAATAGAAAAAAAAACCTAGCTTTTCAAGTTTAAGTTGTAATCCCACTGTACCTATGTTTATCATCTATATCATGATCTTATCATTAAGTATTATAATTTCTTACTTAGTTTTTGGTCTCCTACAGTGAGCTATAACCTACTTCAGGCATTATTGCCTACATTTTACCTATCACCATTTTTCTCCATCTGGTGCTATATTTTATAAAGGTAAATAATAAATGTTATTAGTGAATAATCAATTCTGGAGTAGCCATTTCATTTTTTGAATCGGTTTCCTCATTTGTATAATTGACATACTATTTTAAAGTAATATATTAAATGATAACAACTGTTTAGTATCAAACACATACTTTATTTTAATGTACTAATATCTGGGATGCCTCAGTGGTTCAGTCAGTTAAACGTCTAACTTTTGATTTTGGCTCAGGTCATGATCTCAGGATCATGAGATTGAGCTCCGCATCAGCTCCATGCTCAGCACGGAGTATGCTTGAGATTTCTTCTCCCTCTTCCTCTGCCTCTCCCCTACTCATGCACACACTCTCTCACTCTCAAATAAATAAATAAAAATTTAATAAATAAATAAATGAATAAATAAATAAAACAAGTTAGAAACAACAGTCATTTCCCAAGTTTGATATATCCGCATTAGGAAAAAACATGTTCCTGACAACAAATCAATCCTGTTTTCAGATGACTTCTAAATCCATCTAGTCTTAACTGCAAATAATAGTCTCCTTGAATTCTAATTAAATAAAATAGAATATTTCATGCTTTATATGCTTATTATTTTTAATACATCTACCATAGAGGAAAGAGCAAGAAAACTTACTGAGTAGCCCTGGTGCAGTGTAATGAGACACATACAGCCTCAGGGTACAAGAGGCAGATATTTAAAGGGAGATGTGTGATTTAGTGTCTTGACAGAAAATCTGATCAGTAAAAGAGTGGAGTAATGTAATCTATAGAATACAAGGCATGGACCATAGTCTTCTCATCTCACCAAGTCACCGTTGATCTTCATCTGAAAATGTTACATTATAAACAAAACATCTGTGATATCATAATTGATTTTAATTGGCAACATTAAAATGCTTTCCAAAAAGAAGAAAGAAAGAAGAAAGAAAGAAAGAAAGAAAGAAAGAAAGAAAGAAAGAAAGAAAGAAAGAAGAAAGAAAGAAAGAAAGAAAGAAAGAAAGAAAGAAAGAAGAAAGAAAGAAAGAAAGAAAGAAAGAAAGAAAGAAAGAAAGAAAGAAAGAAAGAAAGAAATGCTTTCCAAGTGACTACCCAGAAAAAAGGAGACTATTGAGCTATTCTTTTCTCTAAGTGATTCTCTTTCACTTCCACCCAGCCCCTTCAATAGAAATTGTCAAGCAAACTTTCCATGAGAATGAAATTCATTGTAATTGACGTGAAACATTAAAAGGATTAGAAGAAGAGAAAAGAAAATTTGTCCTGTGTGCTTTCTACTTAGGAAATACACAACCACAGCAAGGTGTCAATTAATTACAGTTCAGGGAGACTTCACTAAGGAAAAGTTGTTTATTGCAAGGAATCATATAGGAATGCTGTAAATGTCAAATTACTATTGGAAGTTTGTATTATTGAATCTTGTAACTTTGTTTTAGAGATTATAGAACTAAAAATGTATTTAATGTGGGCAGTTTGAAAAAAATATACACCAATTTCTATAACCTCTTTTAATGTTTAATTCTAATTTAATTAACATTTTAATGTTTCCTTTCAACATTTTTTTCTCTTAATATTTTAAGATCATTTGGGATATATCCTTCTTTATTTAACATATATTAAAAGCATTTACTTTTAATATGTTCTTCATTTATAATTTTGACAACATCCTAGATTCTTTTGGAAAGCACAAATTTAAGAGCTTCTTCTCTATAAAATGGATTGTTTTGTTCATCATAACTAACTTCACATTATTTGTCATATTCTTTCACTTCTGAAACACTCTGAAGATTGATTACTGACCTTCAAAATGCATTAGTAAAATTTATTAGTGATCATTCCTTTCTTTGCTGATATCAATGGTTATAACTGAGAGAAATTATTTAATTATATCTTTTGGGGGATTATTCTTTTTTTTCTAATTTGGCACATATAACTATTATCTCTTTATTTTATGCTCATGCTTATACAAAAGTAAACAAATATATTTAATTAAGAGAGCACATTCATTGAGAGAATTGACTTTGACATGAGACTTCCAGAATTTGAATTCTAGCTACACTAACTACTTAGAACACTGCATGATTTTTTTATGCCACTTGAAGTAGGTTTTGTGAGTGGACGGTCAAGAAAGAATTCTTGAGATACTTATTGGTGCAAAAAGGTGGTTTTATTTTTTTTTTCCAAAGATTTGCTTATTTAAGTATTTGACAGAGAGAACACAAGTGAGTGGAGCGCAGAGGCAGAGGGAGAGAATCCTCAATCAGACTCTCCACTGAGTGCACAGCCCAGTTCAGGGCTCTATCTCAGAACCTTGAGATCATGACCTGAGCCAAAATGAAATATTGGCCACATAACCAATTGAGCCATCCAGGTGCCCCAAAGGTGCTTTTATTAAAACATGGGTACAGGACCTGTAGGCAGAAAGAGGTTGACTGGGATTATAAGGACCAATTGATGATATACTTTGGAGTTGGTGGAGGTAAAGACAAGGAATTTTCTAAAAGGACTTTCATATGCTAAAGAAGATTTACAGGATCTTGGAGGCCTAGCTATTGTCAAGCTAAATTTGTTTTTTTCTCTAGCAAGACTAGAGGGAGTTTACTATTGGAAGTTCATGGAGGAATGTCATACTTTGCCTGCCTCAAATATTTGTCAATGGGCTGCAATTTCCAAAGAAATTAATTTTTCTCTACATTTCTTTTGACTTTGTTCTCCCCATCAATTTTGAGCAAGCTACTCAAACTCCCCAGACTTTATTTTTCTCATTTATAAAATGGGAGTAACACATGTACTCATTTCCTAGTCTTTTTGTAACACTTTAATAACATAACATGAATAAATTATTTTAAGAGTCTATAGGATATTAATCATTCAGTAAACTTAGCTATTATTCATAGCATTAGTACTGGTATGTATGCATTCCTTAACACTCAAGTCAGATACTTTTGTTTTTTTTTTATTTAAATGCATAGAACATTCAAACCAGTGAAATCTGAGACACAGTTCTTATAATTGGATGATACTCCCCCAATAATGATATATGTGATAAGGCACACACAAATGTTTAATCCCATCTGATGTGGGGAACAAAGGCAAAAGGAAAAAATTAAATTTCCATACAACTTACAGCCCATTGACAAGTCCTTGAGATGAGCAGAGTGACCTTTCTCTAGGAACTCAACTCCCTCAATGTAAATATTTTGCTATGGGCAAGGTCAATTTTGGCTTAACATAAATCTGACTTCTAGGATCCTTTAATACATAAGAATTGCTTTTTCGGGGGGGATCCCTGGGTGGCTCAGCGGTTCAGCACCTGCCTTTGGTTCAGAGCGCAATCCTGGAGTCCCGGGATTGAGTCCTGCATCGGGCTCCTGGCATGGAGCCTGCTTCTCCCTCTGCCTGTGCCTCTGCCTCTCCCTATATCTCTATGACTATCATGAATAAATAAATAAATAAATAAATAAATAAATAAATAAATAAATAAATAAACAAATCTTTTAAAAAAGAATAAAGAATTGCTTTTGAAAAGTTCCTTTATTTCTATTCTATCCCCCTAAGATATTTTAGCACATATAACTATTTTCTCTTTATTTTATGCTCATGCTTATACAAAAGTAAACAAATATATTTAATTAAGAGAGCACATTCATTGAGAGAATTGACTTTGACATGAGACTTCCAGAATTTGGAAGCATATGGCCCACTAATATACATCTGAAGCATCTCATGAGTAGGATTTTAGACAGTAGTAAATGACTTTTTCCTAACAACAGCTAGTTCCTCAAAGTCCTGGAAATCTTGCTTGCAAATTCCTTAGAGATTTATGCTATTCCTAAGCCCCTCTCAACTTAAAAGTATATAATCAGTCACTCTTCACAACCCAGTGCCTCTTTCTACCCATGGGTCCTGTCCCATGCTTTAATAAAACCACCCTTTTTGCACCAAAGACATCTCAAGAATTCTTTCTTGACCATTCACTCCCAAAACCCAATATTTTCACATCACCGTCCACTGTGTAAAAGTTGAAAAATATCTAAAGATAGCCTAGAGCAATATCCTATATTTCTAAATAAGCTAATATTTTGCTGTACTTTCAAATTTCCTTATTGACTATTTATTTACTTATTTATTTATTTATATTTTATTCATTTATTTAAGGGAGAGAAAGAGCATGAGCTGTGGGAGGGGCAGAAGCAGTCTCCCCACTGAGCAGGGAGCCCAATGTGGGGCTGGATCCTATGCTCTGGGGTAAAGACCTGAGCTGAAGACAGATGTTTAACTGACTGAGCCACTCGGGTGCCCCTTTAATTGACCATTTAGTCTCTGATGTGTGTTTACTATGGAAATCAGAATGTGTGGAGGTCAATTATTTTTGCCTTTGAAAATGCAAATATTATATAAATAGTGCTATATAGTTTTTTCTTTTTTATTCCTATATTAATGTAAATATTTGTAATAGAAACAATCTATTAAACCCATGTCCCAGACACCTTGAATATCTTCCAGTTTGGACTTGAAGCATTGAAAACTTGGAGTTGAGCATTGAATACTTGGAGACCATTTGATGATTATTGTGGCAAAGCAACTGATTCATAAAAGTATAAATTCAGTCTCATTGTGTTAATTCTAATGAAGGATGCATTAACAAGCAAGGATGGGTGAACAAAAGAGAAAAAGAGGAAGGGAGGAAGAGAGGACTTTGAATATTTGGATAGATGTGCTATAGGAATTCATGATTTTCTTAAATTAGACATTAAAAATGCATCAATTAGCTATGTAACATCAGGCAAATATTATAAATTTTTATTACTTTCTCCTCTACAAAAATAATTCCAATCATTGGAATATAGTGATTGTCATACTGGAGGTACAGGAATGCATGTAAAAAATAATAAACAATTGTAAGAATTTTGTAATCTTAAAAATTTCAATTTTAAAAGGTTTATTTGTTTATGAGAGAGAGAGAGAGAGAGAGAGAAATGGGGGTGCAGCAAAGGGAGGAGGAGAGAGGCCAACTTCCCACTGAGCTGAATACAAGGTTTGATCCCACATCCCTGAGATTTCAATGGCAGCTAAAACCAGAGGTATATGCTCAGGTGACTGTGCCACCAGGAACCTCCAAAATTTCAACTTTTAAATTGAGCATGCTTTATCTTTTTGGATGGTTTCACTAAAATAAAACTATAAAAAAAGAATAAACTTTAGGGGGGCGAGTATATAAAAGAACTTTCATAATTAACAATGGAAAAAGAAGTCTTTAACTTTTAAAGAAAAAAAAATATCGGAAATGTTTATGCCAAAAGATAAATTGAAAGAACGTGACACAGGTACCAGTCAGGGCTCTGTCACCTTCAATTGCATAACCTGGATATATGATTTAATTTTTGTAATCTCCTGCTCTCTTTCTGACATATTCAGTGACTGGTCTTTTATACGTCAAATATTAGTCTCTTTTTAGTATATGGTTGTCTTTACAAGTGAGAGTTTTGAGAGAAATAGCTTTTCATTCACGCAACTCAGTACATTTAAAATAAGCTTTTGTGTGACTCAGACACTTTTATAGGAACTATAAAGACAGAAAAAAATAGTACCTTAAGAAAAATAACAGGAAGATACATAAACGTTTAATTATAGTAACATATTTAAATGCTAACTATGCTGTTGTGTTCAATGTGCTACCACAACAAAGCATTAATAACACTACTTGGGAGATTGCCAAAGGCGTCACACGGGCAGAGGCATTGTGATTTGAATTTGAGTAGTGAACAAAAATGATACCATTCTTCTCTTAATTTTCTGTTTGATTCGAAAATTTAAATCTCAATAGATCGAGGCACCAGCGTGGCTCAGTCGGCTACCTGTGTGCCTTGGACTCAGGTCATGATCCCAGCGTCCTGGGATCAGAGCCTGGCGTCTAGCTCTGCTCTGCAGGGAGTCTGCTTCTCCCTCTCCCTTTGCAATCCCCCCTGCTTGTGCACTCTGGCACACGATTTCTCTCTCTCTGTCAGATAAATAAAATGTCAAAAACAAATGAATAAATAAATCTCAAAAGATGAACTTAGAAGGTCTTTTTTTACCTCAAGAATTAAAACATTTTCAGGACACCTGGGTGGCTCAGCGGATTCCTGGGATCAAGTCCTGCGTCAGACACCTTGCATGGAGACTGCTTCTCCTCCCTCTGCCTGTGTCTCTCAGGAATAAATAAATAAAGTGCTAAAAAAAGAAAGAAAGAAGAAAGAAAAGAAAGAAAGAAAGAAAGAAAGAAAGAAAGAAAGAAAGAAAGAAAGAAAGAATAAAGAAAGAAAGAAAAAGAGAGAAAGAAGAAAGAAGAAAGAAAGAAGAAAGAAAGAAAGAAAGAAAGAAAGAAAGAAAGAAAGAAAGAAGAAAGAAAGAAAGAAAGAAAGAAAGAAAGAAAGAAAGAAAGAAAGAAAGAAGGAAAGAAGAAAGAAAGAAAAGAAAGAAAGAAAGAATTAAAACATTATCTTTTCTTTTGGCTTTATGTGCCTTTTTATTTAAAATAAGCAGGAAAGGAGGCAAGACGGCGGAAGAGTAGGGTCCCCAAGTCACCTGTCCCCACCAAATTACCTAGAAAACCTTCCAGTCATCCTGAAAACCTACGAATTCGGCCTGAGATGTAAAGAGAGACCAGCTGGAATGCTACAGTGAGAAGAGTTTGCGCTTCCATCAAGGTAGGAAGACGGGGAAAAAGAAATAAAGACACAAAAGGCCTCCAAGGGGGAGGGGCCCGCGAGGAGCCGGGCTGAGGCCGGGGCGAGTGTCCCCAGGACAGGAGAGCCCCGTCCCGGAGGAGCAGGAGCTGCACCGACCTTCCCGGGGGAAAGGGGCTCGCGGGGAGGTGGAGCAGGACCCAGGAGGGCGGGGATGCCCTCGGGCTCCCGGGGACACTGACAGACACCTGCGCCCCGGGAGAGCGCCCCGAGCTCCCTAAGGGCTGCAGCGCACGGGGGACCCGGAGCAGCTCGGGGGGGGGCTCGGGGGCGGCTCCGCGGAGGGGGCTGCGGGGCGGGAGCGCGAATCCAGCGGTGCAGGCCCCGGAATCCCTATAATCTATTGCCACTCACCAAGTCCCATTAGATTTCTTTATAGGCCACAAGGAACTATTGAATGGGATTGAAAAGGACCAATCACTCCCACCTTTTAAAATTCATTAATGGTGACGGTGATCTTATTCTGCCCCTCCCTCCCCACCCCAGGTAGCTCATGTTGTTTTACATTTTTTATTCTCCAGGAATCGGCAGCTGTGTAGGTTCTTATTTTGTGTGACCCATGAGGATAGGTTTCACTACTCAGATATGCGACCTGAATTAACCTGTCATTGTGGCCAGATCCAGATCGTATAAAACATCTCTATATAACATACTCAGGAAAGAGGGAAATATGATATGCACTTGAAAAAGCTTGGTGATCTATAGGAGAGACTAGCTTGACCTTGATGATTTGTTCCCCATAACTATCAATAACCTTTATGTTTCCCTGAAATTTTGAGGGGTTTCCAAAGATAAACACATTAAGCTCCAGTGTCTATTAGAGTTAACAGTCTGTTAGTGTGATACCAATAAATGGTTAATTCAGCGTGTTGCCTCTTATTGCACTCACTAGAGGGTAATGTTGACCTAATTCCTAGTCTCAAGGGGGTAGGGAGTGTCCATCCATGAAATTCCTCCATTAGTGAAGGGGTTTTTGGTGATACACTCGGACTTTTCTTGAGCCTTCCCTCAAGACAATAAACTGGTTTCCTTTAGATAGAACCTTCCACAGGCTTAGCAAGACTATCAGGGTCTCAGATAATAGATCTCGCCACAATTGTTTATTAGAGAAGTGATAGGTCCACTTTGTAGGACCCTTTGTTTTTTCCTGTTTTTCAACCTATTTGTCTCCCTTATGACAAATTCTCAGTTCTGCTTGTCAGCCACCATAGCAGCTATGGTAGCAAAATATTGACTAACCGTAGGGCAAGGAAAAATATTGTAAAGTACTGTACCATGCCCTAGGAGTGGACTCTAACATGTAGTTTTTCATAACAGGAAAGTGACTCTTTATCTGGGCCTCTAAAAAGCTATAAATGGCCTGTTTTGTTCCCGTGTCCCATATAATTATATATAGTTCTTCTATAGAGGTCCAGCATAATGGAGGGGAAGGAACATTCCCTTTATTAGGCCAGGCTATCTTCATCCTAGCATTTATTCAAGCAGATTAATCACCTGGGATTCTCACCCATGCCTGTGATATATAATCTATGTCATAAGGCGGGTTGAGCAGTGACTAAGACCATTTTTGATATCTCAAACCCATTTAACATAATACTATCTTCCTCTATATATTACAGCAATAATGATGAGGGAACAGAGGACCTAACTGAAGACCAAGCACAAGCCCAAGGCAGCACATTGACAAGTCCTTGAAACAGGCAAAGGGACATTCCTCTACAGACTCAACTGCCTCCATGTTCGTACTTTGCTAAGTAAGGGCAAACAGTAATCTTAGCCTGACCCCCAGGATCCTAGGAGTCGGCCTTAATATATATAAATTTCTTTTGAGATTTCCTTTATCTCCAAACCCCCAAAATACACTTTGGCAATCATCCTGCAAGCACATGACCCACCAATACACATCTGAAGGGTCTCATGACTCAGGTTTTATTAGATGGTAATAAAGGACATTTTCCTAACAAAAGCTAGCCCCCTCAAGGTCCTGGAAATCTTTTTTTTTTTTTTTTTTTTTTTTTTTAAGGTCCTGGAAATCTTGCTTCCAAGATTCCTTAGAGAGTACAGTATCAAACCCTTCCCAACTCTCAGGTATATAATCAGCCACCCCTCACAGGCCTGGGGCAGCAGCTCTTCCTGCCCACAGACCCGTCCTTGCGCTTTAATAAGATAGTTTTGCACCAAAGATATCTCAAGAATTCTTTCTTGATCATCAGCTCTGGACCTAACCCCACCAAACCTCACCTATATTCCAAAACTTCATCAATAACACCCAAGTTACTATGTCTTCTCAGCACTTTTGCGCCCCTACTATTTCAGACAGGTATCTAACAATCCCTCAGGCGGTACGTTACTCACAGACTTGTCCAAAATGTTCAAAAATCCTGGCCATGTTCCCCCATGTGGTGTGGCTGGCCAGCTTGGGATTTCTCCCAGAGGCAACACGCTTTCCCCTGGCATAGCCCCTTTATTCTCATTTTGTTTCTAGTATTCTGCATGCTTCACCAGATGTTTGAAGGTGGAAGAGGGTCAATAATATATTTTTCAGACTGAAAGTCACTTTAATACCAAAAAATGAAGCAAACCACTCCATACTGTTTATGTAGTTATTCAGGATAATTTACTGACATGGTAAATGGATAGATGATCCAGGGCACTACACACTGATTCTCCATCCCTTCTCTGCAGCTATTCCGACCTTAATCCCCAAGCTTCATAGAGCTAAGGGCGCAGTGTTAAGTCACAGGGTAGGTATCTAAAGTGGCACCATCTGTGCACCAGAGGGAAAAACAAGATGGAGGGACAAAGATAGAATCCATGCTGTCAGTAGTAGTATACCATGCATTTTTTATTTGTTCCAGCACCATTTGTTGAAAAGACTATTATTTCTACATTGAATTGCTTTTACACCTTTGTAAAATTACTTGAACGTATTTGTGTGGGTCTATTTCTAGGTTCTCTATTTACTCCATTGAATTATGTATCTGTCCTTTCCCTACAAAAGTCACACATTTCTTGATTACTGTAGGGATTTAGTAAAGGATAAAATGGGTAAAAGGATCTCTCCCACTATATGCTGCTTTGTCATTTTTTTAAGCTATTCTAGGCCCTATGCAACTTATATAAATTAAAAAAAAATAAAAATAAAAATAAAAAATAAAATAAAATAAACTTGTGCATGTCCACAAAAATCCTTCTGGGATTTTAATAGGAATTTCAGTGGGCCTATAGATCAATCAAGAGAATTGGCCTCTTTACTTTATTCAGTCTTCCAATCAATGAACACAGTGTATCCATTTATTTTGGAGTTTGATTTCTTTCGTCAGCATTTTATAAAATTCAGCATATAAGTCTTGTATACATTTGTAAACATTTTAAGTATTTGTTCTCTCTGGTCTTGAGGAATGAACTTTAATTATTAGAAAACTTTATTTCTGGTACTGATTTCCTGTTTCAATTTCATTAAGATAAAATTTCTGTATGACTTCAAATATGTTAAATTTGTTTAATCTTGTGGCCCAAATTTTTTAGGGATTATTTCATCGGTTCTTGGAGAAAAAAAAAATGTACTCAGCCGTTAGGTTGAGTGTTCTACATATTTTCATTATATCTTGGTTTTTTGTTATTGTTTTTTGTTTTTTTGTTTGTTTGTTTGAGATCTATACCCTTATTTTGTTAAGTATTTAATTTTGGAGACTGTGAATTATATTTTTAGTTTGGTTTCTGGATTTTCATTGTTGGTATAAAGAATTGCAAACAATATTGATTTTTATGGGTTGATCTTGTACTCTGATAGTTGAACTCACTTATCTGTGAGGCTTTTGGTTTTGTTCTAGATTCTTATGGACTTTATAGATTGTGCCTATATGTATATGTCATGATAATCTTATTACTAATATATATGCCTTTTCCTTGTCTTACTTAGTGGCTAGAATTTCCACTCTTATGTTCAACATAAATGGACATTTGGCCTTGATTCACATTTTGAGTGAGTTTTTAACCATGCACAGAATGTTGTTAGCTGAAGAACCTTTTAAAGATGCTCACCCTCAAGTTAGATAATTCTCCCTTATTCTGACCTTGCCAAGAGTGTTATCATTCATGAATGTTGAATTTTGTCAGATTCTATTTCTGTACCAATTGATATGATAATGTGATTTTTTTTCTTCCATTTTAACCTGTTAATATGGTGGATTACATCCACTGACAATCAAATAAAATCTAAACTTATATCTCTGTAATCTCATTTGGTCATGGTATTACATTATATTATATATTTATATGTATGTATAATGTATGTATGTACACACACACATTATTATAACTTATTTCCTAATATTTTGTTGATTTGGGGGAGTTAAGAATATAAGAATTTTGTAAATTCTTGAGATATTTTCATATATAATTTTATTTTGTGTGCTGTCTCTGATTTTGGTATCAGGAAAACTGTGTTCTTATTAAATTCATGGGGATGTTTTCTTTCTATTCTCTAGAAAATATTTTATAAAATTGGAGTACATTCTTCTTAAAATGTTTGGCAGAGTTCTCCAGTGAAACTATCTGGGCCTGGAAATTTCTTTTTCAGGAGTGTTTTAATTACAAATTCAATTAATTTAATTGTTATAAGATGATTCTGATTATTTCATCTTGGCTCTGTTTTAATAGTGTGTTGTTTTGAAGATGTTGGTTTATTCTAAGTTGTTGAATTTAGAAACATAAATGTTTATAGTATTTATTATCCTTTGAATGAATGGCTGCAGGATCTGAAGTAATAGCCTGTATTTCATTCCTAATATTGGTGATTGTGTCTTCTCTAATTTTTTGCCAGTCTTACAAAGGCTTATTACTGTATTCTATTTTTTTTAAACAACCAGCTTTTTGCTTTCTGACTTTTCTTTTTTCCTACTTTTCTTGCATTGATCTATGCTATTTATTATTGCCCTTTCTTCTGCTTACTTCAGATTTGTATTTAGGAATGAATCTTAATTATTGGAGAACTTTCCTTATTTCTAATCTTACTGATTTCAAGTTTCAGTCTGGTTAAGATAAAATTTCTGTATGACTTCAAATATTTTAAATTTAATTTTGTGACTCAGAATTTTTAAAGATTATTTCATGCATGCTTGAAAAAAAATTAAGTTGTTAGATTGAGAGTTCTACATATGTTAATTGTATCTTGTTTGCATTTTTGAGATCTATACCCTTGCTTATTTTTGCCCAGTAATTTTATTGGTTGTTAAAATGTGGCATTTAAGTTCCAAGCCAAAATTGTAGGCTTTTCTATTTCTCCTTTCAGCTCTGTCTTTGTCTCATGCATTTTGAGTCTTTGTTTGGTACATTTAGGATTATTAGGTCTTCCTAGTATACTGATTAAAAAAAAAAAAAAAAAAAAAAAAAAAAAAAAAAAACATTGCCTGGGCACCTGGGTGGCTTGGTTGGTTGAGTATCTGACTCTTGGTTTTGGCTCAGGTCAACCCCTACAATGGGCTCTGGACTCAGTACAGAGCCTGTTTGGGATTCTTCCTCTATTCCTTTCCTACCCTCTTTGCTCCTCCCCACATTCTCTTTCTAAAATAAATAAATCTTTAGGAAAAAAAAATCATTGCATAAATTCCTTTCTTTATGGTAATAATAGTCTTAGATGTCTTTTTTTTTTTAAAGATATTAATGAGGATTTTTTTATCCTTTCAACCCACATACAGAATTGTATTTGAAGTGCATTTCTTGTAAACAGCATATAGTAGGCCACTTTTGTTTATTTTGGCCAATTCTACCTATTTTCTCGTTTGATTAGTGTATTTAGACAGCTTAGACTTAGGTTTTAACATGTCAATAAACACTATATGTGTCCTCTGGTTCTTGTTTCTTGATGTCTCTTATCTTCCTTTGGTTACTTAAATCTTTTATTTAATCATGCTTTATTAATAGTTTTTTTTAATCACATGGCATAGTTTTTATAGCAGTTGCAATGGATTTTTGCAAAATATTGCAGCTTATCATCATTAACTGACATCACAATTTATCACCCTGAGTGAAAGATAGAAATCTTTCTTCATTTGGGTTACCTTATCTTCCCCATTGTTCAATATCAGTCTTGAATACCAGGTAGTGTTATAACTTAAGTTTTAATTATCAAATAGAAGTCATAAAATTCATGAGGAACATTATAGTTTATTTATGTAGCCACATTTCTGCTTCTTCACATGTTATTCTTCCTTTCTGATGCCCCATTTACTTTTCTTTCTCTAACTTTCTGGGTCAATTTTCTTTCATAAGTCATAAAGGATTCACTCTTTTTTTTTTTTTGATGGCTTTTAACAACTGACTATCATATAAGTCATTATATGATATTGCAATGGTATATACAAGTTTTAGTGCCCTAAAAATCCTGAGTTCTGTGTACCCATCGTTCCCTCCCCCAAGCCCCTGGTGACAAGAAATTGTTTTACTTGCATCCATAGTTTTGCATCCATAGTATTATTGAAATCATACAGCATATAGTCTTTAGGTTGACTTATTTCACTTAGTAATATGCATTTATGGTTCCATAATGATTTTTTGGGGGGAACTTGATAGCTTATTTCATTTTTAGCACAAAATAGTATTCCATTATCTGGATATACCACAGTTTATCTATTCATCTGCTGAATGACATCTTGGTTGATTCCAAGTTTTGGCTATATCTATAAAGCTTTTATGAACATCCATGTGCAGATTTTATGTGGACATAAGTTTTCAACTTATTTCGAATACCAAGAGCATGATTCCTGGATTATGTGATAAAAGTATATTTAGTTTTGTAAGAAACAGTTCATTATTCTATGTCTTTCTTTTTTTTTTTTTTTTTATTCTGTCTTTTGCAAATCTTTTCCCCAGTCTATGCCTACCTTCTCATTCTGTTGGCATTGTCTTTTACAGAACAGGAGTTCTTAATTTTAATAATCTAGTTTATCAAGTATTGCTTTCAATGATTATACCTTCATTTATTATATCTAGAAAGTCATCATATCCAAGGTCATCTGGTTTTCTCGTAGGTTATCTTCTATGAGTTTATAGTTTTACACTTCTACATTTAGGCTTATGATCCATTTTAAGTTTTTGTTTTTGTTTTGTTTTAGAATATAAAGTGCATGTGTCTAGATTTATTTATTCTTTTTTTTTTTTTAACATGGATGTCTAGTTGTTCCAGCACCATTTGTTAAAAGGTCTATTTTGTCCCATTATGATGCCTTTGTCCCTTTGTCACACAAGTTGATTATATGGACCTATTTCTAGGCTCTCTATTCTGTTCCTTCACCAGTACCACACTGTCCTGATTACTATAGTTTCATTGTTTGAAGTTGGGTGGTATCTTACAACTTAGTTTTTCCCCTTCAACATTGAATTGGCTATTCTGATACTTTTACCTCTTCCCATAAACTCTAGACTCTGTTGATATGCATAAAATAATTCACTAATATTTGTCCTGGTTTGCATTTAATCCACAGGTTAATTTGGGAGAAATGACTTCTTGTTGATATTGTGCCTACCTGTCAATGAATATAAAATATTACTCCACTTATTTAGTTCTTGTTTGTTATCTTTCATCACATTGTGTAGTTGTTCTTATATAGATCTTATTTATATTTTGTTAGATTTATACCTAAGTATTTCATTTGAGGGGGGGATAATAATTTAAACAGTATTGTCTTTCTAATTCTAGTTGTTCATTGTGGATAGAGAGGAAATTGATGGAGTTATATATATTAACCTCATATCCTGCAACTTTGCTATGCTTGCTATTAGGGTCAGGAGCTTTGGTTCGTTCAGATTTTCAACATAGATGACTATGTTATCTGTGAATAAAGACAGTTTTAACTCTTTCCAATCTACATAGCTTTTCTTTCTTATTGTATTATCTAGGACTACCAGTGTACTGTTAAAAGGCGGTGAAAGGAGACATCCTTGCCCTGGCCCTGATTTTCAATGGAAATATTTTAGTTTCTCACCAGTAAATATGTTAGATGTTCATTTTTCAGGTGTTCTTTATTAAATTTAATAATTTTCCCTCTATTCCTGGTTTCTGAGTGTTTTTACCATGAATGGGTGTTGGATTTTTGTCAGTTTTTTCTGCATCTATTGATTGATCCTGTGATTTTATTTTGCCTGACAATATGATAGATTACATTAATTAATTTTCAAACGTTGAGCCAATTTTGTATGCCTGGGAATAATCCCATTGAGTTGTGTAAAAATCATTTTGTGCATTGTTGGATTCAATTTGTTAATATTTTAGGAATTTTTGCATCTATGAGAAATACCAGTGTTTGTTTTTCCTTGTAATGTTTTTGGTTTTGTTCTTAAGGCAATGCTAGCCTCCTAAAAGAAATCAGAAAGTACTTTATCTGTTGCTGTCCTCTGGAAGATATTCTACAGAATTTGTATAATTAAAGTACTGTAGTCCTCAACAGTGAACCCAGATAGGCCTGGGGATTTCTATTTTTGAAGCTTATTATTTAATCAATAGGATATAATATGATTCAGGTGATTATTTTTTTCTGTCAGTCTTGCCAAATTTTGTTTTTCAAGGAATTAGTCCATTTCAACTAGCTTATCAAAGTCTGTCATCATAGAGTTGATCATATTCCTTTATTATCCTTTTGATATCTATGGGATCTATAGTGATGCCCCTGATTTTGATATTAGTAATTTGTCTTTTCTTTTTTTCTTAGCATTGCTAGAGACTTATCAATTTTATTGATTTATTTTAAGAAATCAGTTTTTGGTTTTGTAGATATTCTCCACTGATTACTGTTTTGAATTTCATTAATATCTGCCCTAATTTTTATTATTCCTATTATTCTGCTTACTTTGGATTTAACTATATTTAGTCTTACAAAATGAGAGCTTAGGTTTATTTTTTACCTCCCATTTTTTAATTGTATGATTCTGATGCTATGAATTTCTAAGTCCTGCTCTCACTCCATTCCACAAATTTTGATAAGTTGTATTTTCACTTTTATTTAGGTCAAAGTATTTCTCTTGAGATTCCTTCTTTAACTTGCATTATTGAGAAGTATGTTAATCTCCAAGTATTTTGAGCTTTTATAATTATCATTCTGTTATTGATTTCTAGTTTGATTTCACTATGGTCTGAGAGTAGACATTGTATAATTGTCTTAATTTTGAGGTGTTTTTATGGCACAGAATGTGTCTATCCTGGTGAATATTCTATGTGAACCTGAGAAGAATATCTAATCTGATGTTAAGTGGAATAGTTTATAGATACCCGTTATTTCCAGTTGACTGATGTTGTTTTCTTCTATCCTTCCTGATTTGTGCTTGCTGGATTTTTCCATTTCTAATAGAGAGGTGCTTAATTGTCAAACTATGACAGTGGATCCATCTGTTTCTCCTTGCAGTTCTTTCAGCTTGTTTCTTATATTTTGATTACTCTTTTATTAAGTGCATAACATTAAGAATTATTGTTTCTTTTAATATGGATCCCCTTTGTCATTATGTAACACCCCTTATTATCGCTGATAACTTGCCTTGCTCTAAAGTCTGTTGTGTCTGAAGTTAACATAACTCTCCCTCTTGCTTTGGATTAGTGTTAGCATAGTAAGTCTTTATCCATATTTTTAATCTATATGTGTCTTTATAAAGTGGATTTCTCATACACAATATACAGTTCTTGCTTTCAACAGTCTTTTAATTGATATATATTTTTTAATGAGTTTTAAAAACTTTTTTTTTTTAATTAGAGAGAGAGCATAAACGGGGGATCTGGAGCTGGATTGGGAGAAGCAGACTCTCTGCTGAGCAGGGAATCTGACAGGGCTCAACCCCAGGATCCTGGGATCATGACCTGAGATGAATCAGATGCTTCACTGACTGAATCACCCTGGTGCCCCTTAATTGATGTAATTACAGCACGGATATTTAAAGTGATCCTTGACATAGTTAGATTTAGACCTACCATATTTGTTACTGATTTCTATTTGTTGCCATTGTTTTTCTGTTCCTATTCTGTCTTCCACTCATTTTCTGCCATTTGCATTTTATTTTTTTTTAATTTTTGTTTTAGAGATAGAGCATGATTGGGGGAGGGGCAGAAGAACAGGGAGCATCCCAAGCAGACTCCCTGCTGAGTATGGAGCCCAGTGTAGGACTCCATCCCAGGACCCTGAGATCATGATCTGAGCCAAAATCAAGAGTCAGATCCTTAACTGGCTGAGCCATGCAGGTGTCCCTGCCATTTGTAGTTTTATTTTTTTATTTATTATTTTATTTTATTTTATTATTTATTTATTTTATTTTTAAAGATTTACTTATTTATTGCTGAGAGAGAAAGAGAGACAGAGGGAGAAGCAGATTCTTCCCGGATTCTGGGATCATGACCTGAGCCAAAGGCAGATGCTCAACCGCTGAGCCACCCAGGCATCCCCATTTGTAGTTTTAATTGAACATTTAATGTGATTCTGTTTTCTCTCAGTTCTTACTATATCAACTGCAGATTTTTAAAAACTGTTTTAGTTATTGCTATAGAATTTGCAATAAACGTTTAAAACTAATGCAAATCCACAGCTTGTTATGTGTTGTAAGCAGCATATTACAAAAAAATCGTATTTTATCTCATCTTTCATATTATTATTGTCATTCATTTCACATATACATAAATATACATACATGTAGATATTCATACATAATTAAATACATTGTTCCTATTTTGAAAAAACTTCTATATGTTAAATCAGTTAAGAATAAGAAAAAGGTTTTACTTATTTCTTTTGCAATACTCTTTCTTTATGGAGATTTGAGTTTCTGACCATATTTTTACCCTCTGAGAATTTTTTTAAAAATTTTCTTACAAGAAAGGTCTCCTAACAAGAAATTTCCTCAATTTTAGTTTGTGTAAGAAAGTGTATTTCTCCTTCAACGTTGAAGGACAATATCACAGGGTGCAGAACTCTGCATTTTTTTTTCTCTTTAAATATTTTATGCTATTGTTCTTTGCATGATTTTTAAGAAGTCAGAGATAATTCTTACCTTTGCTCTACTATAAGTAGAGTAACATTTTCCCCCTGGATTCTCTTAGAAATTTTTTTTTTTTTATTTTGACCCTGTAAAGTTTGAATACATTTGCTTAGGTGTTGTTTTTAGCAATTTATCCGCATAATGTTCTGAGTTTCCTATATTTGTGGCTTCTTTCCAACATTTACATGGGAAAATCTTAGTACTGATGAATTGATTTTTCACTGTGTTAAAGTTATTCCTTGTGAAGATAGAGTGATGATGTTTGGCTTTTCTTCTCAGATTGTTTTTAACTCTCAGACTGTCCATCTTAAACCTACAGCAATTTGTCAACTAGAGGTCAGGTTTTCCTACCCCAGTACTTATTCACTTGGAGATATATCTGCTAAGCTGTGATTCTCTTAATCTACTTGTCTGTGTCCAATTTGGGGGCGGCGGGGGGCAGCAGTTTTCCCTTTGGCATAATTTTTATATAAGAAAATAATTTTTTTTAAAAAAAGAAAATAACTATTTGTTTTCTAAGAAAAAGTTCTTAACGTTTTTCCAGTTAAGCTTTCTCCTTGTTGTTAGGTTGTAGTAGTCACTTCTAAACTACTTTCATATTGAAACACAACTGAATATCTAATTTAATTTTCAAAAATTAAATCTTATTATATTTACTTCCTCCCTAATATTTAGAGGTGGGTGTGCTAACCCTTTGTTTTTATTTGTCTGAGGAAGTATTTCCTTCCTGTTTCTTACAGATGATTTTGCTGGGTGGAGAATTCTGGGTTGAGAGGTGTTTTGATTTTGTTGTTTATTTTCCAGAACCTAAAAAAATACTGGAACTTATTCTGGCCTCCATGGTTTCAGGTAGGAAGTCTTCTGTCATTCTATATGATGTTCCACCATAGGTGTCCTGTCCTTTTGGAAGTTCTCAAGACTTTTCTCTTGTCTTTGAGTTTCAGAAATTTAATTTTGACATATCTTGGATAGATATTTTTAGGGTAATTGATCAGATTTTTAACTCTGTAGGTATGTATCTTTTGCCAAATTTGAAAATTCTGGGGCTGTTACTTAATTGAAAACTCTGTGACCTATTAACAGCTCTCTAAGATTTTAATAGTGTAAATTATCATTCTATAGGGCCCCAAAGTTCAGTTTATTTTTTCTCACTGTCTTTTTCTCTGTCATTCAGGTTGTTTAGATTCTTTTGATATATTGTCAACTTATTCTCCCCACTCTTATTGCCACTCTAATATTGAACTCATTCAATACATTTTTAAATATATGATATTACATTCTTTTATAATGTTATTGGTTCTTTTTTATAACTTGTATTTCTTTGAAGTTTTTTGGGGAGATAATTTATTACTGAAGAATGTTATCAGGGCTACTTTTAAAATAATTTTTAGATAAGAATTTGCATGGTCTTAATGTTGATCAGTTAATTCTCATATTCAAGTTGTGATTGTTGGTTTTGGATCACACATATATAAATTGTATCATATACATTTTGTTTACAAGATTAGAGGACTCTGAACCTTGTAATTTGACAAGCAAATCACTCTATTTAGGTGTTGTATGCCAATTCTGACCTAGTATTGTCGCAAGACCCTTCCTTATTTGATTTGGAGAAGAATGATGGTGACTGGCCTGCCTCCTATTGCTAGTTTGGAAACACTAAGCCTGCATTACCTTATTCTATTGGGAGAAAGAGACACAGATGCATTGTTGCTGTGTCAGTTTTCCAAAGAATTTTTACCTTCTTATCATCTTTCAGAGTTTTTCTTTTCTTTTCATTTCTTTTCTTTCTTTTTTTTTTTTGTACCACTTATGTTATTTATAGGTTTTATGGTTGTACTGAGTGAGGAGGAGCAAAGGCAATGAATCTACATCACTTTCTAGACTAGAAGTGCTCTTTGCTTCTAATACTACAAAAGATACACAGTTTATAAATTTTTCTTGGTTAGGAAGCATTTCCTTAATGCTTTTGGCAAATAAATCATTTTTTTGTGATTTTTATATACCAGGTGTGGGTATATTAGACCATATAAGCAAATAGTGAATGGATTATATTTCATGTGTAAGAGAAAAAAGGTTTAGAGAAATTAAGACTTTCTTTTCAAATCCACATATCTGGTATATAGTAGAGACAGTGCTTAAATAAAAATAATAAATTTTGCAGAATTCCAGCACATATCTAGTATAAAGGGAAAAATATCAGTGAGAATTCAATTCCTTAGTTAAAGCTTAAAGATATTTATTCCTACAAGATATTTATTCCTATATCCTTAAAGATATTTATTCCTACGGGCCAGTTAATATTGAGAATTATCTATTAATAATTTCTGTAATTATTTGAGAACTAAGGAAACAAACTAGATTGAACACTTAGGTATAACTCTCAAAACAAAGCAAATAAATCCTCCAAGAGAACTATTATATTGTGATTCCAAAGGTAAATAATAATAGTGTTAAAATGGAAAATCACCAGGGCCTTTCTCCATCTACTAAGAATCATACATCAATCACACCAATATAATGGATTCTTCATTGTAGTTATCCACCATAAGCAACTCAATTTTGAAATTAAGAGCATATCATTAGATAAAATACTAGCTTCAATGGAAGCCTAGTAAATGTGCTTTTTAGCTTTCTAGGTTCTATTATATAATATACATTAAAAATAATTTGCTAATATGAAGCAATATACTTGGAGAGGCAAAATTAACATTTTGTTTACATGAGAAAAAAATATATTTACCCTTCAGTAGTTAGCACTACAAGCAGTGCCTGGGTGGCTCAGTTGGTTAAGTGTCTGACTCTTGGCTTCAGCTCAGGTCATGATCTTAGGGCTGTGGGATTGAGCCTCACAGTGGGCTCCACACTCAGTGTGGAGTCTGCTTAAGACTTTCTTCCTCTGTACCCACTCCCTGCTTATAAATCAATCAATCAATCAATCTTATAAAGAACTACCAGAATTTAGAAAATAGAAAATATAGGTTGCTGTAGAATGGAGGTGATTGAGGCTTTGCTAGATTTTCATTTTAAATTTTTTTTTTTTTTATTATTTATGATAGTCACACAGAGAGAGAGAGAAGCAAAGACATAGGCAGAGGGAGAAGCAGGCTCCATGCACCGGGAGCCCGACGTGGGATTCGATCCCGGGTCTCCAGGATCACGCCCCGGGCCAAAAGCAGACACTAAACCGCTGCGCCACCCAGGGATCCCTAGATTTTCATTTTAAAGGGTGGATATCATTTGAGCATCAGAGGACATTCTTTATTCATATTCTCATATTGTTCTATTCACAGAAGGAATAATATATGTTTAATCGAACTTCACCTAAATTTGATAAAATTAGGATGATAAAGTTTATAAATATAGACATCACAGTACCTGTCGTAATAATTGATAAAGAAAACCATTTGAGAAGCTGGGACATAAGCAAATTTATACACTTATAAAGTAGAGTATCTGACAGAAAAGAGCTCCCTGGATGGGGTGGGAGGGAAGGGGCTCCAGAGACTTGAAAAAGACTCCCCTGAATTTTTAGATAAGTAATATTCGGTTCAATATGTAATAAGGCTATACAACATTACGGGGGGAAACGGCCAAAAGAATTAGAGGGAACAATCTCTTAGGTAATTCATGGCTAGGAATAAATTCTGTTCTCATCAGGTAAAACCAAAACTCCTTATAAATAACAAGATATTGAGCAAAGTCTTGAAAGGAATTTTGCCTGTCATGATGCAAAATTAGCCCTAAACAAAATACTATTAGTCCTACTAAATAATGCTTTAAATAACTACTACAGAGAATAAAACCATTTCCATGTAAATTAACTATATCAGAATTAATTACACAAAAGTATAGTTAGGAATGTAAAAATAATTAGCCCACAAAGTAAAATAGATAGATTAATCATTCCAGATATCACACAGATAACTGTTTTACCTTCCCTATTGATTAATTCTGTTATGACTTACAGTTATCCAAAACACTATGGTGTAAAGGCTGAAAATATTAAGTAGAAATGTGAAAAGAATATCAACAGAAAAGACCCAAATTAAAATTTTAGAGATGAACACTACAAGGACTATGATAATAATTAAAAAAAAAACTCTCTGGGATTAATTACACATCAGAAATTACAGAAAAGAACAATACCAAATACTAATACTAAGCTTGAATGTATTGTGCTAGAATTTACCCAAAATTAAGCAAAATAAGAAAAATTTAAAAATGATATGATTGTTCTGAGGAAAATATCAAATAACCTTATATACATAATAAATTGGAATCTTCAATCAGAATGGAAGTTGGAGAGAGGACTATTTGAAGAAATGACTAAGAATTTCCAATTTTATTTAATAATATAAATTTACATATCAAAGAAGCTCAATGAAACACAAGCAAAATAAATAAAGAAAAATATACCCTGTCATATCATAATCAAATTGTTAAATCTTACATCAATCTACTCTACAATAAGGAAGAAAGTTTTTGTTTGTTTGTTTGTTTGTTTGTTTGTTTGTTTGTTTAGAGCAGCCAAAGGAGGATAACACACTAAGTACAGGTGAATAAAAATCAGAATTATAGCTGATGTCTCTTCACTTATTAATGAAGAAGACCTTTGAAACTGTCTTTAAGTGTTGTAAAGCTGTAAAACTAGAAATCTATATGTCAAAGACCTATTTGGAGATAAATTAAGATGCTTTCAGACAAACAGAAGCTGATTTGTCACCTATAGACTGCTGCTAAAATAAATTTAGAAGGAATTCTTTCAGGCAGAAAAAAATATATAAATATGTATACCAGAAAGAAATCTAAAATAAAGAAATGAGGATCACTCAAAAAGTAGCAATTTTTTTCTTATTTAAAATAATAATTGGGGCACTTGGGTGGTTTCATGCGTTTAGTGTCTGACACTTGATTTTTGGCTCAGGTCCTGATCACATGGTTGTGGGATGGAGTCTTGCATCATCACTTAGCATGGGACCTGCTTGAGATTCTCTGCCTTCCTTTCCTTCTGTCCCTCACCCTACTCTCCCTTGTACTCTCTCTCTCAAAAATGATTGTTTTATTAAGTAAAAATAAAATTCATTGTAAAGTTTATAACCTAATTTGAAGTAAGATGATTAACAGTAGTGCAATTGTTAAAAGGCAAGAATCTTATAATATTTTAAGATTCTTATTCAGGAAGTGATATAATCACTTGAAGGAAGACTGTATTAAGTTTAAGATGAATAATACACCCCAAAAAGTAGCCACTAAAATGACTTGCAAGACTTATAGATAATAAATAAACAAGAAGGAATCACAAACATATTTTATTAATCCAAAAGTCGACAGCAAAAGAAGTAAAAAGAAATAGTACAAGTAGAAAACAGAAAAATGGTAGCAATAAACCAAAGCATACTAAGAATTGCATTAAATGTAAATGGCCTAAAGGCCTTCATTTCAAGGAGAGTTTAATAGAGTGTATGATAAAAGCAAGATTTAACTATAGGGTGCCTACAAAATCCATTTTAAACTTAAGGCACAATTAGATGACAAGCAAAAGAAAAGACAATGGTAATTCATACTAACATTAATCAGAAAAAGCAGAGGGACAGTATTACCAGACAAAAGAGACTCCAGAGAAAAGAGCATTATTGATAAAGAAAATAATTTAGCAAAACTAAAGAAGTAAATTCATTAACAGGAACTATATTTCTAATAAGCTTCAGAATACATGAGGTAAAAACAAATAGAATTACAAAAAGAAATAGACAAATCCAAAAGAAAGCTGACAGAATGGGAGAAGATATTTACAAATATCCTTTCAGATAAAGGGCTAGTATCTAAAATCTATAAAGAACCTATCAAACTCAACACCCAAAGAAAAAATAATTCAATCAAGAAATGGGAAGAAGACATGAACAGACATTTCTCCAGAGAAGAGCTACAAATGGACAAAAAGCACAGGAAAAAATGTTCAACATCACTTAGCATCAAGGAAATATAAATCAAAATCACAATGAGATATCACCTCACACCTGTTAGAATGGCTAAAATTAACAAGTCAGGGAGACACCTGGGTGGCTCAGCAGTTGAGTGTCTGCCTTTGGCTCAGGATGTGATCACGGAGTTCCAGGATCGAGTCCCACATCCGGCTCCTGCGTGGAGCCTGCTTATCCTCCCTCTGCCTATGTCTCTGCCTCTCTCTCTGTCTCTCATGAATAAATAAATAAAAATCTTTTTAAAAAAATCAAATTAAATTAAAATTAACAAGTCAGGAAATGACAGATGTTGGCGAGCATGCGGAGAAAGGGGAACTCTCTTAATGTTCATGGGAATTCAATCTGGTGCAGCCACTCTGGAAAACAGTATAGAGGTTCCTCAAGGTTGAAAATAGAAAAAAAAAAAAAAAAAAGAAAAGAAAATAGAGCTCCCCCATGACCCAAAAAATTGCACTACTAAGTATTTACCCTAATAATACAAATGTAGTGATCCAATGGGGCACTTGTACCCCAGTGTTTATAGCAACAATGTCCACCATAGCCAAACTAGAGCCCACATGTCCATCAACAGGTGAATGCATAAAGAGGTGATATATATAATGGAATACCACTAAGCCATAACAAATATGGAATCTTGCTATTTGCAATGACATGGATGAAACTAGAGGGTATTATGCTAAGCAAAATAAGTCAATCAGAGTAAGACAATTATTATGTGATCTCACTCGTATGCGAAATTTAAGAAACCAAACAGAGGATCATCAGGTAAGAGAAGGAAAAATAAGACAAAATCAGAAAGGGAAACAAACCATAGGAGACTCAATCATAGGAAACAAACTGAGGGTCGCTGGAGGGGAGAGAAGTTGGGGGATGGGGTAACTGGGCGTTGGACATCAAGAAGGGCATGCAATAAGTACTGGGTGCTAGAGAAGACTAATGAATCACTAACCTGTACCTCTGAAACTAATAGTATACTATATGTCAATTGAATTTCCATTTTAAAAAGTCAACAGAAAATCCATAAGGATATAGATCATCTGGTTGTAAATTACACAAGGATAATATTTGGCATTTCACGGACATCTGCATGATTGCAACAGATATAAACATTATTTAGATATTTTTACTAAAAAGATGGGTCTCTAGTACAGGTTTCACCTGTCATCAGCATTATGATAAAATTATAAATTTTACATATGGCCTGTAGTCCAAGCTTCAGTCTCTTTAAAAGTACAAATCGAATTTAAGTTTCAGTTTGTCATTATGTTTCTTATCCTTAGGATGACCTAAGTCCCAGAAAAATACAGCTCTGACAATGGGAATACAATTGTTTTGATTGTTTCTTTTAATTTTTGTATTGTCAACTTAGGATTTTCAACTTCCAGATACAGTGCCATCTATTTTTAGTGGTACTATCATTAGGGAACTTTCTTATTACTTAGAAACTTCATTGTTGCTATCGGTCTCAATCAGCAGGCAAAACAAACAGTGGCATTCATAAAAATTGAACTGGCCAAACTATCTGACACTCATGGGCTTCCTTGCTTGACTATGTTACCTCTGGTCCTCAGGACCATGGGATCCACACTCTTTCGCATTCCTCCATGCTTAACATATGAGGTTTCAACATATTTCCCTGTGAATTCGTGTGTATTTTCCTGATCTCAGATGATTCTGGGAGATATGGAAAGTACCACCAAGGAGTCATGTAATATCATTATTGCAAACTATAAACTGCTTTCTTATCTATTGTCTGAAGCAGGTTATTTATGACCTAAAACTCAGACACTTTTAGAATAGGTAAATTGAAGGGGGTCATCTTGGTCAGCCAAAGGCAATGGTAATACCCATGTTTGTTCCTTCTTAAACTCTCTTCACAATAATACAAACAATAAAAAGATAAAGGAAACCTACACAGAAGCTATACCTTTAGCATAACATGATGACAGAGAATGCCTAAAATTAAAAATGAGTAATGAGAAAAATCACAAAGTGTCAGTGCACAATCACTAGAACATCTACCCACACTCACCTCACCATACGACTTTGTGGCAAGCAAAAGCAAATGAAATAGTAACTATGAGTGAAAGACCAAGCAGAACTGTCATTAAGGGACCTAAGTCTGATGATAAACAACAGGCAGAAAGATGATTACACTAAATTTGAAAATTTCAAAATACAAGTGTCTGGGTAAAAATAGAGACTATATAGAATAAACCTGAAAATAGATGTTGTTTAAAAGAACAGCCATGGTTTAAGGGCAGGAATAACTTAAAATGCAGGAGTAAAATAAAAGGAAAGTCTTAGAAACATAGGTTCTGGAAGAGACACAAAATAAAAAGAAAAGCACCTTTTAAAAATTCAGGTGTAAATGGGAAAGAGAAAAACTACAGTTCTGCAAGACAAACGCAAACTTTATAATTGGAGCACCCACAACTCTTACTCCTTCATGACAAGGAAATAGAGCCTGCTAGATAACTTAGACTTCAATATGCTGACAGCAGTGTGTGCCATTAAATGAGAAATATTAGAACCCCCAAACCATAAAACGAACAGGAAGAAAATCCCATATGTATCAGTAGAAGAAAATGTTCTGCCTCTGAAAACAAAACCAAGAACCAGGAAAAATGAAAAACAAAAAAACTGCTAATACTCAGAGAGAATCAAATATATTCAAGTATGTGAGGGTATTAAAGACAACTAGAGTGAGTCTCTCACTCGCAGTTTCTGAAGCCTTAAATCCAGAAGCAACAGAAATGTACAAAAAAACAGGAAAAAATATGGAGAGTTAATTGAATTCAAGAGAAAAATGCAATTATCACAGAAGTGGAAAATTACATGATGTACAAGAGGGAAATATTCAAAATTAACATAATGAAAAACAGGAAAGTAGTAATTCAGAGAAAGAAAATGACAAGAAAAGTTAAAGTAGTAGGAATGGATGACAAGTAAAGAATTACGTAATCTTAAAACAGACTTAACATGTAAAACTAATCCAAGAAGTTAGTTTTCAGAAAAAGAAAGTCTGAATGTTGAAAGGGTTCAATGAGTACCTGGCAAGAAGGGGAGGAGAATGATCCACTTGAAGAAAAACTGACCTCTATGCTTTGGAGCCAAAATATAACTAGAAGACAGGGTTTGGGATGAAGAGGAACAATAGCTTTATTGCTTGTTTAGGCAAAGAAGGCTGCAGTGGGCTATGGCTTTCAAAGACTGCTAGAGGAAGGATGAACAGTTTTATGGCGAAATACAGGATCTAGCTAGTTGTGACAGGAATTGTGTTTGTGTGGCCAGCCTCCTTGATCACGTCTTTAGTGTGGTACAGGGCTCCAGCAGCAAAAGGCTTAGAATGGAGGAGGGGAAGTTTGTGGGAGAGAAAAAGGAAGGTTACTTTAAAATCAAGCTTTGCTAAAGCATTAGCACAGCCATTTTTATTTTTGTTCAACTTTGTGCTTTTAGATGTTTCAGAATTAGCCAAATAGATTTCAAGAGTAAAGGTAAAGTAGTCAAGACAATAAGATCAAACTTCAGAAGAAATAAGCAGTAGGCTAGCATTTGATTTTTCAAAACCAGTGTATGAAGCAGAGTAACAAATAGCTTTTTTTTTTAATTCAGTGAACAAAGGCAAACAGTTTTATATGTAGCTATGCTCTTATTAAATTATGAAGACTATAAAGTAAATCTTTCTACCATAAACTGGGGGACTTCTGCATCCATCTGTTCTTCTTAAAGAACATATTGGAGAGTAACCTTCTTCCAACCAAATATTGCCTGAAAAACCTCAGGAAAAGTCCTAATGGTGAGTATTTTATTTTGTTTAAAGATTTATTTATTTTAGAGAGAGTAGGGAGGGAGGGGAAGAGGGAGAAAACCTCAAGCAGACTCCCTACTGAGCATGGAGCCCAACTCAGGCTGGACTCAGAACACTGAATTCACGAGCTGAGCTGAAATCAAGTGTCAGACACTTAACTGATTGAGCCACCCAGGCACCCTCTATAATGAGTGTTTTAAAATGGCTAAATGGGGGATCCCTGGGTGGCGCAGCGGTTTGGCGCCTGCCTTTGGCCCAGGGCACGATCCTGGAGACCCGGGATCGAATCCCACGTCGGGCTCCCGGTGCATGGAGCCTGCTTCTCCCTCTGCCTGTGTCTCTGCCTCTCTCTCTCTCTCTGTGACTATCATGAATAAAAAAAAAAAAAAAATTAAAATGGCTAAATATCTAAGACCCCCCAAAAAGGGGGGGGGCAAGATAGGGAAATAATTTAAACAGAAAATCTGATAAAATAAACATATGACAAGGTAGGAGGAAAAGGAAGAAGAAATTGAAAATTATAAATTCTTTCTATTGGCAATAGGTTGACAGTAAATGTTATAAATAAATATAATCATTGAATGGCTAATTAAGGAGAGGACTAAACACAATGGAAAGGTGTATGTACAAGCATAACCAATACAATTTTATCAATTTATTAAGTGATAAAATTTCCTAAAAAGTTAAAACTTTTCCTAAAGCTCCAAAAAGTATTTTTTTTTAAAGATTTATTTATTTGAAAGAGAGAAAGAGAAGGAGCAGAAGTGAATGTGTAAGGGGAAGGGCAGAGGGAGAAAATCTTCAAGTAGACTGCCCATTGCACATGGAGTTCCATGTAGAGCTTAATCTCACAACCCATGAGATTCTGACCTGAGCTGGAACCAAGAATCAGACACTTAACTGACTGAGCTGCCCCAGTGCCCCACAAAAAGTATTTTGTAGAAAAACTAACAGCCTGTAAAGCAAAATATACATAATCACAAAAATTGTGACTTAGTTTATAGTGATATGAGAGTCATAATAGTAAATGCGAATGGCTTTATTCCTGTAATAAATAGACTTCCAATTTGGTTCACAAATGAAAACCTAACTACTGGACAGACACTGGACATTCTACTGGACAGACACTGAAAATTAAAAAAAAAAACATATGGGTAAAAATAAAGGATGGACAAAAAATATCAAGTAAAAAAAAAGAAAAAAATCAGGAGTAATATCAAAGTAGAATTTAAACTCCAAACGTTAATCTTAACAAAGAACACTTTCTAATATTAAAATCCACAAGTCACAATGAATTCACGGTGAACACTGAATACATATGACAGATTATTTAACAAAAACATAATAAATTCAGGTTTGAAACAAAAACCATAGAGGATGCAAAGACATAGATATGAATAGAAATGCTGGGCAGCCAGGGTGGCTCAAGCGGTTTAGTGCTGCCTTCAGCCCAGGGCATGATCCTGGAGACCCGGGATCAAGTCCCACATCGGGCTCCCTGCATGGAGCTTCTCCTTCTCCCTGTGTCTCTACCTTTCTCTGTGTGTGTGTGTGTGTCTCATGAATAAATAAATAAATAAAATCTTTAAAAAAGAAACACTAATAATAGAATATTAGAAATGTGACCTAGTACAAAGCAGATCAATTGAGCAATATGGACATTAAATACCTAAATGCAATACAAAAATGTGGACCCATTGATAACCCAAATTCTACCTCTTGAGAAGAGAAAATACATCTTCTTTTCAAGTATCCAAGAGATAGTTACAAAAACGTTCTTTAATAGGTAACAATTTTCACAAGTTAGAAATTACATTCTCATCAAATAGCAAAAAGGAAACTGTAGAAATCATCAAGAAAAACAAAGAACAAATAAAAAAGGCCCTTTCAACAAAGCAAGAAATAATATCCAATGGGGGGAGAAAACAGTCTCTTCAACAATTGGTGCTGGGAAAACTGGATCACTTTCTTCTACCATATATAAAAATCCAAAATATATGAAAAACTTATGTGTGAGACAGGAATCCATTAAAACCCCTGAAGAGAGAGAACATAGGCAGCAACCTCTTTGACATTGGTCAGAGCAAGTTCTTACTAGGTACATCTCCAGAAGCAAGAAAAACGAAAGCAAATATGATTAATGGGTTTTCATCAAGAAAAAAGCTTCTGGAAAAAAAAAAAAAAAAAAAAAAGCTTCTGCACCATGGAGGAAAAAAAATCAATACTAAAAAGGAGCCTATGGGATATAAGAAGATATTTGAAATGACCTATCTGATAAAGGATTAGTATCCAAAATTTATAAAAAACTTATCAAACTTAACCCCCAAAATACAAATAATCCAGTTAAGAATGGACAGAAGACATCCAAATGGTTTGCATTCTCCAAAACAAATTATTGTAAAACAGCTGGATGAAAGGATTGAGTTTTATAAAATCACTCAGTTTGGATTTGCCTAAGACCTTTTCTGCCTTCCTCCTATCTATATACCTGTCAAAGAATATTTGTCATTCAGGTTAGAAAGACTAATTCTTACAGTAGCATGAAAGAAAACAGGAGTCCAGAAAATATGAGAATACTACATTTATGTAAAGGACATGTGGAAAAGGATTTTAAATATGCAAAAATAAGTTAGCTGTTCAGAGTTCCTCAATAACAGAGGAGCAGAAAGCTGTGCTGCAACTTTGTTTCCTGGGCTGCTTGAAGGTGACATCTTGATATTAAATAATAATAATTATTAATTATTATTAATTATTAATAATTAATAATATTAAATAATAGTACTAAAATAGTACCCTTAATGATATCAAACAGTGCTGAACACTGTTTGTCAAAGGAACTTACTCAAATTTTATTTAATCCTAACAACAATCCTGTAAGGAGTGCATTTTAACCTCAATAAAGGGTGAAAGAGAGTACCCTGTTTCCCAGGGTAGCAAAGCTAGTAAGGAGAAAAAATAATGTGAAAATATATATCTGTCTTATTTCAAAGTCATTTTTCTTTTCATGATGCTTTATCTCTTATTCTACTAATGTTAAGGACCTATATAGCATATATGTGGGCATTATCCTTGATACCTTGCTATTTTTTTTTTTTTGGTATCTACATTTATTAAGTCCCCCACCCTAGTCTAAGACACTATTTCCTTCTTGCCTTACAAAAACACTTTATTTGATAACTTTGGCCTCCATGAAGTAATTATTGCCATCATTTTTACCTGGACATCTCCTAACCGTCATTTCAGTACTCAGATGAAACATTATTTACTGCTGAGTGAAGTAAGTCAATTGGAGAAGGACAAACATTATATGGTCTCATTCATGTGGGGAATATAAATAATAGTGAAAGGGAATAGAAGGGAAGGGAGAAGAAATGGGTGGGAAATATCAGAAAGGGAGACAGAACATAAAGACTCCTAACTCTGGGAAACGAACTAGGGGTGGTGGAAGGGGAGGAGGGCGGGGGGTGGGAGTGATTGGGTGACGGGCACTGGGGATTATTCTGTATGTTAGTAAATTGAACACCAATAAAAAATAAATTAAAAAAAATACTCTGGGAAAACAAAACAAAACAAAACAAAGAAACATTATTTACTCAGGAAAGGACTTCCCCAATTCTCAAGAAACAAAATTTGGTCCTCTTGTATTATATACTCCTATACCCTATTCTTAGCATTTGAATTATCATAAATGTGATCAATAATTGATCATGAAGTTATGTCTTTAAAATCAATATTCATTAGACTCCTAGTTAACAAAATTAGGGAAAATGTGGGTCTTATTCACAGATACAACTATAATGCCTTATATAATGCCTAATAACACGCAGCAGAGGCTTGATAAATATTTGTTAATAAATAAGGCAATGATATTTAAGATAGCCACATAGAGAATACTTGTAGTTATATCTTGTATGCATTGGTTTGTCTCCCAAGTTTCTGCTTCATGGGACAGTTGAGTAATATTCCAAATACAGATAAAATGTTAGTATTGAAAAGATCGCCAAAGTTCCTATAGTTCTGGGGTTAAATATTTGCCACTTAGCTAAAACATCTATTTAAATGGTCACCTTTTCTGTGGTTAAACATCTTTAATCTCAGGAAATTTAGTATCCAGAGGAAACCCACTGATACAATGATAATTAAACCATTTCACTGAATCTAGGAATAATTCGATTAAAATGCCCACTCGGGTAGCATGTCAAACTTCTGACAAAGTCATTACTGAATTTCTACTTTTCCAATGGCAGGAGGTCCAATTAAAAATTGGAAGATACTAAGAATGATGTGTCGACCTTCTTCATGAGCATAGACAACACACACCCTTAGACAGTCTACATCCTTACATGTGGTCTGTGGATCTTATAGACAGTTGGATGCAAGTCCAACTGTGCTTTAGGGGAAAGTCTGTTTACTAAAACATCCACTGAAGGAGATAGTTCCGGCTCTCTAGAATTTTAATCTTTAAAGAATAATATCTAGCCCCAGAACAAAGCTCTATGATTTTGATTTTTTTAAATTTTTATTTATTTATGATAGTCACACACAGAGAGAGAGAGAGAGAGAGAGAGAGAGAGGCAGGGACACAGGCAGAGGGAGAAGCAGGCTCCATGCACCGGGAGCCCGACATGGGATTCGATCCTGGGTCTCCAGGATCGCGCCCTGGGCCAAAGGCAGGCGCCAAACTGCTGCACCACCCAGGGTTCCCAGCTCTATGATTTTAAAATGTCGCCATTTCAAAATAGCCATAAATTGGACTCCTCTGAGAGTACTTATATAAGATTTTGGGGGGAAAAGGTGAAGAGATAGTGGCATAGTAGGATAATTTCCCAATAGTCATAATGCTATTTTTGTATTAAATATTGAGAACGTATACACACAAAAAGAAAATGCTCTGAGATTCACTTCATTATCTAGAGTCACAGTTATGTTGTAAAGCTTTAATATTGCCTAGTGCTTTTTTTAATATACAGTCATCTTTTGGAGCATATGTGCTTAAAGTGGAAACAATCACATAAATAGCTATGATATTAAGTGAAGGGAAGTCTCTACTTGTATTTAATTTGTCATTCTGCCATGGCCCTCAAGTGTGAGAAGCTGGCTATATTCAAACCTCTTATATCATACTACCAGTAAAAGTAATTTTTTGCTAAAATAATTTTAAAAATCTAGGCTTCTTCACAATAACTGTTTGTATTACAAGTTGCTTTTTCTCATTCATTTGAGCTAATTGATCTTTCCCCACATGTACTAAATATAAAATGCCAAAATAGTACTAATATTTTAGCAAAGAGAAACAATTATACCTGAACATGTATGGAGCCACAACTAATTATATACCCATAGCAGGTGGCAATAAATAGTTTCCCACAAACATTGGCTGATGTTATAAAAACACTCACCTTTACTCACAGATTCATGTTGTTCCCCATGGTGCATTGCAATATTTGTTTTGCTGACAACAAACACTCAAGAATCTGACATTAGATCACTTTCAATTAAGTGTGAAAGAGTGGCAGACAAACTCAGGGGAAGATGCATTTTTACTTAATGCCATATAAAACACAACAGTTTTACTCTGGAAAACATTGGCAGTCAAAATCCCAGATATTTTAGAATCAAAGTTGGCATAAAATTGTTCGTAATATACTTTTTTTCTTACTGATATACTTTTATATTATAGTATCAGTATTTTCTTATGGTTTCATTCAGTTTTACCCAGAGTAGAAAAACAAGGCTATTGATTTGGGTCCCTTCAAGTACATTACTGTTAACAAAATGTTGACTCTGTACCTAGCCAAATACTTTTTTTAAATGTCTAACAAAATAAAAGGGAGTACCTGATATAGATTAAACATGCACTAAGAAATCCCTGCAATGGAGGTAAAAGCAAATAAGTAATTACATGAGATGGAGCTAAGAGACCAACTTACTGAATCATTTCATAAATATACTATAGATTAAGTAAATTGGCAAGCAAGTATGTATACAGTTATGCTTTATTTGAATACCTTAGGGCTTAAATGGATAAGGTTATCAAGGTTTTGATTCCTTATATCTTTCATTGACCATTTTATTTGAAACTTCAAATGTTAATATATGACAGATTGTTTGGAACCACTTTTGATACATAGCATCAGATGGGAGTTTAGTTGAATATCTGGTATATAGGTAACTGTGTCAGCAAAAGAAGCCACATCTCCTATATGAAACTATCCATAAATCAAGTGGAAATGCATTGAGTTTTCATTTTATAAAGTTTATTTCTCAAGGACAAGATCAATGCACAATAGAGGACAGAGAGGGAAAGTTAGTAGCAGTGTTGGTGGTAGTTTCATAGTTTTAAGAAGAAAAGGATTTTTTTTTCCCATTTCAGCACATTTGCCTTAGCTCCCATCATAAATCCACAATTTTATATTTCAAAAATTATATTGATATTAATTTCTTGACCTGTTCACTGAGGTGTAGCCAGAATGAATATATGCTGCCTACACTATTCTAAGCTACAATTTATCAGGTTTCCAACTCCTTTATTCTCTCAACATACCCATTATGAATTAAAAAATCAAATGTTTTCTTTTTCTATTCTGAATACATTACAGCCTTCTTACCTTTTCATAAGTTTTTATTCAGTTGTAAATAAGGACTATAATCCTCATCCTTGATTTTTCAAGTTACTGAAAACATCCTGCATTTATCTTAAACAAGGTTTCAGAAAAACTCTGTATTAGTCACAGTGATCCAATGCATGCGTAAGCACATAAACCCTCACCCTTTCTAGAAAAGAAAAAAACTGCTTTATTTATATTTAAGATGGTCCTATATTCTATGTAAAGTAAATGCATGTAAAAATTACAAGAGTAAAAATAAAATCAAAGTCACCTTTTTATTTTGAACTTGTATTCACTCACCACAGTATAACCACTCAATTAAATTATTAATAGTCATAATGACTATTAATTATTATATTGAGTTACCAACATATTTACCAATTGTTCTGTTCATGCTTACTGATTAGTACCTATCTTTTTTTTCTGGAATTAATTTCCCTCTTATTGTAGTACATTATTTGTATTTTAAAAATTCCATTAAATAATGAGCCATGATTAATCCTGGTTTTCTGTGTTTAACATATTATCATTTTACTGTGAGTCTTGAGTGGTCTATTAGCAGAATATATAATTCTGGTTTGACAACTGTCAAACATATTGAAGATATTAGCAATTTTATGGGCACTATTGAGTGTGGCGAGGAGTATGGTATTGCAAGCACCTATTACTTTGGTGTAATATATACTTTAATATTGCTATTGTAAACATTTTTAAAAAGATTTTATTTATTTATTCATGAGAGACACAGAGAGGGAGAGGCAGGCTCCATGCAGGGAGCCGGATGTGGGACTTGATCCTGGCACTCTGGGATCACACCCTAAGTTGAAGGCAAACGCTCAACTGCTGAGCCACCCAGGTGTCCCATAATAATCTTTATATTCTTTATATTCTTTAGTTTCACAACATTGTGTATAGATTGTGCTTACTATTCCAGTTCATTACTTGGTAGATTCCTTCACTGTCACGATTCATGCTTGTCTTCAAATCTAGTACATTCTCAACCATTATTTATTTTAATACTATCATAACTGTGTTGTATATAAGTAACCTAAAAGAATGGATAATTAAAAATATTTAGAGAACCTGAAGTGGTGACATACATTTAAGTAGATTCAAAGTCAAATTCCCAAATATATTTTATGGTCAAAGAAGTTTTAAATAAAACTAGAATATGGAGACAGTTATAATAGATCAAAAATAAGCCATCAGAGGGGAATTATCAAAAGATAAAAGAATAAACAATCAGAAGAATACATATAATAATAGGAAAATATTGAGAATAACATTTAATGGCAAACATTTTATGGTAACATAATTATTACTGCATATGGAACAAAAATGACATAGTATAGCAATGTTCACAAATGATTAAGGAACCCATAGGCAAGTTATTCTGACTTCTTTAAAGTAGACCATGGCTCTCCAGAAAAGGAACAGTAAATGTCAGAAGGAAAATATAAAGTCTGGCATTAGCCTAAATGCTGAAAAACTATATGACATTAATACAATTTATCAACAAGTTAAATGATAAATTACTATTAGAGTTAAGAGAACAACCAAATAACTGGAAAGTAAATTTTCGTAAGATTTGAAAGCTTGGAAAATAAGAAACAAATAATGTAGGAATTTGGATAAAATTCATAGATCCTCCCAGATATCAACTAAAACAGAGGCCTTATGGGCTTTCATATGTAGATAACACTGACTTTATCTATTAGTAAGATCCCATGAGAATACCTGTTTGGTTCTGTGGACACTTTACCTCATAGGAAGGTGGCATACCTGACCAAGGAAAAAAGTAGGGATCATTAAATTAAATTAAATTTTAAGGCCCAATATAATAGATCTTGTTACTGAGGTCTTTGGGCAGAACCAAATATAATAAATATAATAAATCTGGCTTCATGAATAAGATGGATTACTATGTATTAAAATTTCCCTGAGTCATGTTTTCATGCTCTTTAAAAAATAGGAAGTGGCAAGTATGTTATGATCTATGAATTTTATCCAAATTCCTACATTATTTTTAAACATCCCCATGGTTGGGAATTTTCCACTTTTCTTGTAATTGTTTTCTACTTTTATCTGCTGTGGTCTTAGAAGTTGCTTAATACAATTTCAAATTTCTTAAATTAAGATGTTTCATGACCTATATATGTTCTATCCTGGAAAATGTTTTATGTGCACTTGAGAAGAATGTTTATTCTGTTGTTTTTAGATGAATATATATATTTAAATATATATATTCATTTCCATTTGTGTGAAGTATCTTATTTCATACCTTTACTTCTAGTCTCTGTGTGTCCCTATTTCTGAATATAGATTTTTTAAATAAAGTCAGTCTATATCTTTTGAATGGAGATATTAGTCAATAACATTTAAACTAATAATAAATATGTTAATTACCATTTTATTAATTGTTTTCTGGCATTTTATAGTTCCCTTCTTTCTTTTGTAGTTCCATTCTTTTCTTGCTCTTTTCCTTTGTGTTTTGATAATTTTCTTTAGTGGTATGCTTAGATTCCTTTCTATTCTTTCTTTCTTTTTTTTTTTTAATCTTTTTTGTATATCTGCTACAGGTTTTTGCTTTGTGGTTACCATGTAACATATGAATGTGTGTTGATTACATATAACTTATATTATTTACATATAACAAATATTTATGTCTATTTCAAGTTGATAACAACTTAAGTTGGAATGCATTCTAAAGTTCTACATTTTTACTCTCCCTTGTTATCATTTCCTTTTTTTTTTTTTTAAGATTGATTGATTGATTGATTTAGAGAGAGCATGCATGCACTCAAGTGGGGGAAGGTGGAGCAGAAGAGGGAGAGAGAATCCCCAAGCAAACTTCCTCTTGGACACAGAGCCTGGTGTGGGGTTCAGTCTTAGGACCCTGACCAAGATCACCACCTGAGGCAAAATCAAGAGTCAGCTGCCCAAATGACTGAGCCATCCACATGCCCCATAACATTTTGTGTTTGATGTCACATTTTATATATTTTTATCTTGTATATACCTTTACTACTTATAACTACTTTTATAATATTTATAATTTAATATTCATATTAGTTTCATAAGTGATTAATCCAGTGTCTTTACTATATATTTATCTTTACCAGTGAGATTTATACTTTTCTATTTTCTTATTTTCCTGCTATTAGTTACTGCTCTTCTTTTTAGTTTAAAGAAGTATGCAAATACATACATTCCTGTGGGACCATAGTTGTAAGATCCCTGTCCAACACAACCAGGCAGCCTGGAAGGGTCTCCTAGATATCAGTCACAAAAATTGGGGCTCTTGATTGAGTGTATATGCTTCTTTCTGGGAGATATTTATGAGTGAACTAAGGCAAAAGACATGCCAAGATGGTATTAACTTGTGTTTCTTCCTTGAGAGGACCTGCATAGGCCTATATATGTGTGCCAAATCTGAAGCCTGCTTCTTAGGCTGAATAAGGTTAAACAAATAGGCCTCCTTCAAAAAAAAAAAAAAAAACTAGAGTTGTGTTCTAGACTGTTGCCTGTGTAGTGCCCTGAGGATATTAGCCTGCTAAAAACTATTTTACAATTGTTACAGTAACAGGGGACCCCAGAACACAAGCTTTCTTGTCCGCTAGAGTTAGATGATCAAGAGCAGCACTTGGATGGAATCTGCAAAAACTGTGACGTTTATATGTAAAAACAAGGGTACCAGATGCATATAAAATCTCCTCTCTGATAGATACTATCACTTTAAAGTATAGCAGAGGGCAAGTGTATAGATGGTACTCACTGGAAGTAAGAAAAAAAAAATGTTGCTCATTGGCTGGATTGAGGCAGAAGAAGAATGCTAAGATGGTTTTGACCAACCAGCAGGCTCCTAGACATGTGTTAAATTAGATGCTTGCCCTCAGCTGATGCTTTAAGATTAGCAAGTAGGCTATTTAAAATAAATTCTGGGGTTTTCTTTATTGGCTACCTCTCTGTTGATCCCTGGGGCAAGTAAGAATACAGATAAGCCCTAAAAGAGCCATTCCTCAGTTCACCATTTAGCCTTGGTCTCTTGGATGTTAAGTAAGCCTTATTGGTTTTCAAAACTAAATGTTTCTGAGAATCTCTTAGGTACAGGTCTCAAAAGTTGGGTACCTGATGTGGCATGCAACACTTTTGGGGTGAAGATTTATTAGCTGATGTCCAATATTTATATTCATTTTTTCTGTGTGTGTGTGTGTTTTTTTAAGATTTTATTTATTTACTCATGAGAGACACAAAGTGAGAGGCAGACACATAGGCAGATGGAGAAGCAGGCTCTCTGTGGGAAGCCTGATGCAAGGACTGGATCCCAGGTTTTGGATCATGATCTGAGCCAAAGGCAGGTGCTCAACCGCTGAGCCACCCAGGTGCCCCTTTCTGCATTGTTATTACTGATTCAACACATTTCCAAAGTAACTTATGACAATACCTTTCCCCGAAACTTCTTTGGTAAAGTTGTTTCATACATTTGTAATACCATTAGATTATTTTGTTACAGTTGGCATTCCATCCTGGTATCCCAATCGTCTAAATAATCTTTCTTTTTAATAATACATTCAGATTAGTCCTGCGTGCTATAAAGGTCTATGGTGTTTTCGGGTTCTTTTTGGTTTTGTTGTTGTTGTTTACAAGCACAGTGTCATTTATTTACTTTTTTTTTCATTTATTTACTTTTATCTTGAATAATACTTTCATTGCTAAAAACAAACAAAACAAAACAAACAAGAAAAATGGCCCTGTACTTCAACAATCCAAATCTTACTCTCTCCTTCAGAATACTTAGCAACAACTGATCCTTTAGTATTTTAATAGGCTGCCTTTTCCAGAATGTCATATCATTTGAATCATATAGAATGTAGCCTTTCAGATGGGCTTCTGTCACTTAGCAATATACATTAAAATATCATCTTATAAATATTGAATTTTTCAATCTATATCTCAAAACTCTATATATTTAATTTTTGATTTTTTTAATCAGAGCTTTTTTCTGCATACAGATTCCATACTTATTTTGTTAGATTTATAGCAGGTTTACCATTTTTTTGTAATTACTTTAAGTTCCAATTTTTCATTGCTGACATGTAGGAAACAACTTCTGCATATTATCTGTGATTTTGCTATAATCACCAGTTTCAGGGTTGCTTTTATTGTTAATTTTCCACCTAGACAATCCTACCATTTATGCAAAAAACATTTCATTTCTTCTTTCCAATGTGTATAATTTTGTTTTCTTTTATTGTCTTTTCTAGCTAGAAATTACAGTACTGTGTTGAGAGAGGATATATATGCTTTGTTCCTAACCTCAAGAGGAAAGTGTCCCAATATCACATTATGATTTTACTTATAGGATTTTGTAGAAGTTCCTTATGAGATTGAAGAAATTCACCTCTATTCCTAGGGCTGAGATTTTGTTCTCATGAATGAGTATTAGATTATGTCAAATGATTTTTGTAACGTCAGTTGATATGATCCTATGATTTTCTTTGTTTTTTTTTTTTGTGATGTGGTATATTACACTGATTTTTCTAAGAGACTTTATTTATTTGAGAGAGAGAGTGACGGTGAGGATCAGAGGGAGAGGGAAAAAAAGAATCTTGAGGAGACTCTGCACTGAGTGTGGAGTCAGATGAGGGACTCCATCTCACAACCCTGAGATCATGATCTTAGCTGAAAACAAGAGTTGAATGCTTAACTGACTGAGCCACCCAGCTGTTCCAATTACATTGATTTTTAATGTTGAATCAGATTTGCACACTTGAAATACACATCAGTTGGCAATGGTGTATAATTCTTCTAATACATTTTTGTGTTTGATTTGATATCATTTCATTGAATTTTTTGTATATATGTTTATGAGTGATATTGCTCTATAGTTCTTTGTCTTGTAATGTCCTTATCTGTTTTTAGTATTAAGATGATTCTGCAGGGGCACCTAGGTGGCTCAGTTGGTTAAGTATTTGCCTTTGGCTAAGGGCATGATCCCGGGTCCCTGGGATCAAGCCCTTCATTGGGCTCCCTGCTCAAGAGGGAGTATATTTTCCTGCTCCTCCCCTACTCATGTTTTCTCTCTTTCTCCCTCTCTCTCTCAATAAGTAAATAAATGAATAAATATTTTTAAAAATCTAGTATTAAGGTGATTCTGGCCTCATAAAATGGGTTAGCAAATGATCCTTGTCCTTTTGTTATCTGAAAGGAATATTAGAGTACTGGTATAGTTTCTTAAAAATTAGAAAATTTTCTTAAAAATTTCCCTGTAATTACTGCTTTTGCTGACATAATTTTGACAAGTGAAATAAAAGTTCAATGAGGATATTTAAAGGTGAAAATTTATTGACAGGCAATATACATAATTGAAACTTCACAGGAACTTTTGTAAATAGGAAGAAAACTACACCATATTTAAACTTAGATCCATGGGGAAAAATAATGATGAAAATGGTAAATGTGTGAATAAATATAAAGGTTGTATGTAACTATGTAAAACATATTTAACTCCTCAACACAAAACTAATAGCAATCAGGTTTAAAATTAAAACAAGTGAAAGTATATATGAGTACAAATTTTTGTGAAAAAAATAATAGTTTTATTATTTGACCATGTACAGAACAACCTGTGCCCCAATCACTTATGGACATTCTTCCTCAGTCACAAGCAGGTTTTCTTCTTCCACTACAAACAGATGGGCAGGTAAAGTATTCTATTACTAATTCATACCAATTTCCTGGTCTTCTATCTAATTTGTATATGCAATATTCAGTTTCAGTCTCTAACCATATAAAGATTGAATTTGAACCCATCTTCTTATAGACAGTAGGAAATCCCTTCCTTCTGTTAGCTTCCCATAAGCAACTTTCTGTAGAGCTTCCTCCTCTACTTCTTGTATTGTTTATTTCTGGACTATAAGGGCTTTGATTATTTTTTTTTTTAGCACAAATACATATTATTTCTACATTTATCTAGAATATCTCTTTAGTTGGGGGAAAAACATTTTTTAGATTCACAATCTTAGAATAACTATACTAATTTTAAAAATGTTTATTTCAGTTTCCCCATTTCATGAAAACATTTTTGTTTTCAACACAAAAATTTAAAAGAGAAGCAACTTGCCAACTTACATGTTTATTACAAAAATCCTAACTTAATTCCAAATTTTTACATCAGTTTTGAGTAGAATAATCTTGAATTAATTTGTTTAATAACCTTATTTAAAATTTTTCATTACATATCCAGAATTAGGACATTGAATAAGAGGAAATACAGTGATCATAACATTTAAATAGGGAGTTTTCTTTCTCAGATATTTAATCCTTTATATTTCTATATGAAGTGAGTGCAACGATATAATTTCTCAGCTTTTTGAATTCACTCACATTATTCATTTGTACATTCATTAATTATAGAAGGAAACTATACTCCTTTTTAGGTCCCAATATAACTTGTGAAGAATTTTAACATACATACAGTAACGTTTTTTTTTTGTTTTGTTTTGTTTTTTACAGTAACTTTTTTGACTTTGACCATAGCAACTTACTTTCTAGATGTGTCTCCTGAGACAGGAACAAAAATGGAAACAAACTATTGGGACTATATCAAAAGAAAAAGTTTTGCACAGTGAGGAAACAATCAACAAAAATGAAAGGTAAACTACTCAATGGGAGAAGATATTTTCAAAGGACATATCTGATAAAAGGCTAGTATCCAAAATCTATAAAGAACTTTTACATATGAACACCTAAAAAACAATCCAATTAAAAAACTGGCAGAAGACATGAACAGACATTTCTCCAAAGAAGACATACAGATGGCCAACAGACACATGAAAAGATGCTCAACATCAGTCATCATGAGTAAATGCAATGAGCAAATCAAACTAATAAGATATTACCTCACGCCAATCAGAATAGCTAAAATTAACACAGTTAACAGCAGGAGTTGGAGAGGATGTGGAGATTAAGGAACCCTCTTGCACTGTTGGTGGGAATACAAACTGGTGCAGCCACTGGAAAAAAGTAGAAATTTCTCAAAAATTTAAAAATAGAACTACCTTATGATCGAGTAACATTACTTACTAGGTATTTACCCAAAGAATACAAGAACATTAATTCAAAGTAAAAATGCACTCTATTGTTTATAGCAACATTATTTACAAATAACCAGACTATGGAAGCAGCCCAAGTATCCATTGATTAATGAATGGATTAATTAATTAAGAATACATATATATGTATTACATGTATAATCACACCAGGTAATGTATAGACTTGTTGAGTTGCTATATTGTACACCTGAAACTAATATAACAATGTATGTTGACAGGAATTAAAATATTTTACAAAATCACAAAATACTACAGCCATTGGTAAGACAGTTAGGCAGTTTCTTACACAAATACAATCCAGTAAACATGTTCCTTAGCATTAACCCCAAAGGAATTAAAAGCACGTTTATATAAAACCTACACACAGATATTTATTGCAGTTTTATTTTTATTTTTTATTTATTTTTTATTTATTTATTTATGATAGTCACACAGAGAGAGAGAGAGAGAGAGAGAGAGAGGCAGGGACACAGGCAGAGGGAGAAGCAGGCTCCATGCACCGGGAGCCCGACGTGGGATTCGATCTCGGGTCTCCAGGATCGCGCCCTGGGCCAAAGGCAGGTGCCAAACCGCTGCACCACCCAGGGATCCCTATTGCAGTTTTATTTATAATTTTCAAAACTTGGAAGAAAAAATGACCTTCAGTGAGTGGATAAACAATGGTACATCCATACAGTAGAATAATTTTCAATAATAAAAACAAATGAGCTATCAAGACAATGTGGAGGAAACTTAATGCATATGACTGAGACAAGCCAATTTGAAAGGCTACATACTGTGATTTCAAGTAAATGACTTTCTGGAAAGGTCAAAAGTTTGAAAACAGTAAAATGATCAGTGGCTGCCAGGGATTAGGTAAGAAAGAGAAATGAATAGTTGGTACGCATGAGATTTTTAGAGCAGTGAACGTATCGTATATGGTACTCTAATAATGGACACGTCATTATACATTTGCTAAAACCCACAATATACCCAAAATTGAAACTTAATGCAGTCTCTGGAATTTGGGTGGGACTTTGGATGGTAATGATATGTCAAGGTAGGTTTGTCAATTGTAAATAAAGTACTCTGAAGCAGGAGGTTGATAGCAGAAAGCTGTGCATAGTGTGGTGTAAGAGAGGGTATGGGAACTTTTTGTACTTTCCACTCATTTTTTCCTGTGAGTCTAAAACTATTCTAAAAAATAAAGTCTATAGTTTGTTTGTTTTTTTAAAGTGAGAGACCCTGTAACTTTGATTTTGGTTTATGTTTTTCAGCGACAGGTTTATGTTTATCCACTGGTGGCTGAAATTCAGCAACCTAATTAGTTTTTAAAATCAGAAATATTAGAAATTAAAAAGTATTTTATTTATCAAGGTAAATGAGAGCTACTTGACCTGTGATTATTTAAGTAAAATCATTTGTAAATATTTTATTTACTTTTAAGGTTTTATTTATTTATTCATGTGTATGTGCGAGAGAGAGACAGCAAGCAGGTGAGAGGAACAGAGGGAGAGGGACAAGCAGACTCTGAATTGAGCACAGAGCCGACGTGGGCATAATCTCATGACTCCAAGATCATGACCTGAGCTGAAATCAAGTCAGACACATAACCAACCAGCTGAGACACCCAGGTGGTCCTATAAATATTTTAAAATATATAAGTCTCAGACACTATTATCATGATAGACTCTTGTCATGTGCCAGGCTCGTAGTCTTCTTATGATGCCTCCATAATGCCTTTTAAATATATTCAAATATATGAAGTGTTTCCATTTTCAATTTTACAATATTTTATTATTGTATTTTTATTTCTCAATATATCTCATCCACTTAATCTTAACCATACTTTCGCATCTGTGTAAACTTTTCAAATTTAGCAAAACAATTTTGAATGGTAGTGAGACCTGACTTAATACAGATTATTTAAGAAGAAATTGGTTTTTTAGTGGTTTGCTGGAAAATTTGGAAATATTATTGCTGAACCTTAAATCAAACTACTTTTAATGTCAATATTTCTCATCTCTTCAAAACTCAACTACATGAATTTTATTTCATAGCTGGGATGATAACAGAACAGAAGTGATAAACTAAAGTTTATGAAGGAGATCACACAATGACGAAAACTTATAAAGCTTTTACTTGAGAATAAGCAATTTCCTTAAGAGTTATTGGGAATTATTATGAAAGAAAAGTTAGTTAACTTAATAATATAGACTCATATACACTTGAATTCTAAGCATAAGGGTTATACATCTGTGTAGCTCATCACGTCTATTATTTAAGAAGAATAAATCTGAGATATTACAAAGATAACATCCATAATTCTGTGTGGCTCCTCAGATGTTCACATTCAATAAACATTTGTTTAAAATACCATTTCTATAACCACTAAATATTTGCAGAATTCAGGAGGACAGTTAGCCTGCTGGTATCCATTTTACAAATACAAAGTGCATCAATTGGGCCCTGGGGTTTATAGGGTTACAGTTTAAAAATGATTTCTTATTCCTATAAAATCATAAAACTGAATCATTTTTATAATAAAAAGGCAATCAATACATAGTTATTTCCAACCTATGTGTATTTAACTATGGCTGTATGTGTACTACATACATATCTCAGTGTTGTCATTTATGATTAAAATTGCCAATTTTCAAAAACATATATATATAGTTCTAAGTTAATATCTTGGTCAGAACAGAATTTTTGCTGTAGCAACTGCTTGCAATAACGAGATGGCATACCTTTCTGCTTTTGTATTTTTTTGAGTATTTGCTCAATTTTGCTATAATATCAGCAGTATTTTTTTGGTAAACTACTCTAAATGGTTTGGTGATAACAAAAATTTTACAGTTTATTTTGTGAGCCTTCTTAGAAACATTTCAACCCTTCCTCATCCCAGTTAGCTTTGCATACAAAGTGCATCTTTATTAGAAAAAAATTTCCTATCTACAATTCATCCTTTTAATTTTCTTTCCTTAATCCAACTCCTAAATAGAAACATTTATTGAATGCTTAATTGTGCTAGCCATATGCTAGACACTGATTATGTAAATATGAAGAGAAGCTTGTCCTTCCTCCTAGAATTTATAAACTATTAGAGTAAAAGGTAAATTTGCAAGTATTAGGGTAAAGTGTGTAAAATATGCAAATAGAAAAAACTGAACCACAACTAATGCTAGCCAAATACTTAATTTTGAAACTTCCCTTTAAGCACTTAAGTTAAGCTCACTGAAAACAGTATCTTAGAAACTAAAGCAATTTATCGATTATAAACTCATACATGCAGACCTGACACACACACTCTAATTTCATAATGACTCATGTGTATCCATTTCCCAGATTTTCTTTTTGTTTCCATTAAAATGAAAGTTTATGTGTATTTATGCGTGTATAGAAATCTCACCCTGAACTCTTGCTGAAGGGATGTATCTGTTATCTCATAATTATAAACTTTAATCTTTGGAAGGAAGTGAATATAAATGTTTTAAATCTGACTTAAAAATTCTCCAGTTTCATTAAAAAATAAAGTATCATAATCGAACTAGAAAACTTTTGTTGCTAATCTATTTTGAACACTGGCCAGTTTCCTGAAGGCTTGAGGGTTCAAGCCCTCTCAGCTTTTCTTCAACAAATGGTGTTAAATTTATCAATACGCCAATTGCAAAAGTTAACATAGCTTTAAAATTCAAACCCAATTAGAATTTTATAGTGTACTGATGATTAAAATACCCTATGTTTTATGGCCTTAGAGTTCCTATTAGTAGCACATCTGACAAATAATTTGATTAGCATCAATCTAGTAAGATATGTTTAGCATTAAATGGACACACAGCATAATCATTTATTAGAAACAACCATGATTACGATGATGATTTTTCACTCCATTGCTGTGTCTTTGCTGTACCTTTCCTACTGAGTAACACAGGAGAGAAATCATACAACTAACTAGAACAGTGACAATTTATGATCTCCAAAGCCACCTAGTTTCCTGATGCCTTCTAGTATTTTCCAGGGTGTCCCTAATTAGTCCTATCTCCTGTTTATCAAATTTTCTATTTCAAAATATCTCTGTTGTCTTTGATCATCCCATCCTACCACTATGTCCACTTAATTACAGCAAATAACCTCACTTTCAACTTTATAGAGAAAATAGTGATTATTATACACACCCAGCAAGTTCTATTATTCTAATGCTAAATTATTGAAGTTTTAAGTTATTTTTAAAAGAGTACAAGTTATATAGCTAACAATTTTGTTATCATAATCTATTTGCTTCTGTACCATCATGCCCTTTTTTAAGAAAAATGAAAGAGTTACTTCTCCCATGGGCACCAAAATATTTCATATATATTTTGGATCTCATTATTTTCAGCAAACTGAGTAGTGTTGCTTCATTAATTGTCTCTTGTTCTTCTTGTTTTTTTTTTATGAGAATTTTTTTCCCATCCTTACATATTACCTTCAAAATTAAATCTCTTTTTTGATCTACCACTTTTTTTCCTGCCTTATTTAACACCACCTCATAGTAACAAATATTTCTACAAATTGTACCCATTGCCTTATTTCCCCATACACACCACAGAATTCAGTTTTCCATTAATTAATCATATTAAACTCTAACTTTGCATCAGACCCCACACTACATATTAGAATTATAGTAGTAAATAAAACAAGCAAGGATTCTCTTCTTTTGGAGATTATATTCTATTGGTGACAGTCAGGAATTAAATAAACCATGTAAATTAAGCAAATATCTCAGGCATTGATAAAAACTATGATGAATAATAAACCATGGTAAAGGTTTAGCAAGAAGAGGTGATGAAGTCCTTTCTGGTAAGGAAATATAGAGAGAGATCTCTAGGGAGTAAGCATGTGGAAATCAGACATAAGGCCGCTGCAGACTTAGTGTTTGATACAGATGAGCTAAAGCTGAGCCATGTTCACAGTCCCATATAATCTGATATTTACTACCCCCCATCAGCCATCTTAAAAAATGCCTCACTGAAACCAAAAAACAAGTGCAATAAAAGACTGTTGAATTCAAGTTCCCTGAAATACAACCTGTTGGTAAGGCAAAACTAAAATTATCCTTTTATGATAAGAGAGAATACTGACTTGATGAAGTCTCAGTAGTGTTTGGAGTATGGAAGATAAAGTTAGGACATTTATGTGGATTCTTTTTTAAGGTAGATAGTCTTTCAATCTGTGGGTTTCATTAGGATTGATAGAGGAAAATAATAGCTGAGGTGTACTGGAAATAGTGAGGTGAGGGTATTGAATAAGAGTTTCTAAATAGTTTTCTAAATAGAAGACTAGTTGTTGTTATCTAAAACTTGAACAGCTTGACTTTTTAAATAAATAACTTTTTGTAGACTTCGTGAAATGAACAATAAAGTTATCTGCAAATTTTATCTTTATAAGAGTTAAAGTCAAGCTGACTATGGCAATGTATTAATAGTTTCTCTTTTCTTTTTATTTTTTTAAATGAAGAGAGTCCAGTATCACGGCCATATAAGTGTAAACATGTAATATTAGAGATACATGGTTTTGATTCTCAAAGTGTTCTTACCATTCTTCTTTACCCTGAGTTCAAGCTAGGACATTAATATCTGAGGACAGAACTTTGCCATTTTGTAAGATATCATGGTCATAACCTCCACAGTGTTAGATTTTGTTCTTTTTATTGGGTGAATATTTTTTGAATCACTAAATGGCACAGAATCAGCACACAAATTTTTGAGGTTGAGATAACCTCATATTATACACACATATAAAGAACACTGCCACACAAATACCAAAGGATTATTGCCACAATTTGTAGTAATATTAAAGATCCCATAGAGATCTTCAGAGATATAAGCACAGTATTCTTCCTCTAAAACACCATATGCTTCCCTTTCTGAGGCCAATTATATATCTTAAGTAGCTCTATTTTTAAATATCACCTGCCCATTTTCTTGGGGGGGTGGGGGGGGAGTTCATCTTTCTCTTTTGTTCTGGGAGGTGGGAGAGGAGTTCAGTTGCCCTAGCAGCATTTGTGTATCTTTCCTGATATTCTCTACATACTCCTCTGAATATATAGGAGTTTGCCTACTTTCTAGGACTCTTTCAAAACATAAAGTAATGAGTCTGGAAAATAGAGAAAACAATCCAGAATTTTTCTTGAATACATAGGATTTTGGTTCTCAAATGATTCTGTTTCTTTCTTCTTAAGTCATCTAATTATCTCATTTTCGTAGAGGGAAAGCTAATGGACCAAAGTAGATTCTGATGTACTATCCTGAAGTCAGCAATTAGTTTACAGTGATAAGACTCATTTCTCCAGTTTTCAGGTAGCAACTAACAGGCTTTTGTTCTGCAAATTCATACCAGTCATCAGGGGTCATAAACAAACTTTTTTTTTCCCAAACCCTAACCCCCCACCTCTGAACCACTACCCAGAGGTAGTCAAATACTGGTGTGATGTTTTGGCACCACTTACTAGGAATTGTCCAGTGTGAGGAAACAAAATCTTTACTAATAGTACAGCAGTAGGAAGTAGTATATTTTACTTTTAAGATCTACAAAATTACAACACCCTCCAAATCTATTTCTTAGTTCTCTTCCAAATTCTGTTTTTGTGAAAATTCTATCACAATAGCCACTTTCCTCACAAGTTCCCTAAGCATTAATTCAGTAGGAAGAGAGCTTACTTTTCTTGGTATAACATGACAGAGGGCTGTAAATTTCTAGCTCTCTTAATTGTAATATTTTCCATCTAAAATATCATCTAACAAATGAGTCCTATTACCCAAGAAATGAACTGATTCATTACAAACAATAAATAAATAAATAAACTGTTACCAGGGGAAGCTATAGAATTTCTGTAAGAAAATGTGTGAAATATCACAAGTCAATTTGGTTGTATGCTTTAACCTATTAATAAGCATATATGAGCCAGATATTGTATTCAAATCAGAAAATATTGATGAGACAGAAAGCTATATTAAGGATATTAATTTAAAAGAATATTAAGTAATAATTACATTAATATAAAGGGCCCTTAAAATTAGATAAAGGTAGTCTTAGACCAGCAAAGCATAAAGATATAAGAAAAATAGAGAATGAATGAATGCAGATTAAGCTATAAATATCTGTGTTAGTGTTCCATGGATCTTGGATAGAAGATATCTACATTTACTGTAGTTGTCTAATTGATCTAGAATTATTGGATAAGAGATATTTCCTTTCAAATGTATCTGCTGCTAATAAGTTCCTAATCCTCAGTTTGAGGCTTCTGATAGGAACTAACTTCTGGTCATTCTGTGAAGAGGAGGATGATATATTCCTTTTAATTTAGATACACAGATTCAAAGATCAATTCCGGGGATCTCTGGGTGGCTCAGCGATTTAGGGCCTGCCTTTCGCCCAGGGCATGATCCTGGAGACCTGGGATGGAGTTCTACATCAGGCTCCCTGCATGGAGCCTGCTTCTCCCTCTGCTTGTGTCTCTGCCTCTCTCATTCTCTCTCTTTCTCTCTCTCTCTCTCTCTCATGAATAAATAAATAAAATCTTTAAAAAAAAAAAACAAAGATAAATTCCTTGGAATGTTACTACTGTGCTAACTTAATATTTGATAATACCTTTTCCTTCAGGATTCAAGAGCTTTCTTTCTGAACACAAAATTTTTAGAGATTTAGTAGGAATTTTAGAAAAATCAAGCATACCTCTTATTAATTATTACATGAGTTGCTTCCATGATTTGCCCATGTCTGTTTGCTACAATAGTGTGGAGCTAAGACTAGGAAATATTATTTCTGTATGTGTGAACCAGCATATATTAACTTGGAAGTTATGAGCAGAGGAGTTGTCTGTACAGCCAGTGGAAATTGCTTAGATCAAAAGTACACAAACTATAGTGCACTTGCCGAATCTGAGTTGAGGCCTAGTTTTGTGCTGTCCCACCTCCAAAGCTGCCTCTTCTTGAATATACTCTATCTCAGCACTAGGAAATCCTTAAAGTCTTTTCACATTTTATAATTACTCTTCCATCAATGCTTAAGAATTATTTGCATTAAATCTCCGACTTCAATCATTATATGGTTCCTTTTTCTTGTTTAAACTCAGACTGAAAAAATAAATAAATAAATAAATAAATAAATAAATAAATAAATAAATAAATAAACTCAGACTGATAAGTCTGATCTGTAGTGAATGCAATGAGTTTACTATCTGGGAATATTTGCCTATTTCAAGGCTATTATTTTAGTAGTAAAGCAAGATCTGGTACAGTAACTCCTGCCTAATATTTTCCTGTTTCAGTCTTTACTTCTGACCCAACAGCAAACATGACTATGTAAATCTAGTCTAAATGAGTTTCTAATAAACAAATTTAAGCACAGATAGTTTATAAGTAGAGGCTAGACAGTTCTTTCTTCATTAACTATCTCTTTGTTGAAGAAGAGACTCAGAACTTAAAATGTTACGATAATGAACAGAAATGTCTGAGAAAGTGAGAAAAACATTTCATTGGAGGTAAGTGTATTTATTATGAAACATGTATATTCAGTAAGCAGCCACGATCAAAGATTTTTTGACAGAGAGCGAGAGAGAGAGAGGCAGAGACACAGGCAGAGGGAGAAGCAGGCTTTATGCGGGGACTCATGTGGGACTCGATTCCGGGACTCCAGGATCAGGCCCTGGACTGAAGGAGGCACTAAACCGCTGAGCCACCGGGCAGCCCAGCAGCCAAGGTTATACAGCATGAGGAACCATCATATAATAAGTTGTGTGGGAGTAGATGATTTTCATTTTCAAAACTTCTGTAAATGAAAGAAGACATCAACTACCTCCATTTTGCCCCCAGTCTGTACTTTCTTATTGAACTCTTCTTTCCATCTGTCTTTTAATTCAGGCAAAAGATCGAGAAGGCAAAACATCCTGTGTTGGGAGCACACACTACCCCCTCATGCAACTGATACCAGCAAGACCCCATGTGATTGACACCAAGAAAATGATCCACTTGACCTTTACTGCCCACCTACATGTACCCACTGACCTTTATTCCATATTTTCCTTATATAAACTAGAGGTATTTTTAGCACTTTGGAGACAGTCTGAGATAATAGTCCTCTGTTTTCCTGGTTTTGGCTTCACTGAAATCCATCCCTTTCTGGTTTCACCATGATTGGTCTCTCTGCCTTTGGATTTATTTTGTCAGCCACGAGTGACTCAGCCACTTGAGACCTCTGGAGCCAGGTGTTCTTGCACCCTTGGGCCCCAGTAACATAAACACCATTTGGCAATCCAAATCAAGGGGAATGAGGAAACCTCTTTATGCTTCACTTCAAGGCTTGTCAGTGGTGGTGGTGAAGGTTCCTTTAATCCTATCTTATATCCTAAAGTCAGATGTTGGACTAAGTATCTCAAAACACATTAAAAAAATTGTTTTGAAATACTACAAAAATGGTATAGTCCCTCACTTTAGAATGAAGATGCACTTTGCAACAATTATTCTGTTTTCAGGTTCAGGACCCAAGCCAAAACAGACAAAAGCCTAGCAGCAATATCCTTTAATAAAAACATGACTGATAATTCTATGAGAATATTATTGGGGTACTGAGTCCCCCTAACTCTTTCTTGTCAAATTATCAGGCAGCTACTAATAATATTTAACAATCCAATTAGAAAAGATACTCTCAAAAAAAAAAAAAAAAAAAAAAGAAAGAAAAGAAAAGATACTCTCTAACTTGTTGATCTTCAAATTTTATTTCTGTTAACATTTGGGATTCCTGGTCCAGTTTTTAAAATCATTTGTAACCTTATCTTTACATTTAAAATTACTATACATATAGTTATAGAATTCTGCATTAAATTTGCTATTTCACAATTACAGCAACGATCTATTTTGACTTTAAGATATTAACTAAATTTAATATGTTTTATAATATGGGACAAAATTTAAGGCATGTGCTGGTTCATCGCCTTATACAATGATTTTGGGCACAGGCAAGGGAGGAAGATTATTGTACTGCAGTGTACAGGGCAGAAAGTGAGATATAGAGGGGAAGTACCATATCTATGGTCAGGGAAGTAGTAAATAATGACATATTGGGAACTGGTATTGGATTATGAGGTTATCCACCTAGTATTCTTTTCTCATTGTTTAGCTATAACTCAATTCTATAATTTTAAAATTAACATGTCTGATTAACAAAGCGCTGTTCATAGGTAAAATTTTATAAAGATGTGATTTTGTCAAGAGAGACTTGTACACATGGTTGGTAACATTTAAACGATAGTGACTATAAAGAAAATGGGCAGATTTCTAGGTTTTCCCAGTGCTCTAAGATTTCAGTAAAAACTTCCAATAGATAAATGAAAGAAGCTGCCTCCCCCCCCACCTACATTAGGCAGATACATGATTAAAATTTTATTTTAATCTGTAGCTCTACTATAGCGAAGCATTTAGAGAACTCATTGATATATACAACTCTTTCAGGTTGCTCCCACTAGCTAGACACAATCATTGTCAATAAAAATGAGGAAGAAGAAAAATTTGGGTTTTGACATGTAAATGAATACCATAAGCTCCTCACTCTGCTACAGAATTTATGTATCTTGTCTGTCACAACACCAACTCCTAAAGCGAAGTAGGTGTGTTGTGGCATCTCTTAATATAGGGATGCTAAAGTTAAACAGGTATGTGATGTGACTATTTGTACATGACATGCAAAACATTCCCATAGGCTATTCCTTGAATGTGAAGGATTTAGAAGGACAGGCTCAAGAGCAAGGGATTATCATGCTAAATCAGCACTAGGGTCCTTTGAGTATAGCAGTAAGTAACTAACAGAGTTTTTAAGCAAGTTTAGAATAGGTTCTCCTTTTTCAATGTTGAAGGTCAGACTCAAGAGACATCAGATGCATAGAGGTAATATGCATGGAAGAAAAGGATCATCACGTTTCAGACTGGATGTCTTAGTAACTCACACTGGTTATTGCTCACAGTCATCCTTTGTAGAGGATTTTATTATGACCACATAATAGATGAGAAAATTGAAGTTCAAAGAAATCAAGAAATTACCCAAGGTTTCAGAGTGACTAAGTGGCAAAGGAAAGATTCAAAGCACATTGGTATTTTTCACCTCGGAATTCCCCAATTTCCTCCTTAAAACCATCTTTATCAAGAATGTCTTCCTTATCACCTTTGTCTTTTAACTTTAAGCAAATTCTTCTTATACAAAAGTCACATAGTGGGGTATTTTTCTACTTCATATACGATTATTTGTACTCTCCACAGAAAGGCTGCTCCTTTACTTTTCATCTGCTTGTGGCAAGCACTAAAATCTTAACAGAGTAGTAGTGAAAATGTCTCAGTGATTTAAGTTGAAAGCAATACATTGGCACACGGCCCTTGTACTTGCTTATCAGGAATATACAAATGTCTTTTTATTTAAAAATATAAAATAAATTTCCTGTAGGCATGGTAAATGACAGCAGTAAACCATCACATGTTGTCAGGTAAGACCAGTAAATGATGGCTACAGTGATTTTCTTAAATATCAGCCAGTCTTATCTTCAGTCATTTCCCTCAACTGGCTTCTCTGAAGTTACTATTGAGGACCACTGCCTTGAGCTTCCTCTTATAGTTCATTAATAATGGGAGAGCACTATTCTAGGAATCAGAACATGCCACCTCCCATATCACTTCCATTCTACCAATTCCACCCATTCCAGGGTCCTTCTCTTCTTTAAGAATTCTGGTAATTAATTTCTGCTCTAGTTAACAGAGAGACCACTCCAGCAGCATCCAAGAAAGTAGTTCTTACACCCTTACTTGTACTAATGATTCCTTTTTCCACTATATTCACAAAATCTCAAGCATAAGATCATAGCCAACTTCTGAGGAACTCTGCATAATGTTCTCAATTACCAATGATCCTTCAATACCTGCCTTCTTAGCACTGCTCACTGCAAGAATTTTGAGCATTCTTTTAATAATTTCTATACCATACTTTTTATCTTCAAGAGCTGGAATTATTGAATCCAAGGCTGAAACGTACTGAAGAAGGGCACAACCCCCTCCTAGAACAATGCCTTCTTCAACTGCAGCTCATGTAGCATTGAAGGCACCTATAGCTCTGTCTTTCTTTTCATTCAATTCAACATCACTTTTTCTACTCTCCTTCATCGGCACAGCTACTCCATCTGAGTTTGGCCAGACATTCATTCAGCTTTTCCTTTACATATTTTCTAGTTCTGATATCTAACTGCTCAATGATTTCTTTTAATATGGTTGTCAATTTGAGCCTTGTCACCCTTTCCTTTTAAGGACATGGCATCACCTTTTCCTTTTAAGAACATGGCATCATCTTTGGTCACAATGACCTCTCCAACTTTTCCTAAATTGTGAGGCTGACCATGTTTAAGATTTAGAGTCAGTTCCTTCTTCAAATACTGCATCACCAGTAGCAACAGCTATGTCTTTAAGCTGGTTCTTAAATCTCAAGCTTTGACAACCTGAAGATCAACTTTTAGCTTACTTAAAATGAGTGTATTCAGAGTTTCTGTATCAATGTCTTCAGCACACACAATGCTTACGGTGAGCCCTGACAATTTTAAGAGCAGGCATAATGGACAGGACACTAGAAATTTCCTTTTCACTTAATAGAACATAGGCATCTTGGAATTTACATTTCTGTCCTTTTGATGTATTACTCAAGTATGGAGAAATGAAACCTCAATCAAATTTGATGCTTTCAATAATTTCTAATTCATCATTTAGTGTTTTTCCCATCCTTTACTGTGACAACACCCTTTCTTCTAACCTTTTTCATTGCCTCAGAAATGATTTTTTCCAAATTCTTTGTCTTCATCTACAGAAATCTTGGGTCCTGAGCAATTTCTTCAGGGGTTTTCACTGAAGGCTACTTCTTAAGTTCAGCAATTGCAGTATCAACAGCTAACATCATGTCTCCTGATTTCCATAGGATTAGCAGCTTTGCTCAACTTCTCAAAGCCTTCCTTGGCAATAGAGTGTGCTATGACAGTAAAGTAGTGGTACCATCCCTAGTCTCTTCAAAAATGTTATTGGCAACACCTTAAACAAGGTTAGTGCCAATAATTTTATATTTATCTTTTAAATCAATTGACTTTGGAGTAGTCACACCATCTTTTGTTACTTTGGGACTTCCCCAACTCAATAATAACTGTTTTTCCCTTTGGCTCTGTTGTAAGGGCTATAGCATTGGCTAAAAGGTTTACACCTTGAAGCATTAATGCCCAGGCATCTGCACCAAATTTTAGACCTTTGACAAAGGCCCAAGTGAAATGAAGAGCCAGTGCTGTGGACATTGGCCTGATTTGGTGAATACTGTGAGTAATTGAAGCATATCTGCAGGGCAGTGGCAGGGTGTGGGGCCATGAGGCAGGCCATCAGAGACAAGTGAGGGCTCTTCTCCATCATCTTAATTTGACAGAAACTTAATTTCTCTATGAAATATCTAGATAAATATCTAATATCTATATATCTTTTCCCATAAAACTGTCCCTAACTTCCTGCAAATTAGTTAATGCTTCTCTTTCATGATCTTGATGTGGAGTCTTCAAATGCCGTGGTTAAGAAAAATTTCTTGAGATGTATACAGTGTAACTCACTAAGTTAATTTAGGTAGTGCAGGGACAGGACCTGTGGGCAGAAATAGCTTCACTTTTTGCTGTGTGAGGCTGATAGTTATATGCTTAGTAATCAAAGGGAAAGGGGCATGCTGGGAGTACCAGACTGCAAACGTTTCTTCAAATTTCAACATATAAAACTATTTTTGCAAGATTCCCCTGGTGTTTACCCTTCAGGTCAATGTTAACAGTGAAGTATACAGGCAATCATAAGACCCTTAAAGACTGTAGCAATGTATTTGTTTCTTATCAAACCATGGAGGCTTTAGGTCAGCCTTCAGACTAAGAGTAAATATTTTTTTGCTTCTGTTCCTCATATTCCTAATAGTATGTTAAACACATTTCATAATAATGATCTACCCATCTTCCTCACTAGATAGTGTGTTCCTTGAGGGCTAGAATAGTCAGTCTGTCTCAAGTCCTTAATCATGATTACACTCTGTTGGCTAAAATATGTTTGCCACATAGTAGGTGCTCCATAGAAGTTCAATTTACGAATGAACGAACTAATTTCTGAATTATATTTGTAGAAAAGCTTTCACCATTTTTATTATCTCTAGTAAATTTTAATTTCTTCGTTTCAAAATGTGAAATATCACAATTCATGGGGTCTGATCAAGACTTACATGATTCATCCATTTCCCCTTTAGTTATACTAGGACTCACCTGATCCCCCTCCAGATTGTTTTTTGTTGTTGTTGTTTTTTAAGATTTTATTTATTTATTCATGAGAGACACACAGAGAGAGGTAGAGACACAGGCAGAAGGAGAAGCAGGCTCCTCGCAGGGAGCCCGATGCGAGACTCAATCCCTGGACTCCAGGATCACTCCCTGAGCCTGAAAGGCAGACACTTAACCTCTGAGCCACCTAGGCATCCCCCCTTTCAGATTGTTATCTGTCCATGTTATTCATCCATGAATCCTTTGTAATATAACTCCAGCCTATATCAACTCTCTCACCCTTAGCTTGCCATAGCACATGGAGATTCCAACAAACAGTTTAGGGCTTGATATTCATGACCCTGTGCTATTTTAAATATGTATTTTTGTGTAGGTGGGTATACTTTTTTAAATATAGATGGCAGGAAAAATGAGTCAGATTGAGTAATGAATATTTCTACCAAATATTCTGAGCAGAATGCTGCAGAATTTTACTGAGTAATAGTGTTAATTAATTATTAGACATATTTGAAATTCAGCTTATTGTATTAGGGCCAACAAAAATCTCCTGAGCCTCAATTTTCCTATACAAAAATAGAGGGGAAAGTAACTATACTTCAGAGTTGTTTGGGAATTAAATAATATAATGCAAATAATATAATGCACTGAGTGCATGTGGAACTCAGTACCACACAGATTGTACTTGGTGTTAGGTTCCTTTCTCCCACTTTTTCTCCATTTTTCAAGATCTCTTCAGATAGCCTTTGTGCTAGGAAGAGGCAAAACTACTGGTTGGGTTTTTTATCTGATTTTATTTTTAACTTTTTCCTTTGGCTCTACACACTATTGAATTATTGATATTCTCCTCGCTTTCATTTTTCCCCTCAAAACGTTATATCAAATGTGTTCACTATGTCTCTGGCTGGACCTGGGCCAGAATGAACGTGTGGGAGGCTCAGGTTCTGTTCTTCCTGCTGTTGTTCCTTCAATATTTCTTTCTTTGAACAGATTCTCATGATTTATCTCATTTGTACTACATGTTCTTATAGTTCTCTTTTTCCTCTCTTCATTTATCTTTTTAGGTGCCTTAAACACCTCCTACCATAGCCCAAACTTTTTCACAGCTTTCTCTCAGCATGTGTGCATTTCTCTCCCTTCATTTGCAAACAAGAAAAAATACTTTGATTTTCAAAAACAAAGTGGTGGAAGTCACAGGGCAATTATCATTTATAGCTCCATCTTGCTCAGAGGCACCAGACTTATACAGACTGAGCAGCAACAGTCCTCTTTCTTCAAAGCCAGCTAAGTGATAACTTCCAAAATAGTTCAAAGGCATGTTGTCTTAGCTACACTGTGCCAAAATTTCCTCACTTATACATAAAGGTAAATTAATGGATTTGAGATTTTTCTTGGTTTTCAATTTTTGATGACCTTTCAAAGTTATGCTCCGGAAATTGAATAGACACAAAGTAGATAAGAGAAATTTTGTTTCAGGAGAGGGATGTGATTCCAAAATTTGGGCAGAGAAATTCAATTAAAAAATATTTCTATTTGTTGCTTTGTGTGTTTAAACTTCACAGTCTAGTTGTTATATTTGACTATCCCAGGAAATGTTATTTCCATTACAAGCAGAAAATACATCCTATTAAGCACAGTTAACATATGTAATAGAACAAGAAAAAATTTACCCCCAACAAGGGAAGCCTAGGGTTCAAGGTCTGACACACAATTTGCACTCATTTCCTGGCCCTCCCTCTCCCTTTATTGCGTCCCCACTCCCAAATATGATTCATAATAAGTGCTCAAAAATTATTAATTAATGATTGAATCAATAGACCTGTAGAACTTGTTACCATATTAAGAATTGACTTTAAACCACAATATGCCTTTCTTACTCATGTATATTTTAGGTAATTTTACCAAAATAAAAAAAAGTTAGTGAAGTTTATTAAAGTACCTTGATAGGAAAAGATTGAATTTGTCAGAAGCAGTTAGTTGAAGCTGTTTTGTTTTAGATGTAAGTCCCAAATAGTAGGAATAAAATCTAGAAAAGTTAGGAAGGTCTCTATGACTTTCTTTTATCACTTCAGATATTTACTTATACTTTTTGTCCCTGACTGCCTTGTAAGTTCAGCAACATCAGAGAAAAGGAAATTTACTCTCACCTGCTGTGTGCCAGACTTCTTTATGTAAGCCATAAGTCCATAGATTGTACAAACATTCTTTAAAATGGCACCATGCTGACCCAACACGCTAACTTACAGCCTCCCTCAGGAGTGTAGTCACTATCCTATTGGGATGCCTTAGAGGGCCATGTACAAACCACAAAAGCTAAAAGTGGCTCATCACAAAGCACAGTGAATTATTTGCACAGTTACCAAATATGCTCTCTTAGCAAAATGGGACAAGTCATAAAAAAAGAAAAGACAATCTCTCATGGTCAATTACCTTCCAAATCTAGAAATGGAGTAAAAGTGTGAACTTTTATGCAGTTGAAATATCTAAGTTTTAGTGATGTTTAAACTACTTTTCTTAATTAAAAATTACAAGTGAAAGGTGAACAATTACATGTAGAAAATCTACTTAGGAAAACCAAGAAGTGTTCAATGTAAGTTACAGTTAAAAAATAAAATATAGAAGCTGATAGACACTAATTTAAATTTTTGATTCACTTGATGTTAAAAAGATACTTTTATAAATATAGCTAGTATAAATGAAATAAAACCATGCTACCAGAAATCAATAGTATTTATGTATACTAATAGTGTTTCTAATTACTAATACTAACTAAATAGCATAATGAAAATTTAAGAAAACAATTCCATTTACAATTCCACCAAAATGAATAAAGATTAAAGGAGGTTAAAGACCTGTACCCTGAAACTATAAAACACTGATGAAAGAAATTGAAGATGATATAAATAAATGAAAAAATATTCCACGCTTATAGATTGGAAGAATTAATATTAATAACATGTCCATGCTACCCAAAGCAATTTACAGATGGAGTGCAATCCCTATCAAAATACGAATAGCATATTTCACAAACTAGAAAAAATAATACTAAAATGTGTATGAAACCACAAAAGACCCCCTGAATAATCAAACCAATGTTGAGAAAGAACAAAGCTAGAGATATCAGAATCCCAGATTTCAAGATAGACTACAAAGATATAGTAATCAACAGCATGGTACACACATAGATCAATAGAACAGAATAGAGTTTAGAAATAAATCCACATTTACATGATTAATTAATCTTCATCAAAGGAGGTAAGAATTTGAGATGGGAAAATATAGTTTCTTTAATAAATAGTGCTGGGAAAACTGGACCACTTTCGAACACTATACATAAAAGTAAACTCAAAATGGAAGATCCAAATGTGAGACCTGAAACTAAAAACCCAGCAAAAAAAATAAATAAATAAAATAAATAAATAAATAAATACTCTGATATCAGAGTAGCAACATTTTTCTAGATATGCCTTCTCAGGTAAGAGAAACAAAAGCAAAAATAAACTATTGGGATTACATCAAAATAAAAAGCTTTTGCACAGTGAAGGAAACCATCAAGAAAAGGAAAAAGGCAATCTACTGAATGGGAGAAGATATTTGCAATTGATATATCTGGTAAGGGAGTATATCCAAAATGTATAAAGAATTTATACAACTCAACATCATAAAAACAATTCAATTAAAAAATGGGTAGAGAACCTAAATAAACATTTTTCCAAAGAAGACATATAGATGGCCATGAATGATGCTTAACATCACTAATCATCAGGAAAATGCAAAACAAAGCCACAGTGAGATATCACTTTACACATATCAGAATGGCTAAAATAAAAAAGACAGGAAATAAGTGTTGCCGCAGACGTGGAGAAAAAAGAACCCTTATGCACTGTCGGTAGGAATGTAAATTGATACAACCAATGTGGAAAACATTATGGAGGTTCCTCAAAACATTAAAAACAGACAATATTTCCACTACTAAGTATTTACCCAAAGAAAATGAAAATACTTATTTTAAAAGATATATTCACTCCTCTGTTTATTATAGCATTATTTACAATAGCCAAGATATAGAAGTATCTAATGCATCTATCCAATCACTGAATAATTAAGGAAAAGTGGCACACACATACACACACATATATATAAATATTATGCAGCCATAAAAATGAGACCATCTCATTTGAAATAAGTAAAATAAACTTGACTGAGGAAAATATCATATAATTTTACTCATATATGGAATTTAACAAACAAACAAATAACAATCAGAATCAGACCTATAAAAACAGAGAACAGATTGATGGTTGCCAGAAAGAAGGTGTGGAGGGATGAGTAAAAATAGATGAGGGGAGTGGCAGATACAGTTTTACAGTAAAGGAAATAACAAATCATGGGAATAAAAGGCATAGCATAAGGAATATAGTCAATGATGGTGTTGTATGATGACAGTGATAGGTTACCTGTGGTGAGCATAACATAACATAAAAACTTGTTGAATCACTATGTCTAATGCCTGAAACTAGTATAATTTTGTGTCCCAACTATACTAAAAAAAAAAAAAAAAATTAAATTTCTGAGCACAGATTCTTATAGAAACCTAAACAGCGCCCTACTTACAGAGTGAAGGTAAAGATTTTTTATGAGGAAAAGAATGAACTCAGGTGTACTCCAAAGGCTCACCTTGAATAACAAAGACAAGCCTACACCCAGGAAGTTCCAATATTTAATCTTCTTCCCAAGAACTAGGAACAAAAACAAGCCGAATTCTTTATCATATAGTATTACTTAAGAGAATTGCTGTAAGATTAATGCTTTTAAAACACTGTAGTATATAGTAGGCATGTAATAAATGATTTTTTTAAAAGAAAATAAATAACATCACACTAGGATGGTAACCTAATGGATAGATAGATGGCCAGGAATTATTTTAATGTTATGATCTTGAAAAATAGAGCCTAGTATTTTTAACATGATATAGCATAGAGTCCTTTACACAGTACTAACATAGTGCTGTTGTGGCAATTACCCTAGAATAATAGTTTAAAAGGCAAAGGTCGGGATCCCTGGGTGGCGCAGCGGTTTGGCGCCTGCCCTTGGCCCAGGGCGCGATCCTGGAGACCCGGGATCGAATCCCACATCGGGCTCCCGGTGCATGGAGCCTGCTTCTCCCTCTGCCTGCGTCTCTGCCTCTCTCTCTCTCCTCTCTGTGCACTCTCATAAATAAATAGAAAATCTTTAAAAAAATAAAAAATAAATAAAAGGCAAAGGTCTCAGTTCTGCACTTTTCTGTCATGGTGGGTTCCTTAATTAGTATTAGACTATATCGGCTGACAAGCCTAGGTACACATGGAAAAGTAAGATATCAGAGCAATTTGCTTGCTCATTTGTTTCCTGTTTGCCTGTTTGGTTATAAACTGAAGCAGCCCTGCACAGAGCCTAGATTGCATTCCAACCAGTTTTTGATTAAAGACAAGACTTGTGATCTGGCTCCAGTCAATTAGTGCTTTTGTTATCATCATGGTTTACTTCCTCTAAGACTTCAGTGGGGGCTACTCCTAAATCTGAACCTTAGTTGCTTCACTTCTGAAGTAGATATAATACGTTTCTGTATTTGCCACGAGTAATGTATATTACAAGAGAGAATGCATATCAGAGCACTTGGAAAATTACAAAATAGTATATCATACATGAGTATGTATATTTGTATTATCAGTATACTATATATTAATAGAAGTTACCTTGAAGTTTTACCTTTAAACCCCTTAAAAACAGGTGAATCCAAAACAGAAGACATGATCTAGTCTTCTAAGAACATGTAACCAAATAAAGAGAAGGAATATAAAACAAATAAATGTAGCATATTAAGTTTCTACTGCTGGATAAGAAATTGCTACATACTAAGCAGCTTAAAATATCACATAGTTATTTTCTCAGTGTCTGTGGTTCAGGAAATGGGATAGCTTAGTTGGATGCTATGCTTAGGATTTCACAAGGTGACAATGTTATGGCTCTGGATGTGGTTTTCTCTGAGACTCACCAATAAAAAATCTCCCAAGATCACTTACATTTTTGGCAGAATTAGTTTTCTTGTAGTTTTAGGAATAAGCACTTCAGTTTTTTGATGACTGCCATCCATACTCTGCTTTCAGCTTCCAGAAGCTATGTGGAGTTCCTTATCAAATGGGCCTCCCATCTTGCGAATCCCACTATATGGCAGTTTGCATCTTAAAAACCAAAAGGATAAACATACTCCAGAAAAAATTAATGCTAATACCTTACATGATATAATAACATAATCAAGTACATGTAATCACTTACAACCTGTCACCTTTGCTGTATCTTTTTGGTTAGAAGCTGACAGGTTCCACTTATATTCAAGAGCAGAAGGAATCACATAGAGGTTAAATACCAGGATGGGAAATAATGGGGACCAATTGAAGAGTCTATCTACCACACTTAGTATGTCCTGGAGGTTCAGTATATGTTGTCAGTAAGATTATTCCACAAAAACAATATATATTAGGTGATACTCTCCTCATTAAATAAAGAACTTTGAAAATATAGATTGTCACATTCTTTTGTGATCCAAGATAAATCACTTGATGAAAATAATGCTCATCACAGTTTTCAAGAATGCTTGCTTTTGTGCATGCATGCATATGCACATATCTATAACAATAGGACACACTTCAAGTTAAATATAAGTAGGATTATGGAAAATATTGATTGCTCTTCTGTTTTTAATAATAAGACAGAAATTATGTTATTCGTTAATTAGCTAATATAAGCTTAAGCCAATATTACCACATTTATTTATTTACTTATTTTCTCAATCGTTTTTATTGAAGTTCGATCTGCCAACATATAGTACAACACTCAGTGCTCAACATATCAGGTGCCCTCCTCAGGGCCCATCACCCAGTCACCCCATTCTCCCTTCCACCTCCTCTTCCACAACCCTTTCGTTCGTTTCCCAGAGTTAGGAGTGTCTCATGATTTGTCTCCCTCTTTAATTTTTCCCACTCAGTTCCCCTCCTTTCCCTTATAATCCTTTTCACTATTTATTATATTCCCCATATGTGTGAAACGGGGATATGATATGATAATTGTCCTTCTCTGACTGACTTACTTCACTCAGCAGAATGCCCTCCAGTTCCATCCACGTTGAAGTAAATGGTGTGTGTTCATCCTTTCTGATGGCTGAGTAATATTCGATTGTATATATAGACCACATCTTCTTTATCCTTTCTTCTGTCAATGGACACCGAGGCTCCTCCCACAGTTTGGTTATTGTGGACATTGCTGCTATGAACACTAGGGTGCAGGTGCCTCGGTCTTTCACTGCTATCTTTGGGGTAAATCCCCAGTAGCGCAAATGCTGGGTCAGGATAGTTCTATTTTTAACTCTTTGAGGAGTCTCCACACAGTATTCCAGAGTGGCTGTACCAGTTCACATTCCCACAACAGTGCAAGAGGGCTCCCTTTTCTCCACATCCTCTCAAATATTGTTGTTTCCCGTCTTGTTAATTGTCACCATTCTCACTGGTGTGAGGTGGTATCTCATTGTGGTTTTCATTTGTATTTCCCTGATGGCCAGTGATGCAGAGCATTTTCTCATGTGCTTGTTGGCCATGTCTATGTCTTCCTCTGTGAGATTTCTGTTCATGTCTTTTGCCCATTTCATGATTGGATTGTTTGTTTCTTTGCTGTTGAGTTTAATAAGGTCTTTATAGATCTTGGAAACTAGCCCTTTATCTGATACGTCATTTGCAAATATCTTCTCCCATTCTGTAGGTTTCAGTTTTGTTGACTAGTTTCTTTGGCTGTGCAGAAGCTTTTTATCTTGATTAAGTCCCAATAATTCATTTTTGCTTTTGTTTCTCTTACCTTCATGGATGTATCCTGCAAGAAGTTGCTGTGGCCAAGTTCAAAAAGGGTGTTGCCTGCGTTCTCCTCTAGGATTTTGATGGAATCTTGTCTCACATTCAGATCTTTCATCCATTTTGAGTTTATCTTTGTGTATGATGTAAGAGAATGATCTAGTTTCATTCTGCTGCATGTGGATGTTCAATTTTCTCAGCACCATTTATTGAAGAGACTGTCCTTTATCCAGTGGATAGTCTTTCCTATATTGTCGAATATTAGTTGACCATAGAGTTGAGAGCTCACTTCTGAATTCTCTATTCTGTTCCATTGACCTATGTGTCTGTATTTCGGCCAGTACCACACTGCCTTGATGATCATAACTTTGTAACACCACTTGAAATCTGGCATTGTGATGCCTCTTGCATTGGTTTTCTTTTTCAATATTCCCCTGGCTATTTGGGGTCTTTTCTGATTCCATTTTCAAATCTCAAGATTATTTGTTCCAATTCTGTGAATAAAGTCAATGGTATTTTCATAGTGCTTGGATTGAATGTGCAAATTGCCCTGAGTGGCATAGACATTTTCACGATACTTATTCTTCCAATCTTGAGCATGGAATGTTTTTCCATCTCTTTGTGTCTTCCTCAGTTCTTTCAGAAGTGTTCTGTAGTTTTTTGGGTATAGATCCTCTACCTCTTTGGTTAGGTTTATTCCTAGGTATCTTATGCTTTGGGGATGCAATTGTGAAATGGAATTAATTCCTTAATTTCTCTTTCTTCAGTCTCATTGTTAGTGTATAGAAATGCCACTGACTTCTGGGCATTGATTTTGTATCCTGCCACACTGCCAAATTGCTCTATGAATTCTAGCAATCTTGGAGTGGAGTCTTTTGGGTTTTCTATATATAGTATCATGACATCTGCGAAGAGGGAGAGTTGGACTTTTTCTTTGCCAATTTGAATGCCTTTTATTTCCTTTTGTTGCCTGATTGCTGAGGCTAGGACTTCTAGTACTATGTTGAATAGCAGGTGAGAGTGGACATCCTTCTATTCTTGATCTTAGGGGAAAAGCTCTGAGTGTTTCCTCATTGAGAATGATATTTGCTATGGGCTTCTCATAGATGGCTTTTAAGATACTGAGGAATGTTCTCTCTATCCTTGCACTCTGAAGAGTTTTGATCAGGAATGGATGCTGTATTTTGTCAAAAGCTTTCTCTGCAACTATTGAGAGGATCCTATGGTTCTTGTTTTTTCTTTTGTTAATGTGATCTATCACATTGATTGCTTCATGAGTATTGAAGCACCCTTGCATCCCAGGGATAAATCCCACTTCATCATGGTGAATAATCTTCTTAATATACTGTTGGATCCCTATTGGCTAGTATATTGGTGAGAATTTTGGCATACATGTTTATTCATCAAGGATATTGTCTATATTTCTACGTTTTGGTGGGGTCTTTGTCTGGTTTTGGAATTAAGGTGATGCTGGCCTTATAAAATGAGTTTGAAATATTCCATCCCTTTCTATCCTTCTGAACAGCTTTAGTAGAACAGGTATTATTTCTTCCTTAAATGTTTGATAGAATTCCCCTGGGAAGCCATTTAGCCCTGTTCTTTTGTTCTTGGGATGTTTTTGATGACTGCTTCAATTTCCTCCCTGGTTATTGGCCTGTTCAGGTTTTCCATTTCTTCCTGTCGCAGTTTTGGTAATTTCTGGTTTTCCAGAAATGTGTCCATTTCTTCTAGATTGCCTAATTTATTGGCATATAGCTGCTCATAATATGTTTTTTAAATTGTTTGTATATCTTTGGTATTGGTTGTGTTCACTCCTTTTTCATTCATGATTTTATTAATTAGAGTCTTTTTTGTTTTTAATAAGGACTGGCTAATAGTTTATCTATCTTATTAATTCTTTCAAAGAACCAACTCCTGGTTTTGTTGATCTGTTCTACAGTTCTTCTGGTCTCTATTTCATTGAGTTCTGCTTGAATCTTTATTATCTCTCTTCTTCTGCTTGGTGTAGGTTTTATTTGCTGTTCTTTCTCCAATTCCTTTAGCTACAAGGTTAGGTTGTTTATTTGAGGTTTTTTCCATTTTTTGAGGGAGGCTTCTATTGTGATATATTTCCCTCTTAGGACCACTTTTACTGTATCCCGAAGATTTTGAATAGTTGTATCTTCATTTTCATTAGTTTCCATGAATCTTTTTAATTCTGCTCTAATTTCCTGATTGACCCATTCATCTAACAGTAGGATATTCTTTAACCTCCATGTGTTTGAGTTTCTTCCAAATTTCTTCTTGTGATTGCTTTCTAGTTTCAAAGCACTGTGCTCTGTAACTATGCAGGGGACAATCCCAATCTTTTGGTATCAGTTGAGTCCTTATTTGTGACCCAGTATGTGGTCTATTCTGGAAAAGGTCCATTTGCACTTGAGAAGAATGTGTATTCAGTTGCGTTCAGATGTAAAGTTCTGTAGATATCTATGAAATCTAATTGGGGCTGTGTGTCACTTAAGGCCCTTGTGTCTTTGGTGATGTTGTGCTTAGAAGATCTGTCATTTGCAGAAAGTGCCATGTATCATTATCTAAGTATCTTTTTACTTTGGTTATTAATTGATTGATATACTTGGCAGCTCCCACATTAGGAGCATAAATACTCATGATTATTAGGTCTTCTTGTTGGATAGACCCTTAAGTATGAGATAGTGTCCCTCTCTATCTCTTATTATAGTCTTTGGTATAAACCTTAATTCATCTGAAATGAGGATTGCTACTGCAGCTTTCTTTTGAGGACAATTTGAATGTAAATGGTTCTCCACCCCTTCATTTTCAGGCTGGAGGTGTCCTTAGGTCTAAAATGAGTCTCTTGTAGACAGCAAATAGATGGGTCTTGTTTTTTTTTTATGCAGTCTGATACCCTGTATCTTTTGATGGGATTATTTAACCCTTTCACGTTCAGAATTACTATTGAAAGATATGAATTTAGTGTCATCATAATACTTATTCAGTCCCTGGTTTTGTGGATTATTTATTTGGGCTTCCTCTTTCTTTTACAGAGTCCCCCTTAATATTTCTTGTAGAGCTGGTTTGGTGGTCACATATTCTTTCAGGGTCTGCCTCTCCTGGAAGCTCTTTATCTCTCCTTCCATTCTGAAAGAGAGCCTTGCTGGAGAAAGTATTCTTGGCTGCATGTTCTTCTCATTTAGGACCCTGAACATATCCTGCCAGCCCTTTCTGGCCTGCCAGGTCTCTGTGGAGAGGTCTGCTGTTAATATGATATTTCTCCCCATAGAAGTTAAGAATCTCTTGTCTCGAGCTGCTTTAAGAATTTTCTCTTTATCTTTGGAATTTGCAAGTTTCAGTATTAAATGTGGAGCTGTTGAACGGTTTTTATTGATTTTGGGGGGAGTCCTCTCTATCTCTTAGATCTGAATGCCTGCTTCCCTCCCCAAATTAGGGAAGTTTTCACCTATGATTTGTTCAAATATACTTTGTGGTCCTCTCTCTCTCTCAGCCTCTTCTGGAATCCCAATTAGATGTATATTCTTCCATCTGAGGCGATCATTTATTTTCCTAAACCTTTCCTCACAGGATTTTAATGTAGTTAAGGTGGGAAAAGAGATAAAAATATTGGAAATTTTTAGTCTGATATAAAAACGAAACATAACAGAAAAAGCAAAAAAAAAAAAAAAAAGGAACCTCTAGTTCTATATACTATTTTCTCTCAGTCCTGGAGCTTTCCAGCACTTCTTGGTCAAGAACTTGCTCTTTCTCTGTTCTTCCAGCTCGTCTTCTGGGGGAGGGGCCTGCTGTGCTGATTCACAGGTGTGTGCACCTGGAGGAGATGCCCCGCCTCCTGCCAGGTCCCGGGCTGAGTGAGAGTGTTGACCCCATGAAGCCTCTGTCCCCTGGCGACACCACTTCTCCCAGGCACATGGTGACACAATGAGGAATAATAACACTGGCGATGGCCAGGTCCCCATCTCTGCGGTCAGCTCCCCATGAGTCACTAACTGCAGTCTCCCAGTCCACACTGGCCTAGATGCTCCCAGGCCGGTGCAGGTGCACTAATCTGCACAGCTTGGGGGTGCCTGGTGACAGGAGAGTCCTCACTGTCCTGTGCCCTCCCCACCTCCGCCTGTCCCAGAGGGGATACAGGATCCTAGGCTGTGTCCACTTGGGCACCCTGGGATCTGGGGCCCTGCGCTGCTGAACCTGCACTCCCGGGGGGACTGCCTCTCCCAAAGGGAATGGGCCCAGCCACCTCTGTCTGGAGCTGCCTGCCTAACTGATGCATCTCCCAGATGCTCCACCAAGTGGGCATTCAAGCCCTTTACCAAGATCAGCTGGCAGTTTGCAGTGCACTTACCCTGGGTGCACTTCCTTTTAAAGTGACTCTGGGAATCTGGAGGCTTCACTGCCCCTCCTGCGATTTTGACTGATTTACCTGCTGAGCACTTTTCTGGCAGGGAAAACTCTGGCACGGATTTTTAAAGTACCCATTTCTCCAAGGCTGGGCTTTCCTGCCATGGAGGCTTTTGCTGCTCCGCTTTAGCCCAGCTCCTCGCAGGGCCCCTCCCCCACTTGATCCTTTTTCATTTTTATTCATTTTTTTTGCCTTCCTACCTTGTTAGAAGCAAAAACTTTTATCTGTTGCATTCTGATCGTTCTCTCTTCAAATCTCAAGTCGAATTCATAGGTGTTCAGGTTTCATGTTTTGAAAGTTATTGAGGTAAGTTTGTAGAGCCAGGTGTGTTGAGACCCCTACTCTTCTGCCATCTTTGTATTGCATTTATTAAAAGAAGAAAACAAGCATTTACATTTCTACAAAAATATTTCATTGAAAAAGAAATGTATTTTGTAGCCAGGTTTGATATCTGATTTCCTTATGTCAATAATCTAAGCAGACAGTCTTAATTCAAAAATATTTCTCAAGCATAGATATAATACCAGAAGGACAAGTTATCATTTTGAGTTGGAAATAATTATGGTTTTAGAAGGTAACATCAGAAAAGGGGAATGACAATAGAGTGTAATGAGCAATGAAGCAGAGAATACAATAGAAAAGGCTCAGTAGATTTGGGGTTCAACTTCATGTACAGTAACTTAATTCTCACAATAACCTTATAAGTTAGTATATTTTCCATTTTCACTAAAATACACTTAAAACTCTGAGACTCTACACATCCTGCCCTATTAAGCAGGTAGGTAATGATGACTGAGGATTTACATGCTTATGTGTGAAGCTCATTGCTCACTCTTTCATTTATTCCATTATATTTTGTACTGTGATTCTGAGACCACTCACATCAAAATTACTTCTGGAATAGTTAAAATGCAAATTCCTGCTACCTGCTCCAAATCTTTAAGATGAGAATCTGTAAGATGGTAGTCTAGAAATCTGCATTTTAAATAAGCACCTCAAGTAAATTTTATGCCTATAGAGATCAGGGACACATTGCTCAATACTACACCTATTGATTTAGATCAAGTAAATGTAGGCTCAATTCCCATTTCTAAACATTCATAGTTTCATCGTGAGCTAGAAAAGTCACAAATCCCCTTAACCTTAGTTTTCAATACTTTTAATATTGTATAATATTTATTAATTTAATAAATATAATTAATTTCAATATTATATTTTGATATATATGTTACGTACGTTATATATTATATATTGTTTAATATTTAATTAATATAATTTAGTATTTATTGATTTAATATGCCTCACACTGCCTTCTAGCCCACATTGTTACTGAAGTGAAATCAGCAGTGAATCTTCTGCTTCTCTTGTACAGGATAAGTTGTTTTTCTCTTGCCTCTTTCAAAATTTCCTGTATATGGCTTTCAACATTTTAAAAATGATTTGCATAGGGGTGGGTCACTTCCCATCTATTGTACTTGGAAGTCATTAAACTTCCATATGTGCCAATGAATATTTTCCGGGTAACTTCTAGAGTTTGGGGACATTATTTTCTTACAGATTCTTTTCTTCTTCTTTCTCTTTCACATCTCCTGGTATGACCATTATGTATACCTTTTTTACTTTTCACATTTTTATTTAAACTCTAGTTAGTTAACAAATAGTGCAATATTGTTTCCAGGAGTTGAATTTATTGATTCATCACTTACATATCACACCAGTGCTCAACATGACAAGTGCCCTCCTTAATGCCCATCACCCATCTAGCTGATCCCCCATCCACATTCCTCCAACAACCCTCAGTTTGTTCTTTATCATGAAGTCTTTTATGGTTTGTTTCCCTCTCTTTTCTTTCTTTCCTGTTATGTATATCTTGATGTCCCACATTCCTCTGAGGTTCTGTTCATTTTTTTTTTTTTTTGCATTCAATTTTCTCTCTGTTTTGCAAATTATATTCACTATGGATCTATCTTAAAGTTCAAGGATTCTTTCTTCTGCCAGTTAAATATATTCTTGAGTCCCTCTAAAGGATTTTTCCTTTCAGTTATCTTACCTGTCAACTATAGAATTCCATTTGGTTCTTTTTCATAACTTTTGTATTTTCATTAATATTCTCTATTTGATTATATGCTTTCTTCATGTTTTTTGTTTTTGTTTGTTTGTTTGCTCATTTGTTTTTACTTCTTTAGCCATATTTTACCACACTTGTAATGGCTACTTTGAACTCTGTTAAATCTGGCTCATTTCACAGTCTCTTTGTGCTGTCTTTATATTTATCCCATGTATAGGTCACACATTCCTGTTTCTTTGCATGTGTCCTTATTTAATTGAAAATTGAGGACTAAAGTGAAGTTTCTGGATACTAACTCCCTCCCCCACCTCTGCAGGGGTTCTTTTTATTGTTGTTTGATTGCTTACTTGTTTAGTTACTTGGCTAGACTATTTTAGTGTGGTGTATCTTCCCCACATTGTGAAGCCTTTGTTCTTGCTCTTCAAAGAGCACTGGTTTGGGTATATGTACAGTTGCCCTGTGATTACAGTGATTTTACTAGAGTCTCTTTGATTATTTCTCCTTGATATCTCTGTTATCTGCTTCATCTGGTATTGTAGCCCATGAGTGAGGGTCCACTAATTATCAGACTAATGCTCTCTTCTTTTTGACAATATCCTAAAACAAAATTTCTCAGCAGTTTTATCCATCCAAATTTGGGCAAAAGCAGTTTTTAAGGCCAGTCTTTGAGGGTTTTTTGTTTTTCTGTTTTGTTTTATTTTGAGCCCCATAATGTTTCTTCATAGCTGTCTCTCTAGTTCTCTCTGGTGAACTAGCTAGACTATATGGTTTAGTTTGTTGTTCTTAAGAGGAGCTATTGGTTTTGAAAGTGCTATTAGTCTTCAGCTTTTCACATTGTTTCTAATAAAGTCAGGTCCTTTGGAGGGAGTTTTAGAGCTCTTTTTCTTACAGAATATTTCTCATCTTGAATAATTTTCTGAGTCATTCCTTGCTGATACTTTGAGTACTGAGCAGGGCAATTGTCTCTGGTCTTCTCATTCCTTGGTGGAACTTCCACTCTGGGAACAAGCTGAGATGAAAGTTATCAAGGCCTCATTATCCTCAGCTTGTCTCACCTGGGGTAGAGCCTACATTCTAAATGTAGGGTCTAGGTGATAGATGAAAACTCTTTCACCAGGAACTGAAACTCTTCAACATGGAATTGAAGGAGATGAGAACTCTAGCATTCTTTCCCTCTTGGTGACATATGTTAAGACTTAATTAACTGAGAGCTGAGGGGAGAAGGCAAGTCCCTTGGCCACACCCATTCAGAGCCAAAGTGCAGCCTTGCCAAGCTGAGTTGCATATGGCATGGAGAGGGGGGTCATGATTTAAATCCAAAGAATCTTGCTCTCTTGACTGAACTTTAAAAGATTTTCTTGAATAAATGTTTCTTCAATTGCTACATGGCCTAAGGACAGTTTTTAGAAGATATAAGTGGTTGTTTTTGTTAATAGATTATACTAGTTTTGCTTGTTTTGCTGGGTAGTGGGTCTTTGGAACCCCTTTGCTGACATATAGAAGTGGAACACTTAGATTTAGTTTTCACCATTTATGAAAGAAATAATATCTACCTTACAGATTTGTGTTTAAATATGACAATATATGTGAAGGATTTTGTAAACAACAAAGCATATGTGTTAATATGGTGAAAGGACATCTGGACAACATTTATAAGACAAATATTAATATTTTCTTCATAATTTGAATGTTTGAGTCAAGAATTAAAAGTAGAAAGAACATATAGAATAAATAATAATAATAATGATGATGATGATGATGCCTGGAAGTTGGGGAACACAAGCTAGATTTTTTTGCTTCTTTCTTTCTTTCATTTCTTTTATCTTTTTTTTCAAGCTAGATATTTTAAATCCACTGGCCATAACAAACTAATAGCAGACCCCTTCTCCCAATTACTGAGCTTTAAAAAAAAAAAAAAAAAAACAGTGGGAAGTTTCATGTTGGCTGCTTACCTGGTTCCATTTTTCTTTGTTATTAAAGTATAAGCCTTAGTCATTAGTATATGAATGTAAATTGCATATGAATGTAAAGTCTCTTCATTTTATAAAATCCACAAATTTTCAAACACTAGATTCTAGAGTTAAGTTGAAACAGCTTATATTATTTTTGTTTATTTGCTATTTGGCCTGAATTGCATGTTGAAAGAACTAGTTAATATAAGTGTACAAACCTAAGATTAGCATATAATTTGCCATCCAAGCTGTAACATTTTTAAGAGTAAAAGTAGATACTATGAATAATTTTGTAAGAACAAGGGCATACATTGGGCAAAATGGATTATTGCGTCGTCATATGGATACCCTATTCTTATCTGAAATGAGATGTGTATGTAATACGAAACCTTCTTCTAAAAAATTGAATTAAAATATTGAAAAGAAATATTGAAAAGAAATTATTTCTTTCATATATCATCTTCTCTTGCTTTCTGTCTTTGTCTCTCTCTGGCTCAATACATTAATAAATCAGATCCCAGCAAGTTGAAATAAATTACTCGCTCAAAGTCATAATAACTCACAAGATATTTAGGATCATAATTTGTGGATTTTGATTACCAGTACAGTGCTATTTCCACTCAGTGAATAACAACACTGAATTTGAAAACATCAAAATCTATTTATGAGTCCAGTTTTACAGCAGCAGTTACATATTTTAGCTAAGCTATAGCTAGAAAAAGTGGCCAATTTTGTCTGCTGATAATTGAAACACATAAATTCTGACCATATAGAATATACTTTTAAGGTTTTATAATAAAAAAATGGTAATGGGATGATATAAGAACATAAACAAATGTTAAACCCAATATCAGAAATTCTGTCAGTGGACACATTAGGGAAATGAGGGCAACATAACCATGCAGGAGAGTTTTTTTGTTTTTTTTTTTATTTTATGTGAACTCATGGATGTTTACTGCCCTTATTTCCTATAATTTCATAATAAACTTGTTGGAATTTTCTTCATTAGTAGGTATTCTCTAGTGTAAACAAATAGATTTTTAAAAAATTGTCAACACAGTATGCTTAGAATTTTACTAACGTTACTTCAAATACTTCTTAAACAGAGCTTTGTTTGGGGGATGGATTCCATTTAATGCTGTTCTGAGAAATTGTCCTGACAAAGCACTGGTGTAGAGGCCTGATAACCCCTTCTTCCTACAGAGAAAATTTGCCTTGAAGGGCTTCTTTTCCAAGTTGTATGGTATCTTCATTGGTACTGACAGTCTTCTCTTTGTAATGCTGAAGAACTGACAGCAGCAGCCATTTTTATTGTAATCTAGAAATCAAGTAAAATGGTACTGATCTCAAATAACTAAGAATAGGGAAAAAGAGCTTTGTCTACAAAATCTGGTTCATTGCCACAATTTCAAGTATTAGACTTGAATCTAAATTATATCTCCCATGAAAGTGTCACATTCATTTAATATCTGGCTTTGATATCTGGTGTCTGGCTGGTACCATGACAATAACTAAGAATCTTAATTATATGTCCTTTACTTGGGAAATGGATTAAACACACACACACAGACCCCCTCCATGAAGAAGGTAAAAGTATTTTTAACTTAATGACATGATATGAAATAAAGCCAAATCAGGAAAAGTTATTTTTTTTGGCAAATCCCAGTACAATATTGAATACTATCAACTAAATTATATTTTAATAGCCAGAGAGCATAAATATAATGCTAAACAGCTCAAAAAGGGCAAACAAGCAAATCTTAATATATATGGTCTGTGTACTTCTAACTTATTAAATTTTTAAAAATTTGATTTTCATTGATCAAAACACTGATTTTTATGAAAAAAAAAAATCCCCTGAATAGCTGGTGTATAATTTCTAAAATTGGCAAATATTTTACTCACTGGCAGGGGAAATGTATATCTCACAATGAGATTGAGAAAAATGTTGATTGGGAAGCGTATGGATGTTTCAGTTTCCCCATCAAGTAATTACATGACAAGAGGCAAAAATTTTGCAACTCGCCTACAGAAGGGTTAATCGATACATATTTTGAATCATTTATTCATTTATTTATTCTAAAATATTTAAGTACTCTAAGTCACTGTTAGACACAGTATACCTAGAAAGGTACTTCTATATCCAAGATAGAGTCACTTTTGCTTCAGCAAAAACAACCATAAAAATTAAATTAAGCTTCTTTCCTCCTTTAGTCCCTGTTTCTCAAAATATCACTTGCCTCCACTATTGCTTCACTTAGTTTCCAAAACAATTTTGTTATCCTCTAAGGCCATGCTACCTCTCTTCTTTAAACATGTCTATTTTTACTTGAGTCATGAATCAACCTTTGAATCTGAACTGGATTTTCATAGACTGCCTGCTGTTTCATTTTTCTGATTGCCAGCAAGGATATGGAGAGCTGAATGAGACAGTGATGTCTAAGTGAAGAATAAGATCCTACGTACTCTTTCATTATACAGCATTGGACACTGATGAAAGAAAGATAAAAATAACTATAAAAGATACATGATCAGTTCTGAAATAGCTTGTAATTTAAAGAGAAATCCAATCACACTAATTTTTTTAACTCTTAATGAGGTTAATATCTTGCTTACTAAAAAGATGTCTTTTATTTTCTATTATTAGTTGATGTTAAATAGTGACGAAACCTAGAAGTTTGTGAAGAGGAATATGCAGAAGTGACCCATGGCCAGTTGAATGTATCTGTCCTTAGGACCTTCAATTAGCAAAATTAAAAGTAATAGGAACTAAAAGTAATTGCATAAACACTAGACACATTAAAACAACCTCTTCCCTTTTGCTTTATGGATAGCACAATCAAATGTATTTCAAAACAAGTCTCTAGCAGTAGAAAATTAGGAAATTTAACCTACTGGTCATGCATTTAAAAAATGTAAATGATATGTGAATGTGACTCATATTTCTTCTCAAAAATAATATTTATTTTGGTTATTTAATTTAAAAAACAAAACATATTTTAAGGTAATATAATATGAAAGCTTGGTAGAAATATTTGTGACCCTTTAGAATAGTTTATGAATTTAGAATAATATACAGTTAAGAAACCACATGAAAGCAAAAATAACAGCTATCTATTATACCCCAGTAACAAAACTGATCAGCATAATTTTAGGAATTTTTTTCTTAAGTAGAGATGCCTTATGCTTGCCAAGGAATAATTAATTCAAAATCTCTGTGGGTTGGGCAGCCTGGGTGTCTCAGTGGTTTAGTGCCGCCTTTAGCACAGAGCCTGATCCTGGAGACATGGGATCAAGTCCCACTTCAGGCTCCCTGCATGGAGCCTGCTTCTCCCTTTGCCTGGGTCTCTGCCTCTCTCTCTCTTTCTGTCTCTCATGAATAAATAAATAAATAATCTTAAAAATAAATCTCTGTGGGTTGATCATGTACGTTTATATTTTAAAAGTCAGCAAAGTGATTCAGATATCACCCACTATTCTTGCATGTGCCAAGCTCCATTTAAATAGAATAAACCATAAATGTAAGTTTCACTGTTATTGTGCATAGAGTGATAGCTGAACAGACAACATAGAGAAACTATGCATTTAATTTGAATTTGAGAAATAGTAAATTTATAATGCAATCAAAGAAAGCTGTTAATGGGCACCTGGGTGGCTCAGTGGTTGAGCATCTGCCTTTGGCTCAGGTCATGGTCCTGGGATCCCAGGATGGAGTTCTGCATCAGGCTCCCTGTGGGGAGCTTCTCCCTCTGCCTAAGTCTCTGCCTCTCTCTCATGAGTAAATAAGTAAAATCTTAAAAAAAAAAAAGCTATTAGCAGACAAGGATAGTTGTGTATTTTCCTTTATTACTTATATAGGCATATAAATCTCTGAAAATATTTTGTCACTAATACATGATTAAAATTCTATCCCCATTAAAGATAAGGAAGCTGATGCAGAATAAGTTAAAGTGCAGCCTTTTATCACTCTAAATGCCTGAGCGGAATAAGATGTATCTACTTTTCTCAACTAATTATTCAAAACATAGCCATATCCTAATATTAATTAGGAATATGGACTTAAGAACAAAAGACCTGACAGTGTTTGCCTATTAGAAATGTCATAGAAGAATAAAATCAATGGAAAGGTTATAGATAAGGAGCTGTTTTGTGTTAGAAACCTTTTTTGTTAACATTATTTGACTCTCTTATTTATTTACGTGAAAGTTTGGATTTTGTGAGATCCTTACCTATCTCAACATTTTGGAAAACAAACTTCATCTCAACACATGATGCTGATGAACAAAATAAAATTAAAAAAAAATTAAACTATCCACAAATTTAACTAGAATCGCAGTCAGCAGTAGGAGAAACATTTGGTTGGTTTATTTAAGAAAGGCATTACTTGCACTTGAATAGCACTGCATTTGTTTATATCAACAAAACATTAGTTTCTGTATACTCTCTCAATTTTTGTCACAACTTTCCTGCCTGCATTAATCACTACATTTAAAGCTGAGTAACCTGAAGGATTATGGGAAGGAATGTTCTTCAGTTGTTTCCCAACGTGACAGAACAAAGTCAAGATTAGCACATAAGAATCCACACTCCGTAGTGCTCTTCTTCTTAAAGGCTACAGTGCTGATATAAACATTTTTTGGATTTTTTTAGAGACTTTTTTTTTTTTTTTAAGTAATCTCTACACCCAACATGGGGCTCAAACTCACAACCAAGAGATCAAGAGTTGCACACTCCACTGACTGAGCCAGCCAGGCACCCCCAATATAAATTCTTAGTATGTGCTTAAAGATGAAAATGCATAAGAGATGCTGAAAAAAGGTGGAACCCCTTATTGTAGTCAGGTAATCTGACAAGGAAGTTTCTGAAGATTCTGCCTTTTTGGAAGTGTTTAAGTCCTCAGAAAGGAAATGTGAATTTTTCCTGGAGAGTTGAGATATTCATTTTTCTCAAAAAAAAAAAATGGGTTTATCCATATATTCTCAGTGAAATCTTTATGATTTATGATACTATGGCACAGTAAATAATCCATCTCGATGCAGAGATATAATTCCATTCTTATTATATAACTCAGTGGAGGACCTATGGGTATGTGTACCATTTCTCTGGCATTCTTTGTTGTAAAAATTATAAATATCATTCCAAAGTAGGAATTTTTGAAAGATTAGAGTTTATGCAGTGTATTAAACAAATTCATTCACCAGGAGAAGCAGCTCAGCACATTTGGGGACTAGGAAGGACAGCAAGACTACACCAGAACTTCAAAATTGGACCATATCACAATAGTATTTAGCACAATGACTTACAACTATGCAGAAATATAGTATTCCCAGTCCTGAAGGCAGTGGGGCCCAAACCCACTGGTCATGAGTAGTTTCGTTAATTTACCTCAGTGTGTCATGAAAAAAATATCTTTTTCTGTGTGTATTAAAATTGAAGGAAATTTGAAAATCATGGAGCCCAGACTGCAATGAATGTGAGCTACAAGAAAAGTAGGAGAGCAGGTGGAGGCCCTTTCATGCAAAGCCTCATAGTTCATGGAGAAAAATTAGAATTTAGGTGGGAAGGCATTTACAAGGAGTGACATGATTTCATTTATATTTTGATAAGCTGCTATATGGAGAGTGCACAAAGCAAAGTATTAGAATTAAAGAGCACTCCATATGTTCATCATTAGGTTGACCCTGGGGATGTTACTTGCTATCCCAGTGCCTCAGTTTTTATCAAATTATCAAAGATAACAGCATTTGTCCTGGATTTGCATCACAGGTGTCTTGTGAAGGGAAGTTGTATAATGTCTGTGCTTGCCCTGAGAAGGTAAGACATAAAAGGAATCTTGTTATTTCTGTTACTGACACCACACAATCCAACTGCCAACTCTCTTAAAGATCAGTTTGTGAGCAAGGGTTGATTGGTATATTAACTTCCCAGAAGGAGAGAGATAACAGAGCAGTAAGTCACTGGGGATTGCTTTGACACTAATCAGTTCCCTGTGGCCATTCTACTCAGGATGAAGATGAATAGCAATAGAGACACATATTCATCTGTGACCCTTTGCTATCAATTAAGTTTCCTGAATAAACCATAAAGGCATGTAATCACTTCACTGTTATATTGCTATTTTTCTGCTTAAAGTACTTTAGGAGTAAGACATGACTCTTAAGAGTGTCCAGTTCACAGTCATTCTGCAGGTATTGAAGAAGACAAGCATTACAGATCTACCCTGACACACAGCAACCTGTAGGTCTTATACAGATAAGGTTTTCAAGATGTCTAGATGTGAAAAACCAAAACACTAATTTCTGTTTTGTTTCACAGAGTGTAGAGTTGTCTTTTCCTTCCTGAATAAAGAATGTATTTGTTTGTTTAAATATTTTATTTATTTATTCATGAGAGTCACAGAGAGAGAGAGGCAGAGACACAGGCAGAGGGAGAAGCAGGCTCCATGCAGGCAGCCCAATGCGGGACTCGATCCCAGGACCCCAGAATCACACCCTGAGCCAAAGGCAGATGCTCAACTGCTGAGCCACCCAGGCATCCCAAGAAAATGTTTTTATTCCACTTTCTCAAACTATATTTAAAAATGAAATAAAATAACATTATGGTGACATTGAGCTGAAAAAAAGTTTATTTATATATTGGTTCTTTAAATGTACATAAAAGCATGGGTCTCTATTTCAAAATGCAAAATATTTTCAGTGGTATCTGAAAGGCAGTTAAGGAAGGGGTTTTTAGAATGATAAAAACACTAGAGCAAGAGAATACTAATGTGATACAAGGGAAGTTACTCAGGAAAGAGAGAGAAATTGATGAGAGGGGAATGGATATTACTATATGAAAAGAAAAGGACGGATTAATTTTAGGGATGACATCCTTGAGTATGTGACTAAATAAAGATCCAAAGTAAGAAAGGAAGGTTTGGCCTTTGATTGAAGTAGGGCCATCTCATCCATTATTAGAGGAGAAAAAGGCAAAAGTACGGTTGCAGTTTCATCAAGTAGATATGGAGTATAGAAATCTGCCTACCTTTATTTTCCATTTTAATTTTTAAGCAAGATCATCATCTGTGAGTCAGTCAAGAAGAGCATCAGAGGAGATTTGAGGGGAAAAAAAGGTTGAGAATAAGTTCAAATAAAGGGACATAAGCAATCTCATTGAGTGCTACAGTTTCAACTTTCTTAAATTCACTTCACTGGGTCATCATTGCTCACAGACCTGTGTTCCTTAGAAGAAGAAACTTTCCAAATCAAGAAGATTCCCTTTGTTCTTATGAAGCAATTCTCAAGAGAGTTTTGTTATTCAATTGTGAGTAATGAAAATAAGTAATGAAATCATGAAAATAGCACCAATTTAAAAATCAGAATATCATTCAAGATTTTACTCCACTGTACATAGGCTATGTTGGTCTGTGGCAAGTTCCTTAACTGCTTTAAAGAGAAGTTTGAACTGAACTGTAAATGCTGGAAAGAAGAAAAGCAGTTGCCTAGAGATGAGAGGAGGAAGGAAGGGATTAGAAAGAGCACAGGGAAACTTTTGGGAGTTAGAGATCCATTTATTATTGGGATTGTGGTGACAGTTTCCTACACATATAAATAAAACAAAACTTATCAGATTTTAGGTTTTAGTGCTGCCAAAGTGAGCACCAGATCTCAGGTCTTAAATTCATGCAATATATTATATTCAATATACAATAATAGGCTTCTAAATGAAAGAAATGGAGTTTGTAGAGTATAACCTAACTAATTCACATATTTTTGTATAAATTTCAAATAAGAGTACACATACAAATGACTCAAATTCTGAAGTGCTCTATAAGACATTTTTTGAAAGTAAGGTTTTATAATATGAAAAGTTTCTCAACCGTGAAAACAATAAATACTTATATCTGAGACTAAATTTAATTGAAGAAGCCTGAAGGAATTTTTTTTTCATGCTGCACAATAGAGCTAATGTAAGGGTATGCAAGTCTGTCAATACTTTAGCTCAAGATGATAATTGGTACAAGAAGTATCAGTGGGATAAGGGTGCCACAGAGGCTGTTATCAGGGAATTTTCAGAAAATGGTGTTTAGCTGCTTTTGTATGCTTCACCCACTTTGCTATCTAGGCATCAAATTATCTCATGTTGCTAAAGCCCTCTTTGTCATTCTTCTCAACTCAGCTGCAGAGAAGCTAATTGATGCGACCCTAATAATATATTTAGGTACTTAATGTGTCATCCCGAAGTAGAATACCTGTATTTTCAAAGAAAGTCTATAGAAGCTTATGTATGCACTCAATCTTATTCCATAATTCAGTTATCCCTCTTATGATAGGTGCTTTAACCATAAAAAAATGAGTAATATAAAATAATCATTTGTTATTTTCTGTTATAAGAAAGAGTTTTTTTTTCTTTTTCCTTATTCAAGTTTAACCAGTTATTTAAGCATCCTCTCTAGTTTTACTTTCTGTGTGATGTCTCTGCTCCCAACTTATTTTGCACTTAATTTGGGACCGTATTTTCTAACACTTAATTTTCACTAGTGTTCATTTTACATAGATGGAAAGGGATGCCATGGTAGGAGCTCTGTTTTCTTAGTTTATCGTATATCAAATACACCATAGGAAACAATAAAAATCTTAACAAAGGAAAATCTGTAAATTCTCCAGACTCTTCTCTTTTATGTTACCTCAGCAATACTGGTGTTTCCCCCTGTTCCCATGCACTGGTAGTTTATTACTGCCTTTTACATTGCTAATGAGCTTGATACATTTATGTATAATAACACTTGTTACATATTATTAGATTTACCTGTTTACATTCCGTAGGCCCTTAATGCAGGATATACATATTTTTCACTTTTATATGCTCAGAACTGAGAGAGTTCCTGACACTTAACAAATCATAACTGTTGAAAAGTGAAGGAAGAAACAAAGAAAAAGAAGGAGAGAGAGAGTCACTATTTTAAAAATAAAGGTTATCTCAGGAAATGAAAGTTCAAAGACAAAACTCCATGACATCAGTGTTCACATTCTAAGTGGTCTGTTTTGCATCTACACAGTGTATATTAAACAATTAGAATTATTATTATTGCTTTTAACTGAACTATGAATACAGGCTTGATCTAAACACAGATTTTATGGTTCTACTTACTCTAAGTTTCCAAGCACTCATTAAGGCATATTCCACTTGCTGGACTTTAAAAACATTGGTATATTCCATGTACACACACATTCAGAAGTACAGGAGGCCCCAATGTCAATATTAGCAACACTTGATAACCCTCATTGATTTGGATTTCTTTTCTCAAGAGATAGCCATTGTATTCAGGCATGATAAGATGTGTCATAAAGCATAAACTTACTAAACATTGGATGAGAGTTATGAAAATCTCTACTATTGTAAGACTAGTGTATATTTAATTGAGAAGTTTAACATTTAGTGTCAGGAATTATTTAGTCACTTGCCAAAAGCATGACATATATCTCATGCTACTGTTACTTTTTAAGCACATTAAATGCATTTTGATCAATAAAATTGCATGTTCAGAGCACGTGTCCTCATTTATTTTAGGGAAAAGACATTTAAAATCAGATTGCATGCTGATCTTCCATAAAAATGTTATACTACCACATCTACAAAGTACATTTATATAGGAAAGAGCTCATAATCTTACTTCTGTCCTATATATGAATTTTGAATGATATTAACTAATATTTAAAAGATTTTTCACTTTGTTATTTTTCATTACTATTCTTATTATGGCCTGTTTTTTTCTATTTAGTCTTCAAAGGGATACTAAAAAGGTTGAGGTTAGCAAAATACATTTGTAAGTCAGATGTTTTCATAGCCCTTTACATCTATGCTGAAGAAAAAAAAAGGCATTTTTCATAATAGTTCATAATATCCAACATTTTAACTTCAGAATGAATTTTGAAGTAAAAAATTTAAATGTAGTAGGTTAACATTGAAACTGATTTATTTTCTAATTTAAATAATAATACACAGAAAAAATACTATATGTTTTTCAGAATTGCAAAGAATCTCAAAATAGCCTAAAACAGTTACGTCTTTTTAATTGCATGCATTTCTTAATTTTAAAAAAATTGCATCTCTTCTTACTAATCCTTGTGAAAAATACTCATCTAAAGTGTAAAGTAGTCTTAAGTGACATACCAATTCATACACCTCATGCACCTGTACACACACACACACACACACACACACACAAATACAATATAAGAATTATTGGGGGATCCCTGGGTGGCTCAGCGGTTCAGCACCTGCCTTTGCCCCATACCCCTTTGTCCCGGGCATGATCCAGGAGTTCCAGGATCGAGTCCCATCTCAGGCTCCCAGCATGGAGCCTGCTTCTCCCTCTGCCTGTGTCTCTGCCTCTCTCTCTCTCTCTCTCTGTCTATCATAAATAAATAAAATCTTTAAAAAAAAAGAATTATTGCTTAAATGCATGATTTTAAATAATAAGAAATATTCTATATATTTTTATATTCATTCCTAGTGGTCTTGATTACTACCCATGGGTTTAAGTTACTGTTTGGTGTCATTTCCTCTTAGTTTCAGTACTTTCAAGATTCTATTTTAGGGCTAAGCTTCCATCAGATTGCTTATGATGTGTCTAGGTATGGTTACGGCTATGAGTAGCATTCTTGGAATTGTTGAGCCTTGTGGATCACTAGATTGTGTCTGTATGAAATGTAGGTAGTTATCAGTCATTATTTCTTGAAATATTTTTCTGTCCTTTTATCTCCTCTCTTTTTGATATGCTTAGTATGATCACTGAGAATCTATTCAGTACTTTTTATTGTTCATTGTTTCATATTTGATAATATCTACTGATTCATCTTTGAGTTTATTCATTCTCTTATGTCATCTTAAATTTGCTGTCATATCTGCCTGGTGATTGTCTTCTTTTTTTTTCCATTTAGTCCTTGTACTTTTCAACTCTGGCATTTTCATTTGGTTTCATCTGTCATGTTTATTTCTCTATAATGATATGTTATTCGTTATTTACAACAAGTGCTGTAAAGTCTTTTTCTATGCAATCTAATATCTGGTCCCATCTAGTTTCTATTGATTATATTTCCTAAATTATGTCCAATTTTCCTGTTTATATGCATGTCTTATCAATTTTGGTCAAAAAGTGCAATTCTATAATATAGTGACTCTGAATTTTGTTTTATTGTTCTGAAGTTTTGTTTGTGTTTTTGTAACTTGTTTCCACTTAAACTTATCTGTCTTTCCCATGGTATGTGGCCACTGATGTATATATGTGTATACATTTTTTAAAATTCTTATTTTTATATTTTGTCTTAGCTTTCTAGGGTTTCTTTAGTGTCTAACTAACTAGCATATTTGTCAGCCAATGATTTACGAAGAGGTTACAATAAATAAAACACTATAAGCCCAGGTAGCTTCCATCCTCTTCTGATTAATATCTGTGTGAGTTGGTAAATGAATTCAAAGTTGCAAAAAGTTCTCAAGTCTTTTTTGGTTTTTACTTTCCACTGGGCTCTTTAAGGTTCTCTTGCAAAGATGCAAGTTTTTGTTCAAGGCTCAATTAAACACCCTCACTTCCTCCAGCAACGCAGCTAATTTTCACAGCCAGCCTCCCTTTCTGATAAAGTTACTATAACTAAACTGAGAGTCAGTGGTGGGTCCAGGCAAGAATAAAACATATATTCACTGTTACTACCCAAAATGCTAGCACTTTTTTTTAATAAAGAATAAACTGTTCTCATTTTGTTGTTGCTTTTGATTGGGGTTTCAGTGCTATGAAATGATAGCACTTTATAATTCAATTTTATACTTATTTACACTTATTTTGGAAGAAAAGACTTATCAATACCGTTAAATATGTGCAATTAAAGGTCCTTCTCCCAATTATCTTTAAGACATATTTTTAAATGAAAAATTTTTTATTTATTTATTTTTAATTTTTATTTATTTTTTTAAATGAAAATTAATGTTTACATTTACCCACACATGTATCTTCTCTGTCTTCATTCCTTTATGTAGATCTAATTTTCCATCTGATTCTATCTCTTCCCACCAGAAGAACTTCTTCTAGCATTTGTTACAGAGCAGACCTCCTGGCAATAAATGATCTCAGATTGTTTCTGTCTGAAAACATGTTTATTTTGCTTCCATTTAAAATTGAATATTGAATTTTGCTTCTCTCAGACTCTTGCAAGATCTGGAGCTATTGTTGCTCAAATGAGTCAGGATGCTATTTTCACATTTTTAAAGGGCTAATATGTTCCAGAATAGGGAAGTAGACATAGTTTTTAAAGCCAAATAAAGAGTTGACTGATCCATGATCATTATTAGCAGAATTTAAATTTTGATTCTAGTCATTTGGCCTGCCCAGCAGTGATGAGATTAAAGGAATGGAAAGCATAGTAAGAGTGCTTTGGGATTGAACTTTTTTTATTAGACCAGCAGAAAATTTCATATATATTACTTTTGCTTTAGATATCAGGTAGCAAATATTAAGTTTCCCCTAAAAATATCACCTATTAGGACTATTCACAAATATAGTCTAATAATTGACTAGGTCTGACACAGTAGCTAATTATAAGTCACCAGATTTCTCAAGAGTTTCTACATCTTAATTGTAGACCAACTTATGTTTTACAGCCCACAGAAGTGTGTATGTGTGGGGAAGTGGTGGAGAACTCATGCACAATGTCATCTAAAGGAGATAAACATCTGTGGGGGTAAATATCCAATGACGATAATATGCAGGAGAACACAAACTTTTTTATTCTTTACCCCAATTAACTTGAGGTAGTCTAAAGATGAAATTTTCAGTTGCACCATGACCTCCCTGGGTGATATGCAGCTTGGTCCTCTCTTACTTTTTGTTTCTGTTTAATATGCAAACATGAGTGTGAGATCTTTAGTATATTTGATAAGTTAACTTAATATGAATTTAAGTACAGTTTTCCTAAATATTTCTATTGAAATAACTTAAAAATGCAAAAAAAAGAATATTGAAAAGTAATGTTTTCATGAGGCAATAATGCTAATAATGCTATTTTTTTCTTTCAGTTAACTCCATTTAACTTTTGCTTGTGTAGTTTCTGAAAAATCTTGTGTCATCTTTGTACTTAAACTGTTTCTATTTTTCACCTCTTTGCTTTGATATTATATTTTTCTTTGTTTTTTAGCAAGTTCTATGATATCTATAATTTCTAGAACTGTTTCTATTGATGGATTTGTCTTCAGGTTATGGGTCATATTTTTGTGTTTCCTTGGATGCTTCAGAATTGTTTGGATGACAACTGTAAATTTTTCATCATTGGTTTCTGCATTTTATGCTTTTTAAAATATTTTTTTAGAGATTTTATTTATTTATTCATGAGAGACACAGATAGAGAGGCAGAGACATAGGCAGAGGAACTGCGGAACTCAATCCCAGGACCCCGAGATCATGACCTGAGCCAAAGGCAGGCACTCAACCACTGAGCCACCCAGGCATCCCTTTGCCTTTTGTTATATTACTTTAATTGTATTAAATGTTTTTCAGGCATAGAGGTAAGTTACCTGAAATTAACTATTTCAAAATTTGCTTTTCAGATTTGTTAAGGTGGTTCCAGAGCAGCTATTAGTCTAGAGCTAATTTAGCTCCAATACTACAATAAGCCTTCTAGGATTCTGTGTGATACTTTGTAAATTACAAATTGTCTTCACTAAGGTGGGTATTTCAGTCATTCTTAGCCATGTGTGAGCTCAGAGAATTGTCTGATCTACTGTTTTTAATGGTTCTGTTTCTAGCCTGTTATACTCTCCTTGTATACATGTGTAGTCATTCCCAAGCAAATGCTTGAGAGAAACCCTCTGCTGATTTAACACAAAACAAAAACTTTGTGTGTGTGTGTGTGTGTGTGTGTGTGTATACTTCTCTCCTCATTGGTAATATATACTACATGGCTGCTTGAAATCCAACCTGCCTTTCTTCAAGTAAATACGAGTGTTATGCTCACTTTGGACCCGCTTTGCAGGGTAGAGCAGTCAGCTATGTAAATCATAGGGTCTACACTGTTTATTTCCTTCCTTTTAGGTATCACATCTTTGTGTTACCCATTGTTCATCTGAAAGTTGTTTCATATTTCTTTGGAGATTATCTATATCTACTGTCCCCGTAAAATATCTTGGCCATTATTTCCTATTTTGATTTTCATAGGGATGCATTAAAACTATAGATCATTTACAGGAGAATTAACATCTTTGTAAGTCTTTGATTGAAACTTTTCATCAAAGAAAACACTATTTCTCTGTTTATTTCATTTTATTTTTCTCTAACGTATTTTATAATTATCTTTATAGAAGTCTGAAATACATTTTTGTATTTATTAACTAAGTATAAAAATTACACAGAATAATTTAATATAATTACAAGACTCATGGAACTAGGCACAGTTTACTCACATGAGACTTTAGTAAAACCAAAGGATACAACATAGCAGAAGAAAGTTTAGTATTGGTAATCACGAGGAGTCCAGAGTTCCAGGTACAATCCCCTGGGTCTTTTCTCAATAGAACAGAATGTACTTCATCTTCAGATTTGAACCACTACATTATATGTTTGCCATCCTAATTCCAGGGGAGCTTAGGCACAACTTCCTGGAGGGATCTTTTATTCCCTGCTACTTGCATCGCTAAAAATAAACAGTCTAGCTGGTTAAGCCAACTGAAAAGCATCGTTCCAGACGTTCCTGAATAATGTAGATAAGCTAAAACATGTATCTTCACAGGAGTTTCAAATTAACATTGCATATTATAAATTACTAGCTAGACCATTCTTTTCTTGGCTAAGGATCATGATCAACTTTCCAGGCTCACTGAAGATAAACAGAGATACTTTGGACCACTGCAAGAAAACCCTATTCTAATATGGTACTTAATATTTTGACACTGTTGTATTATATTTTACATGTCATTTTCTTTGTTTTTGAAAAAAAGAAATGCATTTTTAACCAAACACCCATACACATATAAATGGAATTATACAGTATTTGTCTTTTTATGACTTACTGTGGCAAATGGTAGGATTTACTATATTTTAAAAGCTGAATAAAATTCCATTGTATGTATATATCACATTTTCTTTATCCATTCATCTGTTGATGGACATTTGGATTGTTTCCATATGTTGGCCATTGTGGATGATGCTGCAAAGAACACAGGAGTGCAGAAATATCTTTAAAATCCTGATTTCGGGCAGCCTGGGTGGCTCAGTGGTTTAGGGCCACCTTCAGCCCAGAGCCTGATCATGGAAACCTAGGATTGAGTCCCAAGTCAGGCTTCCTGCATGGAGCCTGCTTCTCCCTCTGTCTGTCTCTGCCTCTCTCTCTCTCTCTCTCTCTCTGTGTGTCTCTCATGAATAAATAAACAAAATCATAAATAAAAATAAATAAATAAATAAATAAATAAATAAATAAATAAATAAAATCCTGATTTCAATTCTTTTGGATATATACCTAGGAGTGGGAGTACTTAATTATGTAGAAATATATTTTTAATTTTTTTTAGGAACTCTCATGTTGTTTCTCATAGTAGATGCACCAGTTTGCATTTCCACCAACAGGATCCAGGGGTTCCAGGTTCTGCACATGCTCACCAACTGTTTATTCTTTTGTTTTTTGATAATAACCATCTTAACAGGTATGGTATGATATATCTTATTTGGATTTAAAGATGCAGTAGTGTTTCGTATCAATTAGTTTTATATATAGCAACATTAGTAAGGTATTATTAATTGAAATAATTTATTGTTGGATTAGTTTAGATTTTCTATATTACCAGTCATTCCATTGCTGTCAGTTTCTTTTTTCTTCTTGCTTTTCAACTCCTGTGCCATTTTCTTCTTCCCTTACTAATTAGGATCTTTAGTAAAATGTTGAAAAGAATTGGTGAAATCAGATATTCCTGATTTATTCTTAATCTCAAAAAGAAAGCTTTGATAGTTTCATATTAACTATATCAGTTTCTGTTGAATCTTTGTAGATACGAATGTTCTTAATAATAACATCTCCTTTTTGTTCTCATTTGGTTGGGTTGATTATCAATTGAAGCTGAAATTCATGAAGGAAATATAGACTTCTTGCTAAATTGGATTGTAGTGAAATGACATTCTTTTGAGTTTTGTCGACAGTCAAATGTATCAATTCAATGACTTTAGAGCACATAATAAATTTACCCACTTTTTAATTTCTCTTATTTTGCCATATATTTTAATTCTAAAAATGTAAGACATTATAATTTTGTCTAGTTATTTAGGTTAAATGGATTCTTCATCATTCTTCATTCCTTCCTGAATCATGGATCTTTTACCTAGAATTATTATATTTTAGCCTAGAATATATTCCTGTTTATTAAAAATTTTTTCAGCCTCATTTATTTTATCTTCATTCTTTCTTTTCAACTCTTGAGGATGTGGTTATAGACTTCTAAGCAATCAGTATTTTTTTTCAATGTTACATATGTCAGCTCACTGTCTTCAATTACTATTGAGAAGTCAGTTTTTAATCAGGTTTTAGGAGATTATGTTTCTTATTTTCTTTACATTTAGCTTTGGAAAAGTATATATTAGTTTTCAGTGACTGCTGTAACAAATTACCACAAACTTTGGTGGCATAAAAAACAGAAATTTATTCTCTCAGAAATTCAGTTCTGAAAACCTGAAGTCTAAAGTCAAGGTATCAACAGGGCTATGCTCCCTCTAGGAGCTCTAGGAGGAGATTCCATTCCTTAACTCTCTGTTTTTAGTTGGTACCTCAGCATCTTTGGACTTGCTTAATTGAGTCTCTTCTATCTTCATGTCACCTTCTTCTCTTTTGCTTGTCTCAAATCTCCCTTCTGCTTTTCTCTTATGAAGATTCTTCATTGGATGTATAGCCTATACAGATAATCCAGGATTATCTCATCTCAAGATCTTTATCTCAAATACATCTCTAAAGATCCTTTTTCAAATAAAGTAATATTCACAGATTCTCTGAATATTTTTTTCTCATTTTTTTTTCATTTATTTATGATAGTCACAGAGAGAGAGAGAGAGAGAGAGAGAGAGGCAGAGGCATAGGCAGAGGGAGAAGCAGGCTCCATGCACTGGGAGCCCGATGTGGGATTCGATCCCGGGTCTCCAGGATCGCGCCCTGGGCCAAAGGCAGGCGCCAAACCACTGCGCCACCCAGGGATCCCAGATTCTCTGAATATTAAATGAATATTTTTGGTGGGGCCATTTTTCAACCTAACACAAGTTTAGTTATATTTTTATTCCTGTACATTCTGCTCTTGAACCTCTCAATTACTGTCATTAGTTTTCAAAAATTATCCATCATTACCTCTTCAACTACTGTTTCTGTTTCATTCAAGCAAGACAAATAAATATATCATAGTTATTTTCCTGTATTGCCTTTGTCTTTTATCTATAGTTTATACTTTTTTTTAATTTCTTTTCTGTCTTTTTAAAGATATTTTCTTTTGACCTATGTTCTAGTTCATTAATTCTCTCTTTTGTTTTATCTATCTTAATAGTAAACCCAACTCTTGAGTTTTTCATTTCAATCACTGTATTTTCCAGTTTGAGATGTTAAGTTTGTTCCTCTTTAAATGTTTTGTGTTTTTTTTTTTAAACTTTTTTTTTTTATTTTTATTTATTTATGATAGTCACAGAGAGAGGGAGAGAGGCAGAGAGAGAAGCAGGCTCCATGCACCGGGAGCCCGACGTGGGATTTGATCCTGGGTCTCCAGGATCGCACCCTGGGCCAAAGGCAGATGCCAAACCACTGCGCCACCCAGGGATCCCCTAAATGTTTTGTGTTATGTTATTTTTATAATGTCTAATTTCTTGCTAAAATTCTACAGATTTTATACTTTGTAAGCATATACTTGTTTTATAGACTATATTTAATAATTTTACTTTTTGTTACAAAAGTCGGTCTTTTCTTTTGTCTGTTATTTGTGGTAGTTTTAATTTTTGTAATTTTTTTTCATGGATGTAGTTAGCTTTTGATAGTATTAAAAATGTGTTGTGTTTTATTTTAATATCTCCTAAGTGATATTAAAAAAATAAGAAAAAAACTCCTCTTTGATATCTTCTAACAGGATTCAGAAAATTATAACCATGATCGAAATATAATATATATATTTTTTAAGATTTTATTTGAGATGCCTGGATGACTCAGTGGTTGAGCATCTGCCTTTCCCTTGGGGTTGCGACCCCAGGATCCTGGGATTGAGTCCTGCATCAGGCTCTCCATAAGGAGCTGGCTTCTCCCTCCACTTATGTCTCTGCCTCTCTCTGTGTCTCTCATGAATAAATAAGTAAAAGCCCTTAAAGTTTTTAAAAAAAATAAAATGTTGTATTTATTTGAGGAAGAAAGAGAGAGAATGTGCAGGAGTGCACAAGCAGAGGGAGCAGCAGAGGGAGGGGGAGAAGCAGGCTCCTTCTCAGCAGGGAGTCCAATGTGGGGCTCCCTGGGATCATGACCTGAGCCAAATGCACATGCCCAACCACTGAGCCAACTAGGTGCCCTGAAATATAATCAATCTTTATTAAGGCCCTGATTTTGTTCAATAATAGTATCACATTGTCCTTAACCATCTCCTAGGTGCCCCACTGAGATTAAATATTACAAGGTATCATCTCTTGTGTCATCTATTGTGTCAATAAAGAAGAGAAGCAATATAACATAATATGGATTTAACCAAACTAACATTTCTAACACTAACTATTTCCATAAATAGAAAAACACTTACTTCTGGTAAACATTTGTTTCCTCATCTATAAAATTAATTTGTTAGACTGACGTATTTTTTACATTGGCTTCCAACTCCAGGGACTCTGAGCCACAAATGATGTTCAGTGTGAATACAATCCTTTTTCTTAGTCACTTACCTTATTCATTCATGCATATATTTTTTTAAGATTTTCAATATTCTTTTCCCAAAAGTTACCATCTTCTTGCCAGCTCTTCTTTTTTTTTATTATTATTTTTATTTATTTATGATAGTAACAGAGAGAGAGAGAGGCAGAGACACAGGCAGAGGGAGAAGCAGGCTCCATGCACCGGGAGCCCGACGTGGGATTCGATCCCGGGTCTCCAGGATCACGCCCTGGGCCAAAGGCAGGTGCCAAACCGCTGCGCCACCCAGGGATCCCTTGCCAGCTCTTCTTATAAGCAAATGTAACATCTTCATTGTTTTTCTTAGGCAAATATTCAGTGTCATAGAAGCTATAAGAATTTTAAACCCTAATGGAATCTTGTTTCTATTTGCAAGTTTCTATTTTAGTTCGTTTAGCTTAAAAACAAAGTGTATATTAGGGAATGGTAAAAGGGAATGTGATAAAATGTTGCTACTTGCACTGACAAAGCTTTGTTTGTCAAGCAACATTGAAAGAATTTGAATTTTAGAGTTTCTTCCATATATTGAACTAAGATCAATCTTATTTAAACTGTGCCTGAACACCTAATCCTAACCACAGAATTGTAATACCAACCTCAAAGGGAATCAGGAGCCTACGTTGCCTCTGCATAGATGGAATTGATAGAGCTAGTTGTCATTATCATCTATGAAGTACCTACTCTCTTACTTTGTGCAGTGGGGAAATGGGGTCAAGACTACATTCACGAATATTTTTTATCCTGCCACATTAAACATACTTTATTTCATGGGATGTATGTAAGTATCAGTGTAACACCAATATTCTGAAAAGAAGTCAAAGATTTTCTGGATTAATTTTTGTGAGATTAGGTCAATTCCCTGTGTGTGCAATGTGTCATTATAAATATTTAAATCATTCTTTTACAAATTCATTCTAGAATATGGTTTATTTACAGCATATTTACTCTATGTACCCATTTTTAATAAAGCTTCAATAGTATTTATTCATCTAAGTCTTATACAAACTTTTTTTTTACAATTCAACATTTTTAAATTTAGTCTCGAATTATTATATTTCAGCAAAATTAGCATCATGTCATTTGGTCAAATGACTATTTACAAGTATTTGTTACCCATCTTTCTTCTAATTATTCTGAAATATTTTTTCAAAATCATTCATGTAAGGAAAGAGAAATTGAGGAACTTAAGATTCCGTGTAAATTATATTTTTTTATGGCTTTCAGCATTTTTGTTCAACCTATTCAAAAGGGAACTTTAACTCTTTTCATTGTTGTTTTTAGTGTGTTTCTAAAACCACAGCTTAGCTTTCCAACATTTTTTCAGGGACATATCTACTTATTGTCAATGCATGCGACAATCTTGTCTCTACAAACTTTTTCATATATATATATATAATTCATGTATATATATTAAATATATGTATATAAAATTATTATCTCTTCTTATATATTTGCAAATTAAACTACTTCCTGTGATACCAATGTTTTAGGCTTTTCTTGTCACTAGACTTTGTGTTATTGTTTTTTATTGCATTTTTCTCTACACTTAGTTAAACTTCATGCTTATCCTCTGTTTAAAATTATCTTTATGATTCAACTAAAATATTGCCATTTCCAGGAATCCTTTTTTAAGTATGAGTACTGAGTTCCCTTTCTTTTTTTTTTTTTTTTTTTCACAGTGGCCTATATGTACTGCATTGTATTTGCCACTTGTCTGATTCTGTAGTACAGAAGAATTCCGTCGTTATCTGTAATACAGCAGAAAGATATATCTAACAAATTATTGAATTTTCAAGATAGGTGCTAAATATGTATATACATGTGTGCATGATTATTAATACAATAAATTTTGATATCTATATTTCAGCACATTTTCTTACTTGTACTACTCTGAATAGCCATTAGTTTTATGACTTTCTCTCTTCTGAATGTGGATCCAAGCTAATTTTGAGATGAACTCCATGAAGCATCACCTAATAGTTTCTTCTGTTACTTCACATTTATTCTTCACTGAGTTCTTGAATCCTTGTTCAAGTAATTGACTTTGTTGCTTGTAGCTACCCTCCAACTCCCAACCACATTCTCCTCACTGTGCCCTCATTCTTACTTTTCTATACCCGAGGCTCTGATATGTTCCTTTCTTATTAAATCCTACCAGTTAATGTTAGTTTTATGTTTCCTTATGCCATTGCTCAGGTCCCCTTATTATGTATCCTACCATCTTCCAAGACTTTTTTCTGCAACACTTGTACCTTGCTGGTACCACATTATAAATGTTTGGGCTTCCTCATATTACCTGCCACTTAGATCTTCACAGGTGTTTATCATGCCTCTTCAGCAATGAGTTCACAGTATTCTAATGTGGTATGCCTTAAAAGCCTTAGTTCTGACTTAGAGTTTCAAAAGCACATTTTTCATGTAATTCTTGAAATCTAATAGCTTCGTTTTCCTAAGAAATACTATTGTAGAAGTCCTAACTGCAACATTAAAAAACTACAAAAAGAGAGAAGAAGGAAAGAAGAAAGAAAGAAAGAAAGAGAAAGAAAGAAGAAAGAAAGAAAGAAAGAAAGAAAGAAAGAAAGAAAGAAAGAAAGAAAGAAAGAAAGAAAGAAAGAAAGAAAGAAAAGAAAGAAAGAAAGACAAAAGGTAAAGAACAGGTTAAATTTCATTCCCAGGTGGTAACTTGATATTTTCTATGCTCAAGGTTGCAAATTCTCCACTAAAACCAGACTAGACCTTAGTACCTAGCAAGGGAAATGGCTCTTTGTTAAGTTAAAGAAGTCAAAGAAAGACAAAGCAACAGGGTAGGGGATCCCTGGGTGGCACAGCGGTTTAGCGCCTGCCTTCAGCCCAGGGCGTGATCCTGGAGTCCGGGGATTGAGTCCCGCATCAGGCTCCCGGCATGGAGCCTGCTTCTGCCTCTGCCTCTCACTCTCTCTCTATGTATATCATGAATAAATAAAAATAAATCTTAAAAAAACAAAAAAAAAACAAAAACCCTCCTGCGCTTGCATCGGTGTTGGCTCCTTGGTGGTTTCTCGGATTTGCCATCTTGGGCACAACATTAACATGGTCATTTTATCTTAGTATATGATGCAATAAGGTTTGTCATATATATATATTGAATATTAACAAATTATTAACAAATAAGCCTTCCAAAAAACCCCACACTTTTGTGGCCCTAGTGGCACCAGTGTGCCTGGCAAGCTGGTGGCAGGTGAGGACAGAATGTCAGGAAAAGCGCTCAGGGCTGAGGAGGAGATTCAAGGTCCAGAAATGCTGAGGAGTGAGAAGTTCTCCATGTCCTGACCGCCGTAGGGTGGGGAGATCGCACATCGGCTCCAAGAGGCTGGTTTGGGTTGTCCAGACGAACATTCTGAGCGCAGCTGACATCACAAGGTCACAGGATTCCACTCGCTGGCCAGGCCATCCCGCCATCCCTCCATCCCTTTTGCAAAGACGGATGGAGTCTCTTAAACTTTGTAAAGATTTTTTTTTTCCAACTTGTCATTTTCCTCATTGGAATACCCAGCAGGGAGGGAGCATGTGGCCGAGGCGTGACGGGGATGTAACCCGCTGACCCCGCCCCGTTGATCTTTGCTGTCATTTTTGTGTCCTTGCCGTCATTCCCCCCACCCCCACTCTGGGGACCCCTGTCCTCCAGAATAAACGTCTTGCGTTGCTTCACCTTCAAAAAAAAAAAAAAAAAAAAATATATATATATATATATATATATATATATATATACCTATATATCCTATATATACCTATATCCTATATATACCTATCCCTTAACCAAGATGTATAACATCTTCTTCACTTTTGAAAAAATTTTCATGCTTCTTTGCAGTCATTTACCCCCATCCCAACCACTAGGCAAGCACTGTTTTGATTTCCATCACATATTAGTTACTAGTTTGTGAACTTTCCATAATTGGGGTTCTATAATCATTTTTTTAGCTTCTTTCCTCAGTATAATGAATGAAATTTATTCCTGTTGTTGATGCATCCCTATTAGTGCATGTGTCAACAGTGTACCTTTCTATTGCTGACTAATACTTAAAAAAAAAAATCTTAAGTAAATTTGAAGATCTGATTGGCCTTATTAAGTGAGGCACAAGACAGCTTCTTGTCTAACAAGTTGAAGGGATCTCCACACAGTGGTACAAAATGTAGGTTTTTACAGAAAGGAAGGTGAAACAAGAAGTTATTAGCAAAAGAAAAGAAATTGTTTCAGGCAAGGTTACTTTCCCTCAGGGGGAAGGGCAGAGTGTCTTGTTAGGTGGATTATCTAATCTTTCTTTGAAGGATGAAGAGGTCCCTTGTGACAAATTACCTCATTAGTGCAAACCAGAAAGTTCCAGACTGGTTGGCTTAAAATTCCATTCCTGGAGAGGCTAATACTACTACCAATAAGCCTTGGTTTGTTACCTTAGGGCAAGTGGGTCCAAGTGGGCCTTGTGGCTTCTTTCTAAAAACAACATGGCTTATCCATTCTCCTTTTGATGGGTATTCAGGCTGTATGTAGTTTGAAGGTATTATGAATACCTTATGAATTCAAATTGCCACATTCTTATCTTGTTGTAAACATCTGTATTTATTTCTCTTGAGTGTATATCCAGGAATAGAATTGTTTCATTATAAGATCTGTGCATATTTAACTTTAGTAAAATTCAATAAAACCATTTTTCCAAGTATTTATACCAATTTAACTCAGTGGTATTCAATTCTTCTTGCTCATATATACCTGAAGTAGGTTTCCTAGGTTTCCTAGATAAATGGATCAAGATAATTTTCCTCTCTTCACAGTTTTAGAGCTTCCTATTTGTTGTTGTTGTTGTTATGATTCTTTAAAAAAAACCTTCTTTCTTGGAGATCTGCAAGTTCAATTCCCCTACCTTCGTTTTGCTCTTTGCTTAGTGTTACTGTTTTTCCTAGTTTGTATTTTTTTGTTTGTTTGTTTGTTTGTATTCAGTTTGTTGGTATTCTACTCTCAGCAACATGTCTTCAGTGTGTGGCTTTGTCAGAGAAGGAATTATTTTATTTTTTAGTTTTGAGAGTTTATAACAATCAGACATCTCTAGTACCATCAGACAGGTTTTTTTGCACTCACCTGTTAAACAGCATTCACTTTTGTCTGCTGTTCTTAGATTGCTACTGAATTTTCTAGTGACCTGTGGCCTTTCCTACTCTCAGGGCCACCAGGATACATTTTCATTTGTTAATATTCTCTCACGACTCTATGATACCATAGCAACTTGCTCTCAGTACTTGTCACCATCTTTTATATTTTGGAGTTTGTTGTGAAAACTTGTCACCCAGAGTTATGTGATAACATAGAAATTATGGGGTTTTGGTTTTTCCATCCTTACTATTTTCTCTTTAAGTAAAATGGTAAGTTATGGATTAATTAGTAAATACAAATTATTCATTTTTCTAGTTATCCAAAGAAAATCCTCTATAATACTTGACATTTTTTAGGACTCTCCGTTATTTATTCACTCATTAAATTTGTTGAATGTCTCAGATGAACCAGGTATTGCTTTAGGCACTGAGATCGCAATAGTGCACAAAAACAAAATACCGTAAGTTTTATTGACTCTGAAAATCTATTAAAGAGTTTACTCAAAACTACACTCAAATAAACTTACTATCATAATTTGTGCATCCATAACACTCCTATCCTATTGTTATTTTCTGCTTTTAATACCCTTTTTAAGTTGCTGTTCCACAAACATAACTTCATGTTTGTTTGTTTTTACAAGAATTTTTCTAGCAGTCCTATTGACAGTAGACAAAAACTAGAAACAATCCAAATATCAACCAACAGCTAAATAAAAAAGAGAAATATGTATCATTTTTATACAAGGGAATATTACCTAGAAACAACAAAGAATACATCACTGATAAACACAACATGGACAAATCTGATGAAATTAACACTGAGTTTAAAAAGATAGATATGAAAGAGCATGCCCTGTTTATTCCCATCTACACAGAATGTAAAGCACACAAAATCAATATATGATGCCACAAGACAAACGGGTAACCGCCTCTTTTTGGAGAGAAAGGAAATCATGATAGCCATGGGAGTTCTTTGGGGTACTAAAAATTTTCCATTTCTCAAGGGGAAGACGTTTCCACATAACTGTACATCCATGTAAAGATTAATTAAGGTGTTGCCTTGAAATATGTATAGTCCACTGTATGTGAATCAAACCTCAACAAATATAGTACAACAAAACATATTTTGATTACCTTATGGTACAGGCTTTAGGAGGAAACAAGATTCTGAAAATGAATCTACATTTATACTTAGGAAAGGTATATACTTTATTGTTTGTATATCATACCTCAATAAGAATGAAAAAAAAATGACCATTATAGGTTACCTTAGATTTTAAGACTCAAAAGTGTACTTGTTGCACTTCAATAACAATTTAAAGGAGAAATTCAAGAGACCTTATAACCCAATGTAATGTATTATTGTTAATTGGATCCTACTTCAAAAATAAAGCATCAAAATATATATTTGAGACAATAGGGGAAATTTGAAATTAAACTGGATATGAGATGACATTATAGAATCCTAAATGTTTTAAGTATGATAATGTATAAGATAATGGAAGAGGAGAAAATTTTAAATTTTAGTAATGCATGCAAAAGTGTCAAAATATCTGTAATTTACTTTGAAATACTTCAGGGGGAAAAAAGAGAAAGTTAATGGGAGAGAAAGATAAGATTTTAAAAAACTGCAGTAAAATGTTAAGTATTATTGACTCCAGATAGTGAATATATGGGTACTCATTGTTTTGTTCTCCTTATATTTCCTAATATTTAAAAACTTTTTTTTTTTTTCCAGAGAGGGAGAGGGAAAAAAGAAAATAGGGAACAAGGAACCCTAGCCTCATGGGGCTTTCCCATTATTTATCTATTCTTCCTCAGACCAATTCCACTGGTATTTTGCCTTGTTTGCCCAATAAGGGTTGAATTCCAAATGGACTACTGATTCATTTCATACAGGAGCCTGTGGAGACTTAGGTTGCTGGAATGAGCTTTTCAGTGGGCAGAGCCACTATGGGAGGGCTGAAAACCATTATAGACATTGACCTCAGGCAGATCCATGGGAAACTGCACAAAGAGATAACCATGCCCTTGAATGACCTGAAGTTAGAACTAAAAAGCCAAGGTTTCCTGATATGTGCTCCTGTCTTTAGTTTTTTATGAGTTTATTTTGTTTAGATTTTACATAAAAAAAAAAAAAGTTGCCCAAATCGTTGCAAAATTGATTCAGGAAAAATGCAATATCTTTGCCAAGCATAGGTCTTTTCAAAAGTAATAGGCAGAAATGGGGTTGTTTTTAGAGGATATTAACCTAGAAGAAAAGTCATGAGACAATAATAAAAGGAAAACTGGAGGAAAAACATCAAAAGCTGAAGAACAACTCAATCTTCAAGGAAGTGACAACTTTCCAAAAACAATAACTTGATGAAAATAGGTGCAGAATTACAGGGAAAAAAAGGAGTTGATGACTGAGATTATAAGAAAAATTCGGTCACTTCAGTCACTAGGTGATGATGAGAGAGTTACCACATTCCAAGTAGTTTTTCTTTAAAAAAAAAAAAAAAAAGACTTATTTATTTATTTATTTATTTGAGAATGAGAGAGAGAGTGAGTGCACGAGTGAGAGAGGCAGAGACTCTCAAGTGGAGCCTGACTCGGCTCAATCTTAAGACCCTGAGATCAGGGATCCCTGGGTGGCGCAGCGGTTTGGCGCCTGCCTTTGGCCCAGGGCGCGATCCTGGAGACCCGGGATCGAATCCCACATCGGGTTCCCGGTGCATGGAGCCTGCTTCTCCCTCTGCCTGTGTCTCTGCCTCTCTCTCTCTCTCTCTGTGACTATCATAAATAAATTTAAAAAAATTAAAAAAAAAAAAAAAAAAAAAAGACCCTGAGATCACAACCTGAAGTTAAAGAGTCAGGGCTTAAGCAACTGGGCCACCTAAGTGCCTCACAAGTAGTTATTCTAAACAGTGCACGTGACCAAGAATGATCCTATTTATGGTCCTTTAACCAAAAGTGTGGGAGAGACATTCATCTGAAATGTCTTCCACTTCCTTCACCTTCACTCCATGCTACCATCTACCTATGTTCACACATCTTTTTCAATCTGATGTTTATAATTACTAGTGAATCTAAGGAGACAGTCATGAGAAAAAGACATCATTCTCTTTCTCATCTTTCTCTAGAAAATATATATGGAACCTCATGGTATATATTTTTATTATCATTGTATCCTGAAAATAGGATTTGCTTCTCAGCTAATTCAGTCTTCAATAAAATGATCTAGAGTTTTAGGATCTCTCCAGGAAACTTGAGTCTCTATGGGCTATCTTTAATAGGGATCATAGCTTTCTATTGCTACTTTAAGAAATTGATAGTACTTAAGAGATAATATATTGGCTTAAAATGAGGCAGGGTGAAATTATAACACTTAGATGAGTATTTTATAATAATAATAATAATTCATATTTTTATGTAACTTATAAATTGACCATTTTTATGCTATTATGCTATTTAGAGAATACAACTACTTTAGTTTTAATTAGTAGTTCATTATAACTTCAACTTAATTACAGCATTATATGTGTAATTTACAAACATGAGAAAACTGCAAAGGCAATTTAGATGTGCCTAAAACTGTTCTTACTATAGTAGCATAAAAAATGTAAAAGCAGGGGATCCCTGGGTGACTCAGTGGTTTGGTGCCTGCTTTCGGCCCAAGGCGTGATCCTGGAGACCCGGGATCGAGTCCCATATCGGGCTCCTTGCAGGGAGCCTGCTTCTTTCTCTGCCTCTCTCTCTCTCTCTCTCTGTCTCTCTCTTTCTCTCTCTCTCTCTCTCTGTGTCTCTTATGAATAAATGAATAAAATCTTTAAAAAAAAGGTAAAAGCAATGGGATTTTTTAATACATAGTAATTGCTTAGAAAAATACAAAAACAAAATATTATATATCATAACTATGTGATATTGCTATATTGGTATTTTTTCCAATTTTTTATTTAAAGTCTAGTTAGTTAACACAGCACAATATTGGTTTCAAGAGTAGAATTCAGTGATTCATCACTTACATACAACATCTAGTGCTCATCATAAAAAGTACCCTCCTTAATACCCATCACCCTTTTAGCCCATCCCCACCCACCTCCCTCCACCAACCCTCAATTTGTTCTCTATCATTGAGAGTCACTTATGGTTTGTTTCCCTCTCTTTCTTTCTCCCCTCTCATATGTACATCTGTTTTGTGTCTTAAATTCCACACATGAGTGAAATCATATGGTCTTTGTCTGAGTGACTTCTTTCACTTAATATAATACACTCTAGCTCCATCCACATGTTGCAAATGGTAGGGTTTCATTCTTTTTGGTGGCTGAGTAATACATGTATCAATAGATCTCTCTATATACAGATATCATATATCACATCTTCTATATCTTTATATGTAATTTCCGCATCTTCTTTATCCATTCTTTTTTTTTAATATATTTTTTTTAATTTTTATTTATTTATGATAGTTACAGAGAGAGAGAGAGGCAGAGACACAGGCAGAGGGAGAAGCAGGCTCCATGCACCGGGAGCCTGACGTGGGATTCGATCCCGGGTCTCCAGGATCGCGCCCTGGGCCAAAGGCAGGCACCAAACCGCTGCGCCACCCAGGGATCCCTTCTTTATCCATTCTTATAAATATCAATATGTATGTATCCACCTTTGACTTTGTATTTTTGTATCGTTTCGGTAAATACCTAGTAGTGCAATTTCTGGGTTGTAGGGTACTTCTACTTTTAACTTTTTGATAAAGCTCTATACTGTTTTCCAAAGTGGCTACACCAGTTTGCATTCCCATTAATAGTGCAAAAGTGTTCCCCTTTCTCCACATCCTTGCTAACACTTGTTTCTTGTGTTGTTAGTTTTAGCCATGACAGGTGTAAGGTGGTATCTCATCATGGTTTTGATTTTTATTTCCCTGATGATGAGTGATGTTAAGCATCTTTTCATGTATCTGTTGGCCACCTGGATGTCTTCTTGGGAAAAAAAGGTATCCATGTTTTTTGTCCATTCTTAACTGGATTATTTGTATCTTGGGTGTTGAGTTTGTTTGTTTGTTTTTTTTTAATTTTTATTTATTTATTTATGATAGTCACAGAGAGAGAGGCAGAGACACAGGCAGAGGGAGAAGCAGGCTCCATGCACCGGGAGCCCGACGTGGGATTCGATCCCGGGTCTCCAGGATCGCGCCCTGGGCCAAAGCAGGCGCCAAACCGCTGCGCCACCCAGGGATCCCCAAGTTTGTTAAGTTTTTAAATAAACTTTGGATACTAACCCTTTATCAGATATGTCATTTGCAAATATCTTCCCCATTCCATAGGCTGCCTTTTAGTTTTGTTGATTATTTCCTTTGTGGTGCAGAGCTTTTTATCTTGATAAAATCCCAATAGTTCATTTTTGCTTTTGTTTCTCTTGCCCCCAGAGAAGTGTCTAGTAAGAAGTTGCTGTAGCTGAGGTCCAAGAGGTTCCTGCCTGTGTTCTCCTCTAGGATGTTGATGAATTCCTGTCTCACATTTAGGTTTTTCAATTTACTTTTGTATATGGTGTAAGAAAATGTGATCTCTTCTGCATGTGGCTAATTTTCCCAACACCATTTGTTGAAAAGGCTGTCTTTTTTTCCCCCATTGGATATTTTTTACTGCCTTGTGGAAGATTAGTTGACCATATGGTTGTGGGTCCATTTCTGGGTTCTCTTTTCTGTTCTTTTGGTCTAGGTGTCTGTTTTTGTGCCAGTACCATACCGTCTTGATGACTACAGCTTTCTAATATAGCTTGAAGTCTGGAATCATGATGCCTCCAGATTTGCTTTTCTTTTTCAGTATTGCTTTGGCTATTCAGGATCTTCTGCGGTTCCATATAAATTTTAGGATTGTTCTAGCTCTGTGAAAAATGCTGGTGGTATTTTGATTAGGATTGCATTAAATGTGTAGATTGCTCTGGATAGTATAGATATTTTAACAATATTTTTTCTTCTAATCCATAAGCATGGAATGTTTTTTCCATTTCTTTCTGTCCTCTTCTATTTCTTTCATAGGTATTCTATAGTTCAGAGTATAGATCTTTTTATCTCTTAGGTTTATTCCTAGGTCTTTTACAGTTTTTCTTGCACTTATAAATAGGATTGATTCTTTAATTTCTTTTTCTGCTGCTTCATTATTGGTGGTGTATAGAAATGCAACAAATTTCTGCACATTGATTTTATAACCTGAAACTTTGCTGAATTTGTGTATCAATGCTAGAAACTTTTTGGTGGAGTCTTTTAGGTTTTCTACATAGAGCAGAGTGTCATCTATGAATGGTGAAAGTTTGACTTTTTTTTTAAAGATTTTAGTTATTTATTCATGAGAGACACAGAGAGAGAGAGAGAGAGACAGAGACACAGGCAGAGGGAGAAATAGGCTTCCCGTGGGGAGCGGGATATGAGACTTGATCCCAGGAATCTGAGATCACGCCCTGAGTCAAAGGCAGATACTCAACCGCTGAGCCACCCAGGTGTCCTGAAAGTTTGATTTCTTCCTTGCTGATCTGGATGCCTTTTATTTCTTTTGGTTTTCTTATAGCTAAAGCTAGGACTTCCAGTACTATATTAAATAATAATGATGAGAGTAGACATCTCTATCTTTTTCCTGACTGTAGTTTTTCCCCATTGAGGATGATATTAGCTGTGGATTTTCCATAGATGGCCTTTATGATTTTGAGGTATGTTTCCTCTATCCCTACTTTGTTGAGGGTTTTTAATAAGAATGGATACTGTACTTTGTCAATTGCTTTTTCTGCATCTATTGAGAGGATCATATGATCTTTATCCTTTCTTTTATTAATATGGTATATCATATTCATTGATTTGTGAATATTGAACCACCCCTGCAGCCCAGGAACAATTCCACTTGATCGTGGTGAAGGAATCTTTTAATGTACTGTTGTATTCAATTTGCTAATATATTGTTGAAAATTTTTGGATCCATGTTCATCGGGGATTTTGGCCTGTAGTACTCCTATGGGAGCCCCCCACCAAGGTCTTTGTCTGGTTTTGGAATCAGAGTAATGCGGACCTCATAAGAATGAGTTTGAAAGTTTTCTTTCCATTTCTATTTTTTGAGAGTAATTTGAAAATAGATATTAACTATTTTTTAAATGTCTGGTAGAAAAAAAAATAATAAAATAAATGTCTGGTAGAATTCCTCTGGGTAGCCATCTGGCCCTGGACTTTTGTTTGGGGAGATCTTTTATTACTCTGCTGGTTATGAATCTGTTCAAATTTTTATTTCTTTCTGTTTCAATTTTGGTAGTTTGTATATATCTAGGAATTTGTCCACTTTCCAGATTGCCCAGGTTGTTGACATAGAATTTGTCATAATCGCATAATTGTATTTCTGTAGTGTCGATTGTGATCTCTCCTCTTTCCTTTGTGATTTTAATCTTGATCCTTTCTAGCTTCTTTTTGATAAGCCTGGCTAACAGTTTATTGATTTTATTAATTCTTTCAAAGAACGGGCCCTTAGTTTCATTGGTCTGTTCTACTAGGGTTTGCTGTTGTTGTTGTTGTTAGTTCTATCTCATTTGTTTCTGCTCTAATCTTTATTATTTCCCTTCTGCTGGCTTTAGGCCTTATTTACTGTTAATTCTCTAGCTGGTGTAGTTAAGACTTTTTTTTTTTTTTTTTTTTTTTTGCATGTTGAGGTAGGCCTATATTCCAATATACTTTCCTCTTAGGTCTGACTTTGCTGTCATGTTTTCATTTTCATTTGCTTACATGTTTTGTTTTATTTTTTTTTCTTCTTTAATTTTCTGTTTAATTCATTCACATTCTTTAGTAGGATATTCTTTAACCTCCATGTATTTGCAGTCCTTCCAAATTTTTTCTGATGGTTGATTTCAAATTTCACAGTATTATGGTCTGAAAATATGCATAATATGATCTCAATGTTTTTGTACTTGTTGAGGGCTGATTTGTGACCCTGTATGTGAACTATTTTGGAGAATATATCATATGCACTCAAAAATAATGTGTATTCTACTGCTTTAGTATATATTTAGTATATATTTTTTAAATGATAACATTAAGTGTTATAATTTAGGACTTATTTATATTAGAGTAACTTCTTAAGTAGGACATTTATCCTATTATTTTTACTTTTTATTATTTTTGGAATATAAACAAGTCCTAAATTATTTAGAAGTAATATATTAAAGATAGTACAAAAATGTAATCAAAAATAAAATAAAAGATATATGGGACTAAGAAGCTAAAAGTTCATTTTGGGGAAAAACTAATAAAGTACAAAAAATTCTAGTAAGACTTTTTTAAGAAGTGGAAAACTCAAATGATATTAGGAAAGAAAGAGGTATATAGAGCAAAATTTAAATATAAAGTATTATAAATAAATGTATGCCAAAAAGTTGACAGCATACAGTTATGGATGGATCTCAAAAACAGTCTATTGAATAAAAAAAAATAGAGGCAGAGTGAGTTTATATACTTCAGGTTTTAAAATTCCAAAGCAATGATGGCCAGATGTATTTCCTTTTCTTTCATACAATTTGCCTTTATTCAAACACAAACTATGTCTCAAATTATTTATTTATCATCTATCTATTCATCATCCATCTATAGATGCATAGACAGATAATCTTATTTTAGGGATTTATTTCAGAGGCCCAGGACCATTTAATTTCATATTTAATGAGTTGGAGTATGGTCAAAATCTTAAACAATATGATTAACTTTCTTGCTTACTGAAATACAGAATACTATCTGAGCAACCAAGGTTTTAAAATAATTACAAGAAATTGTATGACATTTTTCAGAAAGCAGAAAACATAACTTTGTCAGTGGAAACAAAGTGAACTCCTATTTTCTAGCACATTTTTCACATGGGACTTAATATAGAATATCTAAACTACAAAATAGATAATGGCTCATCACCTTTGTAGAGAAATTGCAGAATAAATTTTCGTATAGCTCTTTTTGTTAATGATTCTCAATAAAAGCCAAGCTTATGATAAAAGACAGCTTAGTGAAGGAGAATATGTAAGGTGATGAGCTAATATGGCATTGACTATCTGATACAGAATAATTACAAGATCTTAGCCATTTATCTTGTGTTTGAGAACTTTTAGATTTTAATATATCATGTCTAATTTATTGAAATATTGCTGAGAGTTTTAGAAAAAAACATAATAGTGTATCATAGATAAGTTGACTATGAAGAGAGTATGAGAGAAGAGACAGAGATGGAGACAGAATAAAATAAGCATTGGAAGAATTACACATTTGAATGTAGGCTCAAGGCTCATAAGAGGAGGAATCCCCTTAAAATTGCTATTTCTTCCACATAGAGTGAAAGGAAAAATGTAAAGCAATTTATAAAAAATTTGAAATAGAAAACAGGGTTGTGTGTCATATTTGCTTATGAAACCTTACTGCTAATATTTGGAAGTAAAATTTGGTGAAATTAAAGCTGGAAAATTGCAGAAAACATTTGGATTTTTCCGGTTTGATATTCATAATCTTTCCTGGTTTCAACTTCAGGAAACATAAGTTCTAGTCTTTTTTTTGGAAGGGGGGTCCCTTGGGTAAATATATAGATTTTTTTATTGGAGTTCAATTTGCCAACTTATAGCATATAACCCAGAGCTCATCCCATCAAGTGTCCACTCAGTGTCCGTCGCCCAGTCACACAACCACCCACCCACCTCCCTTTCTACCACCTGTTGTTCATTTCCCAGAGTTAGGTGTCTCTCATGTTTTGTCACCCTCTCTGATATTTCCCACTATTTTATCTCCTTTCCTCTTTCACTATTTCTTTCACTATTTCTTATATTCCCCAAATGAATGAGAACATATAATGTTTGTCCTTCTCCGATTGACTTATTCTACTCAGCATAATACCCTCCAGTTGCATCCATGTTGAAGCAAATGGTGGGTATTTGTCATTTCTAATTGCTGAGTAATATTCTGGTGTACATATCAACCACATTTCTTTATCCATTCATCTTTTGATGGACACCAAATCTCCTTGCACAGCTTGGCTATTGCAGACATTGCCGCTATAAACATCAGGGTGCAGGTGTCCCTGCGTTTCATTGCATCTGTATCTTTGAGGTAAATCCCCAGCAGTGCAATTGCTGGGTCGTAGGGCAGGTCTATTTTTAACTCTTTGAGGAACCTCCACACAGTTTTCCAGAGTGGCTGCACCAGTTCACATTCCCACCAACAGTGCAGGACGGTTCCCCTTTCTCCACATCCTCTCCAACATTTGTTGTTTCCTGTCTTGTTAATTTTCCCCATTTTCACTGGTGTGAGGTGGTATCTCATTGTGGATTTGATTTGTATTCCCCTGATGGCCAGTGATGTGGAGCACTTTCTCATGTGCTTTTTGGCCATCTCTGTGTCTTCCACTGTGAAACTTCTGTTCATGTCTTTTGCCCATTTCATGATTGGATTGTTTGTTTCTTTGCTGTTGAGTTTAATAAGGTCTTTACAGATTTTGGATACAAGCCCTTATCTGATATGTCATCTGCAAATATCTACTCCCATTCTGTAGGTTCTCTTTCAGTTATATTGACTGTTTCTTTGGCTGTGCAGAAGCTTTTTATCTTGATTAAGTACCAACAATTCATTTTTACTTTTGTTTCTCTTGCCTTCATGGATGTATCTTGCAAGAAGTTCCTGTGGCCAGGTTCAAAAAGGGGATTGCCTGGGTTCTCTTCTAGGATTTTGATGCAATCTTGTCTCACATTCAGGTCTTTCATCCGTTTTGAGTTTATCTTTGTGTATGGTAAAAGAGAATGGTCTAAAAAAAAAAAAAAAAAAAAAGAGAATGGTCTAGTTTCATTCTTCTGCATGTGGATGTCCAATTTTTCCAGCACCATTTATTGAAGAGACTGTCTTTTTTCCAGTGGATAATCTTTCCTGCTTTGTCGAATATTAGTTGACCATAGAGTTGAGAGTCCACTTCTGGATTCTCTATTCTGTTCCATTGATCTATGTGTCTGTTTTTGTGCCAGTACCACACTGTCTTGATGACCACAGCTTTGTAGTACAACCTGAAATCTAGCATTGTGATGCCCCCAGCTATGGTTTCCTTTTTTTAAATTCCCCTGGCTATTGGGGGTCTTTTCTGATCCCACACAAATCTTAAGATGATTTGTTCCAACTCTCTGAAGAAAGTCCATGGTATTTTGATAGGGATTGTATTAAATGTGTAAATTGCCCTGGGTAACATTGACATTTTCACAATATTTATTCTTCCAATCCATGAGCATGGAATGTTTTTCCATCTATTTGTGTCTTCCTCAATTTCTTTCAGAAGGGTTCTGTCCTTCTTAGGTTATAGATCCTCTACCTCTTTGGATAGGTTTATTCCTAGGTATCTTATGCTTTTTGGTGCAATTGTAAATGGGATTGACTCCTTAATTTCTCTTTCTTCAGTCTCATTGTTAGTGTATAAAAATTCCACGGATTTCTGGGCATTGATTTTGTATCCTGCCACACTGCCGAATTGCTATAGAAGTTCTAGCAATCTTGGGGTGGAGTCTTTTAGGTTTTCTATGTACTGTATCATGTCATTGCGAAGAGGGAGAGTTTGATTTATTTTGTTTGATTTATTTCCATTCCAATATTTGTTATTTCCCTTTTTTTACTAACTTTAAATTTTGTTTGTTCTTAATTTTCTTGTTCCTTGAGGTATAAAATTAGATTGTTTATTTGAGATTTTTTCTTGTTTCCTGAGGTAAGCATTCATAACTCTAAACTTCCTTCTTAGGAGTGCTTTTGCTTATTCCATGTTTTGGTATATTTTTATTTATTTATTTGAGAGAAAGAGAGATAGCAAGAGAAAGCACAAGTCAGAAAGAGGGAGAAGCAGGCCCCCTGTGGGCAGGTTGCTCAATGTGGGGCTGAATCCCAGGACCCCAAGATCATGAGTTGAACCAAAGGCAGACACTTAACTGACTGAGCCACCAAGGCACCCCTATTTCTGTCTTAAAGTACTTTTTTATTTCTCCTCAGATTTCTTCTTTGATCCATTGGTTGCTCAGTAATACAGTACTTAATCTCCACATAGTTTGACATTTCCAATTTTCTTTCTTATAATTGATTTCTAGTGTTATACTATTGTGGTTAGAAAATATGCTTGATATAATTTCAATCTTTTTTTAAAAAAATTAAGATGTATTTTGTGTCCTAACATGTGTTCTATTCCAAAGAATGTTCTATATATATCTGTTAAGTCTGTCTGGTCTAATATATGATTTAAGGCCAGTGTTTCTTTGCTGATTTCCTCTCTGAATAAATACTGAAGTAAGTGGGTATTAAAGTCCCCTACTATTTCTTCCTTTAGGTTATTTGCTCTATATCTAGATGTTCCTATGTTGAGCGCCTAACTACTTACAAATGTTATACCCTCTTGTTGTATTGATCCATTTATATAATTATGTAATGCCATTCTTTGGCTCTTGTTAGAGTCTTTACAGTCAATTTTCTCTGACATAAGTGTAGCTACCCAAGATTTCTTTTGGTTTCCACTTGCATGAAATATCTTTTTTCTATTGTTTCACTTTCATTATGTACATGTCCTTACATCTGAAGTGAGTCTTTTATAGGCTATATATGAGTCTTGTGTATTCTTTTGTTTTGTTTTTTAAAATCCATCCAGCCACTCTGTTTTTTAATTACAGAATTTAGAACATTTACATTTATAGTAATTATTGATATCTATCTATATCATCTATATCTAGATCTAGATCTAGATCTATATATATACTTATTACCATTTTGTTAATTGTTTTCTGGCTGCTTTATATTTCCATTCTGTTCCTTCTTCTCTTGTTCATTCCTTTGTGGTTTGGTGACTTTCTTAGCAGTAGGCTTCGATTCCTTTCTCTTTATCTTTTGTATACAGCCAGTCATTTTTACATTATGATTACCATGAAGCTTATATATAATAACATATTCATAATACTATTTTAATTTGATAAGAGCTTTAGTTTGAATACATTCTAAAGCTGTATATTTTAATTCTCTCCCACTTTTTTGATGCCATATTTTACATCTTTTTATCTTATGTATCCTTTAATTATCATATAGTTATTTTTACTTGTCTTTTAATTTTCGTACTAGTTTTATATGTTATTAATTTACTATCTTTACTATATTTTTACCTTACCAGTGCGATTTATATCTCCACATTAGTTTGTTTGTTTTTGCTACTAATTAACATCCTTTCTTTTTAGCTAAATATGTCCTTTAAACATTTCTTGTAAGGCTGGTTTGGTGATGCAAAACTCCTTTAGCTTTTGCTTGTCTGGAAAACTCTATCTCTTCTTCAATTTTGAATAACTTCGTCAGATATTCTTGGTTTGATTTTTTTTCTTTCAGCACTTTAATATATCATGCCACTCTTCTGGCCTGCAATGTTCTGCTGAAAAATCTTCTGATAGTTATGTGAGTTCCTTGTATGTAACAAGTTGTTTTTTTCCTTTCTACTTTTAAGATTCTCTCCTTGTCTTTACTTTTTTTGACATTTGAATTATAATGTGTCTTGGTATGGGTCTCCTTGAGCTCCTTTTATATGGACGTGTCTGGAATTTCTAGATCTGGATTACCTTTTCCTTTCCCAGTATAGATAAGTTATCAGCCATTGTTTTTAAGTAAGTTGTTTTGTTTTGTTACCTCTTTTTTTCTCTTCTTCTTCTGGATCCCCTATAATGATAATGTTAATCTACTTGATGTTGTACCATAAATCCCTTAAGCTATCTTTACTTTTTTTTTCTCCCTGCTCTGATCAAATGTGTTTTGCTGCTCTGTCTTCAGGTTTGCTGATCTTTCATCTGCTTCATTTGTCTGATATTGAACCCTTCTAGTACATTTTTTCAGTTTAGCAGTGTTTTTCATCTCTGTGGCTTCTATTTGGTATTTTCTTATGTTTTTTCACCTCTTTGCTGAAGTTCTGACTTTGTTCTGAGAAGTGGATGTGGGGAGCCACACAAGACATTCAGTTCAGTGTACAAAGATCTGGGGGATGGGGAAAAGTGAAAACTTCTGTGCATTTGTTTGTGTTTTAGCTGCTGGTTATCTACTTCCTTTTATTTTAGTAAACAAAATTCTAAGTTTTCTACTGAGAAATAACACTTTCCCAATTTATTAAGAAAACCCATTGGAGTTGTTTGGGATTAACAGCACCTCATAGGTTCTGACATGTAGGACAGCTTATATGAACCAGAAATCACCAATCAGAACGTTCTACTTTCAGTGAATGATTCTAGTAATGAAACAGGATTCAAGAAGAATAAATGAGATTTAATTCTTATTCAAATTAATGTGAAAAAGGCTATTTCTTTCCATCTGTTTTGCCAATTGTTGAAAGAGCTGGCATAGGTGAGTAGGTGGTGGAAATATTCCTAAAAATAAGCTTAATAGAAAGAGTAGAAAGGAGAAATGAGAGAATGAAAATGAAATGTCCTAAACATATTTATTACCCATACAATAATGCTTCACACAGAACTACAACTATATTTTTGTTTAATTTTGATATTTTTATTTTCTCACTCCAGTCAGTTTAAGCTGGCTTTTTGTCACTTGCACCCCAAAGAGTCCTGACAAGAGCAGATTAATGGCTAAAAACTGTCCAAATATTATCACATACTGTGGACTGCATAATCAAGAAATTCAGGGATTGTACTACTGACAGAGCAGAAAGACCCTAAGAGAGTTACCAAAATAAAGTGGTCTCATTGGGTTCTGGAAATGATTCTCTGACAAGCTGAGAAATAACTATAACAATATGGCTACTGGAAGTGAAGTTAATTGAGTTTCCCTCTCCACCACTTTTGCAGTGACATTCTGATCTCCAGGTTTAGCTAACTGGAACCAGACAAGACTTAAGAGACCTAGCCAAACAGCCAGTGATAACTGTAAAACTATTGGCTGCCTTATGTTATATTCTGTGGCAGTTCTGCTAGGTCAGATCAAACATAATTTTTAATTGCTAATCTCTGTGACTTAGTGAATTTTGAGTGTTGAATTTTGCTCTGAGACAAAGTGAGCAAAATTCTGATTCATTTTATTTCTGTTACGCATTAAGAACATATTACTGAAGGCACTATACTGAGGACATAACAATAAGGAAAAATATAGTCATGGCACTTACAATCTAGTGAGAAAACAGAAAATATAGGTAAAAGATTCAGTGGATGGAATTTTTCTACATCTATTACAAATTTCTTCTAATGTGCCTTCCTTGTGTACAAACGAGATTGGAAAACCAATAGATCCATTCCTGGTCTATCTTGATGTTAGGGATTGGAGGCAAATGAAATTCCATCAAATGCAGTTATATAAATACTGAATTTGGACCCAGAATGCTAGAAGAAAATTGCAGCAAGAGGTATCCATTTTGCTGCTATAAATTGTAGCAGGCAAAGTATGGATCTGGAAGTATTATCTTGTGGGAGTTAAATGCTTGAGTCATGGTTAAGATTATGTCTTTTTCCCCATATATTCTAATAGTTTTCTAAGTACTTAATGATCTATTTTAAAATCATTGCTACTTATACTAAGTTAATGCGTTTCTATTATCTGTGATTGGAGCCTAACTGAGTGAGCATACACTTTTAATATTGTTTAAGAACTGGGTCAATAGAGACACAGATTGCTGTTGAAGCTCATAAGAGAGGACTTAATCAGCCTTAGGAGTTGACAAATATGTCAGGTCCCAAAGAAAATATTAGCAATGTGGATAATTAGGGGTGAGTGCATACGGCAAAGAAAATAGCACATACAAAAAACAGTCTAGGAAGTACAGTGAGGCATATTCTGAGAACAGAAAATGCCTCATAAGAAGGAGTATAGCATATCAGATGAAAGTGACCAAAAGTAATATTAGAAAAATAACTTGGGACTGGATAATTGGAAGCTCTTTGTGTCTCATTTAGGAGCCAGACTATATTTCAAGGATACTGGAGAGCTACTGGACAATTTTGGAGAAAAAAAATAAATAAATAAAAATTAAAAAAAAAATAAAAATCATGTGATTATATTTGAAATTTAGACAAATTACTCTAGCTTTTGTATAAAAAGTAGTTTGAGGGATCCCTGGGTGGCGCAGCGGTTTGGCACCTGCCTTTGGCCCAGGGCGCGATCCTGGAGACCTGGGATCAAATCCCACATCGGGCTCCCAGTGCATGGAGCCTGCTTCTCCATCTGCCTGTGTCTCTGCCTCTCTCTCTCTCTCTCTCTCTCTCTCTCTGTGTGACTATCATAAATAAATAAAAATTAAAAAAAAAGTAGTTTGAATATTTTGACTATTTAATAAGTACCTTCTCTGTGGTAAGCAATCTTCTAAGTAATGGTAAACAGCAAAAAGGCAAACAATGCACTCACCTCTTGAATCTTGCCCTGTGGTGAATATGACAGGCATCACATTTTTTAAAAATGTTATATAATTAAAGAAAGAGAAT